>NC_090450.1:695331436-695939978 GCF_031143425.1 Pleurodeles waltl
ATACAACACAGGCCAGAGAAGAGGAAATCTCAAAACGAGAAAGGTACCGGGGTGGGGCAGGGGATGGGGGGCTGTGGAGGAATTCAGAGACTACTGCTATTATGTGATCACTATAGTTGATATGTTGCTTGAGGTGTAAGCAAAATGTTATTACAAATTGTTGTATTACATACGAAAATAACAATAAAAAGTGTTTTAAAAAAGAATTTTCAGTTCTATTAAGGACACAGAGGCAAGGATTATGCTTCTCTTTCTTTACTACTCAAAATACAGCAGCCAGTCACAAAACAGAAAACTTCAACTACATTTCCCAGTATGCTTAGCTGAATATGTCCACCAGTCACAGTACATTGAACCCTATTAGGGTCCTTAATAACCGTCTTGAATTCCTCTTTCTTTGCTCTGCTGAACTCTATGTTGACTGATGAACTGAATAACACACAACTTGAAAGGACTTCAACAAGACAGATCCCTGTGAAATTTCTGATCCACTCAACCAGCGAGCTCTGGCACGTCAACCTCATGCTGAAAAAACGACTTCTTCATTCTGCTTTCTCATCCGTTCGTAATAAATCATAAAATACACTTATGGTAATTTCAGGTTTGTCAATGGTGAATTGTGGGTTAAAAGACTTTCAGCAAATAAGCATGTTTTGCTCATTGTACAATGTCATATTCATACATTACCAGATCATTAATTGGGTGGGATAATCCTTGCCTCCATGTCCTTAAACAAACTGAAAATTCTTGACACGAATGCTAGCAATGTTTTCATTCTATGTCAGGACCGAAGGCTCAGATTATGCTAGTTCAAAGCTGAACCCTAGATGTTATATCACCAACAGGCTTATAGTAGAACTGTTTAAACGTAGATTCTGAAGACTGATCAGCTGATTTCATGATATCATGATATCTTGCACAGTTACTCCTGTCTCTACAGATTTGGAAACCATCACCCCCTAATCAACTTAACTCCAAACTGCTCAACATCAATGCCTGCCTCTACCATTACCCCTCTTAACCATCTGGCAGTGGTCGCAGCAGATACAGGCTTGAAAGGTTTCTGCAATGAAATCAGTAAGTGGCCTGACACATCTGAACTCAGTGCTCTAGTACATTCTTCATACTGTTTCAAACAAGTTATGACACACAATTTTGCATTAAATAGATATGCATAGTACTCAATACATGTTGACAACGTTTTCCTTCTTCTTGTGATATGGAAAGGAGACACCTTCCGGTGTAAACACTCCGCCTGTCAGATCCAGAGCTTTATCATCCGATGATCACCTACATGCTGTATGGCATAGAAGCATTGCCAGTTTGGCAGGTAGTTGTTATCTATACGTAAATGTTATCGGGCCAACTCTCAAATAACTTGAGAACCACATCCCACAGAAACATATACCTCGGCTTAGGAGGATCACACACACTAATGCCTTTAAGAAGCTCACATATGACGGGAGGCATTTCGACTGGATTATTATTGACTTTTATGTGTCCTGCCGAAATAGCTGAGCGAAAATTATTTACTGACCTGTAAGTGAGACCCTCCGCCGGTTTTTGCTACAGGTAGTTTACTATTTCAAATATCTCTGTTGCCACGGGATCCACGTGCCTTTCCAAGCACCAACCCCGCCAAGTTTTCCATGCTGAGGAGTATCTTTTCCTTGTAGACGGGGCCCATGCTTTACTGATGAAGCTTGCAGCTGCTTCCGAAATGCCTGGCAAGCACTACTGCTGCCTGAAAGCCTTAAGACCATCAGCTGTAACTGCCTTTCTACTATCAGAGGGTGCATCTCCCCTTGGGGTCCCAAAAGCATCTCCTGCGACCAAGGAAGAAACGGGGAGAATCGCATGCTAGTTCTAGAAGAAGCAGAAACCAGGGTTTCTCTTTCCATACTAGAGTGATCAACACCACCTCTCCGCTGCTTGTCTTTTGATTTGATTTGACACCCTTGGTATCATTGAGAAAAGAGGAAAAGCATAATTGAGATCCCCTGACCAATCCCGGGATAAAGCATCCGTAGCCCTCCTAAGAGGGTCCGGCCTCCAGCTGAAGAATTCGGCCAACTGGCGATTCAAGTGGGAGGCAAACAGATCTATCCTATACTGACCCCACACATCTTGGGTCAACTGGAAGAGCTGAGGTAGAAGCTTCAAATCAAATCAAATCATTAACATTTATAAAGCGCGCTACTCACCTGTGCGGGTCTCAAGGCGCTAGGCTTCCAGTTTCTGTGGTCCCTGGAGTTCCAGTCCACTATAACATTGGATTGCCCCAGGATGTATTCCACTACCAGCCTGTGGGTCAAACAATAATGCCAGAAATCTTTGACTATTTTGGCCAGAAGAGGGGATCTGGTACCCCCCACCCCCAGCTTGTTGATGTACCAGACCGCCGAAATATTGTCCATCCTGAGCAGAATGGAACACAAAACGTTCTTGGGAGACAGTCTTGATGGCAAAGGAGCCTTTAGTAACTCCAGGCAGTTGATATAAAACTGGAGCTCCTGCTGAGACCATCTCCCGCCCGTTGAGATATTCCCACATCGAGCTCCCCAGCCCCACAGGTTGGCATTGGACTCTATTATCGTCTCTGGTTGCGAACTGAAAATGGCTCTGCCATTCCAGTCATCCACATGTGTCAGCCACCACCTGATCTCCGCTCTTACCTCCTCCGTTTGAGGAACTTGATCTGAATACGCCAGGCCCCTCTGGAGATGTTGAATCTTGAACCTCTGTAATGCTCTGTCATGTAGTGGGCCTAGGAATATCTGTATTGAGGAAGCTAAGAGGCCCACAATGCGCGCAGTTCTTGGGGACAGCAAGGGTTGTGCTAAGACTACTTTCAACCCTCTCTTGATGTCCCGGAGCTTCGACTTGGGGAGTATCAACTAAGATGTCTCTGAGTTGATCACAAAAACGAGGAATTCCACAGATCTGGAGGGGGAAAGACTCGACTTGCTCACAGTACCAGGGTGCTGACGAAAGCCAGGACCAAATATTTCAGCCACTTGCCCCT
Source organism: Pleurodeles waltl (assembly GCF_031143425.1). NCBI lineage: Eukaryota > Metazoa > Chordata > Amphibia > Caudata > Salamandridae > Pleurodeles > Pleurodeles waltl. The sequence continues at coordinate 695,334,462 of NC_090450.1, forward strand.
CCATCTGAATTGGAGGAATCTCTTGTGCAGATACCAAATGGGAATAGTGAGGTAGGCATCCTTTAAATCTAGACAAATCAGCCAGTCTCCTGTCTGAAGTAAATCTGGCATTAGATGAAGACCCTTCATCTTGAAGTGCCGGTATACAATGAAATAATTGAAGTATCTGAGATTTAAAGCTAACCGGTGCCGTCCTCCTCGTTTTTGGACAAGAAAAATGTTGCTGCAAAACCCAGTAGGGTGGGGCTCTCAAAAAGCTACAGCTCATTTCTGCAGCAAATCCTGGATTTCTAAGTCTATGAAACTGGCTGCATGTAGGGAGAAACTCAGAGGAGGTGGAGGGGGCTTGCTGTTGTGGGGTCTGATAAAACCCTTGAATGATCTGTAACACCCATGCATCCTGAGTCACTTAATACCAATTGTGTCAAATATTGAACGCGACCGCCCAATTCAATGAGAGATGAATCTAGAACTCTTACCTGTGGAAAAACTTGATTGGAAGTTATTCCTGGCGGCTCCCCGCTGACCTCTGCGCCGTGCAAAGCGGGAGGGGAAGAATGTTCCCCCTCTGGTGTAGTGGTGGCCCCTATTAAAGATCCTCTTTGAGGGCCTTGGGAGTATTTGTGGCCCGACAAGCGGCTCCTGCCTCGTCCAGCCTGACCAAAAAGGCCTGAGTTAAAGACTTTTCAGGTTAGCTTACGCCTTGTCCAGCGTCTTTAAGGTGCTTACATTTTTTGCTATGTCCTTCATAAATTTGTCCTCGAAGAGGTGACCCTCGGCAAGGGAAAGTGTGTCCACAGCATCAAGTTCTGTTAGGTTAGGATCAATTCTCATCAGGAGGTGTTAGACCTGACAGCCTTAGGGTGGTCACCCCTAACTTTTTGCCTGCCTCCCTTCACTTTTTGGACACTTTTTGCTGGTTTTAGGACTCTGCACACTTTACCACTGCTAACCAGTGCTAAAGTGCATATGCTCTCTCCCTTAAAACATGTTGGCATTGGCTCATACCCAATTGGCTTATTTACTTCACTTATAAGTCCCTAGTAAAGTGCATTACGTGTGCCCATGGCCTGTAGATTAAATGCTGCCACCCACATTAGTAGCCCCTTAACCATGGCTCAGGCCTGCCGCTGCAAGGCCTGTGTGTGCAGTTTCACTGCCAATTGGCCTTGGCATTTAAAAGTACTTGTCAAGCCTTAAACTCCCCTTTTCCTACACATAAGTCACCCCTAAGGTAGGCCCTAGGTAACCCATAAGGCAGGGGGCTGTGTAGGTAAAAGGCAGGACATGTACCTGTGCAGGTTATATGTTCTGGTAGTGTAGAACTTCTAAATTCGTTTTGCACTGTTGTGAGGCCTGCTCCTTTCATAGGATAACAGTAGGGCTACCCTCATATACTGTTTGAGTGGTAGATTCTGATCTAAAGGGAGTAACAAGGTCATATTAGGTATGGCCAGAACAGTAATACAAAATCCTGCTGACTGGTGAAGTTGGATTTAATATTACTATTTTAGAAATGCCACTTTTAGAAAGTGAGCATTTCTCTGCACTTAAATCCTTCCGTGCCTTACAATCCACGTTTGGCTGGGTTAGTTGACAGCTCCCTTGTGCATTTCACTCAGACAACCCCAAACAGAGGATGCTCAGTCACACCTGCACACATCTGCATACTGAATGCGTCTTCCTGGGATGGGAGGGTGGAGGGCCTGACACTTACATGTCAAAGGACACTGGCCTGCTCTCACACAATGGACTGCCAAACCTCCTACTGGGACCGTGGCAGACTGGATGGACCAGAAAGGGGACCTTGTGCACTCCTAAGCCACTCTTTGAAGTCTCCCCCACTTCAAAGGCACATTTGGGTATTCAAACAGGGCCCCTGACCCTACCAACTCAGACACTTCTGGACCTGAACCTGCACTCTGTCAAGAGGAACTGCTTGGCTGCCCAAAGGAATCATCTGACTGCTTCCCTGCAAAGGACTTCTGCCCTGCTGTTGCCCTGCTGCCTTGCTGCCCTCTGACTCTGCTGAGAAGTGCTCTCCAAGGGCTTGGATTGAGCTTGCCTCCTGTTTTTTGAAGCCTCAGGGTCAAAAAGACTTCATTTCTGCAAAGAACTCCTTGTGCAGCGAAATTCCGACGCACAGCCTGCATCACAGTGAGAAAATCACTGCACGCTGAACCGGAACAACGCAGCCCGGCTCTCTGAGTGGAGATCGATGCAGCACCAGCGTTGCGACCGGAACTTCGATGCATGGCCCACTGGATCAACGAATAGCCGAGCCGGAATGACGCACCCCGACTTCCTGCAAGAAGAATCGATTCAGCGCCTGCCGTGCAACAAAAATTTCCCTGCATCGCCTACTGGATCAACGCAGCTCCTTTGACTTCGTCCTGCACGCCCAGGATTTCTCTGCATCGTCCCCGGGGCGTCCAAATACGCCGCAACCCGAAGAAGATCCAAGTCCGCGCCCCGCAAATGAACGCACGGCCCTGGCTGCGTGAAAAATATTGACACATCGTCTCTGCGTGCCCGGAGGAACCGATGCACACCTCCCCGTTTTCCACGCATCTCTTCTTTTTATCATTCTGCAAAGTGATATTTCAACGTGTACTTACCAAATTTTGATCGTTTCGACCTTATTTTATCCAGATAAATTATCTATATTTTTCTAAACCCATGTGGAGTATTTTTGTGGTGTTTATACTGTGTTATTGCATGGTTTATTGCACAAATACTTTACACATTGCCTTTTAAGTTAAGCCTGACTGCACAGTGCTAAGCTACCAGAGGGTGGGCTCAGGATAATTTGGATTGTGTGTGACTTACCCTGACTAGAGTGAGGGTCCTTGCTTGGACAGAGGGGTAACCTGACTGCCAACCAAAGACTCCATTTCTAACAGGGGGGATTTGCACATTTCTGATGACATGGTACAATTGGCATTGCCTAGTAAGCAGCTCGCCCTCTGTGTCCATTCTGCCAGAGTGTCTGGATCTATAGGGGCGCCGGTTTCCTGGGCCCTCAAGGCCATTTCAAGAATTTTTGCCAGAGGATTTGATAAATCCAGCAATTTATCCTGGTAGGATCGCCAGGTTCAATCGATCCCTTTCTTCGGGTCCTTGGCAAATCTTTTCAACAAGGTCAGCATGCTCGCATCAATCTCGGGTGTTTATGCCACCTTGTTTGGGCTTTCCGGCCTAGGACATTCTGCCCGCAGCCTATTGCATACCGCTTTGTCAAAGCTCTTGTTGCAGCTTATTGTGTACGTACTCCGCCACAGCCTGGACAAGTGCCCAAGCGGCTGACCGGGGATGCACTATGGGGGTCATTACGACCTCAGCGGTCTTTTCAAAAGACCGCGAGGCCGCGGGAGACAGAATACCGCCATTGCCGACAGTATTCATGACTCCCTATTATGACATTTCCGCTGGGCCAGTGGACGGTAACAGTGTTACCGTCCGCTGGCCCAGCGGAAATGTCACGTCAACATTGCAGCCGGCTCGTAATAGAGCCGGCGGCAATGCTGATGTGCAGCGGGTGCAGTAGCACCTGTCGCGCATTTCACTGCCCGAAATTCGGGCAGTGAAATGCGCGACGGGGCTATGCCTGGGGGCCCCTGCACTGCCCATGCCAAGTGCATGGGCAGTGCAGGGGCCCCCAGGGGCACCCCAAGTCCCCTTACCGCTGGCCTTTCAATGGTGGTGTGTACCGCCACAGACAGGGCGGCGGTCGGGGACTCATAATCCCCAGGGCAGCGGTGCTTGCACTGCTGCCCTGGGGATTATGACCGCCAGGCGGAATCCTGGTGGTATAATGGAGGGGCCGGCGGTATGGCCGTGGCAATTCCACCACGGTCATAATTGCTGGCGGAACACAGCCAGCCTGTTGGCGGTGTTACCGCCAACATACAGCCGGCCGCCAGGGTCGTAATGATCCCCTATGTCTTCCAGGTTAAATTGGAACGGGTTAGGAGGAGAACCGGAAAGTTCCTGCACTTTGGAGGAAGCAACTTTCTTTGATATTTTACGTTTGCGCTGGGATTTGCTGGAATAGGAAGAATCAGTCACTGGGGTCGGGATTTGATGATGCATTAGCTCCAACGGGAACCTCAGAGGTGGAAGGGATCAAGCAATATTGATGGTTTTCGCTGGGCTTTGGGTTAGCACTGACCTGGCTCTGTCATGAGACCAAGAGAGGAAGGTGTCTTTAGACTTGCCGGGAAGGGATGGGCCCCCTGCCACCAAACTGGCCTCAGATAATTGGACATATCCTTGCCTTTTCGCAAAATTCTCCAACTGCTGGGTTATGGATTTTAGGGCTGCCACCAAGGCCTGGTTGATTTTCTGTGGAACAGAAGATTCTAGTGCCTACCTGACTGACTGCTGAAGTGAGGAATTGATTGCTCAGACAGAGTGTCCCCCCAGAAGATGACCTTGTGTATCAGCCTCATAATATTGCCCATACTCCTCCTCAAAGGGCACCCAATCGGTCATTTTGTATGTATACCGCTGTGGAAAGAAGTCAATCAAAGACCAGGTAATTTACTGGATATTAAAGCTGGGGGGAGCCACCCCTAGTGCAATCTAAAATCCAGCTAGCTCCTCAGCATAAGCTGTGCTTTGATGATTGCATCCCCGCTGTGAAGGGCGTCAGAGAGAGCCACAATTGTTGTTAACTATACGTCTTCAAGAGTGTGTACTCTGCTCTGCATGCTGGGCCTGCTCTATTATTGCTGCCAGAGCGAGGCGTCTATCGTGCTAACAGGAATGCAAAAATGCAAGCAATTGCCACTGTCAGGTCTGCGTGTAGGTGGAGGTGAAATTGACAGAGTACTACATGTAGCCCAATCCTACTAGAATAGCCCAACTGGGATACTTGCACGTACTCGGCTGCCTGATCAGGGGAGGCTCTGGACAACCGCTGGCTAAAGCACAGCGACAACAAAGGGGACAATACCTCCAGAAGAAAACAGCGCGTAACATGCTTGGTGTGCCCTCGAGGGGAGGCGTCTCCTCATGACCTCACCAAGCACAGGGATCGGATGGGCGCGAAGTGGCCTGCCTGAGAGAGCAGCTACGCCCAATCGAGCAAGCAGCTCGGAGGCAAAATCACCAGTCGCCGATCGACCGCTAAGCAGGTACTGCTAGTGCAATGATGCCCAGAAAAGCCTGTAAATGGAAGATGAACACACTAAATATTGTAACCAAAGTAATGCACTGAAGAGAAAAGCACTTATCTTGGTCTGCTGAGCAGCAAAGAAAGAGGAATTCAAGATGGTGTTAAGGACTCCAATAGGTTCTAATGTACTGTGATTGGTGGACATATTGGGCTAAGCATACTGGGAAATGTAGTTTAAGTTTTCAGTTTTGTAATTGGCTGCTGTATTTTGAGTAGTAAAGAAAGAGAAGCATAATCTGAGCCTCTGGTCCTGGCATAGAATTATTGTTGCTGTAAATTGAGAGCGTATCAGTGCAGAAGGTTTGTAATAAAACCGGGACTGGCAAATGAGGAGGGAGCAATTAGGAATTCAGCAAGGTGCACATTATAGTTGCAACAATATAAACACAATTGGCATTGTTACTGTGATTTATATCATTATAACTATAATTTAGAATCTGGATTTACACACACACATTCTCCTATGGATCATTTCTTTCTGAATTTCAGTTGCTAATCCGGGTTTTATTACATACCTGCGTTGATACATTCTCCATTTATAGCAGCAATCATTTCTATACATGGTTTTTGAAGCGCAACTTGTATCTACGGTTATAACCCTGATCGTGTTGCCTAAATAACTTTGGGCCAGATGTATCAAGCAATTTTGCATTCACAAACGGTGCAAATCGCAAAATTTTGCTTCACTTGAAGGAGTAATTTCTTAATATAAAAGTTCTGTTTAAAATATAAACATTTTAAATATTCCACTCTCCTGTGGTGGTTGTATAGCTCTACACTGCTAATTCTATTTACACTCCTTCATCGGGTACTTCGCTCCAGGCCACTCTTATCTTTTTCTTATACTGCTGTGGTTGACACCGGATCTGTCTCTGAAGGTCAGCATGTACGTTGCTGGCTAGCTATCTCCTGAGTTGATAAGATGAACCCATTTAGAGCTTACTTTAAGCAGCTCTTCATTTTGGATACACGAGCAGAAGATAATTATCATTCTCAGACCAGCTTTCCCCTGAGCATGTTCAATTTGTAGCTTTAATGATTGAAACATTTTTTCATTTCAGAATATAATGGAAGTTTAGATCCAGATACTTTAATTGTAGGTGAGTAAACTCTGCAGCCTCCATGAGAGTCACAATTGGAATACTTATTTAGTTTTGAGACTGATTTTATAAAATATCTTACAGGGTTTAACTAGTAAACCTATGTTATTATTTGGGTATCTGTCTGGCCCCACACGGAGCGACTATTGGGCATCTTTTTGTGCCTTTGTTGACCTTCATTTAATTTGCTCCATAGGTGAGACTTTACACTCTTAATCATAATAATATAAAATTGATTTATAATACTACTTACTCAGTATTTTTCCCTGCACAGGATATATCCTATCCCCATAGTCCTGATGAAGACCAGGTTCATAAAATCAATCTTCCACAGATCAAAAGGTTGGCGCTAAAGAACAAGTTACTTACCGTCGGTAACTATATCTGGTATAGACATACTCAAGTTGCAAATTCCTTACCTTAGAATTTTCCCCAGGCGTTAGACTGGATACGGAGATTTTTCTTTGAGCAGTACCCTTACGCTCTGTTAGGTGGCGTCAGTGGACTCCGCATGCGTCATTGGCGTCGTGGTCACCGTGATGACGCAGTGGTTATATATGGTACCACCCCGGTGTGCTGACGTCAGTTTCATTTTACAACTTTCCACGCCAGTAGCGCAGAGCCATGAAGAACACCAAGCATGGTGTGCCAAAACTAGGGCCCTTAAAGGGAAGTTCCTGTCCCTAGAAATACGTTCGCAGAGCGGGGAGGATGGGTGGGTCTGTAAGGAATCTGGAACTAGAATATTTCTACCGGATATATTGTTACCGAAGGTAAATAACATGTTCATCTGACAGAGACTTCTAGGTGCAGATTCCTCACCTTAGAATAGATACCTGAACAATACCATCCCCAGTGTTGGGCTGCAAACTAAGATCACTCCAAAAAGTACCTCCGGACCGAACGGCCGAAGTAGCCGTCTCTGCGGACCTGACTATCCAGGCAGAAAGGTTTAGTGAATGTGTGCCGGGATGCCCACGTCGCTGCCTGACAGATATCCAGGACTGGAACTCCGCGTGCTAATGCTGTCGTAGCAGCAGTTGCTTTGCTGGAATGAGCACGCAAACCCTCAGGGTGTTGCTTTTTCTACAGAGCATAGCACATCTTGATGCAGAGGACTACCCATTGCGAGATGGTCCTCTTGTGCACCACGCTCTTTTTGGAGCCAGGCGGTGGAGTCTCTCCTACTCATGAGGGATGTGGGGGTGATTAAAGGGTAAGCAAGGTTATTGATTGGTCTACATGAAAAGGTGTCACCACTTTGGGAAGGAAAGAAGCCCTGGTACGAAGCACCACTTTGTCAGGATGGACAGCTAGAAATGGTGGCTTTGAAGAGAGAGCCTGGAGCTCACTCACTCTGTGAGCAGAGGTTATGGCAATCAAGAAGGCAGTTTTAAGAGTCAAGAGCCACAGGGGACAGTTGTGGAGCGCCTCGAAAGAAGCAAACATGAGATATGTGAGGACCAAGTTTAAATCCCATTGGGGCATTATGTGGAGGGAACATGTGGTTGAGACCTTTAAGAAATCTCCCAACAATGGGAGATTTGAAGAGAGAAGGTTGGTCTGGCAGCCTTAAAAAGGCAGAGATGGCAGACAAATAACCCTTGAGGGTACTCAGAGCAGAGCACTGCTGGGAAAGAGAGACAATGAGGGACGCCTGGCTGCTAAGATAACATCACAGACTTTGGGGCGGAAGGTCAAAATCCATCAACTGCCAGCACTCAGTCTCCACGCAAGGAGGTGGAGACTAGACAGGTTCAGGTGAAGGACTGTCCCCTGCTGCGACAGAAGAGCCTCCCGAAGGGGCAGTCTGATTGGAGGATCAATGGTCATGCTCAATAGCTCGGGATACCAGCCTCTTTGTGCCTAGTCCGGAGCCGCCAGGACTGCGTGGGCCCGGTTGTGCCTGGTCTTCAGAACTCTGGGCAGAAGTGGTATTGGTGGGAAGGCGTAAAGGAGGCCTGAGCTCCACTCCTATCGAAAAAGCGTTGCTGAGCGAGTGCTGCCTTGGAAACTCCAATGCGCGAAACAGCTGACATTGTGCATTCTCTGCGGAGGCAAAAAGATCTAACCAAGGGTTTCTCCACTGCTGAAACCTTGCGCCACCTCTGGAAGGAGACGTCATTCATGATCGACTGTGCATCAATGGCTCAGTTCGTCTGCTCTGACGTTCAGAGAGCCCGCCAGATGTCGAACCACCAGTGAAATGCCCTGGCATTCTAGCCATGTCCAGAGGAAAAGAGCCTCTTGACAGAGGGTCCACGACCCAACTACGCCCTGCTTGTTGCAGTACCACATGGCGATGGGGTGGTCGGTGAACACCTGCACCACTTTCCCCTTGAGAGAGGGAAGGAATGCTTTCAATGCAATTCGGATCGCCCGGAGCTCCAAAAGGTTGATGTTTAGCCCGGACTCCGCCAGAGACCACATGCCTCTGATCTCTGCCTCTCCCATGTGGCCGCCCCATCCCAGGAGTGACGCATCTGCCATTACTGTGAAATCTGGTTGGGGAAGGGAGAGAGATCTGCCACTGACCCAGTCTGGATTCAGTAACCACCACTGCAGATCTAGTGCAGTCCCCTCCGAGATCTGGACCATATCGGAGAGATTCCCCTGATGCCGCGCCTACTGGAACTTCAGGTCCCACTGCAGAGCCCGCATATGCTATCTGGCATGTTGGACCAGCAAGAGGCCATGAGTCCCAGCAGCCTCGGTCATTCTCACCGAAATCCAGGATAGAGGCTGAAACATCGGAATCAAAGCCCGAAAATCCTGGACTCACTTTTCGAGAGGATAAGCTCAAAACTGTACAGTGTCCAGAACAGCTCCAATGAGAGGCAGCATCTGAGAGGGAATATGGTGTGACTTTGGCAGGTTTATAGTGAACCCCATCAAATGCAGGAGGTTTGCTGCAGTCTGGAGGTGGTAGAAGACAGCCTGGGGCCAGTTCGCCTTCAACAGACAGCCCTTGAGGTAGGGAAAGACTGAAACACCGAACCAACGCAGATGAGCTGCAGCCACTACTATCCCTTTCGTAAACACCGGAGCGGTGCTGGTAAGGCCAAAGGGGAGCACGGCGAACTGAAAGTGCTTGTGACCTACCACGAATCGCAAGAAACGCCTGTGGGCCAGTGGGATGGGAATGTGGAAAAAGGTGTCCTGCAAGCCCAATGCTACCATGTAGGGTCCAGGGTCCAGGGCAGACAGGACCTGAGCTAGAGTTAGCATTTTGAACTTCTCATTCTTGAGGAAGAGATTGAGGGACCGGAGATCTAAGGTAGGGCAAAGGGCCTTGTCCTTTTTGGGCACCAGAAATTAGCAGAAAACAACCACAACCTACTTCTGGCGCAGGGACTCTCTCTGTGGCTCCTTCGGCCAAGAGACCCTTGACTTCCTCAAGGACAATTGCCAAATGATCCTCCGACAGATGATCGAATGACGGTGACGTGGCCATAGGGGAAGTCTCTAAGGGGAGGGAGTAGCCCCTTTGGACGATTTGCAACACCCACCCGTCCGTGGTGATAGATTCCCAGTGGGGCAGGTGATGACGGATCCTGCAACCAACTGGTCCCAGATGTTCCAACGGACTAGGAAGGCTTGGAGGCAGTGGAGGGGGTGGGGGTGGGCAGTGTAAGGGCCCACTTAGCAATCATTCACAATTTATTGTTCTATCCTATTTGCTTTGGTGACACCCACTACTGAACAACAGTACAATTCTTAAGACTGTAGACTGGACTTTCTGTCTACCTCTTTTCTCTCTGCATTTCTACCACCAACTTCTTAGCTTTCTTGTGAGAACCAGTTTTAGCCAGCCTCTGCGTTCTATGTGACATCAGATGGGCAACCTCTTATACCCAAGTTGTATGATCAGCTCACTGATTCATCAGGATGTACCTTTGATAAGCAGACATCCTCAAACATAATAAAAGAAATGCATTATTCACATCCCAGCTGTGACATACACCAAGTTAATCACACTAAGGTGTAACTCTTTGGTTACATGAGCTCTCAGACCATTGATGCTCAACATTTACCAGAGTAGTGTGACCATTCTTTTGCCCCTTCACCAGACCATTACGAAAAACCCTGGTACATTGCCATTGTTTTGTGCACACATAGCACCAAGTCATCTGAGCACCGTGTATAACATGGCACCAAATTTAAAACAGTTTGATTGGAACTTTTTTCCAGATTCTTTTTGACACTGTTAAACAAGATCACAGCTTACTTATCTGGATCCACTTCCGATCCCTACTGCTCTACCTCAAAATGTTCAGATCTTAGTTCCCAAGATTCTTTAAGCGGATCCTCAATCTGTCCCTCATCCATCTCCTACCAAGAAGACCTAATTTGATACCTATATTTCATTAAATTTGGCCTAATTACTGAATTTAAAAACTCGAGGCACTCAGACTTTAGAACTTGCTGTCGCTGGTATCAGATTAAACCTTAGCTTCTACTTTGAAGAAAACAATGCTGGGATGGAGCTGCTGTCAACAAAGCAGAATCTGAATTCTAGGGGGTGTCTGAATCCCCATGGCGGCGGAGCGCGCTCCGCCGCCATGGAGGATTCAATGGGGCAGCGGTAAACCGGCGTGAGACCGCCGGTTTACCCTTTCTGACCGCGGCTGAACCGCCGCGGTCAGAATGCCCTCGGGAGCACCGCCAGCCTGTTGGCGGTGCTCCCGTGGTCGGTGACCCTGGCGGTCACCGGCCGCCAGGGTCAGAATGACCCCCTAGGTGGTGTCCGGTAAATCCCATAGAGGATCAAAATCATTATAGTATGGAATTTCAAATTTAATTCTAAACTTAGCCCATGTCCCAATGGCTGTCCCCAGTACATTTAATCTTATTGTCTTAAAATATTTGGGAGCATCCAATTCATTAAAAAAACTATCTTTTATCTCTAATTGCTGTATAATGGCTTGAAACAGTCTGCCCCTATCTGAGTAATCAGGTGCGCCCTAGAGCAATCTAAATGTTTTAAGCTGGAAAGCCCAACAATACAACTGGATACCTTGATGGTGTAACCCCTTTTTTCCATTTTGTTTCTCAGTTTTTTCCCCCCATTTAATCGAGCAGATTTAGAAGCCCAAATAAAGCTATTGATGTTGCTCTGGATCTTCTATACATCTTTAAGCTCACATTTTATTATGATGTTAGTAAATAGAAATGTAATATTTGGTAGGAAATTACATTTACTCTTCCATAGATTACCTGAAGAGTTTGCAACGTCTTTAATAGTTTTTATTGTTTCAAGCGCTACCCTGTCTGTATTGCCCTTCACAATCTGCTCAGTTCTATAGAAAATATCAATCCTCAGACACACCTCAACTTTTTTGTGTTAGTACTAATGGAATTTAAAGCATTTCTGGTCATGACCTTTGTTTTGTTGTGATTTATAGAATATCCTGCCAATTCCCCCAAAACACTGGCTATCTATTCAAACCTCTTTATACCTGTGTCAGCAACCTTTGTGTATATAATTAGGTTGTCTGCTTACAAAACCATATTTTTACTAAATCCCTGTATTTTAAAAGTAACTATTTTTTCCTCTAAACGCAACATTTTAGCAAGGGGCTCCATGAATAAATAAAACAGAACAGATGAGAAAGAACAGCTGTGATGAGTGCCCCTCTTTCTATTGAACATTTCTGAATCAGTATCTTATTTAACCCAAACTCTGGCGGATTAATTACTGTATAATATTTTCATGGGCGTTATAAAGGGCTCTGGCATACCAAACCTAAGACAACCCCAGAGAAATGTCCTGGTTAAAGGTCTTGGCTTCACCTACCTCAATTATTGTCAGAGTAGTTTGACTGAATAGCGAGGTTTGAAGATTTCACGGCCCAGTGGATCACTCCTGTAGATGCCTTCCTAGAATAAATGTCTGATCCCTGCTACTCCAGCAAGTCTTTTAGTAAGTATTCCTGTAAAGATATTGTAATCGTTATTTAATAGAGAAGTTGATCTCTAAGATTCATACCTGATGGGATCAGTTTTTGTTTTTTTATAGGGCACCCATTATAGCTTCTCCCCAGAATGCTGTGGTTAGTAGACCCTTGATCAAAATAGAATTAATAGATCTTTCTGGACCAGGATTAATTGAGGTCTCAGAACCTTATAAAGTTCCAATGGAATTCCATCAGCCCCTCCCCAGCTTTCCTCTACTTTATATTTGTACTATATATTAGTAATTGCTGTCTTTATCTTCACTACTGTGATCTGCTTTGGCAAAAGCTCTTGATGATCGAGATCGAAAGTGGGAAATTGGAGGGTGGAAAACCAACTTTCAATGTCCTGATCTATTTGGTACTACTTTTCTTACATAAGAACTTACAAAATCCCTCAAGGCTTCCCAAATCTCCTCATTCTGGGTAATCAAAGGACAACCTGAGGACTCTTTATTAGGCAGGATGTTGTTACAGGTCTCCTGCATTTTGGATTTCTTTGCCAACAATTTCCCCAGGTTTTCGCTTTAATTTACTTTAATTCTGAGAAACTCTAATTTGATCTTAATCCTATCATAAAACAACTCCCAGCCTGGATCTGTCAGTTGTAATTCCAAGCTTCTAATTTAATTTAAAATTATGTCCTGTTCCACTCTTTCGCCCTTAATGTATACTGTGGTGTACTTGTTTGTAATACCGCTTAGGAACAATTTATAGGCATCCCACACTAAAATAAGTGAACAGCTTTTGGTCTCAAAAAAGGTGTAAGTATTTACGTCTAGACATTGGGCCCAAGCGAAATTGAGTAGTAACCTTCTGTCCATTGTTCATCTTTGACAATGAAAGGTCTTCCCGAAACACAATGTCAAGGCTGTCGTAGCATGGTCAGAGGAAAAAGATGGGATGTAATCTATTTTTCACACTTGATCTACAATCTTTTAATCCACAAACCAGTAGTCTAATTTAGAACTATGCCCAAACTCATGGAATGAGTATACTCTTTGTAATTTCTTCACTCTCTAAATGTCGGATAAACCTCAGCTTTATAATATGTTCTTTAAACACATAGGCCCTCATTCCTACTCTGGCGGGCGGCGGTTGCCGCCCGCCAGGCGGGAACCGCCATATGGCCGCTCCGCGGTCGAAAGACCGCTGGGGCCATTCCGACCTTCCCGCTGGGCCGGCGGGCGCTAACATTGTTAGCGCCCGCCGGCCCAGCGGGAAGGCGGCCTGCAACACTGAAGCCGGCTCCGAATGGAGCCGGCGGTGTTGCAGGTGTGCGACGGGTGCAGTTGCACCCATCGCGCTTTTCACTGTCTGCTATGCAGACAGTGAAAAGCATGCTGGGGCCCTGTAAGGGGGCCCCTGCACTGCCCATGCCTGTGGCATGGGCAGTGCAGGGGCCCCCAGGGGCCCCAGACACCCGTTCCGGACATCCTCTTCCTGGCGGAGAAAACCGCCAGAAACAGGCTGGCGGGAAGGGAGTCGGAATCCCCATGGCGGCGCTGCCATGGAGGATTAGCCCAGCCGGGGGAAATCCGTCGGGAAACCGCCGGACCCGGTTTTCCGACCGCGGCTTTACCGCTGCGGTCGGAATGGGCTTTGAAGCACCGCCAGCCTGTTGGCGGTGCTTCAGTCATCCGCGACCCTGGTGGTCATAGACCGCCAGGGTCAGAATGACCCCCATAGTGACCTTTAGTGAGCTACAATATGGTCTTACCATTGAATGGATGATTTTGGAGTTCACTGGGGCATTAAAATCCCCCCATAATATTGGGGCATTGTAGTCCTAATGTTTAAGGAAATACTGTTTTAAAGCAGACTGATCATCCAGATTTGGCCCATAATATCCAGTGCATCCATATTTAGACTTGTCAACATCAGGGCAGTGCGCGCTCTACGGGTGACTAGAATGCAAAAACTCAGCACTCTCAAGGTAACGTAATTCATGCATTGTGCTGATATGCTGTTGTTTAACCTTTTGCATTGCAGAGTTTAATCCTGAAGACTTATGTTCAAGATGCATATAAATACTGTTCATTTGCAATGTACTGCTGCAGGCTTTCAGAGTGTGTCAGGGTGTGGTCCCTTTCCAGGGCCTTCTAGAAGCTTTCCCTGCAGCATGCCTGGGTGTGGTTTGTGGGCTGGGCCAAGACTATATATAAGGGAGCCAGCCCAGCTCCACGTGCTCACTATTCAGAGGTCCTGGTGCAGAGCAGCAGCAATCTTCCTGAGCTCCTGTTCCGGAGGCCTACTTTGATCTTCCAGGCCTCGCCCTTTCACTTTGCTCGGTGATTCTTGGTTAGGGCGGTAAGACGGGCCCCTGATTCCGTTCTCGAAGGATTTCGAGTTCTTGGGCCTAATTAGCACGATAAAACTATTTTGCTCTTGTGCGTGTTAATGTGCGCTTGATGTTTAATGGTATTTTACATGCTGGCATTCGAATCGGCAAGACGCAAGATTCTTTCCTCAAGTACAAATCTTGATATTCATTGTGCGCTACCATTTTATGGCATTTACAAGGTAGCATTCCAATCGGCAAGACGTGCGATTCATTTCTCATGCCTATTTCATGTTATTCATTGTACGCTACCATTTCTTGGCATTCATATGGTGGTATTCGAATCGGCAAGACGCGTAAATCATTTCCTGTGCTTAGTTCATGATATTCAGTGTGCGCTACCATTTCTTGGCATTCACATGGTAGCCTTCGAATCGGCAAGACGCGTGATTCATTTCTTGTACTAAATTCATGATATGCAGTGTGCGCTACCATTTCTTGGCATTCACATGGTGGCCTTCGAATCAGCAAGACGCGCAATTAATTTCTTGTGTTTAGTTCATGATTTTCAGTGTGTGCTACCATTTCTTGGCATTCACATGGTGGCCCTCGAATCGGCAAGACGCGCGATTCATGTCTTGTGCTTAGTTCATGATAGTCGGTGTGCGCTACCATTTCTTGGCATTCACATGGTGGCCTTAGAATCGGCAAGACACGCGATTCATTTCTTGTGTTTAATTCATGATATTCATTGTCTGTTACCATTTCATGGCATTTCCGTGGTGACATTTGAATCGGCAGAACGCGCAATTCGTTTCTCGTGTCTAATTCATGTTACTCCTTGTGCACAAACATTTCATGGCAGTTACAAACCTTTGTGGAAATCTGTAATGTGCGCAATTCATGTTCCTGCCGTTTTAAGAAAACAAAAAGGTGATCATTACAACCCTGGCGGTCAGTGTTAAAGCGGCGGTAAGACCGCCAACAGGCCGGGGGTAAAAAAATAGCAATTACGACCGTGGCAGAAACTGCCAACAAAGACAGCCACTTTAACACTCCGACCGCCACGGCGGTACAGACAAACAGCTTGGCGGTCACCGCCAACAGACAGGAGGAAGACAAAGTAACGCCCACAGTATCACAACCTACCAATCCGCCACCTTTTCCGGGGCGTATTCACCGTGAATAAAAACACGGCGGAAACAGGATTTAGAAGGGAAAACGCTCACCTCTACACACCCCACGAGGAACCAGGACACTATGGAGCCAGAACTCCAAATTCTCCCTGCGATAGTCTTCCTGCTCCTCTACCAGGAGCACGAACGCCGGCGGCAAAGACCACAGTGAGTACTGCACCTACGACACAGGGGAGGGGGGAGGGCAAAAACAGGGACACACACACGCAACACCCCCACCCCCACCCCCACCCTCACCCACTACAACACACACACTAATACATATTTATACATGATAGTTACACACCCCAACCCCACCGGAAGAATGCAAAGACAAAAGAAAATGAGTGTAACCATTGTAATATATTAAAATCAAGTAGGCAAAAATATATATATACACCATAAACAAAATATACACCAAGCTTAGTAGTCCAGGTAGTGCTCCAATGAAGTCCGTGGAACACTGGGCCCACACGGTATGGGCGAGGCCCACACAAGATCCCCGACCATGACAGAGAGAACACTGCAGGGGCATCAGAGAGCAAGAAAACAGGCACCTCAGGCGGTTGAGTGCACTACGCCAAATCCACGAGAGGGCCACATGCCCACTGTTCCATCCTGGGGAGTGCAAAGCCACAGTCTCTCAAGTCTATACAGTGGGTGGGTTGCCCACTGTTCCATCCTGGGGAGTGCAAAGCCACAGTCTCTCAAGTCTCTACATTGGGTGGGTTGCCCACTGTTCAATCCTGGGGAGTGCAAAGCCACAGTCTCTCATGTCTATACAGTGGGTGGGTTGCCCACTGTTCCATCCTGGGGAGTGCAAAGCCACAGTCTCTCAAGTCTCTACAGAGGGTGGGTTGCCCACTGTACAATCCTGGGGAGTGCAAACCCACAGTCTCTCAAGTCTATACAGTGGGTGGGTTGCCCACTGTTCCATCCTGGGGAGTGCAAAGCCACAGTCTCTCAAGTCTCTACAGTGGGTGGGTTGCCCACTGTTCAATCCTGGGGAGTGCAAAGCCACAGACTCACAAGTCTCTACAGTGGGTGGGTTGCCCACTGTTCCATCCTGGGGAGTGCAAAGCCACAGTCTCTCAAGTCTATACAGCGGGTGGGTTGCCCACTGTTCCATCCTGGGGAGTGCAAAGCCACAGTCTCACAAGTCTCTACAGTGGGTGGGTTGCCCACTGTTCCATCCTGGGAAGTGCAAAGCCACAGTCTCTCAAGTGGATGACAGTCTCCGCTGGTTCTGGAGGGGGCTCTGTGCCCAGAGTGCTTCATCCTGCTAAGGACAGAGTAAGTGGATGTATCTCTCCACTGGTTCTGGAGGGGGCTCTGTGACCAGAGTGCTTCATCCTGCTAAGGACAGAGGTAGTGGATGTATCTCTCCACTGGTTCTGGAGGGGGCATGGTGCCCAGAGTGCTTCATCCTGCTAAGGACAGAGGTAGTGGATGTATCTCTCCACTGGTTCTGGAGGGGGCCTTGTGCCCAGAGTGCTTCATCCTGCTAAGGACAGAGGTAGTGGATGTATCTCTGCACTGGTTCTGGAGGGGGCCTTGTGCACAGAGTGCTTCAACCTGCCAAGGACAGAGGTAGTGGATGTATCTCTCCACTGGTTCTGGAGGGGGCATGGTGCCCAGAGTGCTTCATCCTGCTAAGGACAGAGGTAGTGGATGTATCTCTCCACTGGTTCTGGAGGGGGCATGGTGCCCAGAGTGCTTCATCCTGCTCGTGACGGACTCAGTAGCGTCAGTGCCCTTGGCGCTCATGGGCCAGCCGTGCTTGAGGCGGCGGTGCCCTGGTCAGCGGTGCTTGATGCGGCGGGCTCCTTTGCAGTGACTCAGCTGCTGGCGGTCCTCTCTGTCCCAGCGGGGCTTGTGCTGGTGGTCCTCTCTGTCCCAGCGTGGCTTGTGCTGGCGGTCCTCTCTAGCCCAGCGGGGCTTGTGCTGGCGGTCCTCTCTGTCCCAGTGGGCTTGTGCTGGCGGTCCTCTCTGTCCCAGCGGGGCTTGTGCTGGCGGTCCTCTCTGTCCCAGCGGGGCTTGTGCTGGCGGTCCTCTCTAGCCCAGCAGGGCTTGTGCTGGCGGTCCTCTCTGTCCCAGCGGGGATGATGGCGGTGGCCTCCTGGGCAGCGGGTATGATGGCGGTGGCCTCCTGGGCAGCGGGGATTATGGCGGTCTCCTCCACCGTGCTGCTCTTCCCAGACTTTCCTGGTTTCTTGTGGCCCTTCCCCACCTTGGAAGGTGTTGTAGCTGACTCCACACTCCCACCAGGACCCCTGGGAGCGGCTTTGGTGGCTGGAGTCTTCCCCCTCTCCCGCCGGGCACTGGCCAAGTTTTGATGCTTCACAGGTGGGTGACTGTCCGTGCTGTGGCTCCGTGCCACACTGGCTGCCCTCGTGGCCGGTGCACTCCAGATTCCGGTGACTACAGGCACCACTGGTCCCGGAGATGTTGTGGCTGAGGTGCTAGTTTGGGACCTAGGAGACGGACGGGGTGGGGGAGGTGTGGGAAAGAGGTCAAGGTTGGACAGGAAAAGTTTTTGGGAGACACTGGGACGGGTAGCTGGAGGGGGTTTGGCAGTGGAGGAAGAGGTTGTGGTTGTAGGAGGTGTTCGTTTGCTGACTTTGGGTGAAGGTGCATGGGCTGGAGGCTGTCGTGAGGTGGATGGCTGTTGGGTGGGTGTGTGCCTGCGTTTGTGTATCTTGGGAGGTGGCGTCACAGACACACTGGGAGAGGACACAGGGGACGTGTGAATGGTAGTGGGGGTGGTGACTGCACGTGAGCGGGGGTGGTGGTGGGTGTGTTGGTGATGGCAGTAGTGGCTGTAGATGTAGTGCATGCAGGTGTGAGTGTAGACGAGACTAGGAGGTAGGAGGGAGACGAGGAGGAGGGGGACACAGTGGAGGCAGTGGATGTTGGTGTGTCTGCATGGGTATGATGCTTGCGTGAGTGCCTGTGGGATGTGTGGTGCTTATGTTTGCCAGAGCTTTCCTTGTGTGTTGACGTGTGTGCATGCTGGTCTGTACGTGTGCTTGTCATAGGCTGGGGTACAGGGGATTGAGTCTGGGTGGAGGAAGTTGGAGGGGAGAGGCTAGAGACAGGGACAATGGCTGCCATCAGTGCTGAGGCCAGAGTCTGAAAAGCTCGCTGAAGGTCCACCTGACCAGAATGAATGCCCTCCAGGAATGCATTTGTTTGTTGCAACTGCCTTTCTACACCATGGATGGCATTCAAAATGGTAGACTGCCCAACAGTGAGGGACCTGAGGAGGTCAATGGCCTCCTCACTGAGGGCAGCAGGGGTGACTGGGGCAGGGGCTGAGGTGCCTGGGGCGAAGGTGATGCCCACCCTACCGGGTGAGCGGGCACGGGGCAAAGGCTGAGGGGCTGCTGGGAGAGCGGTGCTGGTACGGGGGGTGGCGGCTGTACCTGTAGATGGGGGGGCACAGATGTTGCCGCCACCATAAGGGAGCTCCCATCAGAGGACGAGCCTGTGTCGCTGGTCTCAGCTCCTGTCCCCGCCGTGGAGCTCCCCTCGCCCTCCGTCCCACTGGTGAAGTCCGAGTCCGTAGAGTGGCCCGCCATGGCCATGTGGGATGCAGCCCCCTCGTGCTCCGGTGCCACTGCTCCTCCGCCTGATGATGCTAATGCACACAGGGAGACCACAAAAAGGGGGACGACGACAGAAGAAAGACATGTTGAGTGCATGCATTACCGCTACCGTTGGCGGACACGACAGACACAGAAGCCCCCTGCACTACGCCGCGTTCTTGGGCTCCACTGTTCAATCCCTGGGAAATGGCCTACTAGGCTATGGACGACATCTGCACACATGGATGACACAGGGGCATGACTAGGTGTACTTGGCACTTACGCGGGGACCTTGCCTACGAAACTCGCCCTAGGGAAACCCACAGCCCACCTCCCCCACCCAGACACCTCCACTGCGCGCAAAATCAGCAGGATGAGAGTGTACTCACCCCCTTGTGGCTGTTGTGATGCCCTCAAGCGCCCATCCAACTCCGGGTACGCCACCGCCAGGATCCTGAACATCAGGGGGGTCATGGTGCGACGGGCACCCCTCCCACGTTGGGAGGCCATCCCCAGCTGAGCCTCCGCCGTCTTCTTGCTCCAGCGGCAAATGTCCTCCCATCTTTTCCGGCAGTGGGTGCTCCTTCTGTGGTAGACCCCCAGGGTCCGGAGGTCCTTGGCGATGGCACGCCAAATATATTTTTTCTGGTGGGTGCTGACCTACATGAATTGTACAGGGGAAGAGAAACTTACTACCAACTGCACCGTCACAGTCGTTGGCCCCCATCCCTACCCTTGCCATGTGGCACATGCACTCACCGTCGTTTCATGCACGCCGCAATCTCCCCCCCCTTCTTAGATCCACCCCGCTCCACACAGGCATAGCCCATACAGCATGGTCCCAGTGTACTTACCTGTTTGTCTGGAGGACCGTAGAGTAGCGTGTACTGGGGGAGGACCCCGTCCACGAGTTTCTCCAACTCCTCCGATGTGAAGGCAGGGGCCCTTTCCCCAGACACTCGAGCCATTGACTCTTCCAGACCGAGGTCACAGCAGCACTTGCAGTGTAGGTCCTCTCCTGTCGAAGATCAGGTATCGAGTGATTGAACAGATAGAAAATGGCAGTCACGTCCGTGGCGGTGCGTACCGTCACCGCCGGCTTACATCGTCATTGGTTCATGGGACCCATAGGGTCCAATGTTAACCAATGCAGCATTGCACCGCGGTCTTCGACCGCCTACCGCAACAGTGTACAACGCCAGCGCAGTTACCGCACATCCCATTGTCCCACTTTAGAGGTCAGGCAGCCGCCATTTCAGGGGGCCACATGGGTTCATTTTTAACTGCGTCACACATACCTAGGCCTAGACTCAACACACATACAGGCCACTTTTTGGATTATGATTCGTGTTCTGTGTAAGCTGTGGGTACGTACCTCTGAGTTGGTTGACTCTGTGCTCGCTGTTGTCCTTCATAGGCACCGTCTGCTGGGACATGTGAGGAGATGGCGGCATCCTCCGGTGTACCGACCGTTGGTGGACCTGTCGACAATGGAGGAAAGATATGTGATCATCACATACAGGCTTGACCGTGCCACAATCCAGGAACTGTGTACCCAGTTGGAGCCAGACCTGATGTCAGCTATCCGCCATCCCACAGGAATCCCCCCTCAAGTGCAGGTGCTGTCAGTGCTCCATTTCCTTGCAAGTGGGTCATTTCAAACAACAGTGGCCATTGCATCAGGGATGTCCCAGCCTATGTTTTCCAACGTGTTGTCCAGAGTGTTGTCTGCCCTGCTGAAACACGTGCTGAGCTACATCGTTTTCCCTCAGGTGGAGGATTTGCCTACAGTGAAAGGTGACTTCTATGCCCTGGGACATATCCCCAACATCATAGGTGCCATTGATGGGACCAATGTGGCTTTGGTCCCCCCCGCAGAAGTGAACAGGTGTACAGAAACCGGAAGAGTTACCATTCCATGAATGTACAGATGGTATGTTTGGCAGACCAGTACATCTCCCATGTTAATGCCAAGTTCCCTGGCTCAGTGCATGACGCCTACATCCTGCGGAATAGCAGCATACCTTATGTGATGGGTCAACTCCAGAGGCACCGTGTGTGGCTATTAGGTGAGCACCTGGAAGCAAGACAGTGGGAATGGTTGTCTGTGTCTGTGGATGTCCCTATGAGTTAGTGTGTGTCTAACAGTTGTCCCTCGCCATTTGAAGGTGATTCTGGTTACCCCAGCCTGTCATGGCTACTGACCCCAGTGAGGAATCCCAGGCCAAGGGCAGAGGAACGCTACAATGAGGCCCATGGGCGAACACGGCGGATAATCGAGCGGACGTTCGGCCTCCTGAAGGCCAGGTTCCGGTGCCTCCATATGACAGGTGGATCCCTATTCTACTCACCAAAGAAAGTGTGCCAGATCATCGTGGCATGCTGTATGCTTCACAACTTAGCTTTGCGACGACAGGTGCCTTTTCTGCAGGAGGATGGTCCAGATGGCGGTGTTGTTGCAGCTGTGGAGCCTGTGGACAGTGAAGACGAGGAAGCAGAAGAAGAAGACATGGACAACAGGGACTCAGTGATCCAGCAATATTTCCAGTGAAACACAGGTAAGAATACAAACCTGCCTACTACATGTACTTTAACACTACTACCTCTCTACTGTCTGTCGTTTTCACCCAGTGTATGGTCACTGAGTTGTCACTTTCCCTTACGATTTCACAGATGTGGGTCCCACAGTGTGACATCTGCTTTTATTCCTCATGGACTACAGCTGTGTGACATAGGTATTTTGACATTACAAATGAAAGAGCTTTTTGACACTGTAATTGCTAATACACTATTCCGAAATCACAGACTGACTCCAGATTGTTTTGTGCTTTAAGGGTGTTTATTTTAGTTCTCAATATTGGAGGGGGTAGCAAAATGGTGAGGGGTGATGGTGGAGGAATGTCCATGGCAGAGTCCAGTCTATTAGTTTCACAGGTGCATTGCCCAAATGGGCATAGGAAGTGGAGCTGGGGCAGTTTAAGGATGGACAGGGTGACAAAGTGGGACAGAAGGATGACATTCAGGGTGGTCTCATTTCTTGGCGAGGGTCTTGGCATCATTCTCTGTCTTTGTCCTGGATCTCAGGGACCGTTTGCAAGGTGGTTCTCCCTCTGCAGGGTGTGGGGTGCTGGTGTGGTGGTCCTGTGGCGGTGCCTCCTGTCCACTAGCGCTGGCAGAGGTGGTGGGCAGTTCATCGTCCAGACTAGTGTCAGGGGCCCCTTGTAGTGCCACAGTGTCCCTTCTGGTGTTGAATAATTCCTTCAGCACCCCTATGATGGTGCCCAGGGTGGAACTGATGGCTCTGAGTTCCTCCCTGAAACCCAAATATTGTTCCTCCTGCAGGCGCTAGGTCTCCTGAAACTTGGCCAGTACCGTTGCCATCGCCTCCTGGGAGTGGTGGTAGGCTCCCATGATGTTGGAGAGGGCCTCGTGGAGAGTGGGTTCCCTTGGCCTGTCCTCCCCCTGTCGCACAGCAGCCCTCCCAGTTCCCCTGTGTTCCTGGGCCTCCGTCCCCTGGACCGTGTGCCCACTGCCACTGACCCCAGGTCCCTGTTGTTGTTGGGGTGGTGGGTTAGCCTGGGTTCCCTGTAGTGGTGGACACACTGCTGATTGACGTGTCCTGGGGACGGAGGTATGGGCCCACTGGGTGGGTGCTGTGCTGGTGTTTCCAGAGGGGGGAAGCTCTGTAGTGGCCTGTGACTGTGTGATGGGAACCGACTGTCCCAAGGTCCCCTTGGACAGAGGTGCTGTCATCACTGTGGGCCTCTTCTGTTGGTGGTGTGGACATGTGTGGACCCTCCTGTCCGGTGATGTTGGGTAGGGGTCCTGCAGGGGTATAAAAGGATGTTTATTACATCTGTGTGTGCCATGGTGTGCAATGGGTGGGTGACCGTGTACCCCAGTGCTTGCATTCCTGTGTGGGACCTTGTGTGATGATGGTTTAGGGGGGTGTATGGGTATGTGCAGTGGACATGCTTTAGTGATGTGTGTCGATGCTTTGTTGTTGCATGCAGGGCTTGGTGTTAGGATGTGTGGTTTGTGATGTTGGGACATTTGTGAGCAGTTAGAGTGATGGGGGTGAGGGTGAGGGTGGGGGTATGTCTACTGGCATGCAGGTAGGGTTGGGGATGTAATAGTTAAGATTTGACTTACCAGAGTCCATTCCTCCAGCGACTCCTGCGAGGCCCTCAGGATCCAGAATCGCCAAGACCTGCTCCTCCCATGTTGTTAGTTGTGGGGGAGGAGGTGGGGGTCCGCCGCCAGTCTGCTGAACCGCAAGGTGGTGTCTTGAGACCACGGAACGCACCTTCCCCCCTAGGTCGTTCCACCTCTTCCTGATGTCATCCCGATTTCTTGGGTGCTGTCCCACTGCGTTGACCCTGTCCACTATTCTTCGCCATAGCCATAGCTCCATCTTCCTTGCAATGGAGGTGTGCTGCACCTGTGATCCGAATAGCTGTGGCTATACCCGGACGATTTCCTCCACCATGACCCTGAGCCGTGCCATGGGGTGGTATGGGTGATGTGTGAGGTGGTGTGTGTGGTGATAAGTGTGCTGATATGTAGTGGGGTGTTGTGTGAGGTGCGTGGAAGTTATGTGGGTGATGGTGTTGTGTGCCTGTGGATGCTAGTATTGTTGATGGTGGTATCTCTCTTTGTGCTTCTTTCTCAATTGTGGTAATAGGGGTTTGTGGGTGATGTAGGTGTGTGTTTTTTATTGTATTGGGTGTGTGGGAGTGGTGTGTCTATGTGTATCAGGTGTGTGTATTTCGAATTGTCCAATGTGGCTGTGTTTTGTAGATGTGTGTGTATTTTGAGTGCGGCGGTGTGTACCGCCAATGGAATACCACGGTTGAAAGACCGCCACGTGGATTCATGGGTCGTGATAGTGTGGGCGTATTTCTGTTGGCGTGACGGTGGAGGTTTTGTTTTCGCCAGTTTATCACTGACCTTTGGTGTGGCGGACTTGTGTGGGTGTCTGAATATTGGCGGATTCCGTGCTGTGGGTCATAATAGCTGTGGCAGAATTCCGCGGCGGTGTGTTGGCGGTCTTCTGCACGGCGGTAAGCGGCTTTTACCACCAATGTTGTAATGACCGCCAAAATGTTTTAAAATTCTAGATGTCATTTTGAATGTGCATAACCAGTATTTCAAGTACAATTCATATGGTGTTATAGGAATCATTCAGATTATTTCCTTGTCCTCATGTCAAAGTCTATGCTTGAATTTGAAAGCGTAATTCTAGAAAATTCTGATGTTTCTAATTCATGTGGAACATTTCATTGAGTGATTCATTAGAAAGTTGTATTAATCTTTCTTGATTCCCTCGCAGGTATTCAAACATTTTTGAGGCCTTTTTATTTAAGTCCATGTTTAAGTTATCCATGTTTCCAGTATGACAATGCTTAGAGTCATAGCCTAGTAATGATTAATATGATATAATCTTGATATTGTGTGTTCTAACCTTTTTGCTTCCTACAGGTCTCCTTCCCAGCTGTTCCCTACCTAATCCCCTTTTCCCCACTTGGACTCTCTTAGACTCTGTGATATTCTAATCAGAGTATTGGAGCTGTCTTGTGGTGGACGTGTTGGGAACGTGCACAGACCCCGAGAATCTGGTGACTCTGACAAGACTGATGTATGAGGAACGGAGCAATAATCACTTACCACCAATATCTACTTCAGAACGAATTATGTGAGTATTCTACTTCTTTCTAACTACCAAAGCTACTCTCTTATGACGTCCAACATAGTTGGTTGATGTCACCTCCTGAATCCACAAATGACCCCTTAAATACTTCACTCCTCCTGCATAATGTGTATTTGGGGTGCTATTAGATCTCAGGAATTCTAGGATACCGCTTTTTCTTTTCCTGGGTCTAAGACCATTTACATTCCAGGATGTCATATCCACAGAATACATAGACATCCTAGATGACCCCCAAAACGCCACTTAAAAGCAAGTCATTCACTCCTAACTAAATCACAAAAGGTATGAGGTCAGATTTTCTTTGTATGTTTATCGCAACTTGCATCATCTGGAGACCCCCTACGGATGAACCCACCACCACCCATTAACCAGCACGCTCCATAGTATATCAGCTGTACCATTCGAGAGACCCCCATCACATTTAATCCCTGTGTGTTTACTGTGAGTATTTTTATGGGAGTACTAATCCTATATATAATGCTTAAATCTATGCAGTCTAATCAGTGTGAGAGCTAGAGTCAGAGGTTCAACTCTACCTGCCTTAATATTTTGAAATTCAATATTCTGCTTCCTCTGTAAACCTCAAATTGTACATTTTATTGTTCCACGTCACTTTCAAAGATTACAGGAATTTTACTTGCACTTTTGCCCCCAGACTTTGGAGATCCACAATTTTCCTGCCAAAACCACTGCCTCTCCTCTATGGCATAACACAGTTCTGTTCTAATAGCAAATGTGAAATTTTTTAAGTCTATTCATTTTGACTTTAAACCTGTACTCAAGATTTCATCCTTTACTACAAAGGTATGGACGTTAACCAGGATTTTCCTGGTATGTTTCCTATTCAAATTTAGCCAATAAGGGTCTCTACGAACCCTTTCAATGAGCATACTCAAGTCACCTTCACTCTTTGAGGTCCCACCTTAAAGAGACTATCCTGTATTAAACTGATTATAAAGGCCTTCATTTCTGAATCTTACTCCTCCGGCATTTTTATTAACTTGATATTATTCCCCCTAGTCTGATTTTAAAGCCTTGTTAGGGTTTCTTCAACAGCCTTCTCACATATCTTTAAAGCTGCTAGATCACTAGCGTTCTTTTCCACCTCTTGTGAGGTTTTATCCATTGCAGATTGAGAATGAATGTTCCCCCAGCCAATTCATTCAGCTTATCACTTTTCACAAATGGCCTCCTGATTCGTCTCAGATTTTGTAAAACCAATCCTTAACTCTTCTGCAATTCCTTCCAGCATTTTCCCAGCCCTTCCCTACTTCCCTCTCGAAAACCCTTCCACAATTAAGGTCTGTTTCCCAGGACCAGTATCCACAATTGAGATTCCTAGGATACCTGAAGAATGTAAGCTATGAGCTAAAACTGGGGTTGCAGCAGTGTTTGGTGAAGTACTATCTCCCTGATAAGAAGGTTGAAGACTGGAGAACCTTCAGAGGTGCCTCCTAAAACAGTCATGGCCTCAAATCTGTTGCGCATAGTCACATCCTGATGGACAGCCGGAGTATATGGGGGTTGAGACAACTCCAGAGGGCGATTCCTGTTCTTGATTGATACTGCACTACGTGGAGCGCCAACCTGTTTTCAAAGGTAAGGCGGCAACTTCCTCCATATTATCTCAGCTAGCTAGACAGACTGAGATTGTAGAGCTACAGGTGGACGGGCTGGGAGAGAGGTGTATGTCTTTGATGTCACTTGTGACACTTGAACTCCTGGAGGTTCATTTGTGACTCTGAAGTCAACCTGAGAGATGGTGTAGGCCTGGTTGGGTTGTCGGGAGGGGGGTTCTCATATGTGCTGTTTGAAATGTATCTTTAAGAGAAGCACTTAAGTCAATTGTTTTCCGACCCATCCTACCACTATACTTGGGATTAGTAGGTTATAAAGAGAGGCAAAGTCAGATTTATCACCCCCCATTTTAAATTTAAATCTACCCCTTTGGCCCACAATTTGTAACAACTCAATACAGTTAGCTTATGCAGGCTTTTAGACAGCCCCCCCAACCTTAGATTTGGATTTAGTACCCTGCTTTGAGGTTTGTAGGCCCTTCTGCAATTCCTCCAACCCAGAAAAGCTCTGGGGACTTCTAGGGCACTTTTGAGCTAGTTTCTTCTCTGACATCTGCACTGAAATTCTCACTTTTAAATGCTGGACGTTTGAAGGTGCCAAATCCCTGCGGTCCGCTCTCCCACTAAAACCCAACAGTGTTATGCTACTGATGCCCGTGCTGCTAGCTTTCCTCCTGCCCAAGAAGGAGATTGCAGCATTTTGCTCTCTGACTAGTGCAAAACAATTATCTTCATAGAGCTAGTTCCAGAAAAAGAGAGTTCTCTAGTTTTACTCAAGATATGGGCATGTCTTTGGATAATCATGGAAGGCTGTTTATTAAAGGTTAAGGGTGTTTGGGGGAGGGGAGCATGAAAAGAAGGGTGCTTCTGGTCTGCCCTTGGTCTGTATTAAAACTACTAGTACAAATGCACACAATCCAAATAGTCCATTTGGACTTCTCCAGAACTTTCCTAAGATTATCTTAGCTTTAATAAATGTCCTGAGCCATACAATCACCCTCACTTTTGTCACTGGTAAAGAGCTCCTGTAGAATGTGCCCAAAAAGTGCACCACTGCCAATTGAATGCTGTCAGTGACAAGGTAGAAACTAGATTAAGTTGTTTTAGAGCTGAAAGAAAGAAGACCTTGAACCTAGGCTCTCCTTGGTGGGCATGCTTTGGAGACGGCACAAAAAGAGGTGCTTTACCCTGAAGCCAAACAGAATCCCATTTAACTCCTGAAAACTCCTTCGCACCCAACAACGTTGGAAGTCAAAAATATTCCCTAGTCTTTCAATGTCACAAAATGTAAGGCTGTTGTTTGAATAGGTTCTGGTCTTATTCCTTAGGATAGGATACAGGAGTCATAATCCTTCACAGGGGGCAGAAATGTGAATAATTGCAGGAAGATAGCTATCCTCCCATAAATCTGATATTGACACTATTTCACTTACTCAGCACACAATACTGTAGTGTTTACCAGATGACTCGCTTAGTGCCTAGAAATAAAAGGTAGAGAAAAAGAGCAGGTGTGCAGGAGGAGTGAATCTTGGAGTGAGTTCAGACAGTTTTTTCTTTAAAGCAGCGGTTCCCACATTTTTTTGGACCTTTGTACCACAAACCAATTTTTAGAACAGCAAACATTTGCTATCTATCTAGCTTAAGTGGGAATGAGATGGATGATTTGTTTTAATGTGGCTAAAGCATTGTGTGTTAGCACACTGTCATTTACAGACAGCACTGAAATGGCAACTTAATTTGCACAGACATACTTTTTTACTGATAAAACTATATTGCACACAAAGGATAATGTGTGGAAATCAGGTTTCAGTGAGCAGTTATAATTTGTGCACCACCAAGTAAATTGCCTTGATTTGTTTTCATCCTATTAAAATCTTTGTTTCCATCACACTTTAGAATTTAAAGAAAATTTTGTTCATTTTTGCTTTCCTAACTGCTGAATGTGTACAGTCAATGTACAGGTGTTTGCATTTTGTGTGTAACAAAAGAATTACATCCTAAAGCCTTTCCTTTCACATTCCTGTATCCCAGCAAGATTGTCACATAATTCACTTTACACTTCTTTCTCTGACTGCAGAGTGAGAGGATTTTGAAACACCATAGCCCAGGTTGAAAAAGCACTTTGTAAGAAAACGTAGTCTGACATTTGACCTCTGTCTTTGAAGTGCAGCAAATGTGACACGATGCATACAAAATATAAAGTGGTGTTGTGGCGAGTTGCCAGTGACAAACCTGCCGCGGTCATAATGTGGCGGTATGCACCGCCAGCCTGTTGGCGGTACTACTGCCACTTCACCCTGGCCGTCAGAAGACAGCCAGGTCATAATGACCACCTATATCCCTTATCAGCATAAACACCGATAGACACTTGTAAGTTCACAAACTAAAATGACTTTCAAAGAAAAAGTGAGAAAGAATGTTTCATTTTTAATTTTTCTTGAAGAAGTCACCACAATTTAACCTTCTTATACACAGCAGTAGCAAGAAAAAGTAGTCTTCTTGTATTTTGTTTAGGAACGTCACTAATGTTTTTTTTTTCTTTTCTTCCCTTTTTTGTTCTTTAATTTAAAGATGAAGGGTTTAGATGGCACGTTTTTAGGTTGAGCTCATTCTTTTATACACTGCAGATAATCTGGGAAAAATAAAATCATTTTTGCTAATTGGGCAATGTCAGTGATAAGTGAAATGGGAGTTTTGTTCAATATGTGCTATCACATTTTCCCTCAGAAACAGAATGGGTACAAGCCTTGATATATGAAACCCCGTTGCTTACTAGTCAGTATTGATAGCTGATCAAGAGCCAAATACCCCAGGCTTTAAACATTTAATGTAAGGTACAGTGGCAGCTATCTGTGAAAAGTGTTCTGCCATGTGGAAGGGACAGCGGTGAAAGCATGACTCAAGACTTTCCATTTATCAACTCAGCATAGCAACATAAAATTCGTAGCTGCAAAGTTTCTCTTTATGTGCGACTCATTCAGCAATTCTTCTTTTTTTATTTTTTTTATAGCCAGCTACACTTTACTGCTAGATTTTTTGAATCCATACTGTTAACAGCAAAATATCACGTCCCAGAAAAAATGTGATGTCGCTTAAAATTCAGGATAGACTTAAAAGCGTGATGTTTGTGGACACTTTGCAGTTACAGATCTCCAAACAACAACAGTAGCACCACTTGTAAATAGACAGAGAGCCATAAAGCAGTGTCAGGCATGCTATAAGTGGAAGGTTTCTGGTGTTTTAGAATGCAGGGCTATAAATTCAGCTCATACAGAGTAGCAAGGTAATATACTGTTGACAAACTCTTACAGTGTCATAATATTTAATAAGGTGTAGGTGAATAACCCCCAACTGGGTCCATGGATTTGGTTATTAAACAGATGTGAATATAACACTTTCTTGATTTCCTAAACCACTAATAGTTGTTTAAAAAAGACTGAGTCTAGAAAAGTGTAAGAGGTAGTGAAATGTGACAGAGGGCATGGAAGAAATTATGTGAGTTATAGTACAACTGCCAAGCTTCTGTGCTTAGCAAAGTCTACAGGAAGTTCACTGGACACACTGTCAGTGAGAAAAAACTACATAAAATGGAATACTTCTTTAAATATGCATGTTATACACATCAGTGCAAAAAAGCAACTTGTTTTGTAAACACCGGAAAAAACAGGTTTCGTCTCTTGATGGTTAGGCAGCTGAATAAACTCTAATAGAAAGCTCCAAAATGTTTTGAAAACACTGAGTAAACACTACTGAAATTTGTAAAAGGTGAATACTGAAAACAGTAATACCTAGTTATGAAGCTTGTTAGAGGGCCAGCTCAGCAGGGGTTATGTATGGCCATCACTTTCCAGGTAGAGGACTGGACATAATATTTAGAGCTCACCATCAGGCAAGTGAGGATTTCTCCCACAGAAGTGCGAGCAGTGTAACGGAACAGAAGTCTGCTCCCAGCTGGCGGAAGCATGTTTAAATCTCCTACAGGTGGGAGCAGGCTTCCATGTTTGCTCCTGTTTGGCAGGAGAGTTACAAAATGCTCCTGCCAGACACAAGCAAACAGATGTTTCCCTGCCCCCACTAGTGAGGGCAGGGAAATTACGGTGTTCCAGGGTGGGCTGCCCATGACACAGCCACTGGGCCCCAGGAGATGGGGTCCTCAGGGCCTTTAGAGGCTCAAGGAGGAGGGGTGCGATCCCCCTCACTTTTAATGAGTCTCATGGCACTGGGGAATAGGGTTCCTGGGTCGTTTTTATGGCTCGGAGAGGGAGGCTATGTGGCTCCCTCCCCTTTTATTAACACTTCAGCCCTGGGGAATAGGATTCCCAGGGTCTAATCAAGCTTAGTGAGTGGGGCTGCGTGACCTTCTCTATCATTTATTACTCGGCCTGGGGGATGGGTGTTTCATACAGCCTTGGGGAATGCGCCCCCTCCCATAATGTGTCTACCCTGGGGGGATAGGGCCCCTGGAGCCTCCAAGAGGCTTGAGGAGAGGGGCCAGGTGCTCCTCCTTCCCTAAACTACTGTCGGAGTTGCCTCCCCGTGCCATGTTCCACACTGGGACAACAACAACAAAAAATAAGTTTTTGGCCCCAGGGAGGGGTCAGCGTATCCCAGTCCCCTGTGTCTTTTTTTGCCATTTGTTTTAGGACTTAGGACTGAGTCCCAAGTCCTAAGATGGCTGCTACAGCTTCCTGGTTCATGTGGTGGCAGCCAATCAACTCTTGCAGGAGACCTGTCTGCTGCTCAGATCCTCAGCTGTGTGAAATATGCAGTTTTTGGAGCATTAATTGTTCAAAAACCACTGAATGGATTTACACCAAATCACTGGACCAAGATTTAGCTTTCTGCCAAATTTTGTGCAAATCAGTTCAGCGGTTTCAGCTGCCGCTGTCTAAAGTTCCTATGGAAAAATAAATGGGAAAAAACACATTTTGGGAACCCATTTTTTTTCTCGCCCGCACAGATCACCCTAAAACATTCCATGCGCAAACATATAAAAAAGGGGAAAAAAGTACCACTTCTTGAAACATTTGTGGAGAGTTGTCAAAGGGCACCAAAGTTATTAGCAACTTAAAAAAGGCATTTCCTATGGCAACACAATTCTAACTATAACTACCAAGTGGTGACCGCTACCGGGATGGATATATATATATATATATATATATATATATATATATATATATATAGATAGAGAGAGAGAGAAAAGTCTGGCAGGAAACACCCACTGCTGAGAATAGGACCTATGTGTTGGACTACTTGCTATATATCCAAGAGCCGCCTCCATGTTGAAAAAAGAAAACCAACAGGCCACTTCATGTTCACTTTCAACCTACCAAGAAGACATGAACAAGACCTCTTGGTAGATCAAGACACATCAGTTTCTCCATGGCCCCCGACCAACCCCAGTCCACCTTTTCTTGGCTAAGAAGGGGTTCACAGCCACATTATTTCCCACACAGCCACCACGTCCAACAGGTTTTCCAGCCTTCTGGCAGCAGAGGACACAGTTCCTACAGACTACGTGGCTAGAAGAAGACCCAGTCCACTCATCAGCAGCCACAGCCTAAAACCTCTTCAGTGTGCCCTTCTACTAACATGGGCATCCTGTGGGGGGCAGGATATACCATCGCCTCCATCCATTGGCAGTTGATAACATCCAACAGATGAGTTTAACAGATAGTCTAAAGGGGCTGCCCTGTCCCCTTTCTAGATACCCCTGGCCCATACCACCTATTTATGACCCTCTCACTGAGGACCATCATCTTTGCTCCATCAGGAAGTGTTAGCTCCCTTGCCCAAGGGAGCCATCAAAAGGGTGTTGGCATCGGAAGTAGTTTGTGGTTGCGGTTTACGCTACTTTCTGGTGCCCAAATAAGATGGAGGCCTTCGGCCTATTCTAAACCTGCGCCTTGTCAACTTCTTCCTGCAAAAAGAGAAGTTCAAAATGCTCACATTAGCTCAAGTCCTGTCTGACTTGCAGACTGGATGGGAACACTGGACTTGCAGGATGCATCCTTTCACATTACTGTCCTGCCTTACCACCGGCAATACCTGTGGTTCACGGTGGGCCAAGGGCACTTAGTTTGACGCACTCCCTTTCGGCCTCACCAGCACCCCAAGGGTGTTCATGAAAGTGATGGAGGTGGTTGCAGCGCATCTGCGGAGTTCAGACATTCCAGCCTTCCGTGAACGATTGGCTGTTGAAGGTAGGCTCATCCTAGGCAGTCGTTTCTTACTTCCAAACTACAACAGACCTCCTGCGTTTGCTTGTCTTTACCATAAACGTGCCAAAGTCACACCTGACTCCCTCTCAGATGCTTCCTTTCATTTGACCTGTTATGGACACAATACAGTTTCAGGCCTATCCCCCCACATGGCAAGTCCAGGATATTCGGGCTATGATACCAGTGTTTCATCCTCTATCCTGGATTTTGGTGAGATGGCCTCTGAAGCTGTTGTGCCTCATGGCTTCCTGTATCCTGCTAGTTACACATGCCTAATGGCATATTTGGGCTCTGGAGTAAGACGTGAAGTCCCAGGGGGCATAGCATGGGGGAACTCTTTTTGAAATGGTACAGATCTCAGATGGAACTGCAAAAGACTTGCAGAGGTGACTGACAAACTGTGATTGAGTCAGCAGCAGACCCTTCTCTCTTTCCCAGTGTCAATTGACCTTAGTGATGGATGCATCACTCCTGGATTTGGGTGGCCATCTGGGAGAGGTGGACATCAGAGGACTCTGGTCTCTGGCGGAGTCTCAACTCCACATCAGCCTGTAGGAGCTTTGGGCAATCCAAAGGGTATTGAGGGCTTCTTTCCTCGATCAGGGGAAGTCTGGTGCAGGTGTTCACGGACAACAAAAAGAGCAGAGTGGTGTTGTGGACTTTTGGTCAAGAGGCCCTGCATCTCTGGACATGATTGGAACATCAGGGCAATTCTCTGGTGTTCAACATCTTGTGGGCTCTCCAAACTCCAGAGTGGACAAACTTGGGTGTCGTTGCTTAGTGCATCACAAATAGCGTTTCCATCCGGAGGTGATGCAAGGTCTCTTTTAAGAATGGAAAAGACTTGGTTAGACCTGTTCGCCACTGCTGAGAATGTGCAGTGTCAGCATTTCTGCGCACTGGAGTTTCCAAGGCATCTCTCGCTCAGGCGCTTTTTGTCTCGACTGGAGTTCCAGCGTCCTGTACATCTTTCCACCCACACCATTCCTGCCTAGCGTACTCAAGAAGATGTGGAACGACCGGGCCAAAGCCTTTCTTGTGGCTCCAGATTGGGCATAGCGAGTCTGGTATCCCGTCCGTTTAGCATGGGTATTGGTCTTCCGGTCAGTACTGCCTCTTCAGGAAGATCTTCTGTTGCACCAACTAGGGTGGGTTCTGTACCCGAATTGCCCACCCTCTGCCTTAATGCATGGAGATTGAGTGGTGACTTTCAACCTTCCTCCCGAAGTCTGTGATTTTATTCTGGCTGCAAGGAGTCCCACCGGTATACACCTGCTGCTGGGACAAATTTGTGGCATGGTGTGGATCCAAAACCATTGACCCTCTCTCTGCACTCCTTTATTCATGTTTTACTGTTTGTTCTATCTTTAGCCCAACAGGGTTCTGCTCTGGGTACAGTTAATGGCTATTTATCAGCCATTTTGGCATTTTTGCGGTTGCCAGACCAACTTTCTTTGCCTTTTGAGCCATTGCACAATCGGCCACTGTGGTTGCACACATAAAGACAGCTATCCTAGTGGCTAGCCAGGAGGGTCAGCGAACTGCAGGCACTGTGTGTGCCCCTTCCTTATACCACCTTTTACTCAGACAAGCTGGGGTTTCCAACACATGCCTCCTTCACTTCTGAAGGTAGTGACACAATTTCATATAGGCCAAAATATCACCTTGCCTACCTTCTTTGTTCCACCTCACCCTTCTAAAAAAGAGGTGAGACTCCAATTCCGAGACCCAAAAAAGTGTTGACGTTCTACCTTGATTGTACCAGTGAGTTCCTGGTGGACGATTAACTCTTCATAGGATAGGTTGGAGCTAGGAAGGGGAAGGCTCTGGAGAAGCAGACCATCTAACTACGGCTAGTGCTCTCCAGTAAGATCTGCTATGCACCTTAGGGCTTGCATGCTCATTCCACCGGAGCCAAGGTTGTGAACACTGCGTTAGCTTGCGGAGTCCCTGTCCTGGACATCTGTCATTTAGCTATGTGGGCATCTTTGCATACGCTTACCAAATAGTACTGCCTGGACAGTCAAGTCCATTGTAATGGGCACTTTGCCTGTTGAGTCCTGTAGCACTTTTTGGTATAACTTGGTATTGCAGACCCACCTCCTGGGAGGCATTGCTCGGTTATCTATTCTAAGATAAGGAATCTGCAGCTAAAAGTCTCTATCAGATAAACAAGCTACTTACCTTTGGGAATGTCATGTCTGTAGGGACTCTAAGTAGCCGCAGATTCCTTACTGACATACCTATAGTTCTTGCTCTGCGAACTAATTACAGCGTGCGGGTCACCTTTCTAAGGGCCTTCAAAATCCACACCAATTGTTTGTGTTATTTGTGGTTCTGCACTCCTGGCGTGGAAAGTTGAAACAAGAAACTGATGTCAATGTGATGAGGTGGCACCTAAATTGTGATTGCGCCTGTCACTTCTAGCATGGATGGTGCAGAGCTGAATGACACAACCTACAGGCGCGTGGGTGTATTGCTTGAAATTTTCTAGATTCAGTCTGACTGGGTAATATTCTAATGTATATAATCTGCGGGTTTATCAAATAAGGCATTGCTGAAAGTAAGTAACCTGTTCATTATTACCATTCCCTATTACAGTGTCACTTTAACCTTTGTTTTTTCAAGGAATGGCCTTTTTTTAGTAAGTAAACTAATAATGTATTACCTACGTAATGCCACCCACCAGGCCCAGCCTCCAACCCACGTGTCTGACCCCTGCAGGCAGCCAACCCCACACTGCTCACAGCCCATCGGCATAAGAAGTGTGGGGTTGGCCACAGGGCCTGTCCGCTGGGTTTGCTGTGCGCCACAAACACCGCAGGTGGGAGGTTGGGCACACGTGCTGTCACCATCCATGCATGGTTCACTAAGTGATGCTACAATATAAATGGTGTAATTTTGTGTAAATCAGACTAACTGACTTTGTCAAAGGGGCAGAACACCAAAATATAAAAAGAGGGCCTATTGGCTTTATGAAGGGGTCAGCATATCAAAATATATAAAACACACCTATTGTCTTTCTCAGAAAACCACCAATAATTATAATCAAATGTATATTTCATTAATTCATACAGTGGAGTGTTTAAAAAGTGATCGCCATAAAAACTTTAAAAATGTTTTATTTAAAAAAATCCACATGTCTTTGAGTCTTCTTTTAAAAAAATTTCGAGCTACAGTGTGAAGTCATAGAACCAACCACTAGGGGTCCTTCCACTCAGGCTGAAGAGCATACTGCCTCAGGCCTAGTGCTTTAAAAAATGTGGTAAGCTTTCCTTGGACATGGGTTTATTGACACAGGAGACTTATTGTTTTTTTAATGTTGTTGGGAGGCTGCTGTACTCCCTGCAGCCCACACAACATTAAACAAATGCTTGGTGGTGCCCCTGCTCCTTCTGTGGGCACCACCAGGATGAAACAAATGCAAAAAAGAAGCTGTCTCAGGGCATTATGGGACACTCCATCCTTGAGCAGGAAATAATACATGAGTGGCTCCTGCTGCTCGTTTATTATTTATTTTATGTTGTTTTTGTTATATTTTTGGCTGTCCCTGTGACCCTCCGGGACACCCACATCTTTATTTTTTGTAATGATCTGGGATGGAGCCTCATAGCTCCCGCTGCCCTGCTGGCTCCCTGTAAGCAGCTCCTTGATCCACACAGGACTCTGCAAACATTTTTATTAATTTTTAAAATAAGCAGTGCCCATGTGGGGCACACCACATTATTTTTGTTGGGAACAGTGGAGAGAAGCCCTATTTACTTCATACTGCTGTGGCAGCCGGCATCTTTTTTTATATATTAGTTGAACTTTCAAATGAGGTGTCTCCAACCCCATCCAGTACACCCTACATCGTGTACCACGTTGGGAGATGCTGGGGAAGGCCTCTGAGTCCCAGAGCCACCAACTTCCCTAGCGTTCACCCCTCCGGTGTGCAGCGGGAGCCGACATTGCTCCCACCCGCAAGAATCGCTTTTCCTTTGCTCCTGGGTGGGTGCACTTCTGTGTTTCCCTGCCCAGGAGAGTGGAGACAGGCACCCTTATGTGCTCCTACCCAGTAGGACCAGGTTTCTAACAGCTACCTCCTCAGGATCTAGCGCTGTGGTGTGCATGTTCATCATGGTCACACCTCAGAAGAGATAGAAGAATTGCAACGTTTTACTTGCTTGCCTTCCATCAATCAAAAAAAGAAATTTGACACAAGCTCAAAGGTAGCAATGGCGGCAACTACACAGTGGCCGATTGCATTGCACCTCTAAACCAGTATTCCTCAGCAGTGTAAACAGAAAGATCCCCACTGTTGTGTTTCACCTCAGACTTAGAAGAAGTTATAGAGTTCAAAGTTGGGATGAGATCAACAGATATGACTGGTAGGGCCCAAGTAGGCTGGATGCCTTCACCATGATACTGAGCTCAAACTTCTTTTTCTTGTGGCAAAGATCTTAAAATGCAATGAACCCAGAAGTGTTGCCTGGTGAGACTGCTTTTTGCAGGCGGCCCCAAGCAATACATTGAAATCCTGTAGAGGCTGAAACTTTTCAAAGTCCTAACTTTTTTTATGCTAAAATTCTTTCTCTTGGTTACTCCCCAAGTTTCAAATCCTCAGGTGCTCAGAGCACTGAGAACAGAGGGAGAGAGACTTGAACCTGGACCCAGCTTGAACGGGATCTCCAGCACAGTTCCTAATGCTCACTGGTTTTGTTTACAGGTAAGATTCCCTTTTTGATCTTTAATCTCCAAGACCACAGGATGTCAGCTGATCCTGACCCCCCTTAAGAAGCACTTCTAGACATTGGACACAAAGGAAGGCTGATTCATGCCCTAGACCTTTTTCAGGCAGGCGAGAAATTGGTTCTTCCTCTTAATGTTCTTCCCAAGTTCATTTGTGTTCTGATGTGTTGGTGCTGGGAAACATTTCTTTTAAAGGTGTTAATTCTTAACTAAATTCAAGAAAGATGACAAGACTGTGGCCCAGTATCCAGAGGGCTGGCTCCTTATTGATGGACATTCCTATTAAATTCAGGAAGCTACCCTGGAAAACAATTAACTTTAACCCTTCAGTGCGATTGACAACCTGTATATGTTCTATATGCTGCCTCAGCAGTGTGCAGGACATCAATGGGTTGTCCACTAGGGAAGTGACTGGAAAAGCTCTGATACTACCACTGGGGGCTTCCCTGCATGTCTGGTGATGTGGGGACAGATGAGGAATCGCTTCTGCGCCAGTCCCCAACCATCAGAGACATCAGCTTTTAACTAGGAAAGGTAGAGTTTGCCCTTTCCAGCGATGCATTGTTGAAACAGATCCCTGCTCATGGATTGTGACTGGACTGCAATCCACATGCTGGAATTCCAGTAGACACCAGGGATGCAGGGATGTCTTGCTTTGTGTGTGTGGGGGGTGGCATCCTAAGCATGGTCGATCCCTCCTTGCATATTTGTTTTCCCCCCTGTGTGGGGGGGGGAGGTGGAGGTGCTTTATTGGCCTTGAGGTGGGGCCTGAACGGAGAATCCACTAGACATCAAGGATGTCTTACTTCAAGTGTGTGTGTGGAGTTGTCGGGGGAGGGGTTGGGTCGGACCCCAGGCATGGTCGACCCCCTCGTATATTTGTGTTCCCTCCACTGTGGGAGGGGGGGCTTACTGGCTTTGAGGTGGGCCTCAACACATTCTCCCACGGGAAGGGAAAATTTGGCAGCCATTTTTGTTAAATGTACCTGATGCCTTCCTGGTGCTCCCCAGGCTCCAAGATGTTTTGGGTAACCCCACCTACACATGGTTCGACCTTGCGGGGTCAATATATTAGATTTGGTTGCTTTTCCATCTAATTGAGGCGATTGACACCCTCCCCCCTCCTCCTATAGGAAATGAAAATATGGCAGCCTTTTTTTCTATGTACATTCGCATGGTGTTTTTGGTGGCCATTTAGTTTGACTGCTGCCTTGGGGTTTTAAGTGCCCCCTCCATGTGCAGCATGTTCATTTGCTGATTTGTGTGCCATTGGCATTTATTTTCACCCAGTAGAACCTACATAACGTGCCGGTGGGTGAGCCCACTTCAGTTAGTGATAAGTTATTCAGCCATTCACATTCTACTATGGCCACTGTATTTAGGATGATGTGGTGGGTGGACGTATTGCCATGTGCTGTGGTGGGTTGAAGTAAAATGTGTATGTCTGAATAACTAAGCAGTGACTGAAGTGGATTCAGCCTTTGACTTATGATGTATTCCACGCTGCGTAGAATTACCATGTGAACAGCACAATAAGTGATAAATGGCTGAAATGTGCTCACCAAGATCGCCAATGATGTATGCTGTTCTGGGTAAAAGTAAAATGTGAACAACTCAAGAACTACTTATTGCCTGACGTGTGCTGTGGTGGGTGTAAACAAGGGTGCATGGTGCAAATAGCTAACTTCACTGTGAGTCATTGACATTCTGCTCTTTCATACGGAGCCTGTCTCACAAAGAACTTTCTCCTGGCATTGGGGGAAAATGTAGCATAATGTGCATTTGACATGAACTAATTTGTCCTTCTTATCTTGTTCTCTTAGCTGTGATGGAGAAGTTTGTGGCAGTGTTGGATCTTTGAAGAGGCTTTTGGCAGCGCTGGATCTTTGGAGAAGCTTTTTGTGCAGATAAGTGCAAGATTGAGACTGTTATTGTGATCACTTTTCTACATAACATTACATTATTCTTTTCGATTCATAGCACTCCCTTTTGCTACCCACACCGCAGATGCACAGCATTAATTTCTATAATTATCTCTTCATTCTACCTAGACCAGAAAGTTTTAGTTAGAAAACAGAGATGGCGTCTCATTGGATGACTGCTTCCCAGGCGCTAACTCGAATAATGGAGGAGAGCTCAGAGGAAGGGTCTGCTACAGAGACACCATTAGAGGGAGGAGATTCTGGGGCAGGATCTGGGGGTACTTTTTAAGTATGTGTTCCTTCTGACGATGACTCCTTTTCTAGTGATTCAAAGGAACATGGCCCTTATAGTCGTGAGCACTGACTGTTCAGCCAAGAGTTAGTAACTACTAACAGTGAAGACCAATGTAGAGTGCAGGCAGTTTTAGTGCTGATCCCAACAGAGTGCTAACTTGGCAAACTTAATTTAGTACTGCCTGTAATTCCCCCATTCCCTGGAGATGCTTGGACGTAAAACCAATATAGTATGTTTTTTGTTTTAATAAAAAGATTGTATGGGAGATTGCCTAATCTCTTTCATAAATGTCACCATATTTATGTAGATAACTTCTATAAAGCATTGCAGCAGTTTAGGGAACTGTATAAAGCTGGCACTGTGACTAGAGGTACCACTAGAAAGCACCACAATGGATTCCCTCAAGATCTTGTTTGCAAGAAGTTTCAGAAAGGGCATAGCAATGTGAACTGTTCACTGTGAAGTTCTTAGACAGGTGGGATGTATATATGCTCACTCCATTTCACAATGAGAGTAATTCTCCTGTCACTGTTTGGGAACAATTGGCAGAAATTCACAAGTCCACCTGTATTCTTGATTACAACAAGTACGTGGGTGGAGTGGATAAATACAACGAAGTTCTTCAACCATATAATGCAATTTGTAAAATCTGCACATGGTACAAGGAGTT
This sequence comes from Pleurodeles waltl, assembly GCF_031143425.1. Classification (NCBI taxonomy): domain Eukaryota; kingdom Metazoa; phylum Chordata; class Amphibia; order Caudata; family Salamandridae; genus Pleurodeles; species Pleurodeles waltl. The sequence goes on from NC_090450.1 coordinate 695,374,864, forward strand.
GGCTACTCATTTGATCCAGTTAGCAACATGCAATGTGAATGGCAGTGGCAGACCTCAACAGCAAGTCTGATGTCCTTCCTTGATTTTCAGTTGTCTAAAGCCTTACTGCAATAGAAGCATTAGCCTCAACTTCGTCGGAGGACATAGCAGCAGATTAAAAGAGTCGCTGCTCGGCAAGGAAAGAGGCAAGAGAGTTGATATTAATGCCCCTAGTGCCCATATCAGCATGGCCTCTGATTGCCAACTTGCTTCACTTTTTACCACACAAAAGTAAAGTTCTGGGAAACTGACTGAAGTGGAGCACATAGATTAGGAGTTACTATCTTCCCAAATGAATGTTTATGGATACATAACTTTCCATGGGCTGTAACTTTTTTTTTTTTTTATCTGTTTATTAACTTTTGTTATATATAGTGCAATGTTTACAAGCATGATCATAATAGTACAGTAGGCTACATTATTGGCTTTAGTCATTCTGTGTACATCTTAATACTTTGGTAGGTTAATCGCCTTATCAAATTTCAGACGAGTATGAGTAAACATTTAGTTTCTGCATTGCAATAACGACTAGAGGGGGAAAACAGAGAAGGAAGAGAAGGGTCACCTTGAAGATATATTTGAGGCTCTTTGAGGCATCGGGATGCTAGTCAGGACAGGGAGAGGGGCTGTTGGAGAGAGGTGAGGTATTGATCATTGCTCCTATTGTCCAGTAGAGAGTGTTAGTGTGGAGTATGGGGGGTCTGTGTAGTTCTGTGTGTTGCAGCTACGGTATTTGTGCATGTTTCGTGCATTTTCCATGTCTGGGTAGGTTTTCTGTTTCGGTATAATTGTGCTGTTGCTCTTATTAGGTAGGAATCATGCAGTTTAATTTAATGTGTGTGTGTAGGTCAGGGGGGGCGGGTATCATCTTTCTCTTCCAGTTGTTCTATGAATGCTTCCCATGTTTCCACTCCCTTTACTATTATTCCCCTGTCACAGAGCGCGCGCAGCGTTTGTATCTCCGCCACCACCCATCGTAGTAAGTCTGATGCCCAATGACGTACGCTGGGAGCACTCAGCGATTTCCAATGCGTCGCGATAAGTCGTTTTAATATAATGAACGCCAGGTCTGCGCATCTCTGTTTCTGTTTATCTTTACTGCGTCTTTTGCATATCCCTAGGATGCAGGACTCGGGGGTTGGGGATAGGGGCAGCCCGGTCAGGAGTGCGGCTTGTTCCATGGGCTGTAACTTGAGAAGCTGTGTAGCCATGGAAATGTGTCCATCTAATTTTGAAAGAAGATTTGTTTTTAAACTTTATTTTCATTCTGATTAATTTAACAGTCAGGCAATTGAGAGTGACATCTCCCACACAGATTAGGAACATTAAACAACTAGAAAAGCAGTACTGGTATGGCAATGGGTCAACATGAATACACAGCGCAGTAGTGTGTTTGTATTAATTAATTCAGATGTTTCCAACAAAAATATTCATGGTTACTCCAGTTTCCCGCAGAGTCCGTGTAGTACAGTTTTCCGCAAAGTAGCATATGTTATATGACATGAGAGCCATTGCCCCAAGACAATTCTGTCTTCTTCTCACATAAGCACTACCATCTCCAGACATCCATCAAGCAGGCAAGGCTGTTACATGGGTCACATCACACAACATTTGCCTCCTTGTTTACATCCATATCATTCCGTACACGTGCTAGATATTTCTGATATGGGCCCCAGATACCTACATGCTGACATAAGGTCATGGCATGCGTCTGATTAGGTACTGCAACTGGTCATGTCACTGTGCCTCCGACATGGTAGGTAGGGGACCTTTCATCCAGCGCATCGCTATTCGGCATCATGACAGTAGTAGACTTATAGCCACAAGTCTCAGGTTGCCCTTCGAGATGTCTCTGTCATAACCCAGGAGGGCTATCAGTGTTTTACAGGGCACTACCTCCCCTGTGATCTCCTCCAGGACCAGCAATATCTCAAGCCAGAAGTGTTGCACTCTGGGGCAGTGCACCGACGCATGAACAAAATCAGCCTCATCTGCCCTGCGATGCAAGCAGCAAGAGTCGTCATGTATGCCATAGCGGCACAATGAGGCCAGGGTGTAATATATATATATGGTTGAGATATTTTAAGTGTACAGGATGATTGTGACCATTCAAAGAAACTGCGCAAGTGTAGGCACAGAGCACTGGGCGCTGACCTTGGCCCAGTCGTGCTTAACCTTGTTCTTAAAGAAGTCTCCTATGTACTCTATACCAGGCCTATGGAGTGCTGCGGCAGCTGCCTATTCCTAACCCAGTGGGAACCATGTGCACCACTTCAGTGGGAGGCGAGGGGAGTATAATAAGGGTCTGGGGTACAGGTCCAACATTTTCTTCAAGAGGCATTGTATAGTGCCTATAAGGTTGAAAACATGGGAATGGCATACCGGGCTACTGAACAAGTATTGGGGTATCGGCAAGGGAAAGGCCACATCTCATTCCAGCCATAGATGGAGCAGGTGTTCCAGGCCATGGGGCCAATAATACGCAAACATGCACTGCGACGCTCTGTACTAACCCTATAGATCTGGGGAAATTAAGTCCCCCTATTCCGAAGAGTGAGTGCATTACTGGCCCACGCCAACCGCACCAGCAGTGTGCACAACGTCTAAAAAACTGTACTGGGAAACCGCACCAGAATATTTGTAAACAGGAATAAAAAGCAAGGTAACACCATCATCTTCATAATGGCAATGCGGACGCAAAGAGAAAGGGGAAGGAGGATCCAGTGGTGTATTGCTTAGATAAGACAGTGGACTGCCCTTCCATTGTATTCGCGCATCACCACCTCTGGGTTGGTATGAATCTGGATGCCCAGATACCCCACAGGCTCTGTGGTCCACTTGAGTGGCTACTCTAACTGTATCATTGTTGAGGCAGTGGTGAGAGGGAATATTAGGGATTAATCCCAGTTGAATCGCAATCCGGAATGGCCGCCGAAGAGGACGACCTCTCTTAGGACTGGCGAAAGGTTATGTTTGGGATCCTGAACGTATAAAAGAGTGCCATCTGCATTAGCAGAAATTATAAGATTATAATGCAGAAAGCGAATGCCACGATGATCGTGGTATTCCCAAAGTGCGAAGGACAGAGGATCTGCCACATATACATAGAGGAGGGGAGACAAGGGGCAGCCGTGGCAAGTGTCCTTTGTGATGGAAATGGCGGTCACTTGACTGTTAACCTGGATCCGCGCTGTTGGTTCCGAATAAAGGATCTGCACTAGTTTCAAAAACACTTCCCCCACTCCCACTCGATGCAGCATCGTCATCATAAACCCCCACTCAACAGTCGAAGGCCTTTTCCATGTCTTGAAAAATTGCTGTGGCATGTATGTCTCGATACGGGAAATCAAACCAAAGAGCGTACAAAGATATTTGTGTCCATATTTAAAAGTGATAGCTTCCGATAGGATGAGCAATGAATGGCTGGCTTATCTGGTTTGACCAGAGTAATCGATAGGGCATACAACCCTCAGGTACCTTTTCCTCAAAGATTGATGAGGTGTGGCATGAGCCTGTCCTGGTAGGCCTTGTAAAAGACCATGGTCAAGCCGTCTATGCCGGGTGCCTTTCTGCTTGGAATGTCTTTTGGTGCAGCAACAATTTCTGAAGGGCAAAGTGGTGCCATAAGCTGTACCCCATTGGCATCTGTCAACCACTTCATTGTGATATGTTAGGTAGTCATCCGTGGACTGTTCATCATGCACAATTCGGGAGGAATAAAGGTCTGATTAATAGCAGCAAATCCAATCCGCCACCTGGTTGGCCTTATGAAGGGTCATCGACTGTTCATTAAGAATAGTTGATACTTTGTTGTCCTCACGGTTAGTCATGTAAGGGCCGCCAGAGCAGCGCTTGGTCTCTCACCTTCACCATAGATGCAGCCATAGATCCTAGCCACTGCACACCTACCTAAGTGCCTGATTTAGATCTCTGTGGAGGGGTTACTCCGTCACAATGGTGATGGATATCCTGTCCACTGAAATCTCAATCCCATAGAAACAATAAGATTTTGATTTCGGCAGACGGAATATCCATCACCATTGTGAGGGAGTAACCCCTCCACTGAGATCTAAATCAAGCCATATGGGTGCAACTTTGGCATGGGGTAGCTTCTGATATTCCTCTACCTTAGTCTTGATGTCCCATAGTAGCTTCTTCTCCGCCATCTCCCTCTGCACGCTCTAACTCAGATAAATCTGCCTCCACCACATCAGTCTGCCCTGGATCGATCAAACTACTTGTGCATGTTTGGAGATGGTTACTCTGCAAATATATACTTTAAAAGCCTTGCAGATAGCATCAAGTTTCTCCACCCTCCTAAATTGGTACAGAAGTATTTGTCAATTGCCTGGGCTAGTTCTTCACAGAATACAGCATCCTTCGGGAAAACTGCGGAAAAAACAGGAGAAAGCGCAAGGACGCAGACCCTCAAGTTCCAGGACCATCAGTACCAGGGAGTGATGTGAGTATGTTCAGGACAGGTGTTCACACCATCGGACCCCAGATAATAGGCTGCCAAATACAAGCCACTAGTCTATACATGAATGTATGTCATGAGCTGTGGAGAAATGGCTATACTCCCTGCCCAGAGGTGAACGATAGCGCCACATGTCCATTAAGCCACTACGTTCAGTTATCGCCGCTATAGCACGGGCCGCTGTTGAGGGGCACTGGGGCAAGCCCTGAAAGCAGGCCAAGTCAGGTGACATAACACAGTTAAAAGCGCTGCCCCAGATTTGAGGTAGGTTGCGGTAATTAGCTAATTCAGTATGCAGTGTGTGATAGAATTGAGAGTCATCGTAGTTGGGAGCCATATACCCTAACTAATAATGTGGTGAAGTGCTCTAGATGGCATTGTGCTGCCATTTAGTGCCCCACCCAAGTGTCCACACGGTCATCCTGTACCTTAATACCAGAACCACATCTGATCCAACTGAGGACCCCGCACACGTGCGCTAGGAAACCCACTGGATAACAAGCTCCCCTCATACGCCTTTGCATGAGCTGCCCGCTGTTCGAGGGCAGGTGTGTTTCTTCCAATATGGCACCATCTATCTGGTGACACTGCAAATATGATACTAATTTGCAAAAATACCTATTGTGATTCAGCCCCCTGATATTCCACGTAACGAAATTCAGCATTGGTACACACCTTTCAGCATCATTGGTGATCCCGACTCATCAGACATTTCCAACCCTTGCTTTTGTTTTGGACTTGCCATGTTGTAGGGTAAATCTCAGTGTCTGCCCCCTCCTGTTCCTCTTAGTAAGTCGGACATGTCTGTACCCTTGCTGGCCCATGCTCCACCCCCAAAAGCTGAGGAGGCCTCACAATATTCACCCCATAACCACTGCTTCCCCCAACCAAGGAAACCCAAGAAAGCCAATGTGAAGCAAACATGGAGACAGGAGTTGCCCGCTGAACAGCCTTGCAACAAAGAGTCAGATTAGGGCTGCATCAGCAGAACAGAACACACCAACCGTGCAGCAAGCAGGTAAATAATCAGTTGTACACTCCATGTCTACACACAGATAGTGGAACTCTCACCACGCCCAAATGACCTCTCCAAACCATGGGAAGTCGCTACGACTACTACTTACACTCAACAATTAGTATTGACACTCGCTCCCACTGCAACACCCGAACAGCAGGGCAACTAGAATGATGGAAACAAATTACTAGTGGAAAATTACATAGAAAGTGACTTAGAATTGAAGGATATGTTTAGATCAGTCCAGTCATTCCATGTTTTGAGAAGCTGAAGCTTTGCCACCATCCGATTCCCGGCAATTGCCACCGCCTGCGCTCTGACTCCTGTTCTTTAAGGAACTGCAACAAATTTTTAGGGTCACTGAAAATGTTCGTCTTTCCATCAGGTGTCACACGTAGATGGGCAGGGAAGAGCATGGCATAGTCAAGTTTCAGTTCTTGCAACATCCGCTCGAGGGCAAAAACTATCTCTGCACCTCCTGTACCTGAGGTGTAAAGTCCAGAAAGATGGATAGTTCTGCGCCCTCATAGCAGAGTGTTTGTAGTTCACAGGAGCGGCAAAGCACTGCGTTGTGGTCGCTATAGTTGAGCAGTCTATTAATGATGGGGCAGGGTTCTGACTCCTGGCATCAGCCACAGGGAGAGTGAGCAGTGTGTCCACTCCACAACAAACAGATCAAATAACGTTTCATGCCCTAGTAGTCTATAAGGAACCACTCCACGAAGGTCTCCATGTTTCCACCATTTGTTGATTCTGCCAGACCTACAATGTGGAGGTTATTCTGCCAGGAGCGGGCCTCCAGGTCCTCTGCCTTGGCATATAGTGTTGATAGAGCCTTCTCCAGTTGTTTTGGTGTTTCCGCAATTGAGACCTGTTCGTCTTCAGCCTCCAGCATGTCTTTCTACCATATCTAGGCACTCCCCATGCTTGCCGACATGCTCTGACATCCTGTCATTCTGATATGTGAGGGCTTCTATATTCTCATCAATCTCGGTGAGGCTTTGTTGCATGGTCGTCAAGATTTGGAGCAATTCACCTCCCATATCTGACCCTGGATTGTTCATTTCCATGCTAGATGCTGTTGTCCCCCTCCTCACACAGACTGGAAGTTTTGCACTGTCCAAATTGCAGCTTGGGCTGCGTTTTGCCTGTCTTGCCCATAATGGCTGAAATTATACAGACCAAGGCAAACGTGTGGGAGACGTTTGAGTGCACTGGATAGCATAGGAAGCCAGGCCCCCCCCCTCCTCTAGTGCTGGTTCCCACTAGCTCATGCAAAGTGTAGGTGTAGTCGCAGTGGTCTCTGACAGGGCCCATCCCCTGCTTCCCCAGTTGTGGTAGTGGAGCAGGCCACCCACTAGCTGCAAGCAGAAGGATCAGTTATATGCAGTTATGCAGTGGTCGTCCTGTATGTGGCCTGCTGAGTGAGACTGCTGGAAAAGTTAATTCACTGTTTGTTAGGGTAGTTGGTCGTGCCGAAACGCCACTGCCCATGAATGGAAAGCAGACCCCATGCATTGTGGCAGCACCCCACCTGCAGGCAATGTCTTCAAAAGGTCACCATGCAGGTCCACACCGCCTTACTGCCAATGGGCTGCAGAGCGAGGTTAGACCATACAGACAATGTGGGCAGGCTTCCCCTGATATTCCTGGTGCCACTCGCTATGACGAGCCTGGCTCAATCAGCAGTTCTGCCCAGCAGGGGGCTTTCTCACAGCAGCACTCACTCGCTCCAGGCACTGTGGGGCAAAACAGTGCAGCAGAGCGTCCTCAGCAGGCCCCAGGGGCTCCAATTTCAGGTAAGCAGGAGGCCCAGTCAGAGCGGCCCCTGCAGCACTCCTCCAATGTTGGGGAAGGCACAGGCATTCTGTGATGCAGGCCTCAGAGGACTAGGCAGCCCGCTCTACCCGATCACCACACAATCAGCAGGCCACAGTACCTGGAGGGCCTGCTGATCCGGAGCAGGCTCCCCCCACATGCAAGAGGTCAGTCTGCAGCCAGACACCGCAACCAGCTAGTTGACCACTAGCCTCTGTGGAGCTGGCTTTCACCGGAGGCAATAAGGAGGGTTTGCGGAGCCCCCGTCAGGCACTGTGGGCTTCAAGCAAGTGCATGCGAGTACAGCAGTCGGGTGATCCCCCACAGCAGGCCCTTCGGCTCCAATTGCAGCACCGTCAAGTGGAAGGCTGCAGCGGGGAACAATATGTCCGCAGACATCGCTCTCTGGAAAATTTCAGCTGAACAGGGACCCCGGTGCAGTAGATGTGTGTGGCACATGCTTAGGGAGTAGTTAGTGGCACAAGGCTGAGGATAGTAGATGGGCCCTGAGGAGATCGCCTAAGAAGTGGCCATCTTCAAGACAGGCAAGCCCCCCCCCGAAAAAAAATGTCAAATAAAAAAAAAAAAAAAATCCAAAGCTGCCACCATATATTTACCGACTCCAGTAAAGAGGCACACATGGTCTTGCTTTGGCTATTTACCACCTTCTTCTCCCATCAAAAATGTGGTGGAAGTTTTGTCCATCATATCACAAGTGCATTTTAATGAGTACACTGCACTTAATGGTCAACTGGACAAGTGCCATGGTTTGACTGAGTATCCTGTCAACTAAACCCTAAGGCCCTTGGTCTTTCCAGAAGTGATTTTTAGGGAATTTAGTAGAGTGTGCCTCAGAATGTTTAGCACCATTTTCAAAGGTGTATTTGCTGACAATGTCTGAGTAAAAATGCATCCTCCGACACTCCCAACTTACTACCACACACTGAAAGGCTTTGGATTTAGTGCAGTGGGTGTGCTGCAAACAAGTCTTACTAAGCCTAAGCAGGCTGCCACAGGGAGTTGTTAAGATGAACATGGGCCCTTGCATTATTAGGACTCCAGGTGAAAAACAGACATGAACAGGTAGCCAAAGGTTAGTCTAGATTTGCTGTCAGAGGGATCTTGTGTAGGTAGAAGGCAGTTGAATAAGGTTGGAGTGATATGCAGATCACTGTGCCCATCACTTGTCCTATCATGCTTGTGGCCTATTTGCTATCTTCATTCGCTGTCAGAATATAGCAGATATTCCCCCCACCATGAAACTAGTGATTTTCAAAGCACTGCACATAACCAAGGACATGAAATGCACCATGTTTTGACTGAGTATTCTGTTCACCAAATCCTAAGGCCCTTAGTCTTTCTAAAATGTTTTTAGGGAATTTAGTTGAGTCTTCCCCAAAATGTTTAGTTCCATTATCAAAGGTACATTTGGTCAGCGAGTCTGAGGAATGAGCCACAAATGCAGCCCCGCACACCCCCAACTTACTTCCACACACTTGAAGGAGTTCGATTTTAGTGCCCTCAGGGCACGTGAAAGACAAGTATTTCTAAGCCTAATTGGGCTTCCACAGTGAAGCTTTAGTAAAGGCGTACCTGTCACCCTTGCAGTATTAGGACTGCAGGTAAGATAGACATGAACAGATATAACCTAGGTTTGTTTTCATAGGGACCTTGTGTGTTGAGAAGCAGATGTTCATGGCTGAAGTGGAACTTTATTCAAGGGACTTATCCAGGCACAGCTGGCATTATGTGTGTAGTGGTGACTGTGTGACTGTTGGCTGGTGCAATGTGTGGCTGTTGTCTGGCGCAATGTGAAGCTTTTGGCTGGCAGAATGTGTGGCTTCTGGCTGGCAGAATGTGCCACTGTTAGCTGACAAACTTCAGCTGTTGGCTGGTGTAATGTGTATTGGTTTGCTAGCGGTGTGTTTCTATAATACGTTGGCTGATAAGTAGTTGACTGGCAGTGTGATTGATGTTTTGGTCCAGTTTGTGCATGAATGTGTTGGGCCCTTGAATGGTGGTGGTTTACTGATGCGTGTTTAGTGTCTGTTGGGTCCATGGCAGCCAGTATGAATGGCTCTGTGTGGTGTGCATGAAATGAGTGTAATTGGGCCATAAAGTGGTTGGTGCCGTGATGCGGCTTCATTGCTCACTAGCATGAGGTGATAGGTTCAAAATTCTGATACTGGTATTACTACTGATGCTTTGACCCTATTAATATTGGTAGTGCCAAAAACCAAATGGTCGTAATTTATTTCTTGTTGTGGATAGACCCAGAAGGAATATTTACATCCCTTCATATTGAAAACTAAACATCCAGAGGTGTCTAGGGTGATGTAACATGCAGTAATCCCATTCACATATCCACAATGCCCTCTGTTAGAAAGTGGGTTGTTGGTTGACTGTGGCGTAAGCCTTAGTCAAACAGCAAGCACAATCCTAGTCAGCTTAAGTGTCAGGCAAACCCTAAATTATCCTTTGCTCAAACTCTGGTAGCTTGGCGCAGAACAGTCAGTCTGAACTTAGCAGCAGTGTATAAAGTATTTGTGCAACACTTCAAACAGCAGTGAAAATACCACTCAAAGTGAATCCACACCAGTTTAAAAAAACAGAGTAAGATTTAATAAATAAAACAAGACCAAAATGACAAATCTGATAATTAGAACTTGAGTTATGAATTTTTAAAGATTAAACTGTAAAATTGAGCTTAGAAGCAATAAGCGCCAATCTGGGATATACGCCCTCATTATGAACACAGTGGTTCAGACCGCCATGCCGGCGGCGGCAGAAAATACCACCACGGCGGTCTGAACCGCCATAAAATGAACACAGGGAGGGCCGCCTATGTCGGCCCTCCCCTACCGTCGACAGGCAGCCTGACGATACCCTGTTTCCTCCAGCCTTTCCCTGGCAGGTTCCCTCGCCAGGGAAAGGCTGGCAGAAGGGGTGCTCTGGGGCCCCCGTGCAGTGCCCCATCGCGCAGATCACAGCCCGATTTACGGGCACTGATCTGCACGACAGGTGCTGCTGCACTGAGGCATTGATGATGGCTCCATGTGGAGCCGTCTGCCATTTCCCGCCCATCCATTCTGCTGGTCCGGCTCCACCCACCGGCCCAGCAGAATGTTTGTAATTTGGCCAGCGGGGTTGAAAGGGGACTGGCGGTCTATGAAAAGACCGCCAGCAGGAACATGGCGGGGTTTCCCACCGTTTTCATATTGAGCCCCTTAATGTCGCGCTGGACCAGGACAAAGTCAAGAGTTCAGACCGACCATGATGGAGCACAGGCCGGCTAAAGGGACTAGGGGCCAGATGTATCAAAGTGTTTTGCGATCGCAAATGGCCCAAAGGGCTTTTTGCGATCTCAAATACTGCATTTTGGTATGTAACAAATCCAATTTGCGATTCAGTAACTTGTTACCGAATCGCAAATTGGAATTGCGACTACACACCGATTCGGTATTAGGAAGGGGCGTGTCAAGGGCGTACCTTCCTAATACTGAATCGCAGAGGTATGCATGATTATTTTGTGACAGTGCATGTGGTAGCAAAACAATCGCAGTTACCACCAATTTCAAGTTGGTGGTAACCCATTCGCAAAAGGGAAGGGGTCCCTAGGGGACCCCTCCCCGTTTTTGATTGCATGCAAAAACATTTTTTTAAGAGCAGGCAGTGGTCCCATGGACTACTGCCTACTCTTAAAAAATTAAAAGAAAACTTTTCATTTTTCATTTTTCATTTTTAAACGCACCCCGAAAACGGGCTGCATTTAAAATAAAAAAAAGATTGCTTTATTGAAAAGCAATCACAGGCATGGTGGTCTGCTGAGCCCGGTAGGCCGCCATCCCTGTGATTGTAGCCATTTGCAATGTCTCGCAAATTGCAACCTACCTCATGAATATTAATGAGGTAGGTCCATTTGCGAGCCCTTGCAAATCACAGTATGAAACTCCAGGAGTTTCATACATTCCAATAGCGATTACTTAATTGCGATTCACAAACAATCGCAATTAGGTAATGGCTATTGGATAAAATTATACATCTGGCCCTAAGTTAGGCCTGCTGAACAAAAGTACCTTAAATCCTGGTTGAGGAGTGCTGCGTTGGTTCAGAACCAAGCAATAAAGGTGATGCGTCGATATTCTCCATGCAACAGTGGCAATGTGTCAGCTTCGAGATGTGTCGGTGTTAGTGTGCAAGTTCCTGCTGCATCGACATCGAGGATCCAGGCAATGGGGCTCCAGCAGTGGCAGTCCTTCAGCAGAACAGCAGTCCTCTCTGGCAGAATAGTCACAGGTCCAGAAGTGTAGTGATTTGGTGGAGTCAGAGGTCCAGTTCTTACACCCAACTGGGCCTTTGGAGAGGAGGAGACTTCAAAGACAGGCCTCTGACGTGCACAGAGGTTCTGCTCTTCCCATCCTGCCTCCAGATTCACTACAGGGGGTTATGCATCCCTTTGTGTGAGGACAGGACACAGCCTATCCAGGTGTAAGTGAGGCCGTGACCAGCTCCTCCTTTACACCCTGCCAGGATGGCCCATCGAAGCCGATCAAGTCACACCTAAGCTCCCATTGTGTGTGGCTGTTTAGGGGGGGTACAAAAAGCTCAGCGGTTATCCACCCCAGACAAGTGATCAGTCAGACAACAGACACCAAATGGCCAAAGTAAAAAAATGGATTTTAGTGCATTGAGTGTGCTGGAGGCACATGAAAGACACGTCTTTTTTGGCTTAATCAGTCTTCCACAGTAAGGCTTTAATAAAGGTACACCTCGCACACTTGCAGTATTAGGAATGAGGGTGAGGTTGACATGAACAGGTTGTCAAACCATAACCTAGGTCTGTTTTCATAGGGATCTTGTGTAGGAAGAAGCAGATGTTCATGAAGGAAGTTAAACTTTAATCAAGGCACTTATCCAACCACAGCTGGCATTTGTCTGAACTTTCTAAACGTGGCATTTTCAGAATTGCATTTTAAAATCCGACTTCACCATAAGTTGTGATTTTAAATTGTGATTCCAGAGACACCAGTGTTGAAAAGTGTATCTCTTCCAGATTTCGAATTACACTTATAAAATGTAATAATAAGGTAATCCCAATGTTATCCTATAGAGGAGACAGGCCTTGCTGTAGTGAAAAACTGCTTTGGGAGTTTTTCACCACCAGGACATTTAAAAGTTAAGAGTACATGTCCTGCCTTTTAGATACATTGTACCCTACCCTCCTTGTTGCCTAGAGCATACCTTAGGGGTGACATGTATAAAATTGGAAGGTTTAGGCCTGGCAAAGGGGTTATTTTGTCAGGTCGACCAGCAATATAAAACTGCACAAATAGGATCTGCAATTGAAGGCCTGACACATGTTTAAAGGACTACTTAAGTGGGGGGGCACAATCGGTGCTGCAGGCCCACAAGTAGCACTTTATCTACAGGCTCTGAACACATGTAGTGCTTTTTACTAGGGACATATAAGAAAATGAAATATACCTATTGAGGATAAACCAGTGTCACCATGTTTTAAGCAGAGAGTACAAGCACTTTAGCACTGGTTAGCAAAGGTAAAGTGCACAGAGTTCTAAGGTCAGCAAAAACAAAGCCAGAAAAAATAGGAGGAGGAAGGCAAAAGTTTGGAGATGATCCTGCAGAAAGGGTCAGGTCCAACACCCCCCAAATATCAAACTTTCCCTAATTGTTAAGATCACACTCAAATTTCTGTGATGGCACTTTCGGAATCTGTCTACCCTCAAAACTCCTACTACTCAGTATTTCCAACCTTGTCCTTATGAAAATGCGAATGCCCTTGTGTAACTAGGCCTAGTGCCTGTGACTGAAATGCAAAGCGGAGCCATTGACTATAAGAGTAGCTGTAGCATTTAGGCGTGCACTCTGCGGCCTCCCAGGGAAACCAAACAAACTCACTCATTTATGAAAACTGGACACCCTGGAACCACCGGGTGACTAGTTTAGAAAAATGCCTGTGGTTTGTAGTTCCCGTAGATGGTGGCCAAGCACAGTCCCAAACACTGCAGCTACCCCTATTGCTGGTCTTTAGTGCCTTTTTTTGTCAAAGTCCCACCCAAACAGGCGAGGTACCATTTTTATTAGGAGACTTTGGAGAATGCTGGTTGGTAGGAAATGTGTGGCTTCCTCCAAATTCCAGAACTTTCCATCACAGAAATGTGAGGGAAATGTGTGTTTTAGCCACAGTTTAAGGTTTGCAAGGGCTTCTGAGCAAAAGTACCTGGTGGGAGCAGTCAAGTCATGCCACCCCAGACTCTCCCAGGGTCTAGTTTTCAGAAACGTTCAAGTTTGGGGTGGCTAAGCTAGAGCCCAAAGTCCACAGGTTCCCACATTGCACAAAAAGGTTGAGCTAGTGTTGGATGACCTGGAAATAACTCCTCTTTGCCAGAGGAATGCTGTCTGTCTGACCTAGCCCACTTTTCTCTCTCAGAAACGTTTTTTTACACTTCATCAAATAGTTAATCACTGCCTCTGAAGAAGTGAGTGTGTTGGACCTGGCTCATTTTACATGGTCATCCCCAAACTTTTTGCCTTTCTCCTTCTATTTTTTGTGACCCTTTTTTGACATTAGGACCCTGGGTCCTTTACCACTGCTGATCAGTGCTAAAGTGCATGTGCTCTCCCGTCTAAACTTGGTATGACTGGCTTACACCTGATTGGCACATTTAATTTACCTGTAAGCCCTTTGTACAGTTGTATCCCTATACCCAGGGCCTGTAAATTAAATGCTACTAGTGGGCATGCAGCACGGCTTGCGCCACCCACAGAAGTAGCATTTCAAACCTGTCTCAGGCCTGCCACAGCAGGGCCTGCATGTGCAGTTTACTGCCACAGGGAGCTGGCATCCAAATTTACTTGCCAGGCCTGGAACTCCCCTTCTACTACGTATAAGTCACCCCTAAGGTAGGCCCTAGATATCCCTTTGGGCAGGATGCTGTGTGTGTAAATGTAGAACGTATGTCTTTCTGTACTACATGTCCTAGTAGTGACAAACAGCCTATTTGGTTTCTCACTACAGTTAGTGCTGCCTCTCTCATAGGACTGCGTTGGAAACGCCCTAACATATATCTAAGTGGTATTGTCTGATCTATGAGGGGTGGCGTAGGCATGTTTGGTATGGTCGGAATGAAAGTGAGAAATGCTGCTTACTGGCGTAGGTAGATTTTTTAATACCATAAAGAAATGCCACTTCTAGAAAGTAAGCATTTCTCTGTGCTTATGACTCTGGTGTTATGCAGCTTGACTCCAATCCACGTCTGGGGCAGAGTGACAGTTGGGCATTGTGCATACTTTTCAGACAGCCTGTACACAGGCGGGGTGGAGGTGTTGCAAGAGTACATCAGCATATCAAATGGTTATCTCGGGCTGAGAGAGGTAGAGACGGGGCACACCTGCATTTGTAAAGGATGTGCTCTGGCCTCAGACAAAGGGCTTGTTTACCCACACTGATGTCTGGAGCCAGTGCTGGAGAAGAGAAGGGACATCCCTGGAACCAGTTAGTGCTGGAGGCGACTCCTTCTCCCCCTTTTGTGGAGGCTGCGCAAAATGAGTATAAGTACAGGGGGTTGTCCCCCACATTTTTTAGGACACTGATGGCCTTGGAACCAGATGCTGCTGGAGGGGGACTGACACGCTGCAAGGAACCGCCAGTGGACTGAAGTGATGTGCTGACCTGTGGTCTTCTAAGCCCCAGAGGGACTGCAACTTATTCTACAGGGTAAGTAGTGGGTAAGCAGCTGGCCTGCTGCTTACCCTCTGCCCTGGGTTCCCCCAGTTATCCTCAGGGGCTGGGTGGAGTGCCTCCGGTCTCTCCTGCATTTGTGCTGCCCTTGTGCTGTGTCCTGCAGCTGGGCACAAGTAGATTGCCCCTGGCTCTGGTAGAGCGCTTGGAGAGTGCTCTAGGGGCCTCAGCGCGTGAAGAGTGCTTGATTTTGGCCCCAGGAGCGTGAAGAGCGCTCCACTCTCATTTTCTCAGCGCACAAAGAGCGCTTGATTGTGGCTCCAGGAGCGTGAAGAGTGCTCCTTTCCTTTTTGCCCTTCCAGCGCATAAAAAGCGCTCTCATCTGGAGGTCCTGCCGGCTGGGGAGGGGGTGAGGAAGCACCCCTGTCACCTTGTGTGGGACCTTCCCACCCCTCTCCCACGTGGGAAAGGGGAAGAGGAGCCGCTGGCCATGAATAACTGTGCGCGGCCGAGGCGCGCTCTCAGGGGTGCCCCCAGGGGACAGACAGCCACACACTGCCGAAGAAGGAGCTGCATGGATGGTCGTGCTCCCCTCAGATGTTCTTTGTTCCATTGTGTGGCTTCTCACCTCCAGGGCCTGGGGGAGTGGGTCCTGGGCCCTGCAGGAGTCATGCGGTTGACCGACGATTGACACAGCCAGATGGGCACAGGTAGGTTCCCAAACCCCTGTGCCCCACTGACGCCAGCCCGGTTGGCTCGGAGCCTGCAGTTATGGCCTTGGGGCCGCAACAAGTCCCCACACACGGCAGACACGGGGAATTGTTTGTTGTGCTACCCTTCTCACTGTGCAAGGCTGTATAAAGCCTCCCAGTACACTTTGGGAGCCCACACACTGCTGACAGACCCCATATAGGCGCGGCGGCACGCCATGTTTCATGGAGAAGCAGTGGATGGGGGGATGTGATGAAGGGTCAGTGATAGTCTACATCTTCCTATAATGCGTATGTCCTCATTTATTCCTATGCAGTATTTTCATGACCTGGGGTGATTGGTTTTGCCATTTGACCTTCCTGTGATAACTAGCACTTCAGGATCTACTGTACACACATTTTGGAGGGAAGATTTACTGATCGGTCCAGCAACTGAGCAAAATGGCACACAAATAACCTTAACCTCACTTCCAACGATCAAAAGCTGATCCACTTTCCCCTGAGTCTCCTGGTAAGATCAAGATGGACATCCATACCACAATGGAATCTATACTCAAAAAACTGCCTGAAATACAGGACCTGGTGAAATCTACGAAACAAAATACTGACTCTAGGTAACTAAAATTGACAGCCGTAAGGGCAGACATCAACACCTTGAACATCAAGAAAGCAGAGGCAGAACAAAGACTACTCTACTGTAGAAGGCAATATACATCAAACAACTAAGGATCTGCAAAAATTCACATATCTACAAGACTCATGAAAAGGGATATTGCTAAACCTCGAAGACTGAAACAAAAGAGGGAACTTGAGAATCTTTGGTATCCCCGAGGGTTCTGAGGAGGCCTCTAACCAATATCCTTCATTGAGAGCTAGCTTCCACAAACCACTGGTATCAAATTCACCAAAGAGTTTGAACTCGAAAGAGGTCACAGAGTCCCGACCTTCAATCCATCAAATGAAAACATAACGAGACCGATAATCTGCAAGCCTCTACGATTTCAGCATACTGAATCTATGTTATCCTACATGTGAAAAAACAATCACATCATCTGGAATACACACAGAATCCACATCTCGCAAGACTACTCCAAAACAACGGTGGAAACCAGGAAAGGATTCCTGTCCTTATGAGACAGACTGTGAACAATGAACCTTCAATTCTCCTTTGCAGCACCGGCAAGATTCAAAATCCTGATAAAAGACAAATTTCAGACGTTTGACGATCCTAAAGATCTGTTGTGCTTCCTGGATAAACTCACGGAACAAGAAAGGAAACCTCCAGATCGTCATCCAACAAAAGAAAAGGAAAGGATTCCCGGCCTTATGAGACAGACTGAGAACAATGTACCTTCAATTCTCCTTTGCAGCACCGGCAAGATTCAAAATCCTGATAAAAGGCAAATTTCACACCTTTGGAGATCCTAAAGATCTGTTGTGCTTCCTGGGTAAACTCACGGAACAAGAAAGGAAACCTCCAGATCGTCATCCAACAAAAGAAAATCATGAGTGGATCGACTTCACTTTATTATTGACTATGTACCTGTTCTGTACTTACAACTATACTTGACAAAACTGCATAACTTAGATAAGTATATGTTCCATCCCTCAATTCAAAATGACTAGAGATTCCACATGAGGGATCCAATCATAAATGTGACCGGGGGGAGGCAGTTGAAATCAACACCTTGATAAATTAAAAGATTTGATATTGTGCACACCACCCCAGGCACTATGACACCTAGACACAGCAGTTAACCATGTTTAATCTCTATTGTGCTGGCACTCCAACAGATGAATCTGTTGCACTCCATATTACAACTCTGACTTGTTCATCTCTTGATACTCTTTGAGATCATGCATTGTGACTTGACCGTACACACGATTTGGTCACAAACCACCTCTGATAGACAACAAGATAGCGTTGGTTAAAAAAACTTAACTGTTACAGCTTCTAACCGGGCACAATCATTAACCTTACTAGAGCCTTAGAACTGTTTGGTTCACTGAGTTCATGTATTCTTCCAAATAGTGTAATGTTGTACAAGTTCCGATACATTCCAATGTTTCCCGCTGGAAGTTGGACGCTCTTCGGCATCACTTCCTCTAAGTTTGACTGTTGTTGGGAGGTGGGTGGGAGGGAGTGCCAGTGGGATGGGAAAGGTTTTTTTTTCTTCCTTTTCTTCTTTTTCTTTTACTTTTTTGTTTTTTCCTTCTTTCTTTCTCATGTGAAATTCCTACACAGATGTTTTCTCAAATCACACAAAAAATTGACACATTACCGATTACTTCTTGCATTACACTGAACTAAAGCCTTACTGGGAACATTTTATAAATTCACTGATGACACCATCTATGATAACCATACCCACCGTGATACACATGCAAGGACTTAAACCAACTGGGTGGAATTAAAATCTGTCTTATTTTTCAACAAATCTAAAGTCCTTGCTACAGGAAATAACCCTTTTTCTAACCTTATATTTGACACCTCATTGACAACTACTAAGATTTCATTACCTTGGATTCAGTACCATTTAACTCAATGCTATGCCTGATCCGTTCACAAACATAACCTCAACATTGTTTCCATGAAAGTAAAAGGGGCAACCCACCTGTCAAAAGACATAAAATAATGGACTACCTCTACAAAACCAAAGGAGACTGTGATAGGGGTTGGCGCAATGATGACACTAAGCCTGTGGTCATATAGTACGCACACAGCCTTTATTTAAGATTATAGGTTCCTTTTATGTTACGTTGTTCGGCCATTCTTCCTCTGGTGTTCATCTCTCGTCGTCTTCTTTCCAGGTGGACTCACAGGAGCCACATGTGGGGAGAAAACGGAGACAGACAACGGTAAGTGGCCTGGTGGGTGTTTTTTTTTCCTCTTTTTTTTTTCTTTCTATTCTGTTTTCCTCTCTGTTTCCTTTTTTCTTTATTTCTTTTCTTCTCTGTTTTTGTTTTCTTTTTTATCTTTCTCTGGGTCTGTTTTTCTTTTGTCTGAGCCTTCCTTGCCTTTCTATATCTTCCTCTCCCCTGTTGTAGCAAAAAGACTTATACTAGGAGATGTTCTTAGTGACCCTCCTTTTGTCTCAAGGGTGTAGCTCTTTTCTTATGCTATTCTTGACTATTTGGAGCTATCCCTCTCCTGGTCTTGTAGCAAAAATAATAATACCGGTGAAAGCAAATTAAAATTAATTGTGTGGGAGGGAAAAACAAACACAAATAAAACAAACAAACATCAAAGACCTCCAATGCTCCAACTGGTAACTGTTCATTGATTCTGCTTTCCCTCCTTTTTTCCTCTGCATCCCCCCAGCTACTATTGAGACCTGCCCCACACACCTGCTGAGGCCACGCTCTCCCCAGAGCGTGGCCGGAGTCCTGGTATACTGCCTCCTGGTCCTCCGCTGTGCCTCGTGATGCCGCTGGTGGTCCTGGTGTCTTCACTGCTTTCTGCTGCCAAACCGCCACCGAGACTTCCCCTGCCTTCCTTTCTGCTGCTGGCGCCTCCGTCCTTCACCGCCTTCTCTTCCTCTCTCGCCGCCAAGTTCTCCTCTGCCTTCTCTTCCTCCCTGGTGACGGCGCAAAGGGCCTGCTTCTGCCCGCCGTCACCCGGAAGTCCAATCCGATTTGTTCCCGACTTGAGGACATCCGGGTCGTGAATCTCCATAGTGCCGGTGACCCAGGGGTATGGCGGGTTCAACCGAGGCAGTGTCGGCCCGTCACAGAGACATCATTCTTCTCCAAGAAACAAAAATTACGGGCAAAGAAGTTAGTTTTTAAAAAAATAATTGGATCACTGAGGCTTACTGCTCCCCTGCAGTCCACAAAAAAACACTGAGTTCTCACTCTAATTTTCAAACACTCCAACATCACACTCGAATCGAGCTATACAGATGAGGAAGGCAGATGGATCATCACCACCCTACGCAGAGTAGACTCAATATTCCATGTAATTAATGTATATGGCCAAAACAAAGATGACACCTCCTTTTGGACAAAACTATCAGATAAGATAGGTTACTTACCCCCCAACAAACTTATCCTTGTCAGCAGGGATTTCAATCTCCCGCTTGATATAACTCTAGGTCGCCAAACCACTTATAGATGCCACCCACCTAAATTGCATATAATTTTAAAAAACAAATGCTCCAAATACAATCTCAAAGACTCCTGCTGCCTACAGCACCCTGATTCAAGAGAATATTCCTTCTATTCTATTCCACACACTCTTATACAAGAATTGATTACATACTCATTTCCGGCAACTACACAAATTTGATAGACCAAACAAATATCTCACTGTGGCTACTTTCTGACCACTCTTTTAAAAATACAGTGATTGCTGGTACAGACTCTAAAATCCCCACAAAAATCTAGCGTTTCAATAATGATATCTTAACTAATCCAGTCAACATAATCAAAATCGATTAAACTATATCATACAACATTACTGATATCTCTTCACCTAACATAAATATACAAACATTCTGGGACGGGCTTAAAGTAACACTAAGAGGGACCCTAATAGACATGAAGGCTAAAATTAACAAAACAATGTAATACGTTATTACTACAACTTGAAGAACAAATTCAACAATTCGAGATTTCAAATATTAAAACCTTGGATAGAAATATTCTATCCAAACTCACAGACAAAAAATACGGATACAACAAGATTGTAAGTGAAAAAGCGGGCGTGTGGATTAACAGATTTGAAGGCCTTAAACTATGCAAAATTAACAAAGTGTGCAAAACGCTAGCATCATAACTTAAACATAAAACAGAAAAGGATAACCGCAATTCAATATGATAAAAACGTAACCCACTCTAACCCCCAATGGATTCTGGACACTTTCAGACAATTTTATGAATCATTGTCTACTGACAACGAAAAATGCACTACAGACCAGTGTTCCAATTACTTAAACAAATTACAGCTACCTCGTTTATCTGAAGAAGACAAGAAGTTCCTGTTAAAATCATTCACACTAACAGAAATCACCAAAGCAATTGATTCTCTTGAAGAAAACAAAGCCCTTGGCCCAGACGGCTGTACAGCCATATTTTACAAAACATTTGCACAATCACTCAAAACTGCCTTGTTAGATCTTTTAAACATTATGCAACATCTGGCTCTATTAGTGGTACCACTGCGAAAACCAACATATTTCTGATTCCCAAAGAAGGGAAAGATCTGTTACACCCCATAAATTACAGACCCATCTCGCTAATAGATTTAGACTGTAAATTATACACCAAAATCCTAGCCAAACGTCTTAACCCCTTCTTACCAAAAATAATAAGCAACACACAAGTAGGGTTCTTAAAAAAATCGCATGTCCAACGACAATCTCCAACTATTGTGCCATGCCCTGGATGAAGCAAAAACCTCCTCCTCTGGATCTGTTGCGATAGAACTAGACGCTTAGAAAGCATTTGACAAAATATTATGGACCTTTCTCAAACAATCCCTTACTACATTTAACTTAGGAACTATAGTCATAAAAATAATTATGTCCCTATACACTAACCCAAGCGCCTGAATATTTAACAATGGATACCTTTCCCAACCTTTCAAGCTCAAGAAAGGTAACAGACATGAGTGTCCACTCTTCCCACCCCTCTTTTTGCTAGCCCTGGAAACGCTGCTCACAGACATAAAAAATAACCTATATATAGCAAGGATCAACCTCCAAGGAAAAGTGGTAAAATTGTCCATATATGCAGATGATATACTAATCCTTACTAAAAACCTAAGTCCTCTATCCTTGCTCTCATGGAAACCATTGAGCAATATTCGGAAGTCTCTGGCTACAAATTAAATAGAGACAAGTCAGAAGTCAAATCCCTCAATCTCTACGATCCAACGACATACTAGGAGGCTCCGGACTGTCTTGGCAACCCAACTATATCAAATACCTAGGCACTGAATTCGGATCTGACCTGATAGACACCATCAAACAAAATGAAAAGCTCACACTTCAAAAAATATCAACCCTACTAGAAAACTGGTTGCCCAAATTCATCACCTGGTGGGGCCAAATTGAAACAATAAAAATAATGATCACTCCAATAATAAATTACATAATCAACATGCTACCACTACTACTCTCTGACGATTTCCACAACAGACTAGATAAAAATCATCACACGTTATCTGGCAGGGTAAAAAGTCAAGAATATCATTGAAAAAAGTGTCTCCCCAATACATTAGGTGGAGTTAATCTCGCCAATTTCAAAGATTACCAGACAATGGGGGTCATTACAACATTGGCGGTAAAAGCCGCTTACTGCCGTGCAGAAGACCGCCAACACACCACCGCAGCCAAGGAATTCCGCCACGGTCATTATGACCCAAAGCCCGGAATCCGCCAAAATCTAGACACCCACACAAGTCCGCCACACCAAAGGTCAGTGATAAACTGGCAATAACAAAACCGACACCGTCACGCCAACAGGAATACGCCCACACTATCACGACCCACGAATCCACACGGCGGTCTTTCAACCGCGGTAAACCATTGGCGGTACACACCGCCGCGCTCAAAATACACACACAAAACACTACCACATTGGACAATTCGAAATACACACACCTGATACACATACACACACCACTCCCACACACCCAATTCATTATAAAACACACACCCACATCACCCACAATCCCCTACGACAACAATTGCGACAGAAGGCCAGAGAGAGACACCACATATACAAACTCGCATCCACAGGCACTCAACACCATCACCCACATAACATCCACATAACACATAACATCCAAAGCAACCTTTGACCCTGCTTGCAGGTAGGTCGCTCCCCGCTCCTTCTTCCACGCCACCTCCTCTCCCGTTACCTTTGTGCCTTTTTCCCCACCGCTGCGGCCCCTCCTGCGTCCCCCTCCTTCTCACCCCTTCGTTAGCCTTTTCCCTGCCGCTGCGTCCCCTGCGGCCCTTCCCGCCTCCCTCCTCCTTCTCACCTCTTCGTTAGCCTTTTCCCTGCCGCTGCGTCACCTGCGGCCCCTCCCGCCTCCCAGCGCCAAAACCCCTGGCCCTCTCAGACACACCTACTCCCCCCTCACCCTCCACTCTCTCAACCCAGGCCCCCGCCCCACATGCACCACATCTAGCCCCACACACACTCATAGCCCCTTCACCTGCCACACCTGCCACTTCTCCTGCTCGTCATCCCTCACACCACACACCAACCATAGCGACCCCACCTTCAACAAACACAACACCCCCAACACAAGACTCACCCACCCTGCCCCCACCAACCAACCCCGCAGCATGCCAGCCCACAACCAGAACACACCCCGCTACAACACCCTCACACACCACACCAACGCCACCCACCACAACCACCTGAACTGCCTGCTCCTCAACATACGCTCCCTTCACAAACATGCCATAGAACTCTGGGACCTCATCACATCACACTCACCTGACATCGCCTTCCTCACGGAAACCTGGACCAACCCCTCCTCAGAAACCGACATAGCCATAGCCACCCCCAAATGATACAAACTCCAACACAAAGACCACCTCAACAGGCCAGGCGGTGGCATCGCCATCCTACACAGAGACACCATCAAAGTCACCACCAGCTCCCAAGACACTATCAGCAACACAGAACACATGCACTTCCTCATCCACATCAACAACAACTCCACCCTCAGAGGTAAACTAATCTACAGACCACCCAGACCACGCCCCGCCTTCTGCGACACCATCGTCGGCAGCATCAGCCCGTACGCCCTCACCTCCACAGACTACATCATCCTCGGTGATTTCAACTTTCACTTAGAAAACCCACAAGACCACAACACTACCTCCCTCATAGACAACCTCAACAACCTCGGACTCAAACAACTGGTCACCGCACCCACCCACTCAGCAGGACACACGCTGGATGCAATCTTCACCTCAAGCCAACACATAGCCTACACCCACACCACCGAACTCCTCTGGACTGACCACTGCTGCGTCCACTTCTCCTTCACCAAACCCCCCACACACTACCATCAACAAACCACACCCTACCGCATGTGGGACAACATCCCCAAAGAACGACTAAACTCTCAACTGGCCCATAACCCCCCCCCACACCAACGACCCCAACGCAGGAGCACACAACCTCTCCAAATGGATCACTACCTGCGCAGACACACTAGCCCACCTCAGAAAACACATCACGACCCGCAACATCAAGAACACCCCATGGTTCACCCCTGATCTCCAAGACTCCAAGCGCAAATGCCGCCAAGCTGAGAAAATATGGAGACTAGAACCTTCCTTAACCACCTTCTCCACCCTCAAAACCACCATTCGCACCCATCACCAACTCATACGCACCGCCAAAAGATACCACTATAAGACACGCCTTGACAACAACTCTCAAAACAGCAAAGAACTCTTCACCATCATCAATGAACTTGCCAAACCCAAAGCCAGCATCATAGACCCCACACACACACAGCCCCTATGTGACGCCCTTTCCAGCCACTTCCTCCACAAAATCCTGGACATCCACAACAGCTTCATACTACACACACCCACCACACATACCCCTCACTCACCCAACTCGACCCCCACTCAAGACCCCCCCACCACACTATCCACATGGACCCCCACCACACACGAAGAAACCGAAAAAACCATGAACTCCATCCACTCCGGTTCCCCCTCCGACCCCTGTCCACACCGCATCTACAACAAAGCTAGCCCTACCATCGCCCCCATACTCTACAACATAATCAACTCCTCTTTCGACTCCGCCACCTACCCAGACTGCTTGGAAGCACGCAGAAATTACCGCTCTCTTAAAAAAAAAACAAGCCGACCCGGAGATCCTCTCCAACTACCGCCCCATCTCCCTCCTCCCTTTCCCCACCAAGGTTGTAGAGAAATGAGTCAACACCCGCCTATCCCACTTCCTCGAAGCAACCAACACCCTTGACCACTCACAATCTGGGTTCCGCAAGAACCACAGCACAGACACCCCCCTCAACGCATGCACTGACGATATCAGGACCAAAGTCGACAAAGGCGAGACCGTCGCACTCATCCTCCTAGACCTCTCCGCAGCTTTTGACACCGTCTGCCACCACACACTCCGCACACGCCTCCACAACATAGGAATCCGCCTCAAAGCCTTAGACTGGCTCACCTCCTTCCTCACCGACCGGACCCAGAGAGTCTGCCTCCCGCCCTTCCACTCCAACAAGGGTCCTCCCTCAGCCCCACACTCTTCAACATCTGCATGATCCCCCTAGCCAACATCCTCCGAGCACACGGAATCACTATCCTCTCCTATGCAAAGGACACCCAACTCATCCTCTCCCTCACCCGCAACCCCACCACGCCAAAACCAACCTACACGCCGCTCTCCTAGACACCGCCAACTGGATGACCACTAACCACCTCAAGCTCAACTCAAACAAAACCGAGATAATCATCTTCGGCCCCAACAAAACCACATGGGACGAATCCTGGTGGCCCACCGCCCTAGGCCCCGCATCCACCCCCGCAACCCACGCACGCAACCTCGGCATCATCCTCGACCCCTCCCTCTCCATGACACAGCAAATCAATGCTCTAACCTCCTCCTGCTTCCACACACTCTGCACTCTAAAAAAAATCCTTCAAATGGATCTCCCCAGAAACCAGAAAGACAGTCACCCACGCACTCATCAGCAGCAGACTGGACTACGGTAACACCCTCTACGCCGGCACCACACTCAAACTCAAACGCAAACTCCAAAGAATCCAGAACACAGCTGCGTGCCTCATCCTTGTCCTCCCCCGCCACGAACGTATCTCACCACACCTCAAATCCCTTCACTGGCTCCCCATAGACAAGAGAATCACATTCAAGATCCTCATCCACGCACACAAATCCCTCCACAACATCGGCCCAACCTACCTCAATGAAAGAGTAAACTTCCACACTCCCACACGCAACCTCCGATCAGCCGACCTCGCCCTAGCCACAGTCCCCCGCATCCAGCGCACCACCACAGGAGGCAGGTCTTTCTCCTACCTCGCCCCCAAAACCTGGAACTCCCTCCCCACCGACCTTCGCAAAACCAAAGACCTACTGGTCTTCAGAAAGAACCTCAAGACATGGCTGTTCGACCAGTGACCCTCCCTGCACCCCCCCCCTGGTTTTCACCCCCCCCCCATAGTGCCTTGAGACCCTCATGGGTGGGTAGCGTGCTCTACAATTTTTTTTTATTGATTGATTGACCCATGCACCTCACACAACACACCTCTAAATATCACCCCACACATCAAAACACACCACCCCACACATCATCCACACCACCCCATGGCACCGCAAAGACACCCCAGGTTCTCTGAGGAGGAGCTCAGGGTCATGGTGGAGGACATCAT
Organism: Pleurodeles waltl; assembly: GCF_031143425.1. Lineage (NCBI taxonomy): Eukaryota > Metazoa > Chordata > Amphibia > Caudata > Salamandridae > Pleurodeles > Pleurodeles waltl. Next base: position 695,401,025 of record NC_090450.1, read on the forward strand.
CCGGGTAGAGCCACAGCTATTCAGATCACAGGTGCAGCACATCTCCATAGCTAGGAAGATGGAGCTATGGCGAAGAATCGTGGACAGGGTCAACGCAGTGGGACAGCTCCCAAGAACTAGGGATGACATATGAAAGAGGTGAAATGACCTCCGGGGGAAGGTGCTTTCCGTGGTCTCAAGACACCACATCACGGTACAGAGGACTGGCGGCAGACCCCCACCTCCTCCCCCACAACTAACAACATGGGAGGAGCAGGTCTTGGCTATACTGCACCCTGAGGGCCTCGCAGGAGTAGCTGGAGGAATGGACTCTGGTAAGACAAATCTTTACTATTTCATCCCCCACCCTACCTGCATGCCATCACATACCCCCACCCTCGCCCTCACCCCCATCACTCCAACTCCTCACACATGTCCCAATATCACCAACCACACATCCCAAGCCCTGCATGCAACACCAAAGCATGGACACCCATCACAAAAGCATGGCCACTGCACATACCCATATACCCCCTAAACCATCATCACACAAGGTCCCACACAGGAATGCAAGCACTGGGGTACATGGTCACCCACCCATTGCACACCATGGCACACACAGATGCAATAATCATGCTTTTACACCCCTGCAGGACCCCTACCCAACGTTACCAGACAGGAGGGTCCAGATATGTCCACTCCACCCACAGAAGAGGCCCACAGTGATGACAGCAGCTCTGTCCAACTGGATCTAAATGACCATCCCGGCCCATCTGGGACCTCAGGACAGTCGGTTCCCCTCACACTGGCACAAGCCACTACGGACCTTCCCCCCTCTGGAAATACCAGCACAGCACCCACCCAGCGGGCCCATACCTCTGTCCCCAGGACACTTCAAGCAGCAGTGTGTCCACCACTACAGGGAACCCAGGCTAACCCACCACCCCAACAACAACAGGGACCTGGGGGCAGTGGCAGTGGGCACACGGTTCAGGGGACAGAGGCCCAGGAACACAGGGGAACTGGGAGGGCTGCTGTGCGACAGGGGGAGGACAGGCCCAGGGAACCCACTCTCCACAAGGCCCTCTCCAACATCATGGGAGCCTACCACCATTCCCAGGAGACAATGGCAACGGTACTGGCCAAGTTTCAGGAGACCCAGCGGCTGCAGGAGGAACAGTATTTGGGCTTCAGGGAGGAACTCAAATCCATCAATTCCACCCTGGGCACCATTGTAGGGGTGCTGAAGGAACTCGTCAACACCAGGAGGGACACTGTGGCACAACAAGGGGCCCCTAACATTAGCCTGGATGATGAACTGCCCACCGCCTCCGCCGGCGCTAGTGGACAGGAGGCACCGCCAGAGTACCACCACACCAGCACCCCACCCCCTGCAGAGGGAGAACCACCTTGCAAACGGTCCCTGAGATCCAGGACAAAGACAGAGAACGATGCCAAGACCCCCGCCAAGAAATGAGACCACCCTGATTGTCATCCTTTTGTCCCACTTTGTCACCCTGTCCATTCTTAAACTGCCCCAGCTCCTCTTCCTATGCCCCTTTGGACAATGCACCTGTGAGACTAATAGACTGGACTCTGCCATGGACATTCCTCCACCATCACCCCTCACCATTTTACAACCCCCTCCAATATTGAGCACTTAAATAAACACCCTTAAAGCACAAAACAATCAGGAGTCTGTCTGTGATTTCGAAATAGTGTATTAGCAATTACAGTGGCAAAATGCTCTTTCAAATGTAATGTCAACATACCTATGTCACACAGCTCTAGTCCATGAGGAAACAAAGCAGATGTCACACAGTGGGACCCACATCTGTGAAATCGTAAGGGAAAGTGACAACTCAGGGTCCATACACTGGGTGAAAGTGACAGACAAATGAGAGGTAGAACAAGTGTATCAGATGTAGCAGGCAGTGATGTCTTCTTACCTGTGTCTCACTGGAAGTATTGCAGGATCACTGTGTTCCTGTGGTCGATGTCCTCTTCTTCTGCTTCCTCGTCTTCACTGTCCACAGGGTCCACAGCTGCCACAAGACCACCATCTGGACCATCCTCCTGCAGGAAAGGCACCTGGTGTCGCAAAGCCAGGTTGTGAAGCATACAGCAGGCCACGATGATATGGCACACCTTCTTTGGTGAGTACATTAGGGATCCCCCTGTCATATGCAGGCACCTAAACCTGGCCTTCAGGAGGCCGAAGGTTCTTTCTATAATCCTCCTAGTTCGCCCATGGGCCTCATTGTACCGTTCCTCTGCCCTTGTCCTGGGATTCCTCACTGGGGTCAGTAGCCACGACAGGTTGGGGTAACCAGAGTCACCTATTAGCCACACACGGTGTCTCTGTAGCTGTTCCATCACATAAGGGATGCTGCTATTTCGCATGATGTACGCGTCATGCACTGACCCAGGGAACTTGGCATCTACATGGGAGATGTACTGGTCAGCCAAACAGACCACCTGGACATTCATAGAATGATAACTTTTTCTGTTCCTGTACACCTGCTCACTTCCACTGGGGGGAACCAAGGCCACATGGGTCCCATCAATGGCACCAATGATGTTGGGAATATGTCCAAGGGCATAGAAATCACCCTTTACTGTAGCCAAATCGCCCACCTCAGGGAAAACAATGTATCTCCGCATGTATTTCATCAGGGCAGACAACACTCTGGACAAAACCTTAGAAAACATAGGCTGAGACATCCCTGATGATATGGCCACTGTTGTTTGGAATGATCCACTTGCCAAAAAATGGAGTACTGACAGAACCTGCACCAGAGGGGGAATCCCTGTGGGTTGGCGAATGGGGGACATCAGGTCTGGCTCCAGCTGGGCACACAGTTCCTGTATAGTGGCTCGGTCAAGTCTGTATGTAAGTATGACATGTCTTTCTTCCATTGTCGACAGGTCCACCAGCGGTCTGTACACAGGAGGATTCCTCCATCTCCTCGCAAGTCCCAGCGGACGGTGCCTAGGAAGGACAACATGGAGCACAGAGTCAAGCAACCCACAGGTACGTAACCACAGCTTGCACAGTACACGATTCGCAATGCATTGAATGGCTTGTATGAGTGGCAATGCAAGGCCTAGGTATGTGTGACACAGTAGAAATTAAGCCAGGTGGGCCCTTGAAATGGCGGCTGCCTGACCTGTGAAGTGTGACAATGAGATGTGAGGTCAATGCGCTGGCGTGGCACACCGTGGCGGTAGGCGGTCGAAGACCGCGGCGCAAAGCAGCATTGGTTAACATTGAACCCTATGGGTCTCAGGAGCCAATGACGATGTGCGCCGGCGGTCGCGGTACGCACCGCCGCGGTACGCACCGCCGCAGGCGTGACCGCCATTTTCTAACTGCTTAATCACTCGAGACCTGATCATCCACAGGAGAGGACCTATACTGCAAGTGCTGCTGTGAACTCGGTCTGGAAGAGACAATGGCTGCTGCGACTGGGGAAAGGGCCCCTGCCTTCACATCTGAGGAATTGGATAAACTCGTTGATGGGGTCCTCCCCCAGTATGCGCTACTCTACGGTCCTCCAGACCAACAGGTAAGTACACTGGGAGCACGTAGTATGGGCTATGCCTGTGTTGAGTGGGGTGGATGTAAGATGGTGGGGAGGGGAGCGAATGAGGAGTGCAACGCACGACAGATGAGAGCATGTGCCACATGGCAAGGTTGGGGAGGGGGGGCCACTCACATCGACCATGCAGAAAAGTGATGATATTTCTTTTTCAACCCTGTCCATGTCACATAGGTCAGCGCCCATCAGAAGATCGACATTTGGCGTGCCATCGCCAAGGACGTCCGGGCCCTGGGGGTCCACAACAGACGGGGCACCCACTGCCACAAGAGGTGGGAGGACATCCGCCGCGGGAGCAGAAAGACCGCCGAGGCTCTGCTGGGGATGGCCTCCCAACGTAGGAGGGGTGCCAGTCGTCAATTGACCCCCCCCGGTGTCCCGGATCCTGGCGGTGGCCTACCCCGATTTGGATGGGCGCATGAGGACACAAGGGGGTGAGTATCAGCACATTCCGCTATATTAGCGCACAGTGGAGGTGTCTGGGTGGGGGAGGAGGGCTGTGGCTATCTCTAGGCCAGGGCGGTTTCTGTAGGCTAGGCCCCTCTGTTAGACATGGCCCTGTGCCCCCGCCCCCCACCTCTGTAGGGTGCTAAGTACAGCTATCCATGGCCCGGGCTCACCTATGTGTGCATTTGTCATCCATAGACTTGTAGGCCAAGTCACTATAATTGAGTAGTGTACCCCGAGTGCGCGGCGTAGTGCAGGGGGCTTCTGTGTCTGTCCTCTCCGCCAACGGTGCCGCCAATGCATGCACTCAACATGTCTTTCTTTCTTCTCCCCCCCCCTTTTTGTTGGTTTTCCTGTTCATGTGTGCATTAGCATCATCAGGCGGAGGAGAAGTGGCATCGGCGCACGAGGGAGCTGCATCTCACATGGCCCCGGAGGGCCCTGCAACCGACTCAGACTTAACCAGTGAGACGGAGGGCGAGGGGAGCTCCACAACGGGGACCCGTGGAGACGTCAGCGACACCGACACGTCCTCGGAAGGGAGCTCCCTTGTGGTGGCGGCACCATCCGTGCCCAACGCAACAACAGGTACAGCCGCCACCCAGCGCACCAGCTCCGCCCTCCCAGCAGCCCCTCAGCTTTCGCCCCGTGCCCGCTCGGCCAGGAAGCCGGCCATCTCCTTCGCCCCTGGCACCTCAGGTCCTGCCCCAGTTACTCCTGCTGCCCTCAGTGCGGAGATCATTGACCTCCTCCAGACGCTCATTGTTGGGCAGTCTACCCTTTTGAATGCCATCCAGGGGGTAGAAAGGGAGGTGCATCGGAGCAATGCATACCTGGAGGGCATTCATTCGGGTCAGGCTGCCCATCAGCGATCGTTCAACGCTCTGGCCTCAGCACTGACGGCAGCAATTGTCCCTGTGTCTAGCCTCCCCCCTCCAACTTCCTCAACCCAGTCCCACTCCCCTGTTCCTCTGCCTATCCCAGACACACCTACAGACCAGCCTGCACACACATCAACACCCAAGGGCAGCTCATCCAGACATAAGCACCACAGATCACACAAGCATTCACCCAAGCAACATCCAGATGCAGACATGCCAACAGCCACTGCCTCCTCTGTGTCCCCCTCCTCCTCGTCTCCCTCCTCCCTCCCTGTGACGTCTCCACTCACACCTGCATGCACACCACCATCAGCCAGTACGTCCATCACCACCACACCCACCAGAACAGTCCGCACACGTGCAGTCACCACCCCCACTACCATTTACACGTCCCCAGTGTCCTCTCCCAGTGTGTCTGTCACACCCTCTTCCAAACCACACAAACGCAGGCAGCCACCCACCCAACAGCCATCCACCTCACGACAGCCTCCGTCACAAGCACCTGCACCCAAAGACAGCACACTTGACTCTCCTACAACCACATCCTCTTCCTCCACTCCCATACCCACTACAACTACCCGTCCCTGTCTTTCTAAATTAATTTTCCTTTCCAACCTTGACCTCTTTCCAACAACTGACCCATCCCCTCCATCTCGTAAGACTCCAACCAGCACCTCAGCCACCACAAGCCCTGCACCTACTAGGACCATCGTTCAGGGCTATTGGAGTCCACCAGCTCCTAGGGCAGGAACATCGGCCAGCAGCAAGGGGACAGGCAGCCCACCCCCTGGGAAAAGAACCAAAAAAGGGAAGGGCCGGTGCCACAGGCCTGAGACGGTGCCCCCAAGGACACCAGCCTTGCACCGTCACCTGGCCCATCCACCAAGGGAGACAAGGGCCCCAGAGATTCTTCCAAGGAGGGCAAGGGCCCCAGAGATTCTTCCAAGGGAGGCAATGGCCCCAGAGATTCTTCCAAGGAGGGCAAGGGCAGCAGGGCGAAGAAGTCCGGCAGCAGGCGAGCTGCCCAGGAGGGCCCCACCAGCCCCATTTGGGGTGTGACGGAGGACACCCACGGGCCCAGGACTCCAGCACAGGAGGGCCCCACAAGCGGAAGGTCGGATGGCGACTGAGCGGCAATTATTGGCCAGATCTGGTTCCCTAGGAACACAAGACAAGCACCGCTGAACAGGGCCCCGCCTTGAGAAGCACCGCTGAACAGGGCCCCGCCAAGACAAGCACTGCTGAACAGGGCCCCGCCGTGAGAAGCACCGCTGAACAGGGCCCCGCCAAGACAAGCACCGCTGAACAGGGCCCGCCGTGAGAAGCACCGCTGAACAGGGCCCCGCCAAGGCAAGCACCGCTGAGCAGGGCCCTGCCAAGACAAGCACCGCTGAACAGGGCCCTTCCTGTCAAGCACCGCTCCGCTGGGCCCTTCCTGTCAAGCACCGCTCCGCTGGGCCCTTCCTGTCAAGCACCGCTCCGCTGGCCCCTTCCTGTCAAGCACCGCTCCGCTGGCCCCTTCCTGTCAAGCACCGCTCCGCTGGGCCCTTCGAATCAAGCTCCGCTCCGCTGGGCCCTTCAACTCAAGCACCGCTCTGCTGGGCACCGCCGTCTCAGAACTGCTCCGCTGGGCCCTTCAACTCAAGCACCGCTCCGCTGGGCACCGCCGTCTCAGAACCGCTCCGCTGGGCCCTTCCTGTCAAGCACCGCTCCGCTGGGCCCTTCCTGTCAAGCACCGCTCCGCTGGGCCCTTCAACTCAAGCACCGCTCCGCTGGGCCCTTCCTGTCAAGCACCGCTCCGCTGGGCCCTTCCTGTTAAGCACCGCTCCGCTGGGCCCTTCAACTCAAGCACCGCTCCGCTGGGCCCTTCGACTCAAGCTCCGCTCCGCTGGGCCCTTCAAATCAAGCACCGCTCCCCTGGGCACCGCCGTCTCAGAACCGCTCCGCTGGGCCCTTCCTGTCAAGCACCGCTCCGCTGGGCCCTTCAACTCAAGCACCGCTCCGCTGGGCACCGCCGTATCAGAACCGCTCTGCTGGGCCCTTCCTGTCAAGCACCGCTCCGCTGGGCCCTTCCTGTCAAGCACCGCTCCGCTGGGCCCTTCAACTCAAGCACCGCTCCGCTGGGCCCTTCAACTCAAGCTCCGCTCCGCTGGGCACTGCCGTCTCTGCACCGCTCCGCTGGGCCCTTCAACTCAAGCACCGCTCCGCTGGGCCCTTTGACTCAAGCACCGCTCCGCTGGGCACCGCCGTCTCTGCACCGCTCCGCTGGGCCCTTCCTGTCAAGCACCGCTACGCTGGGCCCTTCAACTCAAGCACCGCTCCGCTGGGCACCGCCGTCTCAGAACCGCTCCGCTGGGCCCTTCCTGTCAAGCACCGCTCCGCTGGGCCCTTCATCTCAAGCACCGCTGGCCCATTGGCAGGGCTGAACAGGGCCCCGCCTGTGCCCTGTGTCGGGCAGGGCTTCACGAAGCACTCTGGCCAACATGCCTCCTCCATAACCAGTGGAGTCTGTAATCCACCTGATGGACTGTGGCTTTGCACGCCCCAGGATGGTACAGTGGGCAATCTACCCACTGTAGAGACTTGAGAGACTGTGGCTTTGCATTGCCCAGGATGGTGCCGTGGGCATGGAGGCCCCTCGTGGATCTGGCGTCGTGGACTCATGTGGCTGAGGTGCCCCCCCTTCCCTTCCCCCTGAGGACCCTGTCGTTTTATTATCTGATGCCCCAGCAGTGTTCTCTCCAATGGAATCGGGTCTCGTGTATGGGCTTTGCCCATGTGTTTATGCACATTGGCCCACGAACAATGGAATGTTGCCAATATGTGCCGGACTTTTGGACTATGTATATATTGTTAATGTTGTAATATATTTATTTTATAGATTTGATATTTCACTAAAGTTCAAATATACTATAATATACTTCATTTTAATGATCTTTATATTTTGTCTTTGCATTATTCCGGGGGGTTTGGGGAGTGTCACTCTGAGTTGTTGCTCTGCATTGGTGTGTAGGAATTTGGAGGGGGGGGGAAGGTGTCGCGTATGTGTGTGCCCGTAACCTTTTCTCCTCCCCCCTCCCCTGTGTCATAGGTGCAGTACTCACCGTTGTCTCCTGCGGCGGCGTTCGTGCTCCTGGTAGAGGAGCAGGTAGACAATAGCTGGTAGGATGTTTAATTCGGGTTCCATGCTGTCCAGATTCCTCGTGGAGTGTATAGAGGTGAGCGTTTTCCCGTTCGTGCTCTGTTTCCGCCGTGTTTTTATCGGCGGGGCTCCCGTCCCGGAAAAGGTGGCGGATTGGTGGGTCGTGATAGGGTGGGCGGTACATTGTCTGCCGCCTGTCTGTTGGCGTGACCGCCGCGCTGTTTGTTTGTCCCGCCGTGGCGGTCGGAGTGTTAAAGTGGCGGGCTGTGTTGGCGGTTCCCGCCAGGGTCAGAATTCCATTTTTTTTACCGCCTGCCTGTTGGCGGGTTGCCCGCCGCTTTAACACCGACCGCCAGGGTTGGAATGACCCCCATAGGCTGGGACCTCCCTGATGCTATGGCCACTGTAGTCTGAAAAGACCCACTTGCTAGGAAATGGAGTACTGACAGCACTTGCACTTGAGGGGGGTTTCCTGTGGGATGGCGGATAGTTGACATCAGGTCTGGCTCCAACTGGGCACACAGTTCCTGGATTGTGGCACAATCAAGCCTGTAGGTGATGATCACATGTCGCTCCTCCATTGTCGACAGGTCCACCAGCGGTCTGTACACCGGAGGATGCCGCCATCTCCTCACATGCCCCAGCGGACGGTGGCTATGGAGAAGAACAGCGAGCAGAGATTCAACCAACTCTGAGGTACGTAAACACAGCTTACTCTGAAAATATTAGCAATTTGAAATTAGCCTGTATGAGTGTTTAGGCAAAGCCTACATATGTGTGACGCAGTCCAAAATAATGCCATGTGGGCCCATAAAATGGCGGCTGCCTGACCTGTAAAGTGGGACAAGGGGATATGAGGTTACTGCGCTGGCGTTGAACACCGTCGCGGTAGGCGGTCGAAGACCGCGGCGCAATCCTGCATTGGTTAACATTGGACCCTATGGGTCCCAGAAGCCAATGACGATGTATGCCGGCGGTGATGGTACGCACAGCCGCGGACGTGAGCACCATTTTCTCTCTGTTTAATTACTTGATACCTGATCTTCGACAGGAGAGGACCTACACTGCAAGTGCTGCTGTGACCTCAGTCTGGAAGAGACAATGGCTTGTGTGTCTGGGGAAAGGGCCCCTGCCTTCAGCACGGAGGAGTTGGAGAACCTCGTGGATGGGGTCCTCCCCCAGTACACGCTACTCTACGGTCCTCCAGACAAACAGGTAAGTACACTGTGAGCATGCTGTATGGGCAATGCCTGTGTGGAGTGGGGTGGATAAAAGATAGGGTGGGGGGTGAGAATGAGGCGTGCATGAAAAGACGGTGAGTGCATGTGCGTCATGGCAAGGGTAGGGATGCGGGCCAATGACTGTGCGGACGTTAATATATTCTCCTTTTCCCCTGTACTATTCCTGTAGGTCAGCGCCCACCAGAAGAAGAACATTTGGCATGCCATCGCCAAGGAAGTCCGGACCCTGGGGGTCTACCACAGACGGAGCACCCACTGCCGGAAAAGATGGGAGGACATTCGCCGCTGGAGCAAGAAGACGGCGGAGGCCCAGCTGGGGATGGCCTCCCAACGTGGGAGGGGTGCCCGTCGCACCATGACCCCCCTGATGTTCAGGATCCTGGCAGTGGCGTACCCAGAGTTGAATGGGCGCTTGAGGGCATCACAGCAGCAACATGGGGGTGAGTACACTCTCATTCTGCTGATTCAACGCGCATTGTAGGTGTCAGGGTGGGGGAGGTGGGCTGTGGGTTCCCCTAGGCCAGGGTGAGTTTAGTAGGCAAGGACCCTACTTAAGGCAAGCCCTGTGGCACCCCACCCCACCTGTGTACAGTGCCAACTACACCTAGTCAGCTCCTGTGACATCCATGTGTGCAGAAATCGGCTATAGCCTTGTAACCCATGTCCCTGGGATTGAATAGTGGACTCCAAGTGCGCGGCATAGTGCAGGGGGCTTCTGTGTCTGTCGTGTCTGCCAACAGTAGCGGTATTGCATGCACTCAACATGTCTTTCTTCTGTCTTCCCCCCCTTTTTGTGGTCTCCCTGTTCTTCTGTGCATTAGCATTATCAGGCAGAGGAGCAGTGGCACTGGAGCAGGAGGGAGCTGCATCCCACATGGCCCTGGAGGGCAACACTACAGAGTCTGAATTCACCAGTGGGACGGAGGGCGAGGGGAGCTCCACGGCGGGGACAGGAGCTGACACCAGCGATACGGACTCCTCCTCTGATGGGAGCTCCCTTGCGGTGGCGGGCCCATCTGTGCCCCCTGCATCTACAGGTACAGCCGCCACCCCCCCCCCCCTACCAGCACCGCCCTCCCAGCAGCCCCTCAGCTTTTGCCCCGTGCCCGCTCACCCAGGAGGGTGGGCATCACCTTCGCCCCAGGCACCTCAGGCCCTGCCCCAGGCACCCCTGCTGCCCTCAGTGAGGAGGCCATTGACCTCCTCAGGTCCCTCACTGTTGGGAAGTCTACCATTTTGAATGCCATCCAGGGTGTAGAGAAGCAGTTGCAACAAACCAATGCATACCTAGAGGGCATTCACTCTGGTCAGGCAGTCCTTCAGCGAGCATTTCAGACTCTGGCCTCAGCACTGATGGCAGCCATTGTCCCTGTCTCTAGCCTCCCTCCTCCAACTTCCTCCACCCAGACCCACATCCCTGTACCTCAGCCTATCCCAAGCACACCATCAGACCAGCATGCACACACCTCAACACACAAGGGAAGCTCAGGCAAACATAAGCACCACACATCCCACAGGCACTCACGCAAGCATCATACCCATGCAGACACACCAACATCCACTGCCTCCACTGTGTCCCCCTCCTCCTCGTCTCCCTCCTCCCTCCCTGCATGCACTACATCTTCAGCCGCTACCTCCATCACCAGCACACCCACCACCACACCCCGCTCACGTGCACTCACCACCCCCACTACCATTCACACGTCCCCTGTGTCCTCTCCCAGTGTGTCTGTGAGGCCACCTCCCAAGGTACACAAACGCAGCCACACACCCACCCAACAGCCATCCACCTCACAACAGCCTCCAGCCCATGCACCTTCACCCAAAGTCAGCAAACGTACACCCCTACAACCACTACCTCTTCCTCCACTCCCAAACCCCCTCCAGCTACCCGTCCCAGTGTTCCGAAGAAACTTTTCCTGGCCAACCTTGACCTCTTTCCCTCACCTCTCCCACCCCTTCAGTCTCCTAGGTCCCGACTCTCCAGGTCCCAAACTAGCACCTCAGCCACAACATTGGCGGGACCAGTGGTGCCAGTAGTCACCGGATTATGGAGTGCACCAGGCAGCAGGGCAGCCAGTGTGGCAAGGAGCCAGAGTACGGACAGTCCCCCACCTATCAAGCATAACATGTTGGCCAGTGCCCGGCGGGAGAGGGGAAAGAAATCAGCCACCAATTCCGCTCCCAGGGATACAGTTGGGAGTGTGGAGACAGCTGCGACACCATCCAAGGTGGGGAAGGGGCACAGTAAAACCGGCATGTCTGGGAAGATCAGCACGGCAGACAAGACCGCCAGCAGTCAAGCTGCTCAGGAGAAGACCGCCAGCAGCCCCTTTGCCCAGGAGAAGACGGCCAGCAGCCCCTTTGCCCAGGACAAGACCACCATCAGCCCCTTTGCCCAGGACAAGACCGCCAGCAGCAGCCCCGCTGCCCAGGACAAGACCGCCAGCAGCAGCCCCACTGCCCAGGAGAAGACCGCCAGCAGCCCCGCTGCCCAGGACAAGACCGCTAGCAGCAGCCCCGCTGCCCAGGACAAGACCGCCAGCACCGCTGCCCAGGACAAGACCGCCAGCAGCAGCCCCGCTGCCCAGGAGAAGACCGCCAGCAGCCCCGCTGCCCAGGAGAAGACCGCCAGCAGCAGCCCCGCTGCCCAGGAGAAGACCGCCAGCAGCAGCCCCGCTGCTCAGGACAAGACCGCCTCCAGCAGAACCGCTGCCCAGGACACCGCCGCCAGCAGCCCCGCAGGCCAGGACAAGACCGCCACCAGCAGAACCGCTGCCCAGGACACTGCCGCCATCAGCACCGCAGGCCAGGACAAGACCGCCACCAGCAGAACTGCTGCCCAGGACACCGCCGCCAGCAGCACAGCAGGCCAGTGAGCGCCAATGATTCCGACGCTACTGAGGCCGCCACATGCAGGATAAAGCACTCTGGGCACCAAGCCCCCTCCAGAACCAGTGGAGAGTTACATCCACTACCTCTGTCCTTGGCAGGATGAAGCACTCTGGGCACCAAACCCCCTCCAGAACCAGTGGAGAGTTACATCCACTACCTCTGTCCTTGGCAGGATGAAGAACTCAGGGCACCAAGCCCCCTCCAGAACCAGTGGAGACTGTTATCCACTTGAGAGACTGTGGCTTTGCACTCCCCAGGATTGAACAGTGGGCAAACCACCAACTGTAGAGACTTGAGATTGTGGCTTTGCACTCCCCAGGATGGAACAGTGGGCAACCCACCCACTGTATAGACTTGAGAGACTGTGGCTTTGCACTCCCCAGGATTGAACAGTGGGCAAACCACCAACTGTAGAGACTTGAGATTGTGGCTTTGCACTCCCCAGGATTGAACGGTGGGCAACCCACCCACTGTAGAGACTTGAGAGACGGTGGCTTTGCACTCCCCAGGATTGAACGGTGGGCAACCCACCCACTGTAGAGACTTGAGAGACTGTGGCTTTGCACTCCCCAGGATTGGACGGTGGGCAACCCACCCACTGTAGAGACTTGAGAGACTGTGGCTTTGCACTCCCCAGGATTGAACAGTGGGCATGGAGCCCCCTCGTGGATCTGGCATCGTGCACTCAACCAGCTGAGGTGCCACCCACCTTTCCTTCCCCCTGAGGTGCCTGTTTTATTTCTATCTGATGCCCCTGCAGTGTTCTCTCCGTCTTGTCCGGGTATTGAGTGTGGGCCTCGCTCATGCCTTTTGGGCCCAGTGATCCACGGACTATGATGGTGGAATCCCTTGGATTTGTGTTCTTGGTGTATATAATTGTATATAGTATAAATGTATATATATGTAAATAAATATTTTTGATTTATGTAATTGAATATATCACAATTATTCGACTCATTTCCGCTTGTCCTTGCATTCTTCCAAGGGGGGGTGGGGGGTGTAACTGTAATGTATCAATATGTATTAGTGTGTGTTGTAGTGGGTGAGGGTGGGGGTGCTGCGTATTACGTGTGTGTGTCACTCTTTTTCCCCTCCCCCCCTCCCCTGTGTCGTAGGTGCAGTACTCACCATGGTCTTCGCCGCCGGTGTTTGTGCTCCTGGTAGAGGAGCAGGAAGATAAAGGGTGGGAGTATCTGAAGTTCCGGTTCCATGGCGTCCTGGTTCCTCGTGGGGTGTGTAGAGGTGAGCGTTTTCCCTTCGAAGTCCTGTTTCCCCTGTGTTTTTGTTCGCGGTGAATCCGCCCCGGAAAAGGTGGCGGATTGGTGGGTTGTAATAGTGTGGGCGGTACATTGTCCTCCACCTGTCTGTTGGCGGTTACCGCTGCGGTGTTTGTTTGTACTGCCGCGATTCAATTTTTTTACCGCCGGCCTGTTGGTGGTTTTACCGCCGCTTTAACACCGACCGCCCGCGTTGTAATGACCACCAATGTTTCTTGCCAAACAACGATCATATTGGTTCCATACACCGACCAATATACCCCCACTTGGCTAGAAGTTGAAAGAGCTTTTTTGAACAATTTAGACCCAATAACCCTGCTTACCATAAACGACAAAGACTTCACCACTTCCAAGTACATATTTAACAATACCAGGAATGCACTGCTAACTATTGAGAAAAAGTTACCTATCTGAATGAAACTTTCTAATTTAGCCTCTATCTGGCACAATCCAGACATCACATATGAAGGGAGTACCCTCTACTGGGAGTCATGGATCTCCAAAGGTATCGTTTTCTCAAAACAACTAGGCTTCAAATCTTCTCCCCTGACATTCTCGAATGGACAATCAAAATATCATCTTGAAGATCAAGAATTTTACAACTTTCTTAAGATTAAGACGACCATCACCAAATCTAACCACCACCACAAAGAACCCTCCCTATCATCACTCATCTAAATGTTCGACTTGCTAGGTCACCAAGTATCCAAATACTACCACTTCCTACAACCTAAATCAAGAAAACTAAACAACAAAATTGAAGAATATTGAGACATCCACTGCTCTAAACCCACATCTGAGACTGACTGAAATGTATTATGGAAATCAACCACCACACACAAAATAACACCAGTAATCTCCCAAACCAAATTCTGGTTATTACATAAAGCCTACAGGACACCCGCACAACTACATACTCTGAAGATACTTGATAACCCCTCTTGCTGGAACTGCACTGCAGGAATAGGAGGCCTTGCCCACTTAATGCACCACTGCAAATCAGTAAACACTTTCTGGGATGACGTTTTTGAACTCCTCTCATAGCTTTTTAACACACACCCCATGAAAAAATTGTCATACCTAATCAGGAATAAAAGAATTGTCATACCTAATCAAAGTCTTCCTAGATCCTAATATTAAGAACTCTGATGATAGCCTTCTACTTGATCTCCTATTATCATCGGCAGTTAAAACAATCAACAGTAACTGGAAGAGCACACATAAAGCCTCATTCCATGCATGGCTAAATTGGGAATCTCACAATAGGGGTACCGATAACATCACCCTCCAAGATACACCCTGGAAGCCACAATATAGGCCCATCTAGAAAACATTAGATAACTACTTCGCTTTCAACACACCACCATAAACTGTAATTCTGGACTAAGACACCAAAGCGAAAATGGATATCCTGCACTCGCTCTATAATGTATGACAAAATATAAGCAACAATAGGGCAGACTACCTCAATTGTCTCCAATCCTTACCTTCTCCTTCCTTCCTTTTTTCTTTATAAATCAAACCCAAACTATTCACCCTCTTTATTACCATACTTGGATCGGTATCTATACTGTTCATATCAACACAATTTAACCCTATATGACATGTGAAAATGATATGCTATCTGTATCAATACCTTCTTCTTATGTTACGTTATGTACCCTGTTACATTAAATTCAGAAAATGTATTTTGAAATGAAAAGATTTATTCCCCCATATTGGCCACCTGCCATAAACAAGTGCTCCGCAACCTTAGACATCCAGACCAGTGTGGCTTTACGCCGAACAGAAGTACGAGGCATTGCCTCCGATTCCTTCATGTCATGCTGGCACACCACCGATCATTCCCATCCAATTTGGCCTTACTTCTTATTGATTATGATAAGGCCTTCAGTACAGTAGGCTAGTCTTAATTAGAGCATATGTTGAAACGAGCTGGCAACGCTCCCTGGTTTTGATGCTTAATTTCTATTCTCTATTCCAACCCTACGGCCCGGGTATTGATCAATGGAGTGCTCTCAGATCCCTTCTCCATCAGTCAGGGATGAGACAGGGCAGCCCCCCTCCTTTTCGCCTTGGCAATTAAACCACTCCCATGGCTTATTTGCTGCAAGGCTCAAATAAGAGAATGGCGATGGGATAACTGCGAGGACAGAATTGCGCTTTGTGGGGACGACATCCTACTCTTTTTTTTATCAGAAGCTGTGGTGTCCAGTCCCTGATGCTTCCAGATCCTTCAGATCTTCTGAGAAGCCTCTAGCTTCCATGTCAATTCTGCCAAATGAGTCCTGGTGCCTTTGGCTCCACATCACGACTGTGCGGCGTGGCAGTCCTACATTCCTATTCGCCGTTTCAGTTTTCAGTACCTCGACTTCTGAGTAGCGCTTCACCTGAACTTACTTGGTCCCTCAATCTTGGGCCTCTGGTGCAGAAGACTAGGTCTGATCTGACCAACTGGAAATCCCTTTTGCTGAATGTGATGTGCAGGATCGCCCTTTATAAAATGGTGGTGTTACCACGCTTCCTCTCTGTCTTTCAAAACATCCCCATATTCCTGCCACACCGCTGGTTCCGAGAGATGGACAGTCTTTCAACGCGCTTCCTTTGGCAAACTTCCCGGCCCCGATTAGTCCTTCAACATTGTCGGCGGGTCCCGTATGATGAGGGTCTAGAGATGACTAACCTTTACTTATGTTCTCTTGCCTCTCAGCTCCTGGTGCTCAATAAATGGTTGGCCCGTGGATGGTCTAACCCAGCGTTTCAGCTAGAATGAATCATTTGGATTGCCTCAAGTCCTGTTGAAGCTATATGGAGCCCCGGTCTCTACCGCTGTCCCTATGGTGACCGCTTAGCCTTTCTTCCTATGTGAGCAGCCCTCCAATATACCCGGTGAGATACCAAACTTACACTTCAGACCTCCCTGTGGCATGGCATGTGGCTGAGGGAGGTGGTTGCCTTAGAGGGTTTCCGGAGATGGGACCTCTTTGGTATAGGCCATATTGGAGATATATGGTCCTGGACATACATGCGCTCTTTCCAGTAGCTTCAGGCCCTTATGCACTCAACTCTTCCCAATTTTATAAATACTTGCAACTGAGACATGCCCTCTATGCCCAGGTACTTTGGGAGACCTCCTTCCCAAAATTTAGCTGTTTGGAAACTAAACTCCTTATGGGAGCACTGGGTAAAGGTGGAGTCTCAAAAATTTAATGCACTCTGGTCATCAACTCCCCCATCATATTGGATCATCTCTGTGAGCACTGGGAGGGCTGTCTGGGCCCCCTCGAAGATGACGACTGGTGTGATGCACTGATGGCCCCCCACACCATCACCATCTCTGCCAGGCTACATATGATTCAAACTTACTACCTATATTGGCCCTATCCCACCCCAACCCGGCTACATAGAGCATGGCTTCTTCCTGGGCCTGTCTGCCCCTGGTGCTCCGACACCCCTGTCGACTTTCACCATTTGTCGTGGTCCTGCCCCGTGATAGAAGCGGTACTAGAGGACCATAGTGTCAACTCTTGGAGGTGCTAGGGTGGGAGGTGGAACTCTCCGCACTGAGTTTATTGCTTGGGGTCCTAGAGGGCATGGGAGGCACGAGGACTGCTAAAGCATTCTTGGGTGTGGCCACCTCTCTGGTGAAGCGTGACATTGCAGCACTATGGAGGAACCTGACTCCCCCTGGAATCACTCTGTGACTGGTGTGTGCTCTGTGTTTGAAGTGAGGAGCTGCCCAGCAAAGTACAACCTGATACGGAGAGGGTGGCTGGGTCAACTAGGGTTATTGCTCCTCAGTGATATTTTATTCTTGCCTCTGACTTGTCCCAGTTATTAGTTGGCGAGATTTTGTACCACTCCCTCCAACTCCTTTCTCGACTGTGTTGTGCTCTAATGGAATGTGCCTTGTGGTACCACATGTGATGCAAAAAAAAAAAATGGGGTAGCACAATATCTTTGTTAAAAGTGATGTCAAAAAAGAATGGCCACCATGATTCAAACATGCAGATTTTACATTTCCATGGTAATTTCTCTCTTAGGCTTTTAAACGAGGGTTTGTAAGTCACCATATGCTAACTTCCATGCCACTAATGTATTAGTAAAATATGATCTCTATCAGCCCCTTCTCTGACGACAGTCTTTGCCATCACAATAGAATTTTCTCATTTACAATGAGACAAATCAAAACCTTGTAGTCTGATAACTCGTAGCTGTAGATCTGCAATAATTGTCAATTCTCTTCATTGTCTGATAATATCTGTTTCTCATATTTTCTATGTCCTTCCTCCTCTGTTTATTCTTTACTCTTTGCCTTTTCCAGAAATTGTAAGCCTTGTAAAATCCAAGTGCACACATGAGCCACACTGCCACAATCAATAAAGTTTTCAGGATCATTCTCACAAATCCATTTCCCAAATCTCCAAACCAAGACCCTACCTTTGAGAATCCTTCACCTATTGTTTCCCAAATATCCGTCTGTTTCAGGTCATTCAAGTCAGGTCTCATATTTGTCAGATTAGCTAGATATCTCTTTACTGTTATCAGGAATGTAAGTGCAGCAGTGTTGTGACTATAACATTTGGCAGATTCCTCCTCCTTTTGCTAAAAGGATGTCTTAAACAAGACCATAGACCTTACCACAACCATTTACATATCCTTTAGGAGCATTGCACCTAAAAAATCAGTTGACATCTTATCTACAATCGTTGATAATTTCCTTATCTTTGTTATTCAAGATCACTCATACTGATGGAATAAAAGTTCCCAAAATATCTCCTTTAATCTCTGAACCACTTGCTCCTCTTTTAAATCTCACTTTAAGTCTCCCAATCCCTGCTGGATTGTCAATGTTGTCTACTTGGTAGATTTTCAGGAAAAACACTCCTAAATAGCATGTGCCATAGCAAACTTTTAGTAAAGTGTAATTAGCGTTCTTACCCAGATGTAATATACACCAAGCACAGTGGGGTCTTGTCCATTTAGCATATAAACCCATACACTCCTAAACAAAAACACATGTCTGCATTCACTCGTTCCCACAAACTTATTGTCATTTTTCGATTGCGGCCAATATATACACAAAGCTTCCCTATATGTTGCCAATTTAAAGCTAAGCGCCCTTGTGTATCAGGTGTGTTGTGATTTGTTTTCTTCTTGGAAACTATACCCTTATCTATCATTCCTTTTATTGCTTTTCTACTGTCATCAACTTGATTAATGAACTCCTTTTCTCCTTGTGCAAGAAGACATGCTAAATTATTCCGGTATATATATGCTGTGCCAAAGGATAGTGTAGGTTCAAAGAACCCACCTACTATATCTATGTTATTGGCCCTTGCAGTGCTGCTCAAATGTTGATTAATGGGAACAAAGGAGAAAACTAAATCATAGTTAGACTAGAAGTACTGGATGTACTCTTGATTGTACAAGCGTGTTAATAATAAACTACAACTAATACCATAAGTTAACGGTAAGCTGTGATAGGTGATTCCCTCCTGTACTAATGAAAGAATTTGTGTACACAGAAAACAATCATGCACATTCATTATGTCCACGTAGTCATACAGCAAACTATAAACATTGGAAGACAAATCTCAGTTTGTGTTATGTAATTGAAGAAATTCCTCATCCTTATAAAACTTATCTTGCTTAGATGTTGTCATTTTCTCCACTGGAGTTGCTGTGTTTTGCATCTCTCCTTTCATTGAAACACTCATTCCCGCAATCAATAATATGCACAAAATCATACACATTATAACTAGACCAATGTGCACATATTTACATTTACTGAGTTTACCCTGTCCTGGGTTCATGGTTTCTGCAGAATAAGAAAAGGAAAGGAAAATAAAAATGTAAAAAGCAAAAGCGAGCAAAAAATCTAATCCAAATTGGCTTTTCAAAGTATTTTTGCCATATTCACAGCAGTTCTCAATCTTAAAAAAGTTCATAATACGTTCTCAAAGACAGTTCAAATTGTTTGTTTTCAATAAAACATATTCTGATGATCATTTCCAGAGCGTAATGTCTTTGATGATCAATTGGCAAGGTTATCTTAAAATTCAAATGCGATTTCAAATTCCAAAATGTTCAAGTGAATTCTCACAGTCAAAACAAAAGGGCATAAACTTGTTCTCCCATTCATTTGTGACAAGATATTTCCATTCAGGTGAAGAGTATCTGCGGCTTGGTACCCTTTTCTTTTTTGTTCTCCTTACAGCACCATCTCCGTCTTCACTCTGATTTGACTCTTCAACTGCTTCTGTTATTGATGGGAGTTTATCAGCAACCAGTTCATGTGTAGCTGCAGGTCATTTATCTCCTTTCATAGTTCTCTTTTTGAGTGTGACTGGGTTCACAACATTTGCTGTGTTGGCAGGAATGAGGTGGCTTTGACTTTGCTCTCCTGCACCTTTGTTTGCATTTAGACTGCTTGCACTTTAACCACTTTGCATGATTTCTGCTCCAGCCACTTTTTCAGTCCTCACAGCTTGGTTGAGTTGAACCCCTTCTTCATCTGCATTCGCTCTTGCAGGATCAGACTCAGGCGGTCATTCTGACCTTGGCGGACGGCGGAGGCCGCCCGCCAAGGTACCGCCGTCAGAACACCGCACCGCGGTCGAAAGACCGCGGCGGTGATTCTGACATTTGCCCTGGGCTGGCGGGCGGCCGCCAAAAGGCCGCCCGCCAGCCCAGGGCAAATCAACCTTCCCACTAGGATGCCGGCTCAGAATTGAGCCGGCGGAGTGGGAAGGTGCGACGGGTGCAGTTGCACCCGTCGCGTATTTCAGTGTCTGCTGGGCAGACACTGAAATACTTTTTGGGGCCCTCTTACGGGGGCCCCTGCCGTGCCCATGCCATTGGCATGGGCACGGCAGGGGCCCCCAGGGGCCCCGCGGCACCCCCTACCGCCATCCTGTTCATGGCGGGAGAGCCGCCATGAACAGGATGGCGGTAGGGGGTGTCTGAATCCCCATGGCGGCGGAGCACGCTCCGCCGCCATGGAGGATTCAGACGGGCAGCGGAAAGTCGGCGGTAGCCCGCCGGCTTTCCGCTTCTGGCCGCGGCTGTACCGCCGCGGTCAGAATGCCCGGCGGAGCACCGCCAGCCTGTTGGCGGTGCTACCGCCGACCTCCACCCTGGCGGTAATTACCGCCAGGGTGAGAATGAGGCCCTCTGTGTTTTCAAGAGGACACAGAACTTTGCGTGTGCGGCTTGCATGTATCCAGTTCGGAAGACCAGCACACTTCACAGCTGTTGTCGTTTCCAAGATAACTTGAAACGGTCCTTTCCAACTTGGCTCTAGGCAAGTCTTCCTTATGTGTTTCTTTACAAGAATCAAATCTCCAGCTTTCAAGCCGTGAAACTGTTCTTGAGACATTTGAACTGTTGCTGCCTCAACCTGATGAGGCAAAGAACGAACAACATCAGCCAGACCTTTGCAATAATCTAGCACTAAGTTATCTGTTATAGTCAGACGTGCATTTGCAGGTACTACTGGCAACCTCATTGCACGCCCCAAAAGAATCTCATGGGGAGACAGTAGTGTCTTCTTGTCAGGGGTGCTACGTATGCTTATCAGGACAAGTGTCAATGCATCAAGCCATTTCAATGCTGTAGAGGCACAACCCTTTGCCAATCGAGCTTTCAGTGTTCCATTTCTTTGTTCCACCAATCCAGATGCCTCTTGTCTGTAACTGCAGAGCAATTTTTGCTCAGTGCTCAGTGCTGTGCACAACAGTTTTAGGGTATCGTTATTAAAATGAGTTCTTCGATCTGATTCCAACCAAGTCTGGAATCCAAATCTCCGTATTAGTTCAATCAGCAGCAGCAGTTTAATTACAGTGAGACTGTCATTCCGACTTTTTGGATAGGCCTCTATCCAGTAAGAAAAACACGCATACGACAACCAGCACATACTTCAATCCATTGCAGGCAGGCATCACAATAAAATCAAGTTGCATTCTGTTAAATGGACCTCACAAATGGCCTATGTTGCTCAAATTAACCACTGTGCGCTTCCCTACATTAATTTGTTGACAGGCAACACATCTGTGACATAAACCTAAACTTGGCATTGTACCATGTCTATTTGAATGTGCAAATCATAGCATCTCTGCCGATATGAACCTGACCATGGTAATATCTAGCCATTGAGTTAAAAAAAACATCTGGCAACACAACTTTCCCTTCGTTTGAAATCCAGACATCATCTCACTCCCTTTGAACACAACCTGCTTTTATCCAACCTCTGTGTTCTTCTTCTGTTGCCTCTTCCTGCAGTCTCTTAATTTCAATCCAATTATCAACCACTGACATCAAGAAACTTTGATTTATCTCACTGGTGTCACTTCTACCAACCCGCTGTTTATTGAAGGTGATGCAATGGAGTGCACAATATCTGGCAATTTGGTCAGCATAGGCATTGCCTAACAATACATAATCATTTGACTTTTGATGGGCAGTGTACTTCACAACCCCAATCTTCTCAGGTAACTGCAAAGCATTTAACAAACTATGAATTTGTTTACCATTTGTAATGGGTGATCTTGATGAGGTCATAAAATCTCTCTGATGGCATAACTGCCCAAAGTCATGCACAATACCAAATCCGTATTAACTTTCTGTGAATATTGTCAGTTAGAGCTGCTCAGATACGCAGCATGCTCTTGTAAGAGCAACCAATTTAGCTACTTGGGCAGAAGCTACTCCTTGAGGCCATGAAGCTTCGACTGCCCCCGAGATGGTGCAAACTGCATAACCAGCTCTCAAAGTACCTTTGTTGTCTTTTAAACAGGAGCCATCAACAAATACAACTTGATCATTCCCCTCTAACAGAGTATGCTGAATATCTGGTCTGTGTTTGGTGCACAGTTCAGTGGCATTCAGGCAGTCATGTTCCATTTCATTAGCATAATTTGAATCATTAACATTAACTGGCAATAATTAACTGGGTTTAGCAAAGCACACCTCTTGATAATCACACTAGTAGAACCAAGAATCAATAACTCATAACGAGTAAGACGGGCACTGGTCAAATATTGGGTTTTAGTTCCTGTTAAAAGAACTTCAACTGAATGTGGGACATAAAATGTTAAAGGATGTCCCTACACAATGCCTTCGCATTGACTATGCTTACACCAACAGCTGCCATTGCCTTTAACTAGCCAGGCAAAGCAGCAGGGACAGGATCCAATGTGGCGGAAAAATATGCCACAGGTCTATTCGTTCCTCCATGCAATTGTGTCAAAACAGAAAGAGCACACCCATCACGTTCACGACAAAACAGTAAAAAGCTTTTTGTTTAATCAGACACTCCCAAGGCTGGAGCTCTGCACAAACTCTCGCTCAATTCAGTGAAAGCTTTCATACACTCTTCATTAAAGGGCACTGGGTCTGTAACTTCTTTGTGCGTTAACTTCTTCAGTGGTTTGGAAATCACTGAAACATTTGGGATCCATTGGCGACAATAGCTCACCATGACCAAAAACATTCTGACATCTCTCTTTGTAACTGTGGGATTCATTTGCATAATAGCTGCAACTCTCTCTTGGGACGCTTTTCTTGCACCTTTCTCAATTTGGTGACTCAACTACTTTACTTCCTTCTGGCAATATTGTAATTTGGTAGGGGAAACCTTATATTCATCTTTTGTCCAAATGATTCAATAACGCTATGGTATCTTGTTTGCATTCCTCATGTGTATTAGATGCAACCATCAGGTCATCAATGTATTGCACTAGGGCAAACTGAAATGGCATGCTTAAAGACTCTAAGGTCTTCTTCTAAATTTGATTAAAAATGGACAGTGATTCTGAAAACCCTTGTGGAGTAGGGCATCATGAATACACACGGTTGTGGAATGTGAATGAGAAAATGAACTGACTATCCTTGTGTAAAGGCACCGAAAAGAATGCCTATGATAAGGCAATAACTGAAAACCATTCTGCTTCACATGGGAACTGAACTATTACTGCTGAGTTTCGTACCATAGAACTACAGGATAGCACAATTCTGTTCACCTTTCTCAAATCCTGAACTATGTGGTATTTCCTACTTGGCTTTCAAAATCCCATAATTGGATAATTGCATGGGTTACCCATCACTTCTTTTAAAACTCCCTGCTCGACAAAGCCTGCAATTACTGGGGTAGTTCCTTCAATTACTTCTGGTGTCATGTTATATTGTGACGTCCAGGGAAAACTGCATTTGGCTTCAAAGTCACTTTGACTGGTTGGACACCTCTTATGAGTCCAGTATCTTTTCCAGAGAGATCCCAAACTCTCAACATTACTGTTTCTTGTAATTCATCAGGCAAGTCTTTAATTGTCATAACAGGAAACCATGAAACTAGAGGATATATCTCTTCAATTTGACTGAAAGTTTAATCATCACTATTTGTCTGAATTGCTAACTCTTCATGAGTACAAGTGATGGAGCATTTTAATATGCATAGTAAGTCTCTTCCTAACAGACTCACAGGACTTGAATGTCAGACTACAAATTGGTGCATATCCTCAAATGTTCCTATTTTGATTGAAATTAACTCTGTAATGAGGCTTATGTTGATTTGCTACTCCTACAACCTGAAAGGGGCACACTAGAGACCTCTGCAGATCCGACAGTGGAATGAGTTGCTCCAGTGTCAACCAGAAATGAAACATCATGATCCATAACACTTGCATTCATAAAAGGACCACGCCGATCCACCTCCAATGAGGCAGCCAACACACATTCCTCCTCTTCTGAACTCTCACTCATATATTCTTCACTCATCTCATTATCACTGAAATCTATCAGTTGGTATTGTGTGATTAACTGATTTACATTTGCATTTGGTCTTTGGTTCGTGCTCTGCTGAGGACCTGTTACTGTGCCATCAGAGCTTTTGAAATCTGCATTTGTTCTTGTGGGTCTTGGATTTGCTGTTAGGGAAATTGTAATTGTTGTTGTGGAACCTACATTTGGACTGCTCCTATAAGAACATTAATGCTTTGATTTCGGGCCTTTGAACTCTGATTTTGAAATTCACTGCTGTCAACCATCTGCACAACACCACCATCTTGCACCAAATTGTTTACGTTACGTTTACGTTACGTTACGTTTACGTTAAAGGGACACTCTTGTTTCCAATGTCCGACATTGCTGCATGCATGACAAAGTAGCATTTTCTTGATGTTTTGAACATCACCCACATTAACTTTTGCATCTTCTCGAATTCCACAACCTCTACCTCTGAACTGAGGCACCATTTTGCCCTGCTGTTGTGTTCCCTTGCTGTTGTGCTCCCTGCAGTCCTCCTGCGCTCATCATTCCTTGAGATCCCTGAATACCTGCTGCTTGAGCAAACTTGATTTGAATCACCATTGACTTTTCCCTTATTCTTTTCTGCCTCAACTCAATTTCATCACTACAATATTTTGCCTAATGCAGTACTTACTTCATCAATCGGCTTTCCGTGCCAGCAAATCAAATGATTCCGAATCATATTGCTAATTTCAGACTTCAATGCTTGAGCAAACCTAAACACAAAATGAATCATGTCTCTTGGTTCAATAATTCCTGTGCCACTGTATTGTTTGAACGCTTGCAACAATCTCTTATAATAAACATGAACAGACTCTTTTGTCTCTTGAGATGTCCTGTCAATTCTTTGCCAATCAATATCTTTTGGGGAAACTCTAGCTTTTAAAAACTCAATCGCATTGTAGAAGCTTTTCATCACTTCTTCAGAAGGTGCACCTGTCATTGCATCCCATGGCGGCTCCCGCGTTGGCCAATCAACACTCTGCTTCCTCTCAACCTACAAATTTGCTGGAACCACAATCTCAAATAAAGTGATCAGTTTTCCAACAAGCACTTCGCAAGCTTGCCAGACCTCTCCGTTTACTGGTACCATTCCACTTGTTTTTTCCCTCAACTTCGGATAATCATTTGTGAATGGCAGTATGTCACTTCTGCTCCACGGAACAAGATAAAAATTACCTCCTGGAATTTCTCTCATTGGCATCATTTTTACAGCTCCCTCAGCCTGCTGTACATCATTTGAAAATGCAGTCAGCTTTTTCTTCTGATCACTTTTCTTGCCCAGCTGCTTTCCCATTTATCTAGTGCTCCCCATGAATGAATACTCTGAAACGGTCCTTTAATGTGAATTTTCATTCCAGGTGATCTCATGTTTGCAATGTCTCTCAAATCCAATTATAATATGTAACTTCTCTTTAGCTGTTTGGATTTATTAATTTTGATTTCATATTTCTCAGCTAAATTAGATAATTTCTCATAAACCTGTCCTGCTTGAAGTGTAACATCCTTGCACATAAAGTGCAATTTGTTTTCATTGTGAGAATC
The DNA here is from genome assembly GCF_031143425.1 of Pleurodeles waltl. NCBI lineage: Eukaryota > Metazoa > Chordata > Amphibia > Caudata > Salamandridae > Pleurodeles > Pleurodeles waltl. The sequence continues at coordinate 695,426,840 of NC_090450.1, forward strand.
TAACCCGGCCAATTCAAGTGTTCCCTCAATTATTTCATTTAATTCCAATTTTAATCTCGCCATGTTCAATGTCTTTTTGCTTCCTGCAACTGATGCTCTACTCAGATTGTCTAAGCATTCAGTCAATTGCTGGATTGTCAATTCTTGTAAACTAATATTATTACTATTATTTCAGAGTCTAAGCTGTGGAATATTACATGGAGCTCTTATTGTCTGTTCTTTAGCCATCACAGAAGAGCCCATTGACCATGGTGGACATGTCACACCAATCAACGGACCTACTTTATCATGTGTCTGGTTCAAACCAAATTAATTCATGGGGTCATGACTGGCACCGTAGTGCTCAGTCTCTCCATTTCTGCATTAGTTTCAAAAGGGGTATTCATTGCTGATACTGGATTTGGAAGCTGGGGACCACTCTCATTATTACCTTGGGCATACAACGGGACAACTGGACCTATTGTCACAGGAACTGTCAATGCATCTGGTCCTGACAAATTCATTTGACTTGGCAGAAACATTAATCCTTTACCTTGACCAGTCAGCACTGTACCAAGAGTCTGATTTGACTGATTTGGGGCAACATTCTGTGGTGTTGTTACTGGCGAATACATGGGCATTGCCTGTCTCTGGTTCACAATCTGTGCAGGTGTCTGCAAATTAGGGGTGGATTCAAATTGAGTCATTCCCCAATTCTGAATTGACTGTGGCATAACTGGAACTGTGACATTCTGATCTGTATTAACAATTGGAATTGTCAGGTAAGCCACTGAACCCTGTGCAACATTAGCCATAGGTACATTTGGAGTTATCTGAAACTGGCTTTGCGCAATTGGGGCTGTGGCCAGATTAAGGACTACATTTTGATTAAATGATGCAACTGCATTATATGGTGGGGGACAATTCTGCAACAATTGAGTTATAAATTCATCCTCTGAATCACTTTTGGTAGCTGCTACCCTTTTGTTTTCCCCTAATGTCTGTACTGCATCTTCCTCAGAATTCTTTTTGGCTTTGGGTTGAAAACTTCCATCATCTTCCTGTGTAATTGCTGGGAATAACTTCACTGCATGTACTGTATCTGCTCACCACATTTCTGCTCCTCATCCCATCTAGATTCTAATAACATCTTTTCTGCTTTCCTCATTCTTTTGAATTTCTGAGCTTCTTTCTGTCTTGCAACTAAGTCCCAAATTGCAGGGGCTTCAAATTGCACAGGTCGAGGAAGGGGTTTTGACTCATACAACACCCTCCTCAGATTCTCTAATACTCTTGAATTAAAAGTTCCATAACAGGGAAAAGCCAAAGTACCTTCCTTCTCAGTTATTTTGAACCACTGATTTACCTAAAGGCATGCAGAAACCCCTCTTTCCTCTGGTAATTCAAATGCTGGCGTACCCTCAGGTGGAGTAGGCTCACCCTCTCTAACTGGAATAAAAACATCTCCTCTCTACGCACTCCTTAAAGCTTTGAAAAACTTAATTTTTACACAAATTTAATTCACAAACACAAATTCTACAAAATCAGGAAGGAAGTTTCGATTCTACAATCCTTTTCTGAGCTGTTCTTAACCTATAGCAGCGCAGTCTTGTCCACCAATCCCTATGGCTTTTCTCACCAACCGACCTATCACAGTCACTTCACTCGGCAGCTGCGTCTCACTTCAGAGCCTTTTCATACACCTCTCTTGCAAAACCTAAATGCAAATATTGCGAGCACAAAACCAAACATGTCTGGTCACTACGGGTAGGACTCAAAGGCTTTGAAAGCTTTACAGAACTTTCAACTGTGGCCTTTCGCACAAATAGCTACTCTTCCAGCTATGACCCGCAAATCTCATTCCAGTTGATATGGATTCCCCCTGTGCACTCAGGATTCACCTAATACCCACCAACAAATCTCACACTCATGGGAAATCTACTGGTATTGTCGACAGCGCTCAATATACCAACACCTCAGTGCAGACAATAAATTAACCAAGTTTCTCCATACACTTGTACAATACTCTGAAGTCTTAGGCCTTGCAGGACCAGTAAACAACAACCATGTGGACAATTTGTGGCACAAAATGCGACATTCACTTGGAGAATGCCAACTCCCTACTTTCTTAATTGGAGTATGCAAACTCCCTACTCACTTCGTACATCACACTTCATCGCAATTTAGCCAAAGCATTGCAAGTACAAACCCTACTTAAACTCATACTGTATAATTTGTAGCACAATGCTGAAATTTACATCAAGAACAACTCACAACGTGGGCAAATTCTGACTCCTTCTCACAAGACATAATTATAACTCTGCTACCAAAATCGTTGTAGCGCTCACAGAGGTCTTCTTCATGCCTCAGGTTCAGAAACTGTAAGCACTCTGGTGAGACACCATTACTATTCCCACCACTAGAAGTCGACTGGATCTTTAGATTTAGTAAAGAGTGTAGCAGTCAGATTCACCTAATCACAAATCAGTGACATAAAACCACAAACAATTCTAAACACCATGAACAGCTTGACACTAAAATAAACTCCAAACTGAATAAAGTTTTATAGTTTTATTACAATCCCAAAATCAATGTCACGTATATGGTGCGCAAAATTTAATTATAAACATACGTGAAAAGCATAGGCTGACCAAAACGTCTAAAGAGATTTAACCTACTAAACATCGGCACTATTAAACACCCCAAAAGAATAACCTAAATTAGCAGAACCACAAAATGCACATTAATATCAGATTTCAAAGCAGATGATGGTGACATAGGTAAATCAACAAAATCCAATTTTTAACATTCAATTTCAGGGCTGGGCTATCCTTATTTCTAAAACAAATTTAAACTTGTATGTGTGGGAATTGGCTAACACATGCAGGCAAAAGCAAAAAGGAAAGGACAAAATAATTTAGAAAAATCATCTAACTAGGGTTACTCTCCATAAAAATCTGCTGGTGTAATTATCTAAGCTGCAAATGAAACAAGAAACCACATTTCGTTATACGTCTCCTCATGGGACAGCAGACAGGGATACTTCATCAGATAGAGCGTTCGCCTTCTCCTGACATCAGAAGACAGCAGCATCAAGATGGTGCAGAACACGGGCTGCACATAGGACGTCAGCAGTTCACAATTAGTTGGGCATATTAGTCCTGAACAGCATAAATGAATGGGGCAAATAGGATTAGAAGGAACTCATAATACAAATATTAAATATGACAGCTATTACAAATTTTCTTACATGGTTGTCATTGAAACATGTTTTTTGTCTTCAATGTAATAGGACATTCAATATCACGTCAGCAACCTAGGGAAAGAATTCAGGTCAGAGGAAACAGAATAAACAAGTAATTTTCCTCTGCTGCTGCAAAATTAATCTTTCAGACCTAGTCAAGCTAAGAAAGCCTTAATACACATTAATACAATGAATACACTAATAAAATCTATTGTGCACCTTACAATTAAAATCAAGTAAGCAGAGCAAATTATTTAATTACAAACCTTATTCATGACATGTTAGAACAGTTTAAACATTCATTTATTTTTCTGCACACATATATCTCACATTAATTAAAATCCATTCAGATCAATATAAGCATGATTAATTCATGTTCATCTAATATTTTGCTTCTAATATTCATCTATAAATACTTTTTGCATTATTTCATGTCAATAGCCTACTCAAATATAAGTACACAGTATCTTCATGTTAAACTTGATGTCAAAAACAAATGACGGCCACATCGTCCACCATGATTCAAACGTGCACATTTTATATTTCCCTGTTAATTTCTTTGTTAGCCTTTTAAATGAGGGTTTGTAAATCACCATATGCTAACATCTATGCCACTAATGTATTAGTAAAATGTGATCTCTATTATTGGCTAGAATAGAAGTATAAAGCCATGCCAGAAAATACATAGGAACAAAGGTTGTGTGGTATTTAAAATATTTGCACTTTATCATTCTTTTTTAATGTATATGTTTCCTTTACTAGTTTGCTTTAAAAACAAGCATTTGCAATGCAATAGTCTCACATTTGTGAAAGTTAGAGCTATCGGTGTGGTAAATGACAATGTTTTTTACCCATATGTTTTGTTTTGGAGTGTAGTGGATGCATGTGGTGTGGAGTGGAATTATGTGGGTTGTACTGGAAATGGTAGTTAATGAATTGTGGGGTGTGGAAATGTGTGTTGTGGAGTGTATTTGTGTAGTAAAATTATGTGTCCAGGTGAATAGATAGTGGTGAGAGCTGCAGATAATAGAGATAAAGGAAGAATGAGAGGGATAGGCAGTTTGTGTAGGAAGTGGTTATTGAACTTGAGACAGAGAAGCAGAAATAGTGTGTGAGAAACATAGAAAGAAGGAAAGAGCAGGCAATAGATGCATCAACAGAGATGTTTTGTGTACACAGAAAACACCCTAAGAAGAGGAGAAGAGTGCGGTTTGAGGTATGGAGACTTTGAAAAGTCACGGAATAGAAACTGCTCTTGAAGGCCTGAAGTTAATCACATGAGAGAGGCAGGAATAGTGTGAGAGAGAGCGAGAGAAACTGGTGAGCGAGAGTATGAGAGATAGAGGGACAAGTGGAAGGGGATCTGGGGAGGTGGACTAGTGCACAGCTCAAGGAGGTGCAGGAAGGCACATGTCTGAATAGGTAGTGGGGGACAGGTAGAGTGAGGGAGGGATGAGAGGGGGCATTGGTAATGCGAGATGAGAGTGGGTAGTGGGAGTGTTGGAGAGAGAGATAAGATGAGAGGGGCAGTGGGTGTGTGGGGGAGAGATGATGGTATTGGTAGAAGTAAGTAAAACCAGTAAGTAAAAGATAACCCAAGTAACAAATTAAATAAAAAGCCATGTTACTAAAGTAACAAATACCCCGATGGCAGAAGAACCAAAAGGGATTGCAGAACGCAAATACTCTAATAAAAAAAAGGAAAGCAGTCTATTATTTTGCACAAAAGCACTAGGAACAAGTTTCTTAAGGAATTTATTCACCCTAATGTTTACGCCCATTCCCCTCACAGCCAAGATCGCTTGATGTTTCTACTTTGCAAATTAACAGCCGCCCCTTTCTACTTTGCAAAATAACAGCCGCCCCTTTGTCCTTGCTGGTGACTGCGATTAAATGAATATAACACAGTGTTAGTTATATGGGCGGGTTGATGAGAAGAACATCCTAAATTGGTGCATTAAACTAAAGCTAACAAGATAACAAGATAAGGGTTGAATAAAAGCAGTGTGCGCCTACCTGACTTCACTCACTCTTAACAGAAGTATTTCAGCATTTTTGAGATTGCCTTTTTAGTTATGGTATTCTGCATCTGTGGAAAAGAAAGATTGTGTCACAAAAACATACTAAGCACACACATGTAGAGCTTATTTTGCAACTTTGCAGTAAAAAAACAATGCATTTCTCACAAGACCTGAAGATGAATGCAGGTGAGTAATCTACTGATGCAATAAAAAATAACCATCTTTCGAATAGTTGATGAATATCATTTTTTCCCCTTTCAAGCAGAATGGCGCATTGCTACAAAGTTTACAGAGTAGTGAATTCAAGATCCTTTTTTGGTGTTTTTGTTTTATGCTGCAAAACCAAGTAGCTCTATGAAATAAAAACAGTACGTTGCCATACCAAGAAAATTCCGGACTTCCGTGGCGTTTCACGGAATTGGGGCACAGCGAATGGCGTCCACCCTCTTGGGGTCCACTCACAACCCCTCATGAGAGAAAATGTATCCGAAGAAATCAACTGAGTTTTGGTAAAATGCACATTTCTTCTTGTGAAGCGTGAGACCCGCGTGAGACAACTGCTGAAGCGTGGCCCTTAACCGACGATGATGGTCTTCCAATGTTTCAGAGAAAATCCGAATGTCATCACTAAGGTTCAGCACACCCTCAAGACCAAACAAGGACTCTCTGACAGCAATTTGAAAAACTACAGCGGACGACAACACCGAAAGCTAAGCCTTTTGAAACACCATAGCCCCACATGCATGGAGAAAGTAGTAATATTCTTGCTGTCAGGTGCTAACTCCAGCTGACGGTAGCCGGAATTCAAATCAAGTTTTGAGAACCATTGCGCACCGTTCAAATCTGTGATGATGTCATCCATCGTAGATGTGATGAGTCGTTCCTTTTTGATAGCATAATTCGGCAACCGCATATCCACACAGAGGCTAATGGCACCGGGATGTTTGGGTTTAGGTGTGATCACCAATGGCGATACCCAAGGGGTGGGCCCCGTAAACTTCTCGATCACCCCTTGGTCTTCTAGGGCTTGCAGTTCTTTCTCAAGCGCCGGTCCGAGATGAAACGGAACTCGGCTGTGCCGCAACGCCATGGGGATCACTGCGGGCTCAATATGCAGCTCGAACTGTTTCCCCTTGAGTTTGCTCAGTCCTAAAAACAACTGTGGGAAGTCATCAAGTATGGACTCTGCATGTGTGTCATGGATCTGGTGTCAAAGAACACAAGTTCCAGATCCTCAGATGTGTGGCATCTGAGAAGGGTACACCTGTTCCCCTTCGCAACATAAAACTTGGCTTTTGTCGAGCGACGTTGGCTGACCACTTCCACATCAATGGCACCTTGCAGTAGGAGCAGGTCACGCCCACCATAGGTGTAGATTTTCGTGTTGTAGGGCATTAGTTGTGGCCTCAGCAACAGCTGGTCCTATAGCACACTGTCCATCACATTGACTGGCACGCCAGTGTCAATCAACACAGTCGCTCTGATACCATTGATCTCAACATTGCACATAGGGGGTGGCCACCATCCAGTGAAGGAGATGACAAAAATGTCTTCCTCATCTTCCTCATCCTACCTCATACTTCCTGCCCTCTCCACACCAGCATCTGTGCTTTCCACAGGCATCAGTTGCCTCACTGTGGCAGTCTTTTCTAGTGCTGTCTTCAGCTTGAAACGTCCAATTCGACACAGCTTGGCTAAATGAATCACCTTCCAGCACTTATTGCAGCTTTCCCCTCTCGCTGGACAAACGCCAGGCATTTTGTGGTCATATCAGCAGCTACCGCTTTCTCTCTCTCCCCTTGCTTTTGGGCACACGGTGAACGCTGGGTGACTTGCCGTGTTTGCAGAACGACAACCTGTTCCTCTTTCACCTCCAGCTGTTTAGCGGCACTGGATGGCGCCAACGCCTGCCCTCTCACGGCGGCCATAGCATCTGCCCAGGTAGCTGAGAGTTTGTGCGAGCCGGCAAGGATCAGAATCTCGTCCAACGTAATGCCCGGCTGTCGCAGTATAAGTTTCCGTAATACATTTGAACGGCATCCCTGAATGACCTGCGCACGGATCTCTTCGGTCTGGTTTAGGCCTATGGAGGTACTTGCTAATTTCCACAACCGGGCGTAAAACATGTCCACTGACTCAGTGTCAGTTTTTTGCGCTTGGAGGAGCTTGAACCGTTCATAATCAGAATTCAACTGGGGGTCGAAGTACAGGTTCAGTGAGGCCACCGCAGTGTCAAAGTCATTGGCTGCACCCGTATTTGGGAGAGTGCATAAGGAACATAAGGGACCAGCGCACCGCACCATCCTTCTCTCTGGTGGCAAAGAAATAGTTGTTTAGGTGACCAAGCCACTGATGCCATCGCTTCGCCTCCATGGCAGGATCTGCCAGCTGGCTGAAGTGGGGCAGCGCTGCCACCGCTGAGTGGGCCCCCACATTGGGTGGTGGAGGCTGATGGTCACAGTTCTGCTGCCACAAGCTCATTACACTTGTCTAGCGCCACCCACTCCCTACACGCACAAAACTTGTTCTGTGACCTGGCAGGCCTGTGTCTCTGCCGCTGGTGTCCCCACCTGAGGCAAGAGCCTTATAGTCTTTTTTTTTTTTTGATGTCTCTTGTGACCTCTTTTTATATGTAGATATACATATATATCTTAACACCACTCTGCAGTGAATTGTCTCTCCCTTCCAACGGGCTGTGCCTTGGTATTTGTTTCAGACCTTACGCGGCAGGCGACCGCTCGCAGTCACCGCAGGCTCAGGAGCCAGAAGGCCGCGTCATCCCCAGCCTGGCTGGAACACGCAGGGAAGCCTCTGGGCGGGGTCCTTCCCCAGCTGACAGCGTCGAGGGAAGAGCCATGCCTCCGGACCGGCATGGACAGAGAGCACCACTGCTGCAATCAGAGGCAGACATCAGCGGGCGGGCCTCTTCACCGTCCCAGGGGCACTACCGAGCGCAGTAGCACCGCAGGAGGAGTGGGGAGATGGCCCCAATACGAGTGCATGCCCACGCCGATAGGACACCAGAATGCTCCACCAGGAGAGCAGAGCGCCGAGGTAAGCATCGTCGGGAATCAACTCGATGGAGCCAACACCTGAGGCATATGCCGTGGGGCACTGCAGTGGGGGCAGTTCAACCTCATCGCCAATGTGGCGGGTGGCTGGGCGATCGTTTGGCTGTTGCAAATAATACAGGACACAAGCAGAGTGGACTGGTACGTAGCTACTGCCAGGGTCAACAGCGCTGGTTCATTTTATATCCCTCGGTGGTGAGCCCAACCCCCTTGACCACCATTGGCAACATGTTATCGGAGAGCCCGGGTGGCTCTCTACACTCTAGAGGTGGGTGTGCAATGCCGCAGCTAAACAGAAAATGTGTGCTTGTGCGTGTCTCCGTCTCACTGTTTGTAGTTTGTATGATTGTCGGTGTGAGAGGGTGAGTAGGAAGTTATTTTCTGCCTTTTTGTGTGTGCATTTGATTGTGTGCACCTGTAAAATGTATGTGCTTTAGTGTGGATATAAAATATTGCGTGTCCAGAGAGTTTCAATGCAATTTTGTATTTGGATGGTGTACATTTGTGCATCTGAATGTTCGTGTTTACTTTGTACTTGTCTATGTTTGAGAGAGGATATGTGTGGAAGAATGTGGCATTCCCATTGTATGTGCTACATTAAAGACTATTCGTGAATGTATGTGTGTGCATGTCAGCACCAACAATAGAATACACAAGAAATACTCTTCGTGCTTCACACAAAACATTAAAGGGCCAAGTGTCTGCAAACATCTACTCCCGGCACCGTCCGAACTCTGGGGGTTGAACAGACGCGGAAAACTTTGAGAAGTAGTGTGTTCTGCACAAAATAAAGGGACATACGCCAAATCAAATATCTAGAACCCCCCAAAATATCTGCAGTGCAAGTGGAGGAGAAACGCACAAAGACGAGAATGTTCAGTATGACAGGGTTATACAGCACTTACTTCAGCTGCTCCCCAAGGCTGAGCTGCAAAAGAAAAAATAGTACGTGAATTTAAGGCAGATGGCCCAGAAGTGAAATCCTACAAGTAACAGGGGCAGTCGCCATGGGCGTGAGCAGCACACCAAAAGGAGGGCCAAATCTAAGCAATTGCCCCAGAAAAGCAAGTATTTCCAAAGGCCATGCAAAGAAAAGGATTGCAAGATTTGGGAGTGTTCTAAACCCACAGATGAGATACAGCATGCCTCACAGAGGCAGTGCATGCGCTGCCTAGGCGAGACCTAAAAACGATTTGATTGACTCTAAGAACCCAGTTTTAAAGTGAGTTACTTCACTGTGGCAAACGTTTACACTGTGATTGATCCCCACATGATCCCATGTTTTTGCTTTGAAATGTTTACAGCTCAGGGGTTATTTGGGCATACCCCTATATGTTTTGACACAGATAGTGCCACTCTGCAGCACTTTTGACTCTCTGTCCTCCAGCAGTCCCTCAGCATCACTCTATCCTATGGACAAAAATCTCCTACACGACTTGCTTAGGTCTTTGATGGAAAATAGCTGAGGAAGACAAGTGTAAATAGGGTTATTGATCTTGTTAAGGCCTGAAACGTTTCACAGCTGGACTCCCTGCACTCTCTGTCCTCCAGCAGTCCATGAGCATCACCCTATCCTATGGACAAAAATCCCCTACATAACTTGCTCAGGTCTTTGATAAAAAATAGCTGAAGAAGACAAGTGTAAATAGGGTTTTTTATCTGGTTAAGGCCTGAAAAGTGTCACAGCTGGACTCCCTGCATGTTTCAACTCTGGTATAATCAGGCACATCCACAAACCAGGCACCAGGGGCAAATGCACCTGCAATCCCAATAGGCTCATTGCCAGCCTGCTCACCCTTACCCACAGCATAGGCGTGGGAGGAACGGGCGGAAATATAGCTTTTGAGGCTTGGTAGTATGCACATTTTGCCTTTTTAATAAATGTTTATACCGTGCAGAAAATACAAGGCAATCAAAACGTGTACACCAAGTTATAATCCCAGGAAGGGGGGAAAGGGTGGCGATAGTTCCCGTCTTGAAAAGCACAGAATTAACGTTTCATTTCTGTCTATTCTTCTTTTACAGAGTTCTGAAGCGTGGGATCTCGGCCAGAGCCCTAAAAAATAAAATATGCATAGTACGGTGAGAATGTCAAGATCCTATCTCTCAAAGTTTTCTTCATCACCAGATCAACAGAGGTGTGTGAGTCTTATATACTCTGTCAGTGGTTCCCAACCTGTGGTCTGGGGAATCCTGGGGATCTCGGAAGCCTCCTCAGGGGGTCCGTGACTGCTTAGAAAATTAACTAATATTAACAGATTTATAAAGTGTATATAAATAAAGTGGCTAAATGTACAGTTATAAATTTTAAGACGTATTGTAAATGTCAAGGAATTTGAAATTGGAGGCTAAAAATGTAACTAGTCCATCAGATTGATATGTGGAAGCAGTGCAGGTGCATCAAACAGAATACAGTATGGATGATTTGTAGCTTAAATTTAATTTAGAAAAGGTCTAACCTTTCTATTTCAATTAAGATTTTGATTTTGATTTTATTTGTTTGTAAATTAAATAAAAAGTGTTATCAATTGTGGATGTGTTTGATGGAATGCTGGTTTCTGTATTTTTTGTGTATTGTTTTGTGGTTCATATCATCAACAATGTTTAGGCCTGGTTCCCCAGCTTCCAGTAATGATTCAGTGGGGGGTCCCTGGATTCCAATAATGAGTCAGTGGGGGGTCCCTGGGTTGCAGGAATGATAAAGTTGGGGGTCCACAAAAGTCAAAAGGTTGGGAACCACTGCTCAATTTGCCTCTTTTCTTCTAGGGACATCAATATAAAGACGGGGGAGGGGGCCCAACTCATATTTTGTGTATTCAGGTAAGTTAAACATTGAAGATATTGTGAAGAAAATAATAATAAAAAGAAAAGAGAAATAAAAAGGAAAGGGAAAAGAAAATAAGTACTTTTTTCAGCTTTGCCACTAAAGTTAAAGAGGGGCTTCCTCAGAATACTTCCTTTGTGGCGACCGACTTTCCTATTGTCAGTCTCTCTAGGGTTTCCCCGTTATATTTTTGGGCTTTTGGCACCACCTCACTTCCTGTCTCTCCTGCACCGGTCCAATCGACTGGCCGTTCAGGGCTGTCCGCCCCGCCCCTCCTTCCCTGTTGGGATAAGTCCCTCGTTAGTTTTGATACATTAATAGTTTCTGCCCTCCCTTCTTGTTTTAATAGTCCTTCTATTATTTCTAGGTCTTGCCAGCCACAACAACAAGGAGGAGGTTGCGCTCCCCAAGCAGGTAAGGAGACAGGTTGGAAGGGGGTTCCATCACAATGGGACTTCTGCCTTGGGCCCAGTTGGAACAGCAACCCACAAGAGGTTCAGCTCTTCATAGCATGTTTGCTCTGCTGTGAAACACCAAATGGAGTAAAATGTACTGGCTCAAAGAGGGCAATATTTATCCTGTTTGGTGACGGAGGTGGGAAGCTAAATCTAATTGAAAAGTGCTGTTTTTTTCAAATGTCACTATTTTGGCCACTTTTCTCAGGTTGGCCTTCGCTTCTTGAAAGTGTGATTGTCACAGAACAATAGATCCACCCTTTTTGCTATGAGGCAATAGTCCAGGTAGTGCTTCTAGAGGCCTTAATTTTATACACTTTATTGCATCCAGATCATGTTTTTGACCACATTGATTCTATATCATTTGACCTTTCATTAAAACTGAACCTACTATCCCGAAAGAAACCAATAATTCCTCCACCATTCCAAGACTCATTTTGTGTTACGGTTCCAGCCTTATAGGTTCCAACTTTTCAGATCCAGATAATGACAAACATATCACAGTATGTTGGTGGATCTCAAAGTTGTGATTTTCTAAACTAACAGCCTATGGCTAACTCAGGACTTAACCCCTCCACAATCTATTGGATAAATCATAAATGCATTTTTACTTTGTTTTAGGGCATTCTATTTATGGGAAATTTACAGGTATCCATTATTGTGTTAACATTTAGAATCATATATGAATATTTATAGGCCTATAGATGATGATGATGTACCTAATATCCCTAATTATTATTAATAAATATGAGTGTAACAAAAAAACAAAAAATTACATATATCCGTGGTATCAAAAAGGTGGCAGTCATGTTATACGCAGCAAATGTCTGAAAATCGGGAGCACTAAAACCATAAAGGCCAAGTGGCCTCAATCCATAAAGATAAACTCAACATGTAACAGACAAATGAACACTCCCATACTAATCACTTGTACATCATTTGTTTTAACAGTGCAGCAAGATAGTGGCTACCACAGTCATTACTAATGCTCAGCAAAGTGGCTGTATGCACCTATATAACTCAGTATTGAATACTTTTATACATTATCCATGTTTCGCAAGTAACACTTGAGTATAAAGTTTCTTTTTTCAGCAAAAACAAATTCACACGTCAAATTGTGGATACCAGATCAGGATACACGTGTTCTCACAGTCTCAACATGTTCTCAAAAAAACGCCACTAATAAAAACAAAAAAGCAAACACATGAGTGGACAATTACTCCAGTATTGAGAACTTTCACAGATTAACATGCTTGATTCCTTCTCCGTCGTTGAGATGGGAGTTCCCGGTGTTACACAAATGCAATGCTCTAATATACATTACAGGCAATAGACCTTTAGCTTAGTAACATATCAGTCATTTTGTAAAAAGGACAAACTCTAGAATCCATCAATCAGGCTACACCACCCCCTAGAATCCTCCTGTGAGGAGCTGCATTCCCTCAGATTTTCCACAGCACTCCGTGCTAAGGAGTCTCCTCTGAGCTCTGCTCAGTTTTTTCTCAGAAATAGTTATTCTAAGGTTTTTGGATTAAACTTTTGATTTTCTTCACAGAAGCTGAATTCTCTTCAAGTTGGTGTTTCAAACTGACATCCACCATGTCAGAGACGCCTAAAAGGGGGCTTTTCAGATCTTGTGCTACCTGCATGAAGAAGAGGCTTCATACTGATGACCCACATGAGGACTGCATATACTGTGTCTACCCAAACCATAAGACCAGAGACTGCAAGGTATGTCTCAAATTTTCTACAAAGGTATTAAAAAATCAGGAGGGGTGTCTCCTCCTCTGGCTGCAGAAGTTAAAATCTAGAGTGTCTCTGTCTCTGATGATGAGAGTGCCTCCTCTTCTGTTTCAGTCACCAAAACACCAGTGAAGAGACATAGGGGGTCATTCCGACCCTGGCGGTAAAAACCGCCAGGGCCGTGACCGACGGAAAGCACCGCCAACAGGCTGGCGGTGCTTTCCTGCCCATACTGACTGCGGCGGTAAAGCCGCGGTCAGAAAAGGGGATCTGGCGGTTTCCCGCCGGATTACCCCTGGCTGGGCTGAATCTCCATGGCGGCGCTGCTTGCAGCGCCACCATGGAGATTCTGACACCCTTCCCGCCATCCTGTTTCTGGCGGTTTTTACCGCCAGGAACAGGATGGCGGGAACGGGTGCCGTGGGGCCCCTGGGGGCCCCTGCACTGCCCATGCCACTGGCATGGGCAGTGCAGGGGCCCCTAACAGGGCCCCAGCATGATTTTCACTGTCTGCTTAGCAGACAGTGAAAATCGCGACGGGTGCAACTGCACCCGTCGCACCCCTGCAACACCGCCGGCTCCATTCGGAGCCGGCTCCTGTGTTGCAGGGCCTTTCCCGCTGGGCCGGCGGGCGCTCCCTTGGCGGGCGCCCGCCTGCCCAGCGGGAAAGTCGAAATGGCCCCCGCGGTCTTCTGACAGCGGAGCGGTCTTTTGACGGGGGAAGTTTGGCGGGCGGCAACCGCCGCCCGCCAAACATGGAATGACCCCCATAGTGAGAGAGATGTCACTGAGGAACCTCCAAAAAGGCACTAAAAAGTCATCTGAGGGCTCCGCAAAACTTTGTAGTCCTTCAAAAAAACATTAATTGCAGTTGCACAAAACAAAAAAAGTCAGATTCCTTATCAAAATCAAAAACGTAATATCATTCTAAGCTCCCAACACTGCCTCTGCAGGTTAAGCACACTTAAAAAAAAACAGCCTCTGCACTGTCGATGGCAGCATCATCGACAATATCCCTGTTGAAGGCTCAGGCGTCAACTATTACATCCACCATCGTCAATATCTCTGTGTCGATGGCAGTGTCAACAGAGTCCTCGTCGACGTTTTTTTCATCTTCGCCGGCGGTGCACCCTATTTCATCTCCATTCATACAGTCACCAACGACACTGCACACCTTGTCGACAATTCTCCCATCGTCGACACTTTCGTCGACAGGTGCACCGACGATGTTACTGCCATCAACGACACCTCCATCAAAGACGCTACCATCGACCACACCTCAGTTGATGAAGAACTTGTCAACGCCACCACCATTGACGACCATGGAAACACCGGCAAGAAGGCAGAGACCATCAACACAGCCTCTTTTCTCATCAACGGAACAGATAGGACTTAAAACATTTTTAAAAGCACGTTTGACCCCCATCTCTCACATCTAGCAAAGTTACTAGGCTCTACCATCCCACCTTTTGGATGAGGTTGATTCGGAAGAAGATGGGCTATATGGTGTTGCTAGAAGACCTTCACAGCTGCATGTCAAGTGTCAGGAAGATTCAGATGATGACTCATATTATGACCAACAGTATTATGACCAACCACCTCAACAACAGCAGGAGATGGTATGTCTTCCTTTCGGCATTGTGTTGGAACTGCACGCAATGTTGACGAATTACAGGGAATGTTTCCCGACAGTATCTAAGTCTGTACAACAGCCACTGATTTCCACAATCCCAGCAACCCCTCAACCACAGATGTTTCCTCTGAAGCAACCACAAGATTCCCCTCAGGCTGTACCTACACAGAACCAGACTTCCTCGGAGGAAGAAGGGAAAGAGGGTGAGATCTGCACCCATCAAGATGAATAGGATGAATATATCATACCAGCACCTGCTTCTCCCTCACGTAGAATCTCCTCCTGAGGATATAAGAGGTTTTCACAGCCTACTGGAAAGGCCAGCCACACGCTTCGACTTACCAATGCCAGCATCGCAGCAGGATTGTTTCCTGCACAGTTTCAAAGAGTCCTACAGGAAAACTGTCAGAGCTATTCCTGTCATTGACCATGTTTGGAGTCGAGGATTGAAAATTATGCATAACCCTGCAACAGTACCTGTGGTATTGACTAAACTTGATAAAATGTACAGGGCCCCAGATGACGCTTCTGTCTGCCTCACGGGTCACCCAAAGCCAGACTCGGTTATCTCGCAGGCGGCGCAGCAACACTCTAGGATCCCTTCCACACGTTTAACCACACCGTCAGATAAAGAAGGAAGGTGCCTTGATAACATTTGCAGGGCTTTTCCTCAATGTCGGCCATTGCGGTACGAGCTGCAAATTCCCTGGCGCTCCTTGGGAGATATGATAGGCAGCTATGGTCGATATTGCTTAGTATATAGAAGAGCTTCCAGAGAACATTAGGGAAGAAGCCTGGAAAGTACTGTTACAAGGACAATGTTCTTCTGCCAAAATTATTGACTGTGCGCTCAACATCGCCGCCATGGGTTTTAGACAATTAGTTGGGGCAGCAGTATTAAGATATCAAGGGTGGCTAAGGCCCACTAATTACCATCCCGAGGTTCAGTCAAACATTTTGGATCTTTCCTATGATGGAGATCCACTGTTCGGAAAGCACGTTGATGATGCGCATCAAGCTATAAAATCAGACACAGACACCGCTGGATCGCTGGGCACTCTTCAATATAGAAAAATACCTTTTCATGGGACCAGAAGAAGAGGCCTGCCTTCATTTCGTGGAGGACACCAACAGCATAGGTATCCAACATACCGCTCCAGTATTCACAGTGCCAGGCCTCAATATCAGCAAAGGCAACCACCTTCGGAGGCACAAAGTAGACCTCCTCAAAGCGGAAGGCTCGGAAGGCAAGGAAAGAAAGCCTCTCATAGGCTATGACTGCGTTCAAGCACTGGCTACCTCTCATTCTTCCCCATCAAGACTTCAAAGAACAGTGAAAGACCACCTTCATTGTTGGCGTCAAATAACCAAAGACCAATGGGTCCTAGACATAATTCAATTTGGCCACCTTCTATAGTTATACAAAAACCCCCATTGACACCTCCTTCTCTAGTGCACCAAAAGCACCTGCATTTGCTCAACTTAGAAGCGGAGATCATGTTACGGAAAGGAGAATAGAAGTCGTACCCTATTCTCAAAGGGGGAAAGGCTTTTACTTCTGCTTCTTCTTGATTTGAAAAAAGTCTTGACTATGGATACCGATCCTGGACTTAAGAGAGCTCAACAAGTACCTGAAGAAGCAAACATTCTGCATGGTCACATTACAAGACATCTTGCAACTTCTCAACTATCAGACTTCATGGCCACTCGTGACCTCCAAGACGCTTACTTTCATATACCCATTCACCCAACTCACAGAAGGTTCCTGAGATTCACAGTAGCCGGCAGGCATTTTCAATTCAAGGTCTTTCCCTTTGGGCTCAAGTCCGCACCCCGGATCTTTACCAAATGCCTAGCTCCAGTTGCAGCTTACCTCTGGTGAAAACGGCACCAAGTTTTCCCCTACTCAGAAGACTGATTAGTAAAAGCTCCCAGCACACGTGTCCATCAGAGCTACCTTATGTCTTTTCGAGGACTTGGGCCTCACTCTCAATCAAGAGAAATTGGTGCTCCAGCCATTGAGAAGCATAACCTTTCTGTGGGCTATATTAGATATGTAACAAGCCAAAGCATACCCAACGCTAGACAGACAAGAGAAGCTAATCACCCTAGCAAAGCGAATACAAAGAAAAAAGTGTCTTTCATTTGGACGTTACAAATCTTTGATAGTAATGATGTCATCTTGTATCAATCTGATTCCCTATAGTCGCCTTCATATGTGCCCACTAGAGGAGCTACACAAACAATGGAAAGAGGCGCAATGGTCCTTCGCAGATATAATCCAGGTAACTCCACTCAAGATAACCTCTCTCAATTGGTGGACGATCCATGCAAATGTCTTGGGAAGCCTACCTTTCTTAGCTCAAATTCCCCCGTTAACCATATCAATGGATGCGTCGCTGGATGGATGGGGTGCCTACTTACAGGATCTTTAAGTAAGTGGTAAATGGCCTCCCTCATACTGCACTCTTTACATTAACCTCCTTGAGCTGAGAGCAGTGTGTTTGGCGTTACAAGCCTTCCTTACAAGAATTTGCAGATCAGCAGTGCTTGTCAGAACAGACAACACAACGACAATGCATTACATCAACAAACAGGGAGGAACTCGCTCACATCTATTGTCCCAGGAAGCACAAATCTTTTGGAGTTGTTGCCTTCAACATTTGGTACACATAAAGGCAGAGCACTTTCCATGACATCAAAATGCCATTACAGATTCTTTAAGCAGGCAGACGACATTTCCTCATGAATGGGAATTAGATCAGAAGACACTGGATGAAATAGTCTTCCAGTGGGCCAAACCAAACCTGGATCTCTTTGCGACCTCCCAGAACGGCAAATGCCTGTTTTAAGCAAGTTGGCATCACCCACATGAGTTGTGGGGGATGCCTTTTCGATTGCATGGTCAGGAATCTATGCTTATGCCTTTCCTCCAATTCCTCTCCTCCCAAGAGTGATCAGCAAGATCAAATCAGAACCCTGTCAGGTCATATTAATAGCTCCTCAGTGGCCATGTCAGCACTGGTACACGGAGCTACTCCTGCTATCTCTATGTCCAAACTTCAAAATGAAGCCGATTCCATCTTTGCTGATGATGAACCAGGGCCAAGTGAGACATCCGGATCCCAAATCTCTAAGCTTATCGGCATGGCTCCTGAGTTCCGGGAATTCAGAGACTTAAACATCCATAAGGATTGCGAGGAAATCCTTGCCAAGGCCCGAGAAGGCAGCACAAATAAGACATAGGTGGTCATTACAACCCTGGCGGACGGTGTTAAAGCTGCGGTAATACCGCAAACAGGCCGGCGGACAAAAAAAGGGAATTACGACCCTGGCGGAAACCGCCAACTAAGACAGCCACTTTAACACACCGGCCGCCACGGCGGTACAGACAAACAGCGCGGCGGTCACCACCAACAGACAGGCGGAAGACAATGTACCGCCCACACTATCACAACACACCAATCCGCCACCTTTTCCAGGGCGGATTCACCGTGGATAAAAACACGGCGGAAACAGCTTTTGCTGTGGGAAAACGCTCACCTCAACACATCCCACGAGGAACGAGGACACCATGGATCCGGAACTACAAATACTCCCTGCCCTTGCATTCCTGCTCATCTACGACCAACAACGACGTAGGCGCAGAACATACCGGTGAGTACAGCACCTACGACACGGGGGAGGGGAGAGCCAAAAGTTACGGGGACACCCACCAAACACCCCCACCCTCGCATATTACAACATACACACCAATGCATTCACAAAAATCACAGTAACAACCCACAATCCCCCCGGAAGAATGCAAAGACAAAGCGAATAGCGGTCAAACTTTGTATTGTGCCAATATACTACTCATTAAAAAATATACGGATATATATATCACGAAATCTGTCAAAAATAAATGTACAATACAAGAAGTAGTGCAGAGATGTACACAACAATGCCCGTGCACCAACAGTCCAAAAATGCATGGGTGACGCCTACAATAGATACCTGACCAAAATCCGAGATAACACTGCCGGGGCATCAGATAGAAACACTACAGGCACCTCAGAGGGAAGGGGGGGCACCTCAGCCACATGAATGCGAAGCCAGATCCACGACGGGGCTCCATGCCCACTGTTACATCCTGGGGAGTGCTAAGCCTCAGTCTCTCAAGTCTCTACAGTGGGTGGCTTGCCCACTGTGCCATCCTGGGGAGTGCAAAGACACATCTTCGCAAGTAGATGCAGTTTTCTACTGGTACTGGGTGGGACTGGTGCCCAGACTGGATGAGTCTCCCCGTGAAAGTACATGTCCTGTCACAGTCCCAGCTGCACATGGGAGAACGATGCCTGATGTGCCAAACTATTCATACCCACACGGTCTTTGCCCTGTTCAGCAGTGCTTTGCCATGGCAGTCTTTGCCCTGTTCAGCGGTCTTCACCATGGCGGTCTTTGCCCTGTTCTGCGGTCTTCACCATGGCGGTCTTGGCCTTGTACAGCGGTGCTTTGCCATGGCAGTCTTTGCCCTGTTCAGCGGTCTTCACCATGGCTGTCTTTGCCCTGTTCAGCGGTCTTCACCATGGCGGTCTTGGCCTTGTACAGCGGTGCTTTGCCATGGCAGTCTTTGCCCTGTTCAGCGGTCTTCACCATGGCGGTCTTGGCCTTGTTCAGCTGTGCTTTGCCATGGCTGGCTATGGACTGTTCAGCGGTGCTTTGCCATGGCGGTCTTTGCCCTGTTCAGCGGTCTTCACCATGGCGGTCTTGGCCTTGTTCAGCAGTGCTTTGCCATGGCTGGCTATGGACTGTTCAGCGGTGCTTTGCCATGGCGGTCTTTGCCCTGTTCAGCGGTCTTCACCATGGCGGTCTTGGCCTTGTTCAGCGGTGCTTTGCCATGGCTGGCTATGGACTGTTCCGCGGTGCTTTGCCATGGCGGTCTTTGCCCTGTTCAGCGTTCTTCACCATGGCGCTCTTTGCCCTGTTCAGCGGTCTTCACCATGGCGGTCTTGGCCTTGTACAGCGGTGCTTTGCCATGGCAGTCTTTGCCCTGTTCAGCGGTCTTCACCATGGCGGTCTTGGCCTTGTTCAGCGGTGCTTTGCCATGGCTGGCTATGGACAGTTCAGCGGTGCTTTGCCATGGCGGTCTTTGCCCTGTTCAGCGGTCTTCACCATGGCGGTCTTGGCCTTGTTCAGCGGTGCTTTGCCATGGCTGGCTATGGACTGTTCAGGGGTGCTTTGCCATGGCGGTCTTTGCCCTGCTCAGCGGTCTTCACCATGGCGGTCTTGGCCTTGTTCAGCGGTGCTTTGCCATGGCTGGCTATGGACTGTTCAGCGGTACTTTGCCATGGCGGTCTTTGCCCTGTTCAGCGGTCTTCACCATGGCGGTCTTGGCCTTGTTCAGCGGTGCTTTGCCATGGCTGGCTATGGACTGTTCAGCGGTGCTTTGCCATGGCGGTCTTTGCCCTGTTCAGCGGTCTTCACCATGGCGCTCTTTGCCCTGTTCAGCGGTCTTCACCATGGCGGTCTTGGCCTTGTACAGCGGTGCTTTGCCATGGCAGTCTTTGCCCTGTTCAGCGGTCTTCACCATGGCGGTCTTGGCCTTGTTCAGCGGTGCTTTGCCATGGCTGGCTATGGACTGTTCAGCGGTGCTTTGCCATGGCGGTCTTTGCCCTGTTCAGCGGTCTTCACCATGGCGGTCTTGGCCTTGTTCAGCGGTGCTTTGCCATGGCTGGCTATGGACTGTTCAGCGGTGCTTTGCCATGGCGGTCTTTGCCCTGTTCAGCGGTCTTCACCATGGCGCTCTTTGCCCTGTTCAGCGGTCTTCACCATGGCGGTCTTGGCCTTGTACAGCGGTGCTTTGCCATGGCGGTTCTGATACTGGACATTGGTGTGTGGCATGACGATCTCCACACTGGACGTTGGTGTGTGGCATGACGAACCCCACACTGGACGTTGGTGTGTGGCATGACGAACTCCACACTGGACATTGGTGTGTGGCATGACGATCTCCACACTGGACATTGGTGTGTGGCATGACGAACTCCACACTGGACATTGGTGTGTGGCATGACGAACTCCACACTAGACGTTGGTGTGTGGCATGACGAACTCCAAACTGGACGTTGGTGTGTGGCTTGACGTTCCATCATTGCCCAGCGGGGCTGTGGGATTCTGGACCCTCATGGGCTGTGACTCCGCCGGTGGCGGTGGTCTCCTGACCAGTTACGATACTTGGGCCCTCCTGAGCTATGACTCTGGCGGTGGTCTCCTGACCAGTTACGATACTTGAGCCCTCCTGGGCTGTGACTCTGGCGGTGGTCTCCTGACCAGTTACGATACTTGAGCCCTCCTGGGCTGTGATTCCAGCGGTGGCGGTGGTCTCCTGACCAGTTACGATACTTGAGCCCTCCTGGGCTGTGACTCTGGCGGTGGTCTCCTGACCAGTTACGATACTTTAGCCCTCCTGGGCTGTGACTCCGGCGGTGGCCTCCTGACCAGTTACGATACTTGAGCCCTCCTGGGCTGTGACTCTGGCGGTGGTCTCCTGACCAGTTACGATACTTGAGCCCTCCTGGGCTGTGACTCCGCCGGTGGCGGTGGTCTCCTGACCAGTAACGATACTTGGGCCCTCCTGGGCTATGACTCTGGCGGTGGTCTCCTGACCAGTAACGATACTTGGGCCCTCCTGGGCTGTGACTCCGGCGGTGGTCTCCTGACCAGTTACGATACTTGAGCCCTCCTGGGCTGTGACTCTGGCGGTGGTCTCCTGACCAGTTACGATACTTGAGCCCTCCTGGGCTGTGACTCCGGCGGTGGCGGTGGTCTCCTGACCAGTAACGATACTTGGGCCCTCCTGGGCTATGACTCTGGCGGTGGTCTCCTGACCAGTAACGATACTTGGGCCCTCCTGGGCTATGACTCTGGCGGTGGTCTCCTGACCAGTTACGATACTTGAGCCCTCCTGGGCTGTGACTCCGCCGGTGGCGGTGTTCTCCTGACCAGTAACGATACTTGGGCCCTCCTGGGCTATGACTCTGGCAGTGGTCTCCTGACCAGTAACAATACTTGGGCCCTCCTGGGCTATGACTCTGGCGGTAGTCTCCTGACCAGTTACGATATTTGAGCCCTCCTGGGCTGTGACTCCGCCGGTGGCGGTGGTCTCCTGACCAGTAACGATACTTGGGCCCTCCTGGGCTATGACTCTAGCGGTGGTCTCCTGACTGGTAACGATACTTGGGCCCTCCTGGGCTATGACTCTGGCGGTGGTCTCTGGACCAGTGATGACTGTGCTGGCGGTTGTGTCTGGACCGCCGGTAATGATGGCGCACTTCTCCGCCGTGACACTCACAACAGGTTGGGGAGACTTCCTCAGGACCTTCCCCACCTTCTTTTGAGTTACAGATGACTCACCAATCGCCTTGGATCCCATATCACTGTTTGTCCCACCAGGAGTCTTGACACGGTCCCGTCGTCCACTCTCCAATTTCGGAGCCTTTACAGGGGGTGGGCTGACAGTGCCTTGGCTCCGGGTCCTACTGCCTGCCCTGGTGGACGGGGCACTCCAAAAACCTGGTACACGCACCACTGGTACTGGAGGCTTTTTGGCTGAGGCGCTACGACGGGACTGATGAATTGTAGGGGGGGTGGGGGCAAAAAGGTCAATTTGACATAGGGACAGTTTCTGACGTACACTGGGATGGGTAGCTGGAGGGGCTCTGGGAGTGGAGGAAGAGGAGGTGGTTGTAGGAGGTGTCACTTTAGCTGTTTTGGGTGCAGGTGCAGGTACTGGAGGCTGTCGTGAGGTGGATGGATGTTGGGTGAGTGATTGCCGGCGTTTGTGTACTTTGGGAGGGGGCGTCACAGACACACTGGGAGAGGACACAGGGGACGTGTATATGGCAGTGGAGGTGGTGAGTGCAGGTGAGCGGCTTGTGGTGCTGCGTGTCCTGGTGCGAGTCCTAGTGCCTGTAGATGTGGTGCATGCAGGTGTGTGTGTAGACAACACTGGGAGGGAGGAGGGAGACGAGGAGGAGGGGGACACAGTGGAGACAGTGGATGTTGCTGTGTCTGTATGGGTCTGATGCTTGTGTGAGTGCCTGTGGTGTGTGTGGTGCCTATGTTTGCTTGAGCTACTTGTGTGTGTTGACTTGTGTGCATGCTGGTCTGTAGGTGTGCTTGGGATGGGCTGGGGTACAGGGGATTGGGTCTGGGTGGAGGAAGTTGGAGGGGGGAGGCTGGACACAGGGACAATGGCTGCCATCAGTGCTGAGGCCAGAGATTGCAGGGTTCGCTGAAGGACAGCCTGACCAGAATGAATGCCTTCCAGGAATGCATTACCGTGTTTCAACTCTCGTTCTACACCCTGGATGGCATTCACAATGGTAGACTGCCCAACAGTGAGTGACCTGAGGAGGTCAATGGCCTCCTCACTGAGGGAAGCAGGGGTGACTGGGGCAGGGCCTGAGGTGCCTGGGGCGAAGGTGATGCCCACCCTCCTGTGTGAGCGGGCACGGGGCGAACGCTGAGGGGCTGCTGGGAGGGCGGTGCTGGTAGGGGAGGTGGCGGCTGTACCTGTAGAAGTGGGGCGCACAGATGGTGCCGCCACCACAGGGGAGCTCACATCGGCGGACGAGTCCGTGTCGCTGTTTGGTGATCCTGTGGCCGACGTGAAGCTCCCCTCGCCCTCCGTCCCACTGGTGAATTCAGACTCTGTGGTGTGGCCCTCCATGGCCATGTGGGATGCAGCTCCCTCGTGCTCCGGTGCCACTGTACCTCCGCCTGTTGATGCTGATGTACAGAAGGACAGGTAGAGCAGAAAAAGGGTGGAGACAGAAGAAAGAGTTTTAGTGCATGGCATACCGCTACCGTTGGCGGACAAGACAAACGCAGCAGCCCCCTGCATTACACCGTGCTCCTGCCCTCTGCACATGCAATTTCTGGGATATGGCCTACATGGCAATGGTAGAAATCTGCCCACATGGATGGCAAAGGGGCAACTATACATCAATTTGCCTTTTTTTTTGCTGGGGTAGAGTGCCACATGGCCTACATAACGGAGGGGCCTTGCCTACCTAACTCGCCCTGGCCTGGGAACACCCACAGCCCACCACCCCCACCCAGACAGCTCCACTGCACGCAAAGTCCATAGGATGAGGTTGTACTCACCCCCTTGTGTCTGCTGTGATGTCCTTAAAAGCCCATCCAACTCCAGGTACGCCACCGCCAGGATCCGGAACATCAGGGGGGGTCATGGTGCGACGGGCACCCCTCCCACGTTGGGAGGCCATCCCCAGCTGAGCCTCCGCCGTCTTCTTGTTGCAGCGGCGAATGTCCTCCCATCTCTTCCGGCAGTGGGTGCCCCGTCTCTGGTGGGCCGCCAGGGTCCGGACTTCCTTGGTGATGGCACGCCAAATGTCCCTCTTCTGGTGGGCGCTGACCTACATGACATGCACAAGGAAAGAGGAACAGTCATTACCTACAGCACCGTCGTTGTAATTGGCCCCCTCCCAACTCTATCCCTGTAGCCCATTCATCCCCATGCATGACTATTCTATGTACTCTGCCCCCTTCCCTCATCCACCCAGCCCTGTCCACCCAGGCCTAGCCCATACAACGTAGTCCCTGTTTACTAACCTGTTGGTCTGGAGGACCGTAGAGTAGCGTATACTGGGGGAGGACCCCATCCACAAGTTTCTCCAACTCCTGTGCAGTGAAGGCAGGGGACCTTTCCCCAGACGCAGCAGCCATCGTCGCTTCCCTTGGACCACTACCTGCCCTGAAAAAATTGTTTTGGGTCCATTCGCAAAGGGGAAGGGGTCCCATGGGGACCCCTTCCAATTTGCGAGTGGGTTACCATCCACTTGAAGTGGATGGTAACTGCGATACCATTTGCGACCGCATATGCGGTCGCAAATGGTATTGCATGCCACTCCGAATCGCAAATAGGAAGGGAACACCCCTTCCTATTTGCGATTCTGAAATGCATATTGCGAGTCGGTCCCGACTCGCAATATGCATTTCTGCATAGGGAAATGCGATTAGCGAGTCGCAAACGGCAATTTTTGCCGTTTGCGACTCGCTAATCGTTTCCTGCATCTGGCCCTAAGTTACTTACCTGTAACTGTAGTTCTCCAGTATTGGAAACTTTCATAGATTCACATGCGACCCACCTGCTTCCCCTGAGGAGCTCACCTTCATTTTCTCAGTGTTATCTTTCTAACAGCACTACTGGTTGGAAAATCTGAAGGAATGCAGCTCCTCACAGGAGAGTTCTAGCGAGTGGTGTAGCCTGATTGGTGGACTCTACAGTTTGGTCCTTTTTACAAAATGACTGTTATATGTTACTAAGCTAAAGGCCTGTGGCCTGTAATGTATATGTATATTAGAGCATTGCTTTTGTATAACACCGGTGACTCCCATCTCGATAACGGGGAAGGCTTCAAGCATGTGAATCTATGAAAGTTTCCAAATCTGGAGGACTGCAGTTACAGGTAAGTAACTTATTTTCATAACTGTTCTGCTTTCACTAATGACCGAGCTGACAAAAAATCTCTGGAATGCACTTCTTAGTTTAAAGAAGACATTTATTCTAACTTCACCACGAGGTTCCTAAAAAAATGAAGGAGATTAGTAGGTCGAAGGCACACATTTAAAAATAGTCACAGCAATGAAAGGAAAATATATCAAAGTGATTCTCAACTGCAATGTACACAGCAAATATATGTGATTATATTATAGCATAATTGCAAAGCAAAGGATAAAGTAAAAATTAATCACAGTAGGGCCTGCCAAGCTCTTCATCTTTCTCATGCCAACAAGAAGACGGCCCCTGTTCAACCATCAGAAAGAGATCCTCACCCTAATGGGAAAATGTTATGCATTTGATGTCCAATCCTGACCGAGGTCTCGGAAATTCCCTCGTTACTGAGCAGGGCCACCTCTTTATAGTTTAAAAAACCGAAAGGTCTTCCTGGAGAAAACCCCTCCTCTCAAATGGAAATAACATGTTGGCTACTGTAGGTCAGAGTTCGAAGAAAAATGTTGAAAACTGGCCAGCCTTTCAAGGTTCTCCTTCCAAGGCCGCACCTCTCCCTGCACTGGAGAAAACAAAAAAATATGTACTTTCTTATCAAGGACTGTTCGTGTTCGGTGAGAGAAATATGAAGAAACAAGCTTAGTTTACCATGTGTAAAAAGACAGCTCAACTGCACTGTCTCAACTGCAATGTCTAATGCCACAATAAAGCTATTAGGCAGCTAAACTGAATACAAAATGTAATCTGCAACTGGTGAACACTGAACAACTAATATGCACAGTGGTGTAACACAGTCAGTGGTCAAACCTACCTATTTTCAATACATTTCCACCCTTTGACCATTGACTTTGTGTACTTTTCTCTTAAAAAAAAAAAAAAATCATAAGCAAATTAGGTTTGCATTGTATACAGCAACATAATGCAATAATAAAAGCAATCACTGTAAAGCAATTGAAGTGGATTAACATATTGGTTTTATAAACTTTTAAATCAGACACACGTACAATGAAAAGACTGAAGCTTATATATATTCTGATTGGGATAATAACTGATTGAATAGTGTCTCTAGGATAGCAAGTTGGTGTAGAATTAGATGGATTTTTTTTAAAAAAAAGACTTTTCTAATGAAAAATTGGGTATACTCTGGGAGGAAAGTAATTTTGGATACATATATACATATATTGTACTATTGTATATCTAAATATATGTGTGTATATATATGTGTGTTAATTAATTGTTATTCATGGTCTGATTTTGAAGGTGGGCAATGAAATCTCTATTTGTGATGATGAATATTAACGGAATCTGGGTGGAATTTGGATAATGAATCGGTCCCATTGCGGTGGATGAATGTCGAATACGGGGGCTTGAGAAATGTGGAAGCATATATATATATTTAGTCTTTTGTGTTGTTGTATGTAGGTTTGATTGAACAACTTTGGGGAGCATAATATTTAGTCCTGAAGAAGGTGGTGAAAAAGGTCTGGAAGCCCACCGAAACGCGTCAACGCTTTACTCTCACTGGACCCATAGGAGGAGGCTCTTATCGAATAAGGATTGCTGACAATTATGGATAGGCCTAGACCTACCATAATTGGGACAGTCTTATTTTATAGACTATTGTATATGTCTTCTTTTTGTCTCCCTTTTATTGAATTTTATTTTAATTTTATTTGGTTTTATTGATGTTTTTAGTATTGATGTTTTTGTCTTGTTACTGTATGATCTGGGGTCTTTATTTGGAACTATATTAAATACTTACCCTTGATTCCTTTGTCTTTAGGCTGATCAATAGAGAGATTCATTGATTGTGTGAGTGTGAAGTGACTGGTTTGGTTTTCCCGTGGGGGATTTTTATGATTTCACTGTGTTACGGTACCCTGTCCCCCTCGGTATATCGGATATAGGAGGGTCCCCTCTCTATTTTCTCATTACTTACAGTACAACCATTTGGTTGGAGAGGTCTGTGGTCCTGTGGACCTTACCATGGATTCTTTTAAAACATCTGGTTTCAGTGATGATCAATTTAATAAGATCATTGGAACTGGTGGGAATAATGGTGGAAGAGTAACAATATTTACCTCAGATAGTAATGAGAAAAAGAATAAGATTTTAAATTTAAAGAAAAAAATGATTAGGACTGAATTTCATGCGGATTTTCTTATAGAATATGTAAAGGCAGGAGTTATCCCGATTGGATTACAGGTAAGAAATGAACCTGGCCTATTTGTAGATAATAAAAAATTCTTAGAGACTTGGACCCTTATAGCTAACCGGTGCAGTCAGGATTGGATGCTGCTTATTATTGAAACAGCTCAGGGCATGGTACTAATAGAGAAACAGGAGGTTGAAGAGTTAGAAAAAGCCCGAAAGGAGAGTATGGCCCTTGAAAATGCAAAACAATATATAGAAGAAGTAAATCAGGATGTTGACGGATATAGAGACTATTTGATGAACAAGAAGTCTACGAAATTGAGAAAAGATGTGAATAGGTTTAGCTATGAATTAGTTTATCCATACCTACAAAAAGATTTTTATCAAAATAAAAAAGATCAGGGCGGGGATATGAACCCAGGACGGAGATGGGTGGCACCCAAAATGGGAGGGAAAAAGTATGTAACTTTTTCCAAGTCATCAGGTTCGGGTAGTGAAGATGAGGTATATACACACAATAGTGCGGATTTGGGAGACAAAAGTAGTAGTGTTTTTTTAGAAGCCCGCCCGAGACTGAATCGTAGAGGGAGGGGTATAGGAGAAAGGTCTATGCCACAAAGATATCAACCTCAACAGGAATATATCAGAACAAGGAATCAACGATATTGGAGGTAGATAAGGCCCCTATAATTAATTTATCAGCTAGGACCCTCACTAACATCGAGGTTGAGGTGTTAGAGAAGGGCCTGAGCTTTGCCCCTACAGCCAATATTAATAGGGTGGATCTACAGCAGGAATTGAGGGCCTTTTTTCGAAAAGTTAGGCTTCAAAAATATTTCATGGGGTGTCAAGAGACAAGGGAGACTGATAATATATCTGGTTTGAAACCCAAAGCTACCTTTACTCCCTCGCTCTCACAAGTAGGAAAAGAAGTGGAATTGTTTGACACACTGGTGGATAAAGAGATTCAGAGAATCATGCGTAGTAACCCCTTTAAATCAAAGAACAATCTGTCCAAGGAACATTCTAACGCTCTCTGTGCTTTACAGGGGGATGTTAGTATTACTATAAAACCAGCAGACAAAGGTGGTGGTGTAGTAGTCCTTGATACGTGGGATTATGAGAGGAGGGCTGTTGACCTCCTGTCAGTACAAGACCACTATCAAAAAGTATCCATGAATCGATTAGAGATTCTGAAAAAGGAAGTGAGAAAAGTTGTAGATAAGGGATTAATGGAAGGTTGTATTTGTGAAGAAGAGGGACGTTTTCTTCTGAATGAGTGTCCCATTACTCCGGCATTTTATGGATTGCCCAAGATCCATAAGAATACCTCAGATCCTCCCTTGAGACCGATCATCTCATGTATTGGGTCCCTTCTTGAACCCCTCAGTAAGTACGTAGACAGCTTTCTAAAACCCTTAGTTTTACAACAGAAATCATATATTAGGGACTCCACTGATATGATATCAAAGGTAGAGGGCAGACTCTTTAATAGCGGTACACAGCTTTTAGTGACGTTAGACATAGAAGCCCTGTATACTAATATTCCACAGAATCATACTATAGAAGTAATTAGGAACTGTTTAGAGGAGATGGACCTTAGAGGTGCAAGTAGTGAGTTTATCATTAACTGTGTTTCTCTGGTTCTTAAAAATAATCTTCTTTTATTTAAGAATGATCTGTACCTCCAACTGAAAGGGACGAGCATGGGAGCAACCTGTGCCCCCAGTTTGGCTTGGCTTTATGTTGGTGATTTTGAGAACAAGCACATATATAATTTTACAGCGCCTTTTTATGAAAATGTCACCGCTTGGTTCCGATTTATTGACGACATATTCTTTATATGGGAAGGACCAGAGGAGACGCTTCAAGAGTTTCTCCAGTGGTTGAATCTG
The DNA here is from genome assembly GCF_031143425.1 of Pleurodeles waltl. Taxonomy (NCBI): domain Eukaryota; kingdom Metazoa; phylum Chordata; class Amphibia; order Caudata; family Salamandridae; genus Pleurodeles; species Pleurodeles waltl. The sequence goes on from NC_090450.1 coordinate 695,456,378, forward strand.
GGAGACATTAACTTACGTTTCACAGCCCATATCAGTAAGACGGTGGTTGATTTCCTTGATATTTCTATCAAGGATGACAATGGATGTTTAGGGGTAGAGTTATTTACGAAACCTACCGACAAAAATACCCTGCTTCATTATAAGAGCTTTCACCCTAAAGCTCAGAGGGACTGTATCCCTTTTGTACAATTTTTAAGATTGAGGAGAAACTGCACATCCTTGGAAGATTTTTATAAACATTCTAATGTTCTGAAACAAAAATTGAAGAACAGGGGGTACCCGAAAAAGCTACTCAGTCACTCTTTTAAGAGAGTTCGGTTCTATGATAGGGATAGTATGTTTAATCAGGATCGAAGAAGGAAAGAAAATGAACGGATAGTTTTTGTTAGTCAGTTTAGTGGTATCAGCAATAAGATCAAAAATGTGATAAATAGGAATTGGCATTTATTGGATGCTGCAGATGAGACTAGGTTGGAAAAGCCCCTTTTTGCATTTAGACATAACCAGAATCTGAGAAATAGATTGGTTCATACTTATAGGGAGGATCGTCAAGCTGGACAGCTGGGGCTAACTGGCAATATAACTAGAGGTAACTATAAATGTGTAAATTGCAGCTGCTGTGATAAGTGCTTAGAGAAGAAAGTTATTGAATACAAGGGAGTAAGTATTACCTCTAAAACCCTTAACAATTGCCGTAGTAAGAATGTGGTGTACTTGATTCTTTGCCCCTGTGGATTAGGATATGTGGGGGAGACAGGGCGAGAACTGCGGGTTCGCCTATGTGAACACAGATCAGCCATTCGAACCAGAAAGATCAATGCACCTTTGGTGGAACATTTTATTAGTAGTGAACATTCAGAAACAGACTAAGTGGTTCATCCTAGAGAAAATATTCCAGAGGAAGAGAGGTGGAAATTGTGAGCTACTAAGGAGAAAACGCGAATGGTGGTACATCACTAGGTTAGACACCATTGAATATGGTTTAAATTGTAAGGAGGAAGGGGTTTGACTGTGGAGGGGCTGTTTTGGATTGACCTGGATGGTCATTTTTTCCTCAATTCCTTATTTCCTCTATTTAGGAGATTGCTGTCTATTATTATGCTAGGGGTGTGTACATATGTATATGTATATATATTTTTTATAGCTTATGGGTTGGTTTTTGGTATTTTAGATATTCTTATTAGACAGTAATCCCTTTTTGGACCATATGTTTGTTGTATAGTCCCCGTATTTAGCTGCTCTATTTTGATAGGGATAGTGTCCAACAGATGATATTAGCTTTTTTGTATTTTTAGCAAATTTCTAGTTTTTATTTTAATTAATAGGAGATCGGGGGTTTTATTTGATTTTTTTTAAATCATCTTAGTTTCCCTGCAGGTCGGGTTCATTATCGAACAAACGCAGGACTTCAAGATGGCGCCTGTTCGGTGCTAAAAGCAACAGTCTAGTGTCTCGCTCGGTGTAGGCAGGAAGTGAATCAGACTGAATAGGAAGTGATTTTACTTCTTGGTTCATACCGGATGGAGCGAGCACTCGGTATAATGCAAAGCGGTTGAACAAAGATAATAACGCCGACTTAGCGGTAAGTTAAGGGAACCGTCTGGATCACAGGGGGCCCGTGGGTACGTCTAAGTTGAGTTATAGAGCTGCACTACAGAATTACAAAAAGTGTCAGTCTCTTATATATGAAAAATGAGTTAAGAGGAACTAGAGGGCCCAAAGGGGCTTTTTGATACCAGAGTCTGCTTTAGTGTGGCAGTAGGGCGGTCTTTGATTTATTGTTTAACAACCTTTAGAGTATTGTGTAATCTTGTAATTCAAAATGTTTGATTCTCATTGTAGAATTAAGGCTTGAACCAGATGAACAATAGTTGGTTCTGACCTATTTTATTTGAATACATTTGGATTCCATGGTAAGCCCCAGGAATATGACCAGTGCATGTTATGAAATTAAAGATATTTTGGGATTGCATGAGGGATACATACAAACCTGCTTGCTTTCCTATCTCTGTTGTAACACTTTGTCATATTTTTCATGCACTTATGGGAGAAAGAAAGCATGGATGAATTCCTATCACTATATGGGTCACTACATGGTGTTTGGGCCCCTGCGATATGAAGGATAATTGATTAATGGTCCTCTATCTCACCTATATAGAAATATACTTCCTAAAGACTGCGGATGTCGAGGAAAGTATCTATGTTTATCAGTGTGGATGTTTAGAATTGGCATTTGTGGAGGTGAGTGATTGTGGATTGATTTAATAGTTGGTTCTTTTACTTTAATATTAAGAGAGATTTAAAAAAAAAGACTTTTCTAATGAACATTGGGTATACTCTGGGAGGAAAGTAATTTTGGATACATATATACATATATTGTACTATTGTATATCTAAATATATGTGTATATATATATATGTGTGTTAATTAATTTTTATTCATGGTATGATTTTGAAGGTGGGCAATGTAATCTCTATTTGTGATGATGAATATTAAAGGAATCTGGGTGGAATTTGGATAATGAATCGGTCCCATTGGGGTGGATGAATGTCGAATACGGGGGCTTGAGAAATGTGGAAGTATATATATATTTAGTCTTTTGTGTTGTAGTATGTAGGTTCGACTGAACAACCTTGGGGAGCATAATATTTAGTCCTGAAGAAGGTGGTGAAAAAGGTCTGGAAGCCCACCGAAACGCGTTGACGCTTTACTCTCACTGGACCCATAGGAGGAGGCTCTTATTGAATAAGGATTGCTGACAATTATCGATAGGCCTAGACCTACCATAATTGGGACAGTCTTATTTTATAGACTATTGTATATGTCTTCTTTTTATCTCCCTTTTATTGAATTTTATTTGGTTTTATTGATGTTTTTAGTATTGATGTGTTTGTCATGTTACTGTATGATCTGGGGACTTTATTTGGAACTATATTAAATACTTACCCTTGATTCCTTTGTCTTTAGGCTGATCAATAGAGAGATTCATTGATTGTGTGAGTGTGAAGTGACTGGTTTGGTTGTCCCGTGGGGGATTTTTATGATTTCACCGCAGAATTAGATGGAAACATCATGAGTTCTAATCATGTAAAGGTACACGGCCCACCTAAAAGGTTTGCTGGAAAGTAAGTGAAAGTCAGGTTTCCACACGGAAAACAGCCAACAAACTGGCAATTTTGCTTAATGAGACTGGCAGCAGTCATCAGATGATAACAAGCCATGGGTTATTTCCAGTGGAAGAATGTAATCAAACAAGTTGACAGAACATCCATGGTACTCTGTATTGTTCCCATGTAGAACTTGAATCGGAGATGCAATTTGCGCAAAATGGATCCATAGCTTTTGTACTTTAAAAGCAGCAGGAGCGTTACACAAATGTTATCAATCAGGTTCACCCCACACGTAAACCCCCGAAGGGAGACCACACAGCACACCCATGGTCAATGGCAAGTGTTAGGATCTGTAAAAGAAACAAGTATGACTTTTCTTGCAAATAACATTTGTCATTTGAAATGTGCTCTCCTTTTTCCTTTCCTTGTTTACTAATTAGCAGGACGTTATTCGGGCACTTTGCTGTAATTTCTGCAGGTTCTGGAGGGCCACGTGGGGATTCAACCCACACTTTAGCACTGAGGTTTTTATCTGCTGAACTTCCCTTTTGTTGCACTGTCAGAAGGGCTGGGGAAGTCCCCTTCCTTACCAAACCTCCATACACTGCACTTAAGACAAGTTGGACAATTCTGTCTCCAATCTGTATGAATAAGTCAACTTCTCCACTATTTAACATAATAACTTTGATTTCTCCTTAGTAATCTGCGTCAGTCACTCCCCCTAAAACCTGAATACCTTTAAGGGCCAACACAGATCTGGAAGCAATAAATCCAAAATGTTCTGGGGGAATCGGTATTCCAACACTTGTTTCACACAACGCTATGTCTAGGAGTTTTAGTCTGTAAACTTGTGAAGCATGTAAGTCAAGACCTGTAGATTTGGGTGTGGCTCTGTAAGGAGCTAACGCTCCAGGTTTTATTTCCCAGTATGTGATGGTATTGGTGGCCACATGTGGTTGTATTTGCAAAACTGGAGTTAACATTTGCACCAACGGTGTTTCAGCATTTGTTAATGGTCTATTGTTCAGAATCTTAAGGGCTTCATTTAAATGCCCTCTCCAGTTATTCAAAGTTCCATCAGATAATTTTCGCAATTGAGCTTTCAGTAAACCATTCATTCTCTCAATCAGTCCTGAGGCCTGTGGATAATAAGGAATATGATATATCCGCTCAATATTGTGCTGAGAGCAGTAGTCCTGTACCAATTTGCCTTTGAAGTGTGACCCGGTGTCATTCTGAATCTGGAGTAGTACTCCATAGTATAACATTAACAAGTACAGAGTTCTGATAGTATTGTGTTGAGTAGCACGTTTGCAAGGGACAGCAATCAAGTATCCAGAATAAGTGTCCACTACGGTACAGGCGTATTGACACCTGCAACTAATCAGTAGTGGTCCAATGTAATCAATTTGCCATATCTGTCTTGGTAACTTTCCTCTCCCCAACGGATCTTTGACGGTTTGTGGGATAGATCTCTGTTGTGTGTGCTGAAAAATAGGACATTGCAAAAGTACAGTTTTGATCAAATCTAGGGGAATGTGCATCTCTCTAACCTCTGCCCACCTGTAAGTGGCTTTCTCTCCCAGGTGTCCACATTTCTGGTGAGCCCACTAAGCCATCCCCACCAAGTCAGAATTCTGGGTTGACACTTCTGCTCTGAATTTTTATCTATGATGTCTGCAAGGGAATTAAACCAGCGTTCTAATGAGTTGATGGGACAATGAGCATCTATGACTTTACTCTGTTTTTCCCAAATTTCCTGCCACAACTCATTGCTCCACATCTCCTTTGAATGAATGAACCAGTTATGTGCAAGTCATGTGGAAAGCCAAATGGCTAATCCATTGGCAGTGAACCAAGAATCAGTGTGAAAATGACATGTCTCAGGCAGCTCTTGCTTTAGAGTCTCACACACAGTTTACAACTCTGCATATTGGCTACGTTTTCCTTCTCCTATGGTGGTCAACAACTTTTCAGTAACTGGATTGTATGTCACTGCTTTCCATTGTCTTTTAGTACCCATGTATTTCAATGAATCATTAGTAAAACAAACATGCTTTCTATCCTCAGGGGACAAGAATTCAAATAGTGCACTCCATTTCACTGGTGACTCTTACCTGTGGTACCTTCTGCATCCTCTACTTGCCCTGTAAAGGGGCTGGTGACACCTGTTCATGTAGGGCTGCAGTGCCTGTCGGTCCTACTCGAGCCCTGTCTTGTATGTACCAGATCCAAAGTATGATACTATCCTCTTGTGCATGTCCTATAAGGTGAGATTTAGGTGAACTCATCACCCACTGCATGGTTGATAGTTCAGGTTTCAGAATTACATTATAACTTAATAATGTGATTTTCTTATTATCCACTAGAGCCCAATAACAAGTCAAAAGCTGTTTTTCAATAGGAGGATAGCGCTCCCCAAAGTCAAGTCGTTTTCTAGTCCAAAGCCCCAGGGGCACCCTTGTCCTCCCCATTTTGACTAGCCAAGCAGGCAAATGATGAACATTCGAGCAGTAAAAGTATTCTATAGTGGCATGGATAGACTCCCTGCAAGAGTCTGCCAAATTCCCAGTTATTTAGCGAGCTAATGTCCAGGTCACTTTTATCACTAGGGATGACCTATCATGATTTAAGTTGCATAAGCTGTTAAAATCTCTCCAGATACTATATTACTGTTGGCAACAGCTGACTGCCAACTATTAAGATAATTTGGTAAAGAGCTGGCTTGATCAACACTGGGTGCATAAATACTGGTCAGCAGATCATCCCCCACCCCCTCACCCCCCACAACCTGCCAGCTAGATCTATCATATACCTACCAGCTAGAACAACCAGTTTGGGTAGGGTAAAGGTCATCCCACTCCTCACTGAAATCATTGTATCCCTAATGTAATCTGTGTGAAACAGTTTGCTCTTTCTGGGCCTATTCCATTTCCCATGCTCTTCCTCTGTAAAGTACTTTTTCTGAATGAGTGTTGTGCAGGTCCCTCTACATTTCACATATGCATGGATTTTGTATTGAGTTGCATTTATATAGCACTTGCTGCCCCTGATGAGACTTTGAAGCATTTTACTGTGAATACCATGCTGCCCTGTAAGGTTAGTAATTAATCCTGATGGTATTGTTGGTTAACTGGATTTATATTGTGCTCTCAGTGAAACTATTGTATGCATTTACTTCATTATATGAGGAAGATTATATTATTAGAAGTTAGGTGTGATCATTTGTTGGGGGGGCAGTGTGAGTTTATGCAAATGGTTGATGGCATGAATATATAGGCTACAGGAGTGTTGCATAAACTATGGCTTTGGCGTAGTTCTACAAGGTTTGCTTTCCCACCCATGGGTGACACTGGTGAATTTGTTGTGAAAGACAGGTTATTGTAGCCCTGCCAAACCCCACCCAATACATAACTTGAGTAGGGTTATTGCTTTTGGGTTACTAGCAAACCATGCAAGGGGATCAGGGGCACCCTGGTAATAGAAACAAACCTGTTTTGTTATTCACAGTATTACACACTGCTAAAAGAACATACACTTTTAGCTGAAAGTATTTATTACATAAGGCTGAATCTGTTTCTCAAAAACAACAGATGATGGACGGAATGCAGAACAAACAAACATTCACCCCATTCACAAATCTGGGTTTAATCCATCAGTTTTTTTGCTCGCTATGCCATTCCAGTATGGACCCAGCCATATGCAAATCAGTCTTCACCCTTTTCCCAATGGGGACAGTCCATCCCGAACTGCCAGACCGGGTCCTCCCTGGACAGGACAAAAGCATCCTGGGACCGGTTTCAGGGTGTCATCCTTCGTCAGCCAGGCTAACTTGAATCCAGTGGCATAGTGAGCCCGGGACATTTGAAAATGTTTGAAGCAAAAGATTAACATTCATTTATCTGGGGAATGCAACGTGTAGCCTTAAAGCCTGCAAACAATACCCACCTGTACTGTAAGTCTGGTCAAAGCCCTCTAAATGTCCATACCATCATGTGTTTGTATTTATGATTATTGTAAAGCATATTCTGACCGGAGGTATCGAAGCGCTATGCAGGGACTAGAGCCAAAGCAATCATAGATCTAGAGGGAAAATAGCCATGTCTTAAGATGCTTACGAAATGGTAGCAGAGAGGGGATTGGACTGATCCCATTTGGGTGGGAGTTCCATAGCTTAGTGGCTGCTTTAGAGAAGGCCCCATGTCCCCATTTTACTTTGTGGGTTCTCGGAAACTTCACTAATCTGAGGTTTGATTATCTTAGTGAGCGCTTTGGGGTGTGCCAGCTAATTGCAGTTTGTAAATATTTGGAGCCTTGGAAGTGAAGAGTTTGTGTGCCAAGCACAGTGTCGTGAAGGTGATACATTTCCTAACTGGAAGCCAGTGCAAACTCCTAAGGCCCTCCTTAATGGAAGCTTACCTGGGTATCATGAGTACTAATCTGGCTGCTGAATTTTGAACAAGTTGTAGCTTATTCAGGGCAAGTTGATTAATGTTGGGGTAAAGGGCATTGCTGTAATCTAGCCTGGACACAATAAGGGCCAAAACTCCAGTGACTCTAAGTTCATATGGGATAAAACGCAGGATGTTCTTAAGAATTTTGAGTAGCCAAATACATGTGTTTGTAACTTTATTTATCTGGGCATCAAAGGTTAGTCCTGGGTCACAAATGACTCCAAGATTTCCTGACAGAATTGTTGGGGTTGGTAAGGTCCCACAGGTCTCAGGCCACCAGTTGAGGTTCCAAATGGTGGGGTTCGCACCAAAGACCATAACTTTGGTTTTGTCCCCATTCATTTTTAACCAATTCTGGTTCATCCATTTATTGCCTTCTCTCTTAAAAGTTTGAAATCTGCCAGCTGTGATGTCTGCCCTGTCTTGCATGGTAAAAATGATTTGGGCATCGTCAGCAAATGAGGACACCTGGAAGTCAAAGGAACAAGTTCATTTAGCCAGAAGGGCGACAAAGTTTGAAAAGGGTTGGACTCAGATGATCCCTGAAGGACCGCACAAGGAAGTTTGTAAAGGGGTGAGCAGAAATCCCTACACTTAATCAACAAAATTCTCTGGGTGGACATATAAATGCGGAGGCCGGATACGATTCAGAATGGTGATATTTATTAGTATTCTTGCTGTAACAATTAATGTTGGCTCTCCTGATAATAATTCTTCCTTTGGTTTTACAGGATCTTCCATCAGGAGGGCCCCATCCTGGATTCTCAAGGAAAGAGAAAAAGCGGTAGGTATGAGAACTTGATGTAGTACTACGCTTATCAGTCACAACACCCATTGTGTGTTCTCTAGGTTAGGGTAGGTGCTCTTTCGATACACAAAGCAGAAGCCAACATGCAAATAAATAAATATCAGGGGAGGGAAAGAAAAGAAAGAAAACGAGTGTCTTGAGGGTGCTGTTGTGCGGTTGGGTGTGTGAGTTGTGTGTTGTTGTATTCAGCGTCTGCTTGTAGTGTTCTCAGTCTGGCTTCTCCTACTGGTGATGCAAAGGATTGTGGGGTGTGTATGTGAGTGTTTTATAGTGTTGTGGATGTGTCAGGTGTGTGTTTTCAAACTTGCCAATGTGTGCATTTTTTGCTGTTGTGTCCCATTGCTGGCCGTGGCGGTCTGTACTGCCAATGGTCGTTCTTCATCCACTACCCGCCGCAGTGATTTGTGCATCATTATTTGGAGGGTGGGGGATTTGTGTGCTCGGCGGGGCGGGGTGGGATGTGCAGCCTATCTGCCGACAAGGCCCTGGCGGTGGCAACAAACATTTTGGCTGGTTCTGTTTTTGGCATCTTTATATGGCGGGTTTCTGTTTACCGCCAATGGTGGTATTCTGGTCACCGTTGCCACGGCGGCCGACGGTGTTTACCGCCATAATCATAATGACCCCCTAAATGAAGTATAGTGCTTAGAAACACAGTAGCTCCGACTGGGGCTACCACAACATTGTGATGGAGTCACTTCCAATAGTCCACGGGGGAGTGCAGGCCTGTTACAGAGTCACATGGACCCTGAGTACAGTACCTCAGAAATGATGAGGAAACAAAGATGTTGCAAGGAGTCAGGGAGGTGAGGCGTCACTGGAGCTGGTACGGCGTTGGTTCCTTATTGCTACTGGGGAGGCACTGGTTCCTTACTGCTAGGCAGGGGAGTTGAGGATTCGGTTCCTTACAGATGCAGGTGATGATGCAGAGTCTGCTGCGAGGCATTGTTTCCTTATGACACTGTGAAATCTATGGATCCAGCAGGACAAGACTTCAGGCGCCACCTTTGTAGGGTTGCGATCACCCTATGGGGCCACAGGTGCTGTGGTGGAGTCTTAGTCGGGTGTCAAGGACGCGGTGACAATGCTCTGGACTCATGCTGTGGCGGGACTTCAGAGGCGCTGCAGCGGCCTAGGGCCAGCGGTTGAGTTTACAGTCTGTGAGGAACACAACTACAGTGCGGGTGGCAGCTTGGAGGCAGAGTGCGGTGCCGATCCTGAAGTTGTTCCGGGCATCGGTACACTGGTTTGTTCTTTTTTCTCACCATAACTCACTCCCAAAGGCAGAGCAATTGGGTTTGGCACCCCTTGGCAAGGCAGGACTCTCAGCAAGAGAACCGAGGTGCAGGCAGATTAAGGCCCTCATTCCAACCCTGGCGGTCTCTGACCGCCAGGGCGGAGGGCAGCGGTAGCACCGCCAACAGGCTGGCGGTGCTTCCTGTGCTATTCTGACCGCGGCGGTAAAGCCGCGGTCAGAAAAGGGGAACCAGCAGTTTCCCGCCGGTTTTCCCCTGGCCCAGGGAATCCTCCATGGCGGCGCTGCTTGCAGCGCCTCCATGGGGATTCTGCCCCCCTTCCCGCCAGCCTGTTTCTGGCGGTTATCACCGCCAGAACCAGGCTGGCGGGAACGGGTGTCGTGGGCCCCTGGGGGCCCCTGCACTGCCCATGCCACCGGCATGGGCAGTGCAGGGGCCCCCTAACAGGGCCCCACAAAGATTTTCACTGTCTACTTAGCAGACAGTGAAAATCGCGACGGGTGCCACTGCACCCGTCGCACCCCTGCAACTTGGCCGGCTCCATTCGGAGACGGCTTCATTGTTGCAGGGGCTTTCCCGATGGGCCGGCGGGCGCTCTTTTGGAGGGCGCCTGCCATCCCAGCGGGAAAGTTGGAATGGCCGCCGCGGTCTTTTGACCGCGGGGCGGTCATTCGCCGGTGACCGCATGGCGGGCGTCAGAATGACCGCCTAAGTCTTTGTTATCCCTGAGACTTCTCAACAGGAGGCACGTTCAGTCCAAGCCCTTGGAGATCACTTGTGGGGAAGGCAAAGTCCTTCCAGCAGAGTCAGGGAGCAGCAGGCAGCAGGGCAACAAACAGAAGAGCAGTCTTTCCACAAAAATGGCACTGAAGTCCTTCCAACAGAGTCTAGTTGCAGGTCCAGAAGTTTCAGATTTGAGAGGGTCACAGACCCAGTAAACATATACTGTATATTCCCAAATGTGCCTTTGAAGTGGGGTTGACTTCAGAGAGTGGTTATGAAGAGCCCCTCCACCTTTCTTGCCCAGGAAGACCCATCAGTATGCAGATGAATGCAGATGCAGCTGAGTGTCCTGTGTGTATGGCTGTCTGGATGGAATGCACAATGAGAGCTGGCAACCAGCATAGACCAGACATGGACTGGAGACAGGCTTTAGGGCACGGGGCAGTAAGTGCAGAGAAATGCCTACTTTCTAAAAGTAGCATTTCTAAAATATCAATGTTAAATCCTACACCAGTAAGTAGGATTTCTCACTACCATTCCAACCATACCAAACATGACAATGCCATTCCTTTTAGATCAGAAATTACCACTTAAAAGTAAATAAGGGAATTTCCAATGCTGGCCTATTGGAGGAACAGCCATCACAATAGTGAAAAACAACTTTGGGTGTTGTAAAGATTAAATCAGGGCGCACAAAACGACAACAAACACTAACAAAGCACTACCATACTCTAAGACAACAGGATAGGATTACAGAGAAATTGGACTAATCACAAGAGTGCGAGAGAGAGGGAGAAGAATAGGATGTTGCAGCAATCCAGAAGGGAGATGAGGAGGAGAGTGGGCAGACAGCAGAGCTAGGCAGCAAGACAGGAAGTGGAGACACGAAGTGAAACAGATGTGCAGGAAGAGACTGCCACCCCAGACGAAGCATCTGACATGTGGAGCAAAGAGCGGTACACCCCCCTGGAGGATGCTGGAGAGCTGCCACAACTCAGGAGAGTTGCAGCATAGCGGGTGAGTCTTGGAGGGAAGGGTCTGTGTATGTGTGGAGAGGTGGGATGGTCATGGACCGAGTAGCTGTCACTGTAGACTTTGGGCCAATACTTCAACTTTATTGTTTTCTGTTATTTTTGTTGTTGTGTGGCTGTGTGTGGAAAGTACTGTTTCCCCAGTAAACAGCCACTGGGCTATACTAAAGTTTTATAGACTGGCCCGTGGGGAAATATGTAAGCATGGTTTTTGTGATCTTGCAGAGGGGGTAGTCCCTAAAAACACTGTGTGAGGTTAACTAGGCCTATATCGGAAACCCTGAACCTCTCCCCCTACAGAATGAAAAGTGGGAACCGAGAGTGACCCTGTGGAAAAGACCACCAAAGTCGTAATGAGGGCCAAAACCTTTCAAGTTTGGCTCACCTTTAAAGCTGTGGCTTCCCGTATTAGTACAAAAGCAAAGGGGGATCCATTCGGGATGACCTTGGTTTACCATGGCACAAGACATGGGTGAACATGGCTTCCTCCAGACAGCAATCATAAATTGTGTTCATTCCTGTAGCTGAAGGGTGGAGACTGAGTCACTGAGTGAAGGGTTTCCCTAAAAAATTCAATAAGAGCCTTGCCCCTACTAATTAGTTCTTTCTGAGAACTGACATTTGGTAAATGGTATGGGGGCAGGTGATACTGTAATTTGTTGTTCAAGGAGAGAACGTTTCTTGGCCAGCCTGCCTTTTTGTATGTTATTCATTGTTGCTTCAGGAAGGTTAATGACATCCAGGTGCAGGGATCTCATAGTTAAATAGTGCCCTTGCTGTGGATACTCACGCTTAAAGTCATCCTCAGTTCTACTTGTTTGAGAAGCATCTCTTTACCCAAAGGTTGTGCCTGAGTAGCAGCTTTAAGAGGACACTTGAAAGACAACCAACCTGGTTCTGTAGCATGAAACAGTGGATGGACTGTCATGATATTCCTTTGTGGTGGTTTAGGGAACCATTAAAAGGAACACACATGGGAAAAAGACAGAGGAGCACTGCGCTTAAGACAGAGCTAATTTGCCTTAATGCTGCAAATCAATTGGTCATAAATTATCACTGCAGAATTCAATTGCCTACAAGCCTGTTGGCTCACAACTAAATGTGGCCATGGGGTGGAAGGCGAGACGGAGCACACATAGAGCCACCATAACTCACAGTACAATATTAAGACCTGCTTCTCATGCCAGCCGCTCAAGAAACACACTGCATAGCAGAGCTCCAGTTGCATTCATTGTAAATCTGATGGTCCTACGTGGAAAATGCTTGCAGTGAGGCACGGAGAGTTGAAGCACTGGATAATACAGCTGTTGGACTGGACCCTCCTGTTTTCTAAACCAGATTGTGTTGGCTTTTAGGGCTCTGTGCACTTTATCACTACTAACCAGTGATACAGTGCTTGTGTCCTTGTCTTAAAACTTAGTAAAATTGGCTTAACCCTATTTGGTACATTTAATGTATTTGTAAGTCCCTAGTAAAGTGAGACTACATGTACCCATGGCCTGTAAGTTAAATGGTACTAATGTGCCTGCGGCACTGATTGTGCCACCCATTTAAGCAGCGTTTAAAACTGCATGCACAGGCTGCAATGGCAGACCTGCAGCATGTTTAAAACTGCCATTTAAACTTTTTGCCAGGTGTAAACCTTCCTTGTTAACCGATATATGTCACCGCAAAAGTAGGTCCTGATCAGTCCATGAGGCAGAGTGCAGTGTATTTAAAAGGATGGACATGTACATTTAAGTTTTACATGTCCTGGTAGTGAAAAACTCAAATTGACTTTTCACTACTGCAAGTCCTACCTCTATCATAGGATAGCATTGGGTTATTATTGCCTTATTAAATTTAATAAGTGATAACTTTTGATTGGGAGTATATATTGATGTTGAGTTTGGTCTCTTACAAATTGTAATTTAGAAATCTCTTTAATGGTAAAGTTAGATTTCAAGTCACAATTTTGTGAATGCCACGTTTAGAAAGTTAGCATTATCTTGTCCTAACCATTTTCTGCCTGAGTCTGTTTCCTATGTCACAGGGCTAGACATAGTTGGCAGATGGCCTGTGTGTATTCCTCCCATACAGTATCACAAAAGGGGAGTGGGTGCTGACAGGATGTCAGGATTTGGGGGAAAGGGGTGTGGTGGTGGTGATGGAGAACTGTCACCTGCTACACTTGCACTTCACAAATGGCTGCCGCACACTACAAAGCATTTCACACTAGTCTATTGTGATCCCAGGCAATCTGCGGCCAGGGCAGGGAAGGAAATTCTAGTCGCCTCAGAGGGGGAAAACTGTAGAAGCTTCTCCCACTTCAAAGTGGGCATCAGGTATAAAGGTTGGATCCTCAGACCCAACTCTCAATACACTTGTAGACCTGTGGATACTACAGAAGAAGGGCAGCCTTCTGCCTGAGGCCTGCGCTGCTTGCTAAGAAGGAAGACTGCACCTGCTCCCTTTCATCACAGGCTCCCTGAAGTGACTCCAAGGGTCAGCTGACTGACCTACGTGTAGAGCTACAAGGACATAACAAGCGACAGAGGCCTTCCTGCTACTGTCCAGCTAATCTGCTGCTGTGGACATGCCTGAGCCCTGCTGACCTCAGGATGGGTGAGTTCCTGATCCCCAGGAGACCCCTCTCCAGGTCTTGGGCCTTTGGCTGGCATCAGTTGAGCTTCCCCTGAAGTTTTGGGCTCTTTGTGACTGCAAACAGGTCAGTTCACACCATGATCTTGCCACCTATGTTGAGGACCAATGCAAAGTTCCAATGGACCTGTCTCTTTGTACTACATTGACAAAAGGCAACGCTAGAGCTACACTTTGCATTACAGCATCAACAGTCCACTGTGACCGCCAACTCAAATCTCCCTCTACAAGCATTCAAGATGCCTGACAGGACACTTGCGCTACAGCAATGACCATCTGTAACGCCCGACCTGCTCTTTGCGCTACAATGATAACCACCAGCTACGTTCTCCCTACTCCTTACAGCCTACCCCATTGTGAACTGGACTCTTCCCACTAGACTTTGAGAAGGTAGCACTGTTAGCAGGACTAACCTGGTCCCTGTATCATTGTGGTCAGCCTGAACGTTTGAATTTCCCCGGTCTAGCACAACCAGATGACCACGAGTGGCTGTTTGGACTTTTAGGGGCAATACCTAGCTTAAATCTTTAAAACTGCACAACTCTGGTTCTACTAATTACATGTTTCTCCTTTTGGTGTCAAATAATGTATTAAATGTTACTCTATTTTTTAAATTGGTGTGGGATTTTTCTTGTGTTTTGTTTTTTGTGCCAAGGTACCAAAGGGTTCAGCACAGGTGAATTACTTTAGTAACCTGTATGGCTCTCCCTGACAGGGATTCTGGCTGTTGCTTCATAATGGCTGAACTCCCGCCTCCACCCACCAACCCCCAACTAACAACCCAATTCCTCACAACAGCCAAATAACTTACAACCTGTGCATACACAGCACCACAATGTGAGTTCTGGCTTGGTCAGTCTCACCAGAAAAAGTGCTACACTGTAGTTTACAAAGCAGAGTAAAAAGTCTGAGAAAAGAGTGACCAGAAGCAGGGACAGGGAAGAAAGAAGGCACTTCTGAGAAGAGAGGGTAAAAAAAAAGGAGCATAAAAAAGAAGGCAATACTGAGAACAGGGGAGGGAGAGTGAGGGAGTAGGCACTGCTGAGGAGTGAGGGGCCAAAAGGAGGAAAAGGGATTAGAGCAGGAGGTTTGTAGGTGAGAGGTTTGAGAGGAAGAGAGAGAGCAATGACTGTGGATGAAAGAACATCCAGACAGGAAAGGAATGGAGAAAGTGAGAGCAAGCATTGCTAAGGAGAGAGGGACTACAGTGTGGAAGGTTGGGAAAGCAGACATTGCTGGGGGGAGACTGGAACTTAGTCAGGGCCTGACCCTCACATTGAGGCATGCAACACGCCTTCCCTGGAGCTACTGAGAGAGGTCTGATATCTTTCTTACAAATGGCAACATGTACCAAAGACTGCAGCACCTTCCAAGTTCAGGAATGTATCATAGTACACAACTTTTACAATGTTGTAACAAGGGATCTCCGACTTCCCAGTTCTCGCCCTCACTACTTAACTCAAACTTTTCATTAAATGCACTGTCATCTTTCCAGGGGTTGAGTAGAGGTGTTTGATCTTTATCATTCAGAGCTCTGCTGTTTTCCACGTATAGGCATTAGCACATAATCCTGTCCTTTTTCTTTACCATCTGTTATTTGTGGTGGGTGGTGGTGTCGTAATAACACAGAAGGGACTACAAAATCCATAATGCAGAGGTGAAACCTAAACTGGTTGAACCACGGATTCTTGAGAGCTCTGTCCATCACTGTCAAGTGGTCCACTCCCATGTCATCTGAAACTATCAGACACATACATTCCTGGTATTTCTACCTCCACTGAAAAACTATCTACTGATTTGGTTTTCTGCATAAGATAGGTGAGTACTGAGCTAGACATTGGTCAGTCTCTGGCTCAAATGTGAAGATTTCCTTCAGAAAACTGATACTGTCCTGACGTTTCACTTGACTGTGGGAGGATCAGAGATGTTTGAGCCTAGAGGATGCTCATGTGTTGAGGTCTTCCAAGGTAGAGGTGGCTGAGCAACAGAGCAACAGGGAGAGCCTTGTCAGACCTGAGCCAATTGTCAGCTCTGGCTCTAAGTGGGCCTACACAAGCCAAGCCTTGAAAATATTTGGAATGTAAATCATGCAGCAAACCTTGTGTTAAATGGGATAAGGTGTGTTCAAAATTCAGCAAAGTGTATTCTTATTTTTTTGTATGAGATTCTGATTATTAGGTTTTCAATAAACATTACATGTCAAAAAACTTGTGTCAATCATTAATAGTGATGGCAGCAATACATAGACTAGTTGGCAAGTATACCTCAGCTTCACAAGAACATCAATAAGCATCCCCATCAAGGATAAACTAAATAAATAGAACCAGGCCTTGACTGGCCAGGTAAGCTCGATTAGGGGAGGATACAATTATACGGCGATCCTAGATATGCCACAAGGTCTGTGAGCTGAGCAAAGAGTGAGGTCCTGTGTAAGTGCTGGTCAAGATATGATCGTCAGGGGTAAGGCCTGTGGGCAGTGAGCGCTCCCCACCAAATGTATGGCCCATGGAGGTGAGGCTTGTCCCTCTCCAGTATGGTCATGACATGGTGTCATGAGACCAACAGGTCTAGCCATAGGGGAGAAAAAAAGAGGGAAAACTAGAACCCAACTGGTGGGAAGGTGGTGGGATTCTCCTGTTCTGCAGCACAAGGGAAAGAGATATGATCGCTGGGGTGGGGGTCCTGGAGAGGTTACTATTGAGGGGCTGCCCAGTGAGGGGCGGGCCTTCCTCCCCCACCAAAATCCACCCACAGCACCAGAGAGGTCTTTTAACTGAATAAGTCGAGGGCTCTGAGTCTGGTGGGCATGACGCATAGGCGTTCAAATCGGAACATATAGTCAATGAGGGGTTAGTTGTCAGTGTGTCCTAGGTTGTGTGACATTTGTTCCATGGCTAGTGTGTGGCACAATTGCATAAACCAGGCTGCCACTGAAAGAGGTATCAAGGTATTCCTAGCCAAAGCAATACATTGTTTTGCTGCTCCTGACATGACGGACAAGATACCAGTCTTCATAGGTCAATGCCTCTGACGTGACCCGTCGAATCCCCAGTATGTTGTACCTTTATGATTTGTCATTCTGTTTCAGTGTTTGGAATATTTCTGTATTCTTTATATATATGTATTATGTGTTTGTACTTGACATGAGTTCCATGATTGTATGGTGCTGCTTCCGGTTGTTGGGCTTAGATTGGCTGGACGGCAGAGACAGCAGGCATGCTGGTTGTGGGCTCTACTTCTATGTACTTAAGCTTATTACAATAAAGCTGCACATTATGAGGGGGGCGTGGCCAGCAGCCGATGAAGCTGCACTTGTAGAGCGGCTCTCCGGGGCCGAGAACGGGACCCGGACCGAATCCTAGCCATCAACCAACCCCGAAAACCCCATCAAACTCGATCCCAACACTGGCGTTCCCCTGTACAGTATTCGGAGCAGTGGTGGCATCCCCGAACAACTAAGAAAGAAGAAATGCGATCGAACCCTGGAGCTTCAGAAAAATCAAGATGGCGGCCGCAAGGGGAACCGGGTCCCGTTTTGCAGAAATAACTAAGCTCCTCGACTCTAAGACGCGATCTCGACAATCCGACACCCCAAACTGATGCAGGGAGGAAGCGGCGACCCATAAGGCCACATTGGGAGAAAGGAGAGGAGCAGCAGCGGGATCGAATCGGTGCGGGCCCGGAGGCCCGAAAACCCAGAGCGGAATTTGCACCGCGGCGAGGGGGCACACTGAGACGCCAGGCACCCGCAGGTGACGGCGCCCACTAGGAGCTCCCGACTCGACGCGGCTGGGGGCATACAGCATCAACTAAGACCCTGGGCGAGCGGACGGGACCTTCCGCAGCCGAGAATGGGATGGCAACCCAGATCCCACAAACCTGAGCAATTAACCACCCGGAGGCCGGAGAGATGACAATGGAAACGGGGGAGCAAACTAAGCACTCAGCCAACTCAAGCGCAGTGAGTAACCAACGATCCTAGCACCTACTAGAGGCATAAACACCCCCTGTCCCCAAAGGGCCCCTGAGAGACTACTCCAGAATCCCCACAGAAGCGACCGGGCCCCAACATCAGAACTAGTAACATTACCGTAAACCAACCCATTGGGGGCCCCCACTCCGACACGGCCGCGAACTTGCAGCACCGACTGGGAACCTAAGCGAGCAGAAGAAGCCCATCCGCAGCCTAGAACGGGATTGCTGCCCAGATCCCGTAAACCCGAGTGACCAACCTTCCAGAGATCGGAAAGACGGCAATTGAAACGGGGGAACAAACCGAGTACTCAATCAACCGCAGTGAGTAACCAATGACCCAACCACCTCCCAGAACTACAAAAACCCCCTGTCGTCGTTGTCAGAACTAATAACATTAACACTGGCCTACCCGGCCGCGCACTGGCCTAAGCAGTCCTGTCGAACTAAGAGAACGGCACGCCGACTGCAACTTATTTTGCCCACCACCGGGTGGCACCGCCGCGTTGAGGACTGCACAAAACGCTTACCCCCTCGCTTAAAATCCTAATCATCTATCTGACTAAAGTAACGACCTCTAGACGGTCTGCTCTCTGAAGACCATAACCGGACGCCCCCACCCTAACCTGCCGCAAATAAAAGCCCTCACCTCTACCAATACAGGACAAAGCTAACAAAATGGGCAAGCCCAAAAAACGAGATGGTCAAGACCAAGAAGAACCAACAGCAGACAAGACACCCGGCCAATCTCTCCACTCGGCTTCCCAGAGCACAACAACTCAACAAGAAACTACCCTGGATACAATTCTACAAGCCATAAGGGAATCTCGTGAGGCACACGAACAAAAAATAGATAATCTAACAGTGGACTTGTCACTGCTGAGAGACGATCATCGAAAACTCACAGAAAGAGTGGGGGCCACGGAAAAAACATTAAACGCGGTGACGTCTAGTCAAAAGACATTGACTCTGGAGACGTCCGATTTAATATCCAGGATCAAAACCCTAGAATCCAGAGCCGAGGACGCCGAGAATTGATCCCGGAGGAGCAACTTGAGAATAATCGGAATGCCGGAAGGCATGGAACTCTCGTCATCGAACACAGAGACATTCCTAGAAAATTGGCTTAAAGACACAGTCCCGCCGGAGGGCTTTTCGGCATTCTTTGCGATCGAAAGAGCACACCGAGTCCCCGGCAGACCACCTCCACCGGGATCCAGACCCCGCCCGATAGTAGCAAAATTACTGCACTTTAAGGACAGGGACTATATCCTCTCGCAAACTCGTATTAAAGGGGAAATCATTCTAGACAACCAGCGTATTATGGTATTCCCTGACTTCACCAAAGAAACTCAAACCCAGAGAGCTTCATACAATAACCATAAACAAACCCTACGCGAGAAAGGCATCAAATATGCAATGCTCTTCCCGGCTAAACTGAGAGTAGAACACGAGGGCAAGACGCACTTTTTCTCAACTCCACAGCTGGTAGGAGATTGGCTAGAAACCCTAAATATCGCGTCCTTGAACGAGCTGAGTGGATCATCCCGCGCCCCGGGCAGGAAACGCGGTAGATCTTCTAAAAGAGCATTAGAAACTGCACCCTCCAGACACCAATCACTACAAGGAATGCGCGAAGCAGTAGATGCAGTAGCGGCCTTGAACAGAGGAGCCCCACATTGCTCGCAAACCTCAGGTGATGCCTCGGACCATGACTCGAGCTGCGGGAGTCTTTCAATATCATCCCAAGACACATGCACCAATCTACCAAAAGTGACCCCCAGAACGGCGGAAGATCTCATCTAACCCTGCAAGAACCGGTCAGTGATCACCCAATCTACCAAGCGATCACCCCCTATATATAACCCCTGTAGAGGCTAACCTCCTAGGCAACCTCCAGTGTACAGTAAACCTCGAACACTCACTCACGGGCAGAAAATATACCTTAGCCGGGTCCCCGGAACGTCCCGGGGTGTAAGCTCTCGGCCCTGTTGCGCCTCCCACCTCCAGTAGGAAATAGGATAGTTTATATGGTTTGGACGGGGAAAGTTTTGTCATCCGGTCCTGGGGAGAGGGAGTTGGGTAAAGTTCGAATTAGAGTTGGGAATGGGACAATTCATGCAAACACAATCACTTTAGAAGGCAGATCTCAAACTAAATATAGGATGACTAACTTAGCCTCATGCCGCAGAGCCCGTGAGTAACTCTGCCAACACAACCAAGATTAACCAAGATAATGACTACTCACTATAAGATTATAACCTGGAATGTAAGAGGCCTAAATAATATGTCCAAACGATACAAAGTTCACAACTACCTCAAGCGAAGGGGGATACACATAGCCCTACTACAAGAAACTCACCTGACAGAGCAGGAAGTTAAAGCCCTTAGCAAAAGATGGAGAGGCCAAATAATTGCTACTAACTACTCAGCCTATGCTAGGGGAGTTCTTATGTGGATCCGTCCCGGGGTCCCTTTCCAAATATTCCACAAGGCTATCGATAAAGAAGGAAGATACGTATTAGCAAGTGGAAGATTAGGTGGCAGAGAAGTGACAATAGGAGGAGTATACGCCCCCAAACACGACCAAGGTAAATTCCTCAACAAGTTATCGCTAGAATTAGGTCCTCTCCTGGCTGGCACAAATATAATCGGAGGGGACTTTAACTACATCACCAGTAACTCCCTGGACAGATCGCACCCCCCAGTATCACAATCCCAATCACTGAAAACGGCGAAGCAACTCATAGAATGGCAGCAACACTGGCAATTAATAGGCTGTTGGAGAACACTTAACCCACACTCTAGGGACTACTCATCCTACTCACCTGTACATGATCTACATGTTAGACTCAATACCATCCTGGTATCCCCTGAAATACAGAGCGACGTGGTATCCGCGGAATATCTTAGCCGAACGATTTCTGATCATAATCCCCTGATAACTTCATTGGCCTGGGGCAGAGAGAAACCGACAATCCCAACTTGGCGCCTCAGAGCAGAAATGCTCGAAGACGAAGCGTTTAAACATACTTTACATACAGCTATCGGAGAGTTTTTCAAACACAACAAGGGTACGGCATCTACTAGATCCATTGAATGGGAAACTTTTAAAATAGTTATCCGGGGAAAATGCATTGCTGAAAATATAGGGGCCCGAAAGTCAATCGAAGCAGAACTTCTTCAACTGGAAGACTCTCTTAGAGACCTGGAAAGAAAGTGCCCCACACAACCTGACTTACACCCTGCAATAGCGGCTACTAGGACGAAAATTCACGTAGCTGCCAATACACTTGCCCGCTTCGATTATAAACAACACGTAACCAGACTACACTCAGAGGGGGACAAAGCTAGTGCTTTACTTGCCTGGCTCGCGCAACCCCCCAAAAAACAAACTGTAATAGTCGAAATCGAAAACTCACAGGGCACACACGTTTACACCCAAAAAGACATTAACTCTGTCTTCCAAGAGTACTATGCACTCTTATATGCCCCCCCCCCACCTATAACACTGACCCCTACCCAGTTACGTGAATTAGAGTCCCTCACCTCCCCCAACCTGTTAACAGCAGACAATTCGGCTCTAGCGACGCCTATATCTATTGAGGAAATAAAAACAGCAATCCAAAGCATGGCCAGGGGTAAAGTACCAGGAGCGGATGGGCTTCCACTAGAATTCTACCACCAGTATCAAGACCTACTAGCCCCCCACCTCTGCGCATTGTATGCAGAAGCATGGAATAGTAACTCCCTCCCACAATCCACCAACACTGCTATTATGATCCCCCTACTAAAACCAGATAGACCCGCCACAGACGTCCGCTCTTATCGCCCCCTATCAATGCTCAATATAGATTACAAAATTTTAAGACGGATTTTAGCTGATAGATTACTCCCCCATATGCCATCATTAATTCACCAAGACCAATCGGGTTTCATACCCAATCGTAGCACATCCCAAAATATTAGACGCCTCATATCAATACTCCACTCTTTGCCCCCGAACTTACCACAAGCGGCGATCATCTCGGTAGATATTGAGAAGGCATTTGACAGCTTAAGATGGGACTGTCTGGAACAAGCTATGCTAACGTTGGGGCTGGGCAGAGGATTTGTAAGGTGGACCAAACTATTATATACCAACCCTACTGCAAGAGTAAAAACAGGCAACTACATTTCCCCTTCGTTTCAGATTGGCAGGGGCACTAGACAAGGATGTCCATTATCCCCCCTTCTTTTCGCAATCGCAATAGAGCCCCTAGCGCATATGGCAAGAACAGGCCTCCATTATAGGGGCATCCTAATAAATAACTGGACCCACCACATTGCATTATACGCAGATGACATGTTGCTCTTCCTACAAAACTTAGAATCAGATTTACCTGGGGCCATGAGAATGATGGACAGTTACAGTGCTGCCTCCGACTGCGGCTTAACTGGAGAAAGTCCGCCATTTTCCCACTACACAAAGAGACCCCGGAGCCAAATGACACAAGAGGCCTCCCCTGGTCACCTAACACATTCAAATGCTTAGGAGTAAAAATTTACCATTCAGTAAATGACCTACTAGAAGGAAACATACAAGGAGCACTCAGAGGGATCAGAGCCAGTATGCGCTTTTGGGAGACATTACCACTAACAGTCACAGGCAGAGTAGCTCTTCTCAAAATGATAGTGCTGCCCAGACTGCTGTATTATTTCTCAACTATCCCACTCATAATCCCGAAAGCAGTATTCAAAGAGATAGAGTCCATGTCTACAAACTTCATCTGGGGCCCGAGTAGACATAGAATGGCACTAAGAACACTCCAGAGACCTACAGCTGAGGGTGGCCTTGCCGCCCCAGATATGGAGTTATACTACTGGGCAGGACAACTTCAATGGGTCGCAAAATTAATATGTAGCCCTCAAATTGAGGCGGGGCTACGCCTTCCCTTAAACTGCCCCATAGACAGGATACAGGGCATACTACTGAACCCCCGGAAAACCAAACAGCTGCTCCCGATAGAATGGGAGTCTGCTAGACACTGTTGGTCTCAACATCTGAAACGCTCCCGCATTAATACCCCTTACACCCCGGAGGCCCCACTGTCCTGCATGATCCATATCTCAGGGAAGCAAAGTATTTCAGGCCTCAACAAACTAATTTCGCATAATATTACTAAACTAGGAGACCTATACGGCGGAGGGAAACTCCTCACATACACTGAGCTACAAACACAATATAACCTCCCCCCCGGTTTATTCATTACCCACAACGCCATTATTAAAATCGCTCAAAAAACCTGGAGAACCGGAATCCTTGAACCCCCCACTCATAATAGCAGCAATACTATTTGCTCCATTGGGGACCTAAAATCGGTAGTATCCAGAATCTACAAAGCGCTACATGCCAGTACATGCCTATCCCTAGAAAAACTTAAAGACAAATCGGACTTAAATATCACTTGGGATGAAAAGCAATGGGATCAGATCGTCGCTCGTATCTATCCAGTTTCCAGAAATGCCAGGTTCAAATTAATAAACCTATACATTTTTCACAGAGCTTACATGACCGCACACATGATCTCCAAAATCTACAGAACAAACTCCTCAAGCTGTCCTAGATGCACGGAGCCAGCAGCCAACCTTATACATATGCTCTGGAGCTGCCCCCAACTTAACACATTCTGGGAGGAGGCCTTTGCTAAAACATCAGCCTGCACCGATAGATTATTAATTAAATCCCCGGCAGTGGCGCTACTGGGGGACTTTCCACGCCCGATAGCTCTTAAAATCTCCAACAAATTTATAGACCTTGCTCTAATCCTAGGAAGAAGGGAAATAACTACAACGGGCCCACAAATATCCAGATGGCAAAACTCTTTCGTGAAGTGGGCAGAAGCAGAAGGAACGTCACTGCTTCGCGAGGCAATACACGAACTCCGACCAAGGGATGATGCATCCCAATGGGAATTAATCCTGGAAAAATTAAAATCACCAAATGCATTCTCCGAAGAAGCAAACAGCACCGCTACGGACTCAGATACAGACTCCAACGCAACACAGGAAACCTAATGGCTCTGCGAGCGAGGACAGAAACAACTAACAACCAAGACCTGCCAAATGTGAATAATTTTTATATAAGTAGTAGCATGAGGGGAGGGAGGGGGGAACAGTTAATCTAAGCACCGTTACCATAATGTTGTTGTTATTGTTATATTCAAAAATTGGAATAAAATCTTTAAAAAAAAAAAAAAATGCTGCACATTATGAGTGTGCAGTAATCAGCTGGAATGGGAAAGCCCAGTGTGCCCTTGATGTGGCTGAGGACTTCCTTTCAAAATGTAGTAATGGCGGAGCAAGACCACCAAATGTGCTGGAAGTCCCCAACCTGTGTGCCACACCTCCAGCAAGTGTCTGTAGAGGAAGGGAACATAGTATGTAGGTTTGTGGGGGTGTAGTACCATTATAACATTAGTTCATAGGCCAATTCCTGTTGGACCATGCTCCTATGGATCCCAGGGACCTTGTGCCACAGAAGCTCCCATTGCTTCTGGGAGGTGGCAAGGGTACTATCCAGGTCCCATTTGGCCTGGTGGGGAAGTATGCAGGATTGCTGGAGGGTGCTGTAAATTTTGGAGATAAAATGTTTGGAGCCCTCAAAGCCACGCACAAGGGTCTCAAAGGGTGAAAAGTGACAGGTGGCACCCACAACGTTTGAGGGGGCCCAATGTGTAAGCTGAAAATATTGAAGGCAGATGTTTCAGGGATGGTGAAGTCGAGTTTGCATTGCTCAAAAGACTTGATTGACTTCCCTTGGGAGAGGTCCTGCAAAGTTCTACACTCTCCCTTCTCCCAGTCCTGGAAGGAACCTGGAGTGAGGGTGGACATAAAGTCTGAGTTGCGTGCTATTGGACTGTGAGGGGAGGGAACAGTAGGTCTCTTCTAACTGCTAGTCTGTCCAAGATTTCCAAAACTGTGCACTTCATGGTTGCTAGGTATGCACTGCGGTGGCAATGTTGCTTCGGATGCCAGGCTAGGCTCCAGAGTGGCCTGCAGGCCACTGCCTGATGCATATGCAGCCAGTGTTTTTTTGCTTTCCCTGACCACCCATTCAGAGATGTAGTGCAGGTAGGGAGCTCAACACAACAATAGTTTAAGAGATTGGGACAGGCTAGACCCCATGGTTTCATGGCAACATTAATTGTGAATTTGAGATTTGCAGTTGTTTCCCCTTCCAGATAAAGGATCAGAGATCCTTCTGCATAGCTGTGATATCATCCATTGGGACATGTGTGGGGAGTGTCTGGAAAAGACAGAGCAGATGGGGGAGGATGTTCATCTTTACCACGTTCACTTGGTTCAGCCGCAAGATATGTAGGGGCCTCCATCTCCTGAGGTCTTCTAGAATGGCCTTGCAAAGTGGGAACCAGTTGGCACGGGACCAAGTTTGCAGGGAGGGGTTGATGTCAAGACCAAGGTACTTTATGGATCGGGGCCCAGTGAAAGGGGATGAACTGTGCCAGGCACAGGACCTGCTGTGGCAGGACTGTCAGGTTAAGTATTTGGGATTTAGTCATGTTAATTTTATACCCAGATACCAGCTCAGCGGCCCGCAAGCTACGGACCACCGCAGACAGGGAGGGAGGACTCCAAGTAAGTCAGTGCAAGTAGCATGTCATCTGAAGGGGATGCCACCTATCAAGCACTCTTGCCGAATGCGGATGGCTCACCACCAGGTCAAAAAAGCAGAGGTGAAAGGGGGCATCCCTGTCAGGACCTCTGTGCAGGTAGAAAGACTGGATGGTCCGGCCATTCACCCAGATTGTGGCCCTGGGGGGCAGTATAAGAGGCCATGATTTTACCAATCATAAGGGGATCCAAGCCGATCTTGTGAAGAACAGCTCACAGGAAGCTCCCAACTATCTCAATCAAATGCCTTCTCAGCATCACACAAGAGGAGGGAAGCTTGGATTTTGTGTGCCCGGGCTTTTTTTTACCAGGTGGTCAAAGGGTCTGATATTATCGGCACCCTGGCACTGTCAGATAAAATCAACTTGGTCAGAATCTATCAGTGATGGTAGCAAGGTCTCCAAGCTGTTAGCTAGCATTTTGGTGTAGATTTTAGCATCCATCTTGAGCAAGACTGTAGGCTGATAGGAAGCACAAAAAGTGGGGTCCTTACCCGGCTTAGGAAGAAGTGTTATCTCTGTGGCAGACATTGGGGCATAAAACGAGCGGTGTCTGTGAAGGAGTTGTACAGCTCAAGTAAATTTTGCTTCAACTGGGGAAGAAAGACCTTATAAAAAGAAAACGGTATGCTTTTGGGGCCCCAGTGTCTTCCCAAATGGCAGTCCATTGAGGGAGTTTCAAGGTCTTGCCCCATTTGGGGGTATCGGTGGGACCAGGGGCAGCTACTAAAGTAGGA
The DNA here is from genome assembly GCF_031143425.1 of Pleurodeles waltl. NCBI lineage: Eukaryota > Metazoa > Chordata > Amphibia > Caudata > Salamandridae > Pleurodeles > Pleurodeles waltl. The sequence continues at coordinate 695,482,782 of NC_090450.1, forward strand.
GGCGATAGCCTCTGTGTCATCTGTCTTCAGTGCGAAGTGCTTGATAGAAGGCCCAGAAGGCTTCCTGCTTGTTCCGTTTCTTGACAGCCTGTGCATAGCTTAGAAATGGGAGAGTGATCCTGCTTTAACCGTAGTCTGCCTGCGGGACAGTAGATTGCCTACCTTGTGGCCCCCCCATAGTATTCGTGCTTAAGGGCCAGCATGGACCTCTCTGCCTTGTTTATCCGGTGCACTCACAGCTGACCCCTCTAAAAACCCAGTTGGTGTTTAGCCCGTGCTGTGGGACGCTGGTTGTCAGATTGTTCTAACCTGCATATTTCTGCTGTGAGGTTTGTTTCGAACAGGCATGTCTCTCTTGGTCGGGCGATGGAGATGGAAGCTCGATCACCCCCTGATGGTTGTCTTGAAGCCTGTCCCACACACCTGCGGAAGGTGTTTGGTAAGACATTGAGCTTGAAGTATTCAGTGAATTCCTCCTTAATGGAGGCAATGTCCACCGGAATGCCCAGGAGCTGAGGGTATAATCGCCAGCCCAGGGGGCCCCGATCAGTGGTTGCTCGTTGGGGACCATATAAGCTTAACATGAGCATGGTCGGAGATTGAAATGTATGACCTCGCAGTAGAGTCTGGGTGTAGGTAACGCCAAGCATCAACCAACCAATAGTCTGTGAGTTCTCTATAGAGCTGGTTAGACATGGCCCCAGTACCCAGGAATTGTGGTGAAGCCTATTGCGGTTGGGTTCCCAAACCAGATTGAAGTCCCATGCCCCATTATCAGGTCCCCCAGAGCGATACCCAGCTGGTTCTTGTGTACCTTTCTCAGGAAAGAGTCTTGAGCCTGGCTTGGGGCATATAGATTAAGGAGGGACAACACAGATTGTTTCTTTTCCGCTGTTAGAGTTATGAAGAGCCCACATCCAGGCAGGAACTCAATACCTTTGTATAGACTCCTTGAAAAGGATGGCAACTCTGTGGTTTTAGTGGTGATATATGCCCAGTGTTGACGTGGATAGCAAGGGTGAAGCATGCGTGGGCAATCCCGATGGAGCAGGTGCGTTTCCTGCAGGAATATATCATCAGGGTCGTGCTGTAGGAGGTAGCACCAAACTTGTTTCCTATTGCTAGGGGAATTGAGCCCTCTGACATTTATGGATAGTAGTTTAAGATTGGACAAGGAACCCATGGTCTTGGGGTGGTGTGGGAGGTGGCTGAAGGGTAGTGCAGGAGCTTGTGGGGCCCAATTGAAGAAAATCACGGTGCCCCCGTGCACCCCAAACCCCTGTAAAGAAACCTGAACCAGAAAGAAACAGGTGGGCCAACAGGGCCCAATGTGGAAGACTTCTCCGTCAAGAAGTGGGTGTCCGTACCCATTGCACCCCACAGAGGTGTCACCCTCAATGGAGCAAAAACCCATGTGGGTAGGGGAAGTGGTAACTGGGATGCCGACACTGCCTTTTGTCCCCGCTGGACCATGGCCACAGTCTACCCCCTGGTGTTGTCTGCAAGAAGTAAGTCAGGGTTAAAGTCCACGCTCGGGCAACAAGACCAAGCAAGGCAAGGTGAAAGGAGTCCGGCCCAGTATGTGGGCCTAGCTGTAAGAGAGAAGGTAAGGGGGAGCAGCTTAACATCATGTCCCCCCATCTGACAGCAGGCAGGGATAAACGCCTGTGTGGTAAATCAAGACAATGTGGGGGTAGGCTGGGAGGTCCCTTTTTTCATGTTCTTTATGTGGGAAATTATGTCCACATTTGCTTTTTGAAGAGATGGCCTCCAACTGTTGAAATCAAAACAGCCGGATGCCATCTCTACATGATGAGGGGGCTGGGGACCCCAGTCCGAATACCCACCACGGAGGCCCAAGTAATTTGGCTTCTGTCAGGGATCAGACTAGGCACTGTTTACCATACCATTGAAAGGCGAGCCCGAATGGGTGGGCCCATTGATACTTGAGCCCCTGCTCCCGCAGCTTTCCATGACTGGTTTTAAATCTCTCCTCTTTTTCAGTGTTAGGGGGGGAAGGGTCTTGGAACATCTGTATAGAGTTTCCTTGGAAAACAAAATCTGCCTTGCCCCTTGCTGCCTTCATCATGGCCTCCTTTTCCTGCAAAAGTGTACTTTGGTCAGTATGTCTGGGGTATTGTTCAGACAGCCCACCATGGCTGAAGTGCTCTGTGCTCTGTCTAAGAGTAGGGGTTTATCTTCCCAGCCCCCCGGATACCTTCTAGAAGGTGCCTGGTGGAAGACATGTCGTCATCACCTTCTGCACATCTAGGGACCCCCCCTCCTTTCCCCGTATGTGAACATTGTTTCTGCGGCTGCTATTTACAAGGCCTTCTTGCTTGGCTTCAAGTTCGATCTGCTGTTCTTCCAATAATGCGTTCTAGGTCATCCACATGGTCGTCACCTAGGTAATGTCTTTACGCAGATCCTGCATGCAGCTTTTGAAGTCCATCTACAGCCAGCTAATCTCAAGCCAGATGTCATTTAGAAATTTCTCCATGTACCCCTGAGAGATGCGCTGGGTGGAGGGCACTTTGGAAGCCTGCAGTGCTGAGTCACCTTTGCTGGCCAGTCATCTAGTTTGGATTTCAACCACAGAGATGCAATGGATGCACCTCTAAAGTTTCTGCCACTTGGGTGGGGCTGGAGGGGGGAGGGGCGCAGGGAAGGGTCTTGCAGTAGCCAGAGGTTGTGGTGGCTTCCAAGTTGTTTGCTTCAAATGCTGGGAGGCATCCAGCAAAGCAGGGGGTGTTGGTGGGAGGAGGGATGCAGGGAAGGGTTTTGCAGCAGCTAGAGGTGCAGATCATCAGTGCACTGGGGGCGCGAGGTTGTGGTGACTGCCAAGTTGTTTGCTTTTATTGTTGGAAGGCAGCCGGTAGGCAGACCGGCCAAGCATGGCTCCGGCAGTGGACAGGGGGGTCGAATGTGAGAGGAAAGTGTCCAGGAATGTCCACCCAGGGAGTGGGGTGGCGTGTGAGAGTGTGCCCTCTCTTGCTGGAGCCCTGTGTTCCAGTGGCTCAGAGCGAGGGTGCCAAGATGGCCATTTGGCACAGGGGGCAATAACTAGGTAAAGTCCAGTGGTCCTGTGGCACCCATCAACCAGAGGAGCCGTGGGGGAGACCAGTGTGCAGTGTCCCTCACTAGGGCCTGGCAGTCGACGTTCTACACCCAAGTCAAAAAAGAAGATCTTCCTGCAGTCATTCTGAAGTCATCTGATGACTTTAGCTGTGCTATTCCTGCAATTAACTGGTGAAGTCATACCAAACCATCCTGAAGTATGTTTATGGAGGGAAAATATTAAATGAGATGACTCTAGAATCATCACAAAAACTACTCTAGGATGGTGTTCTGATGACTTCCACTGGCAGGGAGTGATGACCTTCTACAACTCCACGAATACTAATTGACAACTTCGGGATGAGTGTGAATTACTCCTGGATGGTCTCTAGACAATTTACCAATGCTTGTGGATTACTCTAGGATGATTCTACAACAATTTCAGGAATACTGTGGATGGTTTCTTGATGATCTCATTACCACGTCAGGATGGCTGTTTATTACTCTGGAATGACCACAGTACAATTTCAGGAGGACTGTGGGTTATGCCTCGATGATCCTATTACTGCTTCAGGATGGCTGTTGATTTGATTATTTTGGAATGATCCCATGACAATTTCAGGATGAGAGCGGATTACTCTAGGATGATTTAATGACTACTCAGGAATGAGCATTGATTATTCAGGATTATTTTAGGACAACTTCAATATGAGTGTGGCTTACTAAACCATGACTACATGTGGACTTTCAGATGGTTGTGCAATACTCTTGGCTGGTTTTATGCCAACTGCAGGCCAAGTGTGCATAGCTCTTAGATGATTTAATGAATATTTTAGAATGGCTGTGGATCACTGTTAAATCTCTAAGGGTTGGATTACACCTTGATAATTCCATGTTACAAGCACATTAGCCAATTGACAGTATTTCATTGCAAGCTCTCACTAGTAGTTTATGAATATGGTTTTGTTGATAGTGAAATATTTAGATGACCACTTCCTCAATCTTCCTTCCAGTTGAAAAAAGGTCACTTGGATGTAATATGCCTTCTTTACACAATACCATGAATTATTTGCAATGCCATGAGTTCCAAAGAACTAAGTGCCAGAATTACAAAACTGTCACTGAACGCAGCACAGCACCCAAAGTTGCTGTGTTGCAAGAAAGGGAGAGAACATTAAAGTGTCATTTCTCCCCCTTTCCCTTGCACCAGTGGGCCATCAAGCAGCCGAGCGCCATGCACACACCTCTGCATCATATTGCAAAGGTGTCTACCAGAGTCTAGTTTAGGCTAGTCTTAGCCTAGGCAAACGTGAAAACTTTTCCCCACTTTGGACTGGTATCTTACCAAATACCAATTTGCTTCAGTTTGTAAATCCTGAAAAGGAGTTTGCATTAGTTCCGAGTTATAAAACATAAGCAAACTAAACACAAAACTTCCATAAATCTGGTCCCAATAATCAGATCATTATTATTCTGCTTTGGAAAGATTACTTTTTAAATTCTACCAAGAGAGGGGAGCACCGGTATGAAACAATTCTGAGAATCATGCTTTTAGTCTTGAAGTCCTCTGAGCCCTCAGCCCCACAGTGCTATGTTGTGGTGTGATGCGGACACACAAGTCCACAGAACCCATTGGGATTTAAGCTTCCAGGCTGAGCAGGAAAATGCTGCCCTTGTGGGCCTCCCCTGGGCGCTTGGGGCAGTGAAGTGGCAAAGACAGAGGGCCTGTTGATAGGGGAAGCCCCAGCCTCCAAGGGCATGTGCAGTGTCTTAATCCCCCAGGCCGTCCAGTATGTGCCTCTGCTCTTCCCCCTCTTCTTACTGCTTAATCTAGAGCAGGTTTCCTGGTGGTGTTGGGTCTCTTTCCCCCACAGTGGGTCAGCTTATGCAAGAGGGGGCAGGCTGGAGGGTTGAGGCATCTGGGTGTCATTGCTCCCCATCAATAGGTGGGAGGGCCCAGGAAGTGCAGGGCAAAATGGCAGACTGCGCTCCACGTGTCAGGTGGGCTGTTCGGTCTTCAGGAGTCAGCAGCTGTGAGCGAGATGCAGCCCGTGGAGAAACTGCCCTTTCGAGAGGAAGGGGCACCATTGACAAACAGCCTGGGTCTGCCTTGCCAGATGCCTCCTCCTTTCTGGGCGCTGCTTCATGCAATGGCCCACAAGATGGAGGCGGGAGGCAGGGAATCCAGCCCTGCGACTCTTCTCTGTGGGACTTTCAGCTTAGCTCTCGGGGCCCCTGGTCCGCAGGTCTCCCAGAGGTAAGCTGGACCACGCTAGGGCCCCGAACTGGGGCCACTATGGATGATGTAAATGCGATATTCGGTCAAAGGGAACCCAGAGCTCGGACCAGCGGTTTCCTACTCCATTCCTGTCCAACATTATTCCTTTTTTAATTCACCTTAGTACATCAGATCATTTAAATCTTACTTATCGTACTTATTAAAAGTGAGTGTTTTTAAATATGAGGAGAGAAAGATTCCTGCCCCTGCTCTGATGACACTCAATTTGCCCTACCCTCTTATTATAAATTTAGCATCTTTACAGGCTATTAAATCAAAGACGAGAGGTTTTTGTCCATCACACATCCTAAGCTCATGTATTTGAAGGTCCTCGCCTATGTGAGAAAACAAAAAGGTAGCTTGGTGAAATAAAGTATTTGCCACCGATCATATGATGTGGGCACGCAGGCAAACTGGGATTGATCCTAGGTTCTCCAGTTACACACTGCAATTCAGCAAAATGATTAGATAGGTATTTTTTCCTGATATAAATTATTAATGTTTTTCGTTAATTCATATCAGATGAGATTAGAGCAGGGGTGACAGACAGAATCTGCATTTTGTTTTTGTAACTGTTTTACACGGTGCAAACCCAAGTCAGGCCAGACAAGCATACCACTGCATATACAGACTACCTTATACTTTTTTTCAGGATTCACAGGGTGCCACATGAATGCCTCTCGTGAAAGCTCAGCTTGTTTTGTTGGGACATGTTGCTTGGGCTTTAAATAAATACAAAATCACCCATGGACAGTTTAACCAGAAAATGTACCTCAGAGCCCATTGCCATAATGAAGATTTAGTGGAAATTGTTTATTTGAAAATCTACCAATTTTCGCTTATCATCTGCAGGGAAAATACATCAAGTATATGGAACTCGTACATAAATATTTTCGTGCCTTTAATCTATTCTTTTTCAGCTCATTGACATTAACATTGAAATCAAGAAGCCCATCCATTTGATTTTAGATGAGGGGCAGGGTATCATTTTTAAAAGCTTTTCTGTGCTCATGGTTCTCATCCGCCCATCAGCCTGTCTGTTCACTTTGGGAAAGTCAAAGGCAACTTGTTGATAAGAAACACTGTTAAAATTCACATAGTTGCTATTTCTTTCTGCTATTTCTTCTAATAAATGTGGACATGTTGAACCCTTACAATTATCCTGTTTCACCTCTGAGGTCTGCAGCCACTGCAAACATGATACTCGTCGAAAAGAAAACACTCCAAAAATTAACATGTATTCAAAACATTGCATGAGTCCGTACAATGCAAGTTAATGTAATATGGTTGTTCTACAAATGGAACAGTGTCACATCATGTGAGCACATTGTTCTCATGAAATGAGGGATGGCATATATGAGATTTCTTTCCAAATAAATCGTCACCGAAATTTCATAAGAAATGAAACTCCAGAGCTCTATAAAAATGAATGTGAACTTTCCTACGATGTTTGGATAGGGAGTGGTTTGTGTCTGCTTCAAGGTATGTTTATCACTACATAGAGAATGACAACGCTCTACAGCACTAAATATGCATAGAGATCAGAGTAGAAAAGCCTCTTCATCAGTTCTTAAGGTTCTTCTTTGTCACATGAGGAGAACCTTCACTAGCGCCCTGCAGGCTCCTTCCCTACGAACTCAAATGCTTCTGCACCTCTGAAATACCTCATAAGCCTCCAAGCCCTTTGCCCCATGAGTTCTGCCTCAAGCAACTTACAGGCTTTTTCACTTGCACCTCAAAGGCTCAATCCCAGAAGTCACAAGCTCCTTCTTTGGCAGTTTCCATGATTCTTCCTTGTCACCTCTTAGTCTCCTTCCCTGCAGCTCACAAGCCTACCCAGACGCACATCACGGGCTCCTTCCCATGTACCTCAGATGTTCCTTTTCCAGTCCACAGGCTCCTTAACTAATACCTCATACGTTCTTTCTGTAGCAGCTGCTCGTAAGCTCATTCTGTGGTATATCACTTTCTACTTCCCCTACACCTCAAAGGATGTTTCCTCAACTCACAGGCTCCTTCATCAGCTCCTTGCAGGCTCTTCCCCTTTTCACCTCAGTAGCCCATCAGCTCTTTTCCATACCCCTCAAAGCATGTTTCCACAGCTCACATGCTCTTTCCCCGTATCCCACTGGCTTTTATTCCATGCAACTCAGGATCTGTTCCAAACACCTTGCAGGCTCTTTTCTTGTACCACCGTAACACACAAGCTATTGTCCTTGTACCTCAGAGGCTCTTTTCCCAGCTCACAGACTTCTTCATCTGCATTCTACATGCTCTTTCGATGGCACCTCACAGGCTCTGTCCCTACTATGGTCCAAAGGATCTACTCTCTGTCTCATACAAGCTTGTGTGGTCTTGCCAAGCAGGGGACTCTCCTCCTCACCAGGCAAGTCACAGGCTCCTTCCCAAGCAGCAAAGCCACACACCAGCAAACTGCTGACTTCACAGCCTCTGCCAGCACTGCAGACCGTAAGTTTTCAAACTGCAGCACTTAAGCCTTTTTAAATAACATTTAGTTGTGCAAATATTGGGTACAGTTTATACCAACAGCAATCATTCCTCGAAATCAAGCTTCGCGGCCGAGCACCAAAATCTAGGAAAAGTAATATACTTAACAGCCATCAATGGTAAAGAGCCTGTGCACAGTACACTGAGGGTTAGGAATTATAATGTTTCTGGCTCTGATGCAAGGAATTACTACAACCGCAATGGTGGAAGTTTCTCTACACTCATACGCACCCTAGAGAGGTGCTTAGCAGAACAGAACACACCCTCCCCCATTTCCACACACAAGCTTCTTGACTGTGCTGCACCACCAGCTGGGGATACAATATCTGCATTCCTGGGAGGAATGTCATGCATACCACCTCCTATAAGAGGGAGTAGACCCTGTGCACATCTCTGTCAACAAAATGACAAGAACCGGGGTATTGTGTCCCTAGGGGTGCATGGGATGCCACCTGTCCTGGTAGGAGAGACATTGGGTCCTTGCATTTACAGGCACAGATAGTCTGACAAAGACGCCATCTCCTGGTACTGACAGGCAGAGAGCCTTCTGTAGAGACACTCTGTTCTAGCACTCACTGTCACAGAGTCTCCTACCAAGATGGCTGCGCATGTAATGACAGGCAGAGCTCCTCCTGTAAAATACTATTTACCCTACCGGTAGAGATTGTCCCATAACAACGTCTTCTAAACCTGACAGGCAAGAAATCTCCTTTATGGACAATCTGATGTCGTTGGAGAAGACAAAACCATAAGCATGCTCTGTTTAAAAGAAAATCTATACAAGCCAGTTTGATGAGACATTTGCTCTTTTTGTTTTTGCTTTTTTCTGTTTCCACGGTTGGAGGGGTAGGTGTACTTTTCTATCCTCATGCCATGAAGACACTCAAGCTTTCTGAGTCCTCTCCCACCTCTATTGCATAACGGGCAAACACCCCAAAATCAGCAAAACACACATAGATACACACAACCACAAGAATTGGCAAATTACACACACACACAGAATCAGCACAGGTCCATACACCTCCACTTAGCCATAGCTGCCAAGTTTTCTGTTTTATTATGCGTGAAATGTACATGTCTTCTGTGTGCCAATGTATGACCCTTAGATGCATTTGTGGCATTTTGAACGACACTTGAGAAAAATAAACTACGATGGCCACAAAAAGAGATAAATATAAAAAATGAATGCCTTTTTTGTAATTTAATGAGAAGGGCTTTGCTTCAATGAAGACAAAATATGCATACTATATATGTAACGTCAAAGTCTACTTTCCTTTTCTGACATGATCACCATGGATTTAATTTTAAGAGGCAGATAAGATGAGGGGGTTCAACAGCCTTTGACAGTGCTGCATAGGCAACAGCGCTGTCTTCTTACTACAAGGAGAAAGATCTTTCCTCCTAACTGAATCACATCTCCTGATAGAGAGCTACAGGAGTAAGCTGGGCAGTGATCTGTGTGTTGCAGGATTTTCATGATGGGGCCCTGCACTCAATAGACAAAGGCCCACTCCTGCCACTACCCTTCCCCAAAGTTAATACCCACCCACCTTTGACAGGTCTCTATTTAAGCAGAATACATACCTTCTCACTAGGAGTAGAAAAGAGATCAAGGGACCCACTGCTCCGGAAAGGTACTTTCAGAAGCAATGTCTATCCAAGTCTATTCAAAGGCCTCAGGGAACACATGCTAATCATCAGAGACAGAAGATAATTCCGGATACTCACTGGATAGAGTCCCAGCTCTCAGCACTAAATGGTAACAGTAGGAATCACCTATAGTACCACTAGGTAACTATGGTGTGTAAGTCACTACTGCCAAGTGGCCTACATCGTGTCTGACCGTCAAACAGTTCTGTGTTCTAGCTAATTAGTTTTTTACTTTGTGTACCAGCTACAAACACCTGGAATGAAAATTATCATTTGAACCATCAGAGACCCCGCCTCATTATGTCTATACATCCAAACACCCACACTGTGCACAAACACCGTGCACAGCCCCTTACACATCCCTTATACATTCATTTTCCAAAGTATGTGTAAGTGATGAGAAGCAACTGTTCCTTTTCCATTCGTTTACAATTTATGACATTTTTGAATGTGCTTTCTAACTACCAGGACAGCAAAGACTATCAATGCTGCCTTTTCCAAACAATCATCTTCACATGAACTGAAATGATGCACTTCTAACAAACCTGAAAGTTAGATATATGGACTGGATTTACAATAGATACAAGAAGAACATTCATAGACACTAAATTATAACTTCTTTTATTGTGAGATCCTTTGCTTGGACTTCTGTCATCCTATGGACTCATAGTCGACCTCCCACGCTGCACCCACAAAACACCACACCCCAACAAATGTCCCTGGCTCCCCATTCACAAGCGCAGCTAGTTCAAAGTTCTCACGCACACATACAAAGCCCTACACAACACAGGACAAGAATACCTGAACAGCTACATACACTTTCACCAACCCACCACACATCTACGCTGTACCTCACACAAATTCCCCACATCTTCAAAAGAAAAACTGGAGGTCGTTCATTTCCCTACATGGCACCCAAGACATGGAACAACCTTCCTCAAAACATCAGTCACCTCCTTCCTGAGTTCCGCAAGAAGCTGAAGACCTGGCTCTTCGTTTAAGCACCTTGTGGACTTCACACCTGCTCATGCTCCTGGATATCCTCTTTGGTGATTAGTACATTATACAAATCAATATAACATAACATATGGACAGCCTATAACAACAACTCAAAAGTAAACTCAAATTAGAGAATGTGTACACATTGTAAAATGCAGCTTTAGGAAAGGTCATTTGAGGACTTGAGGCAGCATTCCAATCTAATGAGAATGTCCTTGTACTGTGCTGTTTAACAGAAATTAAAGGAAGAAATCGAGGGATGGGGAGAAAGGAAGTTAACAATGTGTGATGGATAAATGGAAAGAAGAAAGGAGGAATAAAAGCAGAAGGAAGTATTGAGGATAGGAAAGGAAGAGATTAAAGAAGAGATGAAGGACGGAGCTGGAAAATAAAGTAAGAAAAGTGAAGGAAGAAATGCACAAAGGGTGAAAGAATGAGGAATGAAGTCATATATAAGGAAACATGAATGGAAATAAGAAAGGAGGTGTGGCTGGAGGTGCTGAAGAAGAGAAACAGGAAAAGAAAAAGATGGGACAAAGGAAAGAAATTAATTCAAGGGAATGGATAGGAGTATGAAAGACTTGGTCAAGGAGAATCAGAGGGAATAATGACAGTGTAATATTGGAAAGAAATTGAAAAGCAAAAGATTAAAATATAATTTTATGTCCTGAACACGCTAGGTATGTTTGCAAAGCATATATTAATCACAGGGGGTCTTGACACCGAATTAAAAATATTGTTACCTAACTTAATGGCACTCATTTTATCGCCTTCAGAAACATGAAAGACTGAGTGGCCACACCAAGATTTAAATTTATGACCCTGAAATTAAACACAGATTGCAGGAGTGGAACTATTAGCCCACTGATCTACAAGACCCAGAAAAGCATTTGTTGAAATAGAATGTAAACAAAGTGAAAAGGAACGATTTAGATTTCTCTTACTTAAAACCGTAACTAAATCTGTGGAATATGGCTGAAAGCTTTGGCCAAGTGCATGGAGGATTGAGCATTGTTTGAAATCTGGAGGAGGCAACTTTTAATGAGATAGATGTCATCCGACACGAAAACACATACCTCTCACAAGACAAAATAGACCAGGGGTGAAACAACAGACTGGAAAGCGACCTTCTCTCCTCGAGAAATACAACTTAACTATATAAAGACAGTCAACTGTGTAAAACAGACAAACAACCTCACTATGACGGCTAACAAGAGGAGAACCTATTAGTGGCATTCCAATGCTGAAAAGGTCTCCAACACAAGTATGACAAATGTACCTCTGTCAGTTGCCCCTTCACCCCAAGTCCAGATGCCGCTGAGCTTGCTGCGCTATTGATTGTTGCGCTTCTGATGCTCGTCAAACTGTTAGTACCCCTTCTCCATACCCCAAAAAACTACGAAAGCAGAAAGCTAAAGAAAACCTTCACACACAGCAACAGGCCCTTTGAGGTTTCTGAGCGAGAGATGCAGCACAACTGAGAGGGCATTTACAAAAATCTACCTGCAGTGTTTTAGAAGCACTCGTAGCTGATCCTGACATAGTTTGCAGCGCTGAATCTTAGTGTTATTAACTTTAGTTTGCAAGCTCTTACTTGGGGAGTCCCATGGGTGAGCCCATCGACCCTGGCCCAAACTAAAACCCAACTTCTGTTTTCCAGATGCTGCATATGTGAGGTAGCTTACGGGTCGAAACACTAAGCGCACAGCTCAGTGCTTAATTTGTGCTTGTTGTTTCCGGTGCTAAGCACCGGACCTTATTTGTGAGGGCCGGGGCTTATTTTTATGCCTCAAGCATTTTGCAGTGAGCAAAAGACACATATGGGAAAGACGGAAGAGGGAAAAACAAAAAGGCGTCATAAAGGGAGAAAGTAGAAAGTTGCAGGATGAGCTGAAGGGGCAGGGGTGGCCGTAAAAGGATTTAAGAGGCCCGAGATGTCTTCAGGAATACGCTGCCTCAGTATTCAGTGCTGGCAGATTTAATTACAGAAGCCTTGTGTTTAAGAGAAGGGCTTTGAGCACCGGCACCTCTTTATTTACAAATTAAGCACTGGCACAGCTGCTACAAAAGGGAGGAGACTATGGCCTATCAGTCACACCTGCGGGCCTGGGTATTTTATACCTTGTCCTAAAGTATACAACAACACAGGTAAATTGCAGTATTTAGTTAGACGTCTCATACTATCACCAACAGTCTGCTCTCTCTGTCTGCATTTCCCTACTCACTTAGCAACCTCGCGCTCTCCCTTCCATTCTCGAACTCACAAATCTCAAGACCAACCACAACACCATCCCCCTTTTGCAAATCAAGATTTAACAATAACTAAATGTATAGTGTAATAAAACAAAGAGCTCAAAATCAAAAGCAACAATTATAGGAACATGGTAATAAGCATTAAAATGCAACTGATTAAACGAATTACGAGATAAATAAATTGTCATGCAACCTACCAAAAAGAACAGGTAGTAAATAAGTTACTAAAATTCCAAACAATGAGAGAATAAAGTGAATTTATATACAAGTACAGTGGTGACTGATACGTTATAAGATCACAAGACATGGTATTCAAAGTCATACACAAAATGTAAATAACATAGTATTGAGGATCTCAGATGAAATTACACATCCACCAAGGTTTCCTTCGCTGTCTACTGGGATGCTCCCCACTGCCTCTTCCTGCACATTCCTCACCATAAGGTTGTTTGTTGGTCCCTCTCAGGATCACTCAACACAATAGTGTCACCACCACTGTCCTATTCTCTCACCAACTGCGACATCCTTCACTCATCACCCAAGTCCAATATAACCACATTCTTTTTAACTCCAGAAATCTTATAAGGTCCGATAAAATTTGTGGTGCCCTTCCTTACAGATGTAGTTTCTTGATATAAACTCTGTCTCCAACATTCCATTGTCCACTCTTCACTTTGTGCGATGCATCATACCTTTCTCTGTACATACGCTAGTGCTCCCTAATACTCTTGCTGTTCACATCACCAACTTTACCACCTCTTCCTCTGAACCACACGAATGAAGATAACTTCGTTTTAGCCAATCTACCTCTCAACCCTTCCAATGGAGATATCCCAGTCACCCTGTTGGGGGTTGGCCTCCTTGCCCACAAGGTCTCTCTTAATGTCTCTACCAACGGCACCCCATTGTGTAAGGCTCTTTGTACACAGTTCTTCACCAATGTATTCATTACTTTAGCAAGACCATTTACCTTGAGAGTGATATAGCGCTGTGCAATAATGCTCTATTTATAGGGCACAAAAGAAATCTCTCATCTCTTGTGATACGAACTGCACCCCATTATCTGGCACTATGTTTTTTTAAATAGCTTCTTTGAAAACTTCCTTCAAGAACTCAGTGATGGTCATGAAAGTGACTTTATTGCAACACTTAGTTGTCACACACTTTGTGGAATAGTCAACAACTAATACAGCAAACCTCTCTGAAGGCCTCAACAACTCAAAGGGTCCTACTATATCCATCCCCAAATTTTGCTAGAGCTCACTGGGAACTTCTACTGGCGAAAGGGGCATCTGTCTCACTTTCTTCCCTTTTTCAGCCTGGACACACGTTGCAATCCCGGACCACCTCCTCAACCATAGTGTCCATCCCTGGCCACCAATAAAGCTTTCTCAGCCTGGATTTAGTCATATTTCTGTGTAGATGACCCTCATGTGCCAAGGACACTAATTTCACCCTCACACAACAGGTGGAACCTTCTTTCCATTTCTTTATATATCACTTATATGGTTAATTCTTCTTGAACAACACTGTACCACTTTTCCACTTCACTAAGAGCTTCTGCATTTGGCCAGCCCTTCACTACAAACTCACTTCTCTTGCCGTAAAGTACATTTATGTTTTTCTCCATGTCCCACTCTTCCTTCTTCACTGCTTCCTGGCCTACCCATGACACTACTTCATGACTTACCCATGTATTTTTATCTCCTTCAAAATCCACTTCTTCCTCATCACTTACCATAGGTAGTCTAGAAAGACTGTTTCACACCTTGCTCTGTGAACCCTTTATATATTTTACCTCAAACTTTAATTCTGTCACTCCTTCTATCCACTGGGCAATCCTGGGTGTAGCCCATTCACCCCCTTTACATGAGAAGAGAGTCACCAGTGTTTTTTGGTCACTGCATACTATGAAAGGCAGTCCCCACAAATGAAATTTAAAATGTTTCACCACCCATATGCATGCCAAAGTCTCTCTCTCTCTCTCTCTCTCCCTACCCACAAGAATAGTGAACATCCAACTCTATGAATGTCTTTGATGCAAAATCAATCACCTTTTCGTCCCCATTATCTAGAATGGGACAAAACTGCACCCATTCCATCCAAGCTAGCATCAGTGGTTAAAGTAGTTGTCCTTCTGATGTCAAAATATCCCAATGTAGGCATAGTTCAGGTACCTCTTAATGGACTCAAAAGCACTCATACACTCATCATTCCACACAAACTCTTCTCCTTTCTTAATGAGTTGTCTCATCGGATGAACTAGTGTGGCAAAATTCTCAATGAACTTGGAATAGCAGTCGCAAGAATAATCTGAGGTTTTCCTTGTCACTGGGAATAGGTGTCCCCACAACAGACTTAACCAAATCTAATTTTGGGGCACTGATCTCCTTCTCAGAGATAGTGTGGCCCACATAAAGTCACTGTCCCCACTCTGAATTGAATTTTTTTTCTTTTTAGGGTCAATCTGCTTTTCAGTAGTCTCAGTATTACTTGCTCCAAAACCTCATCATGATTACTTCTGATTTTACCATAAACTTGGATGTCATCCTGATAAAATAGAATTTGTTTGACACCCGCCGACATTCTTCTTATTGTGCGATAGAAACAGGCGGCCGCTGAAGGCAACCCAAATGGCATTCTGATAAGGGGAACGCACCAAGGGGTGTAACAAAAAAGGTTAAGTGCCTGGAGTCTTCACTCAACAACAGCAGATGGTAAGCAAAAGACAAATTGAGGACATTGTACAACTGAGCCGCCCCTAGCAGTGATAGATCCTCTGCAGTTTGGGGTAGGGGTGCCTGTCCACCCAGATATTTTTGTTAAGGTCACAAAGTTCAACACTCAAACTGATATTACTCCCTCCATCTTTGGGTGCCAGGACTATAGGTGCCAACCATTCAGAAGATTTGATCTCCTTGAGCACTCCCTCCATCTTCAATCTTTCCAACACAGCCTGCAATGGTTGTGTCATTACATTTGGAGCTTTCCTCACTTTATGGACAACTGCCCTAGCTCACTTAAGTATGACCTTATGCTGAAACCCTTTCAGGAGGCCCAACTTGTCTGAAAAGACAATATCAGTGTCATCACTCACATGAGCGGCTATCATGACCTGATCCAGTGACCTGGGATTCAAGGTAACCACCAGCCCCGTTGGTGACTCTACCCCAGTAAATATATTGTCTCTTTGCCATCTAAATCTTTTCTACAGTTTCTCTGCCTTTGAATCTTATAGCTGGAGAATGTAACTAATTAAGTATACAGTAATTCGTCCATTACCTACAGGATTGACGTCCGGTTTTAGCAGTTCAATCCCCCCCCATGACAAAAATGGCATCCCAATTCTTGTCTCTTATCAATGTAAAGGGTGAACCAGAGTCAGCAAGTTTCTCCACTTTTTTTCCTCCAGTAATGCTTTTGCACTCAGGCATTGTTATCACACAAGTGTCACAGTCAGAAATAGAACCAGGTGTCATATTGAAGATAACTCTATTTAGTCCTTCTTGTAGTTCCTGTACTTGTTGAACAGTGTCAACACTTCAGATCCCCTTTCCTTCTTGAACCTTACAGGCTCTTGCATAATGGACTTTTTTCCCACACTTTCAACAAGTAGAGAATTTTGCATAACAATTGGGACTGTTTGAAGAATGGTTAGTGTTACCACATTGATAACATTTAAATCTTAAAATTACTACTTCCGCACTTCTTCACCCTGTTTCTTTTCCTTGATAGTGTAGTCTAGAGAGCTGTCATTTATCCTGGCTATCTCTGCAGTGGCTAGTTTATCGCTTCTCATTTCCTTGATCCACCCAGAGGTGTGTTCATTACTTTCAGTTATAGCAAGGGCCTCTTTCAGGTTGGGATTTTTAGCTAACAGTTTTCCCCTGAACCCTCGGATTATTGGTACCATGTACTATTTGATCTCTGATGAGTGAATCATTGAGTTTGCCAAATTCACATGTTCTCACAAAACCTTTCAATAAAGCTACATAGTTGGAAATTTCCTCTGTCTTTCCCAGATGTCTTGAGTAAAACGTATGCCTCTCCATCACCCCATTCACTTGTGTGCCAAAATTTACTTCTAATACTGACATCTGATACAAAATAGTTGGCTCTCCTTCGCCTTGACCAATTGGGACTTCCTCCAAACTCTCATGTAGGTTCCTTCCCTCAATTTCCAGATTATGTAGCAAAATTCCTTGCTTTCTTGCGGCAGTGAACTTTTCCCCACCTATGGCAATTAAGTAGGAGTCAAATAGTTTTTTCCATCTCGTCCATGTTAGAAGAGATTCCCAGGCCTTTGACAATAAGGTAGGAGATTGCAACATGGTTGCTGCTGCCATAATGCATAAAGCAACTAACTAATAAAACAAGTTAAAATAAATAGATAAAACGAAGGGACATTATAATTAATTAACACAATAAGTTAATCTAAAAATATCTCAATAAAGAGGATACTTATGAATGTAGCTGCCGTATTGACATCAAATGAGTAGATGAGAAAAGAAACAGTAGCAACGGCACAATTATCTTACTCTTTCTTCTTTTCTTTTTTAAGTATAAAATAACTGGCGATAGTCCAGCACAGTCAGGTGTAGCTACTGTAGAAAAAACATAATTCCCACACAGTTTCCTCAATTTAAATTACACTGAGCTGTATGCTTCCACAGTGGTGAATGGCGGGATGGCTGTACTCCGCCCAAAGATGGTGGCATGCAATGTGATTGCATTGTGTTCAATCCCACAGTGCACTGCAATAGTCCTTGGAAACAAGTTTGTGAGTGTTCAATCAACTTGCGCTAGCCTCGATCAACAACAATTGCGCTCCAACTGATATAGCCGTCCAAAATAGGCTTGCGCACGTGCAATTCGCGTGCTTGTTCTGAAAAATTAAAACTGCTTACATGTGGAGAGAAAATTCAGATTTTCCTAGCTTTAGTGAAGGAAAGTCTAGATTTTATTAAAGACACAGAGGCGAGTATTATGCTTCCTTTTCTTGCTTTAATGTTAACAGCAGCCAAGAAAAAGAACACTACAGTACGAACTACATATCCCATGAATCAACAAAATAATATGTCACACGTGAAGTCACAAAGGAATGACCAATGGCATGCTCCCAACCCCAATAACTGTCTTAACTGCGAGCAACAAGCCCTTTTTTCTTGCAAGAGCATGTCAAGGGAAGCAATACAATGGAATAATAATCAATATAATGGAAAAAGCCATCAATAAAGTAAAAAAGTATTTCGCAAAGTCCAGAGCTAAAGGGGAAATCGAATTCGGCCGGTCCACAAAACGACAGGAAGAGAGAGGCCGATCTTCATGAAGAGTGACAGATGCAGAGACTTCTCGTGGATCAAACTTGGTGGAAGGACGAACATCCTCATGAAGCAGCGAGTGGAGCAGGGGAAGCCAGCACTAGAATAGAAATGGGGGGGTTACGAAAATCAGTGGAATAATATGCGCCTCCATGTCTTTAATAAAATCTAGACTTTCCTTCACTAAAGCTAGGGAAATCGGAATTTTATTACAAGACCGGAGGCTCCTCTTATGCTTGTTTAAAGCATGTTAATAACAGAATCGGCCACAGTAGAAATTGGTTTACAATAAAATGTTCTAAAAGTGGAAACATTAGACCAGTCTGCCAATCTAAGAATGTCCTCCAAACGAGCCCCGGCCCAGTGGGCCTTAGAAGTCATAGCACCTCTGGTGGAATGAGCCCCAAAGGAAGTGGTGTCAACACCCGTGAGGGTCATAATCCACTTAACCCAACCAGCAAGGGTAGAAGAGACTGGTTTATAAGGTTTTAAAAAGGAAATTAGCAACTGGGGAGAGGAGGACGTTCTTAAATCTGCAGTTTTTGCTATGTAAACTTTTAAACAGTTACCAACACAAAGTTTAGGATGTGAAGGAAAGTACGGATAATGAACCATGGACAGATTTGTTTTCATTCTCCTATGAATTCTGAAAGACACATTAATGGGAGAGAACTGGACAGAGGACACATCTAAAGCTCTAACATCGGAAACACGTTTCAAAGAAACCAAACATAGCAACATTGTTAGCTTTGCCAAAAGGCATTTCAGAGAAAGAAACTCATTATCGTGCCAGGAATAAAACAAATTCAAACCAAATTTACATCCCATAAATCATTATCTCTAGAAACAGGAGGCCTGGAAAATCTTACTCCCTTCAAGAGACGACACACCAAAGGATGTTCACCGACCAGTTTTCCATCTACTTGGCTGTGTTCGGCAGAAATAGCAGATCTATACGTGTTCACTGTTCTATACGCCCTACCTTGGGGGCCAGAGAGGCCAAAAAACTAATGACTAAAGTCACATCGGCTGAAAAGGGATTGAAATTCCTGTCCAAGCACCAGCCACTCCAGACCAACCAGGCAGACTTGTAAGCTTTAGCTGTTCCCGGTGTCCAAGAGTGGCGGATATACTGGGCAGCCTCTTCCGAAATTCCATGGGTTCTCCAGGCTGTCCCAAAATCTTCCATGCCACCAGAGTTAACGTATGATCGAGAATCATATAGTGAGGACGACCCTCCGGATCTAGAAGGAGTTTGGGAAAGGATGGAATTAGAACCGGAAAATCGAAGACAACTCCAGAATCGAAGGGAACCAGGGCTGGGTTTGCCAAAAGGGAGTTACTAGCACCAGAGAAGCCTGTTGGTGGCGAACCTGGGCCAAGACCCTGGCTATCATCATGAAAGGAGGAAAAGCGTAATTGAGATGGGGAGACCAATCCTGGAGAAAAGCGTCTGTAGCAAGAGCTTGAGAATTCGGTCTCCAACTTTAAAACTTGGGAAGGTGAGAATTTAAGTGAGAAGCACACAGATCCACCGTCATGACACCGAATTTCGAAGAAAGTTTGTTGAATACGAAAGGGTGAAGACGCCAATCACTGTAGTCTTTTAGATGCCGAGAACACCAATCCGCAATGGTGTTTAGTTTGCCTGGAAGATATTGCTCTCTGACCGACAAGTTCCGAAGAAGGCAAAACTCCCAAAAACTCTTGGCTAGATCCACAAGGGGTTTTGATTTCGTTCCTCCAAAATGATCGATGTATTTTACTGCGGAAATATTGTCCATCTTCAAAAGAATAGAGCAACTTACATTGTCCTTTGCGAAGGTCTTCAATGCAAAGGAGCCTGCAAGCATCTCTAAACAATTGATGTGCAGTGCCAACTCCTTCTCTGACCATACGCCTCCAGACGAGATTTTGCCACATCTTGCGCCCCAACCTGTCCAACTTGCATCGGATCTGGGACCGAAGAGAAAATTGCTCTTCCGTTCCATGCTTCCAAATGGTCGAGCCACCACTGTAATTCTGCTTGAGAGTCCAGGTCCAGCTGAATTATATCCGAATAACGAAGACCTTTGCGGGGATGTTGAATCTTCAACCTCTGAAGGGCTCTGTAGTGTAATGGACATGGAAATATGGCCTGAATAGAAGAGGCCAAGAGGCCTACAATTCTCGCCAGAGAACGAAGAGAGAGAACAGAAAGATTGAGGACTTGGCAAAGTTCGTGTTTTATACGATTCACATTTTGTTGGGGAAGAGACAGGGATGGTGTTTTGGAATCTATAAGAAACCCCAGGAACTCTACTTGAGTTGAGGGAACAAGAGAAGACTTTTCCATATTGACCAGAAAACCCAGGGAATGCAGAAGGCAAAGGCAACTGTTCAAATGACTTAATAGAATGTCCTTGCTCTGAGCCATAATGAGAAAATCATCTAGATAAATGTTCTGTCTTATTCCCTGAGCTCTTAGATGAGCTACCACTGGTTACATCACTTTTGTGAAACACCAAGGAGCGGAAGCGAGCCCAAAAGGAAGAGCCGTGAACTGGAAGATTGAACCTTCCCACTGGAAGTGCAGGAATCTTCTGTAAAAAGGATGGACAGGTATCGCAAAGTAAGCATCCTGGAGATCTAGGCGAACAAACCAATCGCCTTCCATCAAAATGTCTCTGAGATGGAGAATAGTCTCCATTTTGAAATGATTGTAAACTACATAATTGTTTAACAATTTCAGATTTATCACCGGATGAAACTTTTTGTTTTTCTTCTGGACCAGAAAAATGGTACTGAGAAACCCTGAGGGGTGAAAACGTGTTTTCTCTATAATGTTTTTTTAAATCAAAGAAAGAATCTCCAGATTGATCAAACAGGCTTGTTCCTGGGAAAACCTTAGGGGAGTAGGTGGACAAGACTGGCATGGAACTTGATAAAGGTCTATACAATACCCTTGAATGGTTTGAAAAAAACATGGATCCGCAGTAATTTGATACCAGTTTGAAAGAAAATGTGCCAACCGTCCTCCCACCGGAAGAGGGCCAAAATTAAAATTTCTTACCTGAGACCTGTCCTCCTCTTTGACGATAACCTCTGCTCCTGAACCCTCTCCCTCTTTGAGGGTAGAACTGAGGTCTGTATTCAGGGGAGTAGAAAGAGGAGCCTCTGAGGGAACTGCCACCACGGGAGGGGAAGCGGCTGGTAAAGCGGCTCCTCCCTTTACCGGCCCTGCCAAAAACCCTGGAGTTGAAGATTTTCTTTAAGGAGAACTGAGCCTTATTCAAAGTCGCGAAGGTAGAAACATATTTACTCAGTTCTTTAATAAGAGTCCCCAAAACAAAGGCCATTCGCTTGCTGACCCTCCTCTCTGGAAGCCAGGCTGCCCAATTTAGGGTCCATTTTAAGCAAAAGACTTTTACGCCTCTCCTGGGAGATAGCAGTGTTCGCATTGCCCAAAACACATACTACCCTTTGGGCCCAGTTAGATAAGTAGTTGGATCAATTTGTGAGCCTTCCAACCTGGCCTCCTCTGCTAAATCAAGAATTCTGGTCAAAGGACCCACCAGATCTAAAAGCCTGTCCTGGCAAACGGAACAAGCTCTATCGACCCCTTTTTTAGGGTCCTTACCATATTTGGAGAAAAAAAAAAACATATTAGGATCAATAATAGGAGTAGAAGTAATGTTATGAGGCAGGGAGGGATGGGGACACTTGGAACAAAGTTTATTTCTTGTGAATTTGTCCAAAGAATGTCTTAAATGCAGAGAAACGTCATCTGCCACATGCTCAGATGGGAACCATTCAGTAGAATTCGGATGGTGTAGTAAAGTGGGATCAAACATTGGTTCCCCCAATCCATCCAGAACAGTATAATCATTTGTATCTGCTAAAAGGTCTGAGTGAGAAAGATAAATTTTCCACCTTTTCTCTGAAGGCCCTTGCCAGAGGTCATCAAAACCCTGGGTATCATCATCATCCCTGTCCTCATATTCCATGTCATCATCTGTGTCCCTCAGGTGTGTAATATGAAATTGAGAGGGACCCTTTTCTACCGTATGAACTTCCTTACGGGGGGAAGGACCAGCAAGTTGGGAAGAATCTTCAGCGCCAGCAACCAACTGTACCCTGGAAAGAGTACGCTTCTTCCCTTTATTTGCCCCAGAAACGTTAGAATTTTGAGAGGCCAATTTTTTTAAAGATGCTTCTAATTTTTTTGACGTCTGCAGCATAGACGCTGACACAGCCTGTTGTACCGAATCTTGAATAAAAGTATTTGAGTTGGCGCGAAAATCCTGAAAATCAGCATTATTAGAAACTTCAGAATTATTTTTGGACATCCTTAAATGTTAAAAAAAATAATTACCAGAGAGAAAAGCTCACAAATTGAAAGAAAAAAGCTTCAATGAAAAAGATAAATTGTATACTAAATTCAACCCAGAAAAGAAAGGGTTAAAATATGTATTGGGCAATGGGCATGAGCAAGGGGAGTGGAAAAAGGATGGAAGACACACTCCCGACTGCTAAGACGTCCAACGAAGGCGGGACACACCCACAGGCTGCGCCCGAAGAAAATATTGTGCTTGGAGCCGAACGTGTGAAGGACGCGGTGAAATTGGCCCCAATCTGACCTTGAAGCCAAGAACGAGGAAGAAGGCAACAAGAAGGCGCGCCGCCAAGCATGACGCAAAGCCGTTGACGGTAAAAGTTTTCTGAGGCGCGTACCTCAGAAGCTGACAGAAGAATGAGAGACGAATGTTCTGGAAGGGAAGAACGTTCAGCTCTCAAAATGACGAGCGAACAAGACGGTCGTAAGGGAGTACAACCAAACCGAGAAATGTAGCGTGAAACATGAAAACATGCACAGCACCAATAACAAAGTAATAATAATAATAATAAAATTCAGTGAATATAATAAAACGTAAGAATAAATGTATAACTTATCTTGACTGCGAGCAGCAAGAAAAGAGGGCTTGTTGCGCGCAGTTAAGACAGTTATTGGGGTTGGGAGCATGCCATTGGTCATTCCTTTGTGACTTCACGTGTGACATATTATTTGTGTTGATTCATGGGATATGTAGTTCGTATTGTAGTAATCTTTTTCTTGGCTACTGTTAACATTAAAGAAAGAAAAGGAATCATAATAGGAGCCTCCGGTCTTGTAATAAAATTACTTGATATCGATTTGGCCTCCCCACCAACCTGGCCAGTGATGCTCCACTGCCTTCCCCATGCTTCAACATGTCCAGGCAGCATCCTAAATGTTTCCTTCTGTTTTTCCCCTTTTTGTGAGGTGTGATGGTGTGCCTGCTCCCTGCACAGGACCCTGGTTATCACGTGGTGTCACAAAATATACAACTCGGATAAGTTGTTCTAGTATTTATTTGGATATTGTGTGCCATCATCAATGATCTGCTCTCTCAGCCCCCAGTCTCCTACTCACATCGCAGCCGCCGTGCTCTCCATTCCATACTCGAACTCGCACATCTTGAGACCAACCACAACAGAAAACATGTTTGACCTTGGCCTTAACTGAATGTCCTGCCATTCTGGACAAATCAAAAGTTCTACCTATCCTTAAAAATAATGTATAAGTCGTCTATGTCTCTTTTAATGTGCTCTAGGGCCATATGTACGAAGACATTTTCCCATTGACACAAAATGGGTAAAACCCTTTGATACATCTAGCCCCTAATTCCTTCTCCCTATTTAAATCTGCAAAACGAAAAAGTCATTGTAGGAAAGTACCATCTTGCCTGGCATGTTACCCCCATTTTTCACTGTATATATGTTGTTTTAGTTGTATGTGTCATTGGGACCCTGCCAGTCAGGGCCCCAGTGCTCATAAGTGTGCCTGAATGTGTTACCTGTGTTATGACTAACTGTCTCACTGAGGCTCTGCTAATCAGAACCTCTTTGGTTATGCTCTCTCATTTCTTTCAAATTGTCACTAACAGGCTAGTGACCAATTTTACCAATTTACATTGGCTTACTGGAACACCCTTATAATTCCCTAGTATATGGTACTGACGTACCCAGGGTATTGGGGTTCCAGGAGATCTCTATGGGCTGCAGCATTTCTTTTGCCACCCATAGGGAGCTCTGACAATTCTTACACAGGCCTGCCACTGCAGCCTGAGTGAAATAACGTCCACGTTATTTCACAGCCATTTTACACTGCACTTAAGTAACTTATAAGTCACCTATATGTCTAACCTTTACCTGGTAAAGGTTGGGTGCTAAGTTACTTAGTGTGTGGGCACCCTGGCACTAGCCAAGGTGCCCCCACATTGTTCAGGGCCAATTCCCCGGACTTTGTGAGTGCGGGAACACCATTACACGCGTGCACTACATTTAGGTCACTACCTATATGTAGCTTCACAATGGTAACTCCGAATATGGCCATGTAACATGTCTATGATCATGGAATTGCCCCCTCTATGCCATCCTGGCATAGTTGGCACAATCCCATGATCCCAGTGGTCTGTAGCACAGACCCTGGTACTGCCAAACTGCCTTTCAAGGGGTTTCACTGCAGCTACTGCTGCTGCCAACCCCTCAGACAGGTTTCTGCCCTCCTGGGGTCCAGCCAGGCTTGGCCCAGGATGGCAGAACAAAGGACTTCCTCTGAGAGAGGGTGTTACACCCTCTCCCTTTGGAAAATGGTGTGAAGGCAGGGGAGGAGTAGCCTCCCCCAGCCTCTGGAAATGCTTTCATGGGCACACATGGTGCCCATTTCTGCATAAGCCAGTCTACACCGGTTCAGGGACCCCTCAGCCCTGCTCTGGCGCGAAACTGGACAAAGGAAAGGGGAGTGACCACTCCCCTGACCTGCACCTCCCCTGGGAGGTGCCCAGAGCTCCTCCAGTGTGCTCCAGACCTCTGCCATCTTGGAAACAGAGGTGCTGCTGGCACACTGGACTGCTCTGAGTGGCCAGTGCCAGCAGGTGACGTCAGAGACTCCTTCTGATAGGCTCCTTCAGGTGTTGCTAGCCTATCCTCTCTCCTAAGTAGCCAAACCCTCTTTTCTGGCTATTTAGGGTCTCTGTCTCTGGGGATTCTTTAGATAACGAATGCAAGAGCTCATCCGGGTTCCTCTGCATCTCTCTCTTCACCTTCTGCCAAGGAATCGACTGCTGACCGCGCTGGAAGCCTGCAAAAATGCAACAAAGTAGCAAAGACGACTACTGCAACTCTGTAACGCTGATCCTGCCGCCTTCTTGACTGTTTTCCTGGTGGTGCATGCTGTGGGGGTAGTCTGCCTCCTCTCTGCACTAGAAGCTCCGAAGAAATCTCCCGTGGGTCGACGGAATCGTCCCCCTGCAACCGCAGGCACCAAAGAACTGCATCACCGGTACCCTGGGTCTCCTCTCAGCACGACGAGCGAGGTCCCTTGAATCCAGCAACTCTGTCCAAGTGACTCCCACAGTCCAGTGACTCTTCAGTCCAAGTTTGGTGGAGGTAAGTCCTTGCCTCCCCACGCCAGACTGCATTGCTGGGAACTGCGACTTTTGCAGCTACTCCGGCCTCCATGCACTTCTGGCGGAAATCCTTTGTGCACAGTCCAGCCTGGGTCCACGGCACTCTAACCTGCATGGCACGACCTCCTAAGTTGTCCTCCGGCGACGTGGGACTCCTTTGTGCAACTTCGGGTGAGCACCGTTTCTCTCCACTTCGTAGTGCCTGTTCCGGCACTTCTGCGGGTGCTGCCTGCTTCTGAGAGGGCTCCTTGTCTTGCTCGACGCCCCCTCTGTCCCTAGACGCAATTGGCACATCCTGGTCCCTCCTGGGCCACAGCAGCATCCAAAAACCCTAACCGCACGATTTGCAGCTAGCAAGGCTTGTTGGCGGTCTTTCTTCAGGAAAACACTTCTGCACGACTCTCCACGGCGTGGGGGATCCATCCTCCAAAGGGGAAGTCTCTAGCCCTTGTCGTTCCTGCAGAACCTTCAGCTTCTACTGTCCAGTAGCAGCTTCTTTGCACCCACAGCTGGCATTTCCTGGGCATCTGCCCATCTCCGACTTGCTTGTGACTTTTGGACTTGGTCCCCTTGTTCCACAGGTACCCTCGACTGGAAATCCATCATTGTTGCATTGCTGGTTTGTGTCTTTCCTGCAGAATTCCCCTATCACGACTTCTATGTCCTTTGGGGAACTTTAGTGCACTTTGCACTCACTTTTCAGGGTCTTGGGGTGGGCTATTTTTCTAACCCTTACTATTTTCTAATAGTCCCAGCGACCCTCTACAAGGTCACATAGGTTTGGGGTCCATTCGTGGTTCGCATTCCACTTTTGGAGTATATGGTTTGTGTTGCCCCTATCCCTATGTATCCCCATTGCATCCTATTGTAACTATACATTGTTTGCACTGTTTTCTAATACTATTACTGCATATTTTGGTATTGTGTACATATATCTTGTGTATATTTGCTTTCCTCATACTGAGGGTACACTCTGAGATACTTTGGCATATTGTCATAAAAATAAAGTACCTTTATTTTTAGTATACCTGTGTATTGTGTTTTCTTATGATATTGTGCATATGACACTAGTGGTACTGTAGGAGCTTCACTCGTCTCCTAGTTCAGCCTAAGCTGCTCTGCTAAGCTACCATTATCTATCAGCCTATGCTGCTAGACACCCTATACACTAATAAGGGATAACTGGGCCTGGTGCAAGGTGTAAGTACCCCTTGGTACTCACTACAAGCCAGTCCAGCCTCCTACATTGGAAGTAGCGATGGGATAAGTGCTTTGAGACTACTTACCACTTTTGTCATTGTACTTTTCATAAGAGAAAAATATACAAAACAAGTTCAGTGTATGTACACCTAACCAAAAAGTTTTGCATTTCTTTTCTCACCTCTTTTCTAAAGTGCTGAAAAGTACCTCTAAACTTTCTAAAAAGTTCTTAAAAGTTTAAAAAGTTTTTTCTGTCTTTCTAAAAGTTCTGAAAACCTTTTTTTTCTCTTTTTCTGTCACTTAAAGGCCTCACTATCAAGGCTTCACAGTGCCAGATAGGGCAGGGAAAAGTGGTTTATCTGGGACACCTTGTTGGTGGGGAACAGATTGCACCACTTCAGGGGAAAATCCAAACTATTATAGATTGGGTTCCCCCTACTACTCAGACCCAGGTGAGAGCCTTTTTAGGCCTCACTGGGTATTACAGGAGGTTCATTAAGAACTATGGCTCCATTGCAGCCCCTCTTAATGACCTCACATCCAAGAAAATGCCTAAAAAGGTATTATGGACAGCAAACTGTCAGAAAGCTTTTGAGGAGCTGAAGCAGGCCATGTGCTCTGCACCTGTCCTGAAAAGCCCTTGTTACTCTAAAAAATTCTATGTCCAAACTGATGCATCAGAATTAGGAGTAGGGGCAGTCCTATCACAACTTAATTCTGAGGGCCAGGATCAACCTGGTGCTTTTATTAGTAGGAGGTTGACCCCTAGAGAAAAGCGTTGGTCTGCCATAGAGAGTGAGGCCTTTGCTGTGGTCTGGGCACTGAAGAAGTTGAGGCCATACTTGTTTGGCACTCACTTCATTGTTCAGACAGACCACAAACCTCTACTTTGGCTAAAACAAATGAAAGGTGAAAATCCTAAATTATTGAGGTGGTCCATATCCCTACAGGGAATGGACTATACAGTGGAACATAGACCTGGGAGTAGCCACTCCAATGCAGATGGACTCTCCAGATATTTCCACTTAGACAATGAAGACTCATCAGGTCATGGCTAGTCTTATTGTCCTTCGTTTGAGGGGGGGGTTATGTAGGAAAGTACCATCTTGCCTGGCATGTTACCCCCATTTTGCACTGTATATATGTTGTTTTAGTTGTATGTGTCACTGGGACCCTGCCAGCCAGGGCCCCAGTGCTCATAAGTGTGCCTGAATGTGTTACCTGTGTTATGACTAACTGTCTCACTGAGGCTCTGCTAATCAGAACCTCAGTGGTTATGCTCTCTCATTTCTTTCAAATTGTCACTAAGAGGCTAGTGACCAATTTTACCAATTTACATTGGCTTACTGGAACACCCTTATAATTCCCTAGTATATGGTACTGACGTACCCAGGGTATTGGGGTTCCAGGAGATCCCTATGGGCTGCAGCATTTCTTTTGCCACCCATAGGGAGCTCTGACAATTCTTACACAGGCCTGCCACTGCAGCCTGAGTGAAATAACGTCCACGTTATTTCACAGCCATTTTACACTGCACTTAAGTAACTTATAAGTCACCTATATGTCTAACCTTTACCTGGTAAAGGTTGGGTCATAAGTTACTTAGTGTGTGGGCACCCTGGCACTAGCCAAGGTGCCCCCACATTGTTCAGGGCCAATTCCCCGGACTTTGTGAGTGCGGGGACACCATTACACGCGTGCACTACATATAGGTCACTACCTATATGTAGCTTCACAATGGTAACTCCGAATATGGCCATGTAACTTGTCTATGATCATGGAATTGCCCCCTCTATGCCATCCTGGCATAGTTGGCACAATCCCATGATCCCAGTGGTCTGTAGCACAGACCCTGGTACTGCCAAACTGCCTTTCCCGGGGTTTCACTGCAGCTGCTGCTGCTGCCAACCCCTCAGACAGGTTCCTGCCCTCCTGGGGTCCAGCCAGGCTTGGCCCAGGATGGCAGAACAAAGGACTTCCTCTGAGAGAGGGTGTTACACCCTCTCCCTTTGGAAAATGGTGTGAAGGCAGGGGAGGAGTAGCCTCCCCCATCCTCTGGAAATGCTTTCATGGGCACACATGGTGCCCATTTCTGCATAAGCCAGTCTACACCGGTTCAGGGACCCCTCAGCCCTGCTCTGGCACGAAACTGGACAAAGGAAAGGGGAGTGACCACTCCCCTGACCTGCACCTCCCCTGGGAGGGGGCCCAGAGCTCCTCCAGTGTGCTCCAGACCTCTGCCATCTTGGAAACAGAGGTGCTGCTGGCACACTGGACTGCTCTGAGTGGCCAGTGCCAGCAGGTGACGTCAGAGACTCCTTCTGATAGGCTCCTTCAGGTGTTGCTAGCCTATCCTCTCTCCTAAGTAGCCAAACCCTCTTTTCTGGCTATTTAGGGTCTCTGTCACTGGGGATTCTTTAGATAACGAATGCAAGAGCTCATCCGGGTTCCTCTGCATCTCTCTCTTCACCTTCTGCCAAGGAATCGACTGCTGACCGCGCTGGAAGCCTGCAAAACTGCAACAAAGTAGCAAAGACGACTACTGCAACTCTGTAACGAAGATCCTGCCGCCTTCTTGACTGTTTTCCTGGTGGTGCATGCTGTGGGGGTAGTCTGCCTCCTCTCTGCACTAGAAGCTCCGAAGAAATCTCCCGTGGGTCGACGGAATCGTCCCCCTGCAACCGCAGGCACCAAAGAACTGCATCACCGGTACCCTGGGTCTCCTCTCAGCACGACGAGCGAGGTCCCTTGAATCCAGCAACTCTGTCCAAGTGACTCCCACAGTCCAGTGACTCTTCAGTCCAAGTTTGGTGGAGGTAAGTCCTTGCCTCCCCACGCCAGACTGCATTGCTGGGAACTGCGACTTTTGCAGCTACTCCGGCCTCCATGCACTTCTGGCGGAAATCCTTTGTGCACAGTCCAGCCTGGGTCCACGGCACTCTAACCTGCATGGCACAACCTCCTAAGTTGTCCTCCGGCGACGTGGGACTCCTTTGTGCAACTTCGGGTGAGCACCGTTTCTCTCCACTTCGTAGTGCCGGTTCCGGCACTTCTGCGGGTGCTGCCTGCTTCTGAGAGGGCTCCTTGTCTTGCTCGACGCCCCCTCTGTCCCTAGACGCAATTGGCACATCCTGGTCCCTCCTGGGCCACAGCAGCATCCAAAAACCCTAACCGCACGATTTGCAGCTAGCAAGGCTTGTTGGCGGTCTTTCTTCAGGAAAACACTTCTGCACGACTCTCCACGGCGTGGGGGATCCATCCTCCAAAGGGGAAGTCTCTAGCCCTTGTCGTTCCTGCAGAACCTTCAGCTTCTACTGTCCAGTAGCAGCTTCTTTGCACCCACAGCTGGCATTTCCTGGGCATCTGCCCATCTCCGACTTGCTTGTGACTTTTGGACTTGGTCCCCTTGTTCCACAGGTACCCTCGACTGGAAATCCATCATTGTTGCATTGCTGGTTTGTGTCTTTCCTGCAGAATTCCCCTATCACGACTTCTATGTCCTTTGGGGAACTTTAGTGCACTTTGCACTCACTTTTCAGGGTCTTGGGGTGGGCTATTTTTCTAACCCTTACTATTTTCTAATAGTCCCAGCGACCCTCTACAAGGTCACATAGGTTTGGGGTCCATTCGTGGTTCGCATTCCACTTTTGGAGTATATGGTTTGTGTTGCCCCTATCCCTATGTATCCCCATTGCATCCTATTGTAACTATACATTGTTTGCACTGTTTTCTAATACTATTACTGCATATTTTGGTATTATGTACATATATCTTGTGTATATTTGCTTTCCTCATACTGAGGGTACACTCTGAGATACTTTGGCATATTGTCATAAAAATAAAGTACCTTTATTTTTAGTATATCTGTGTATTGTGTTTTCTTATGATATTGTGCATATGACACTAGTGGTACTGTAGGAGCTTCACTCGTCTCCTAGTTCAGCCTAAGCTGCTCTGCTAAGCTACCATTATCTATCAGCCTATGCTGCTAGACACCCTATACACTAATAAGGGATAACTGGGCCTGGTGCAAGGTGTAAGTACCCCTTGGTACTCACTACAAGCCAGTCCAGCCTCCTACATTGGAAGTAGCGATGGGATAAGTGCTTTGAGACTACTTACCACTTTTGTCATTGTACTTTTCATAAGAGAAAAATATACAAAACAAGTTCAGTGTATGTACACCTAACCAAAAAGTTTTGCATTTCTTTTCTCACCTCTTTTCTAAAGTGCTGAAAAGTACCTCTAAACTTTCTAAAAAGTTCTTAAAAGTTTAAAAAGTTTTTTCTGTCTTTCTAAAAGTTCTGAAAACCTTTTTTTCTCTTTTTCTGTCACTTAAAGGCCTCACTATCAAGGCTTCAAAGTGCCAGATAGGGCAGGGAAAAGTGGTTTATCTGGGACACCTTGTTGGTGGGGAACAGATTGCACCACTTCAGGGGAAAATCCAAACTATTATAGATTGGGTTCCCCCTACTACTCAGACCCAGGTGAGAGCCTTTTTAGGCCTCACTGGGTATTACAGGAGGTTCATTAAGAACTATGGCTCCATTGCAGCCCCTCTTAATGACCTCACATCCAAGAAAATGCCTAAAAAGGTATTATGGACAGCAAACTGTCAGAAAGCTTTTGAGGAGCTGAAGCAGGCCATGTGCTCTGCACCTGTCCTGAAAAGCCCTTGTTACTCTAAAAAATTCTATGTCCAAACTGATGCATCAGAATTAGGAGTAGGGGCAGTCCTATCACAACTTAATTCTGAGGGCCAGGATCAACCTGGTGCTTTTATTAGTAGGAGGTTGACCCCTAGAGAAAAGCGTTGGTCTGCCATAGAGAGTGAGGCCTTTGCTGTGGTCTGGGCACTGAAGAAGTTGAGGCCATACCTGTTTGGCACTCACTTCATTGTTCAGACAGACCACAAACCTCTACTTTGGCTAAAACAAATGAAACGTGAAAATCCTAAATTATTGAGGTGGTCCATATCCCTACAGGGAATGGACTATACAGTGGAACATAGACCTGGGAGTAGCCACTCCAATGCAGATGGACTCTCCAGATATTTCCACTTAGACAATGAAGACTCATCAGGTCATGGCTAGTCTTATTGTCCTTCGTTTGAGGGGGGGGTTGTGTAGGAAAGTACCATCTTGCCTGGCATGTTACCCCCATTTTTCACTGTATATATGTTGTTTTAGTTGTATGTGTCACTGGGACCCTGCCAGCCAGGGCCCCAGTGCTCATAAGTGTGCCTGAATGTGTTACCTGTGTTATGACTAACTGTCTCACTGAGGCTCTGCTAATCAGAACCTCAGTGGTTATGCTCTCTCATTTCTTTCAAATTGTCACTAACAGGCTAGTGACCAATTTTACCAATTTACATTGGCTTACTGGAACACCCTTATAATTCCCTAGTATATGGTACTGACGTACCCAGGGTATTGGGGTTCCAGGAGATCCCTATGGGCTGCAGCATTTCTTTTGCCACCCATAGGGAGCTCTGACAATTCTTACACAGGCCTGCCACTGCAGCCTGAGTGAAATAACGTCCACGTTATTTCACAGCCATTTTACACTGCACTTAAGTAACTTATAAGTCACCTATATGTCTAACCTTTACCTGGTAAAGGTTGGGTGCTAAGTTACTTAGTGTGTGGGCACCCTGGCACTAGCCAAGGTGCCCCCACATTGTTCAGGGCCAATTCCCCGGACTTTGTGAGTGCGGGGACACCATTACACGCGTGCACTACATATAGGTCACTACCTATATGTAGCTTCACAATGGTAACTCCGAATATGGCCATGTAACTTGTCTATGATCATGGAATTGCCCCCTCTATGCCATCCTGGCATAGTTGGCACAATCCCATGATCCCAGTGGTCTGTAGCACAGACCCTGGTACTGCCAAACTGCCTTTCCCGGGGTTTCACTGCAGCTGCTGCTGCTGCCAACCCCTCAGACAGGTTCCTGCCCTCCTGGGGTCCAGCCAGGCTTGGCCCAGGATGGCAGAACAAAGGACTTCCTCTGAGAGAGGGTGTTACACCCTCTCCCTTTGGAAAATGGTGTGAAGGCAGGGGAGGAGTAGCCTCCCCCAGCCTCTGGAAATGCTTTCATGGGCACACATGGTGCCCATTTCTGCATAAGCCAGTCTACACCGGTTCAGGGACCCCTCAGCCCTGCTCTGGCACGAAACTGGACAAAGGAAAGGGGAGTGACCACTCCCCTGACCTGCACCTCCCCTGGGAGGTGCCCAGAGCTCCTCCAGTGTGCTCCAGACCTCTGCCATCTTGGAAACAGAGGTGCTGCTGGCACACTGGACTGCTCTGAGTGGCCAGTGCCCGCAGGTGACGTCAGAGACTCCTTCTGATAGGCTCCTTCAGGTGTTGCCAGCCTATCCTCTCTCCTAAGTAGCCAAACCCTATTTTCTGGCTATTTAGGGTCTCTGTCACTGGGGATTCTTTAGATAACGAATGCAAGAGCTCATCCGGGTTCCTCTGCATCTCTCTCTTCACCTTCTGCCAAGGAATCGACTGCTGACCGCGCTGGAAGCCTGCAAAACTGCAACAAAGTAGCAAAGACGACTACTGCAACTCTGTAACGCTGATCCTGCCGCCTTCTTGACTGTTTTCCTGGTGGTGCATGCTGTGGGGGTAGTCTGCCTCCTCTCTGCACTAGAAGCTCCGAAGAAATCTCCCGTGGGTCGACGGAATCGTCCCCCTGCAACCGCAGGCACCAAAGAACTGCATCACCGGTACCCTGGGTCTCCTCTCAGCACGACGAGCGAGGTCCCTTGAATCCAGCAACTCTGTCCAAGTGACTCCCACAGTCCAGTGACTCTTCAGTCCAAGTTTGGTGGAGGTAAGTCCTTGCCTCCCCACGCCAGACTGCATTGCTGGGAACTGCGACTTTTGCAGCTACTCCGGCCTCCATGCACTTCCGGCGGAAATCCTTTGTGCACAGTCCAGCCTGGGTCCACGGCACTCTAACCTGCATTGCACGACCTCCTAAGTTGTCCTCCGGCGACGTGGGACTCCTTTGTGCAACTTCGGGTGAGCACCGTTTCTCTCCACTTCGTAGTGCCTGTTCTGGCACTTCTGCGGGTGCTGCCTGCTTCTGAGAGGGCTCCTTGTCTTGCTCGACACCCCCTCTGTCCCTAGACGCAATTGGCACATCCTGGTCCCTCCTGGGCCACAGCAGCATCCAAAAACCCTAACCACACGATTTGCAGCTAGCAAGGCTTGTTGGCGGTCTTTCTTCAGGAAAACACTTCTGCACGACTCTCCACGGCGTGGGGGATCCATCCTCCAAAGGGGAAGTCTCTAGCCCTTGTCGTTCCTGCAGAACCTTCAGCTTCTACTGTCCAGTAGCAGCTTCTTTGCACCCACAGCTGGCATTTCCTGGGCATCTGCCCATCTCCGACTTGCTTGTGACTTTTGGACTTGGTCCCCTTGTTCCACAGGTACCCTCGACTGGAAATCCATCATTGTTGCATTGCTGGTTTGTGTCTTTCCTGCAGAATTCCCCTATCACGACTTCTATGTCCTTTGGGGAACTTTAGTGCACTTTGCACTCACTTTTCAGGGTCTTGGGTTGGGCTATTTTTCTAACCCTTACTATTTTCTAATAGTCCCAGCGACCCTCTACAAGGTCACATAGGTTTGGGGTCCATTCGTGGTTCGCATTCCACTTTTGGAGTATATGGTTTGTGTTGCCCCTATCCCTATGTGTCCCCATTGCATCCTATTGTAACTATACATTGTTTGCACTGTTTTCTAATACTATTACTGCATATTTTGGTATTGTGTACATATATCTTGTGTATATTTGCTTTCCTCATACTGAGGGTACACTCTGAGATACTTTGGCATATTGTCATAAAAATAAAGTACCTTTATTTTTAGTATATCTGTGTATTGTGTTTTCTTATGATATTGTGCATATGACACTAGTGGTACTGTAGGAGCTTCACTCGTCTCCTAGTTCAGCCTAAGCTGCTCTGTTAAGCTACCATTATCCATCAGCCTATGCTGCTAGACACCCTATACACTAATAAGGGATAACTGGGCCTGGTGCAAGGTGTAAGTACCCCTTCGTACTCACTACAAGCCAGTCCAGCCTCC
Source organism: Pleurodeles waltl (assembly GCF_031143425.1). NCBI lineage: Eukaryota > Metazoa > Chordata > Amphibia > Caudata > Salamandridae > Pleurodeles > Pleurodeles waltl. Next base: position 695,517,629 of record NC_090450.1, read on the forward strand.
TACAGTCATGAAGCGCTATGATTAAAATAAATTTTTCATCCTGAGCAACTTTGCCCAGTGCCACACACTGTTGACCATATCAGCTCTGTGAGGATTGAAGTGATGATGGCTGGTCACAGCAGGTCACTGTTGCACTTGTGTGGTTCGTGCTGTAATCTTCAGTCTAGGGCAATCGGACATCTAAAGTTCAACTTGGCATATTGTGCCTGCTGCCCCGTTGCTCCCTGTAATGCTGCCACAGCCAGGATCACGCAGCACACCAATTAAGGTGCCAGTGCTGGCAGTTTTTAGTGTCAAGCACACAAAGCGTTCTGTCCCTGGTGTAATCCCTCTATGGACTTTTAACCACGCCCATCAGTTTGGTTGGTTTGTGGGCTTGCCTTTTAAAATGTTCTTGATTTCATTAGTTAAAGGCATGCATACGTCATGCCTTTTCCGGTGTTTAGCCCACCTCGAGCTCACCGGCCAACTACTGAAAACATACCAGGCTTGATGTTTTCCGTATGGTTTCTGGCCTACTTTTTCTTTTTATTTCGTAAGCAACGTGATCTCGCTGGGTAGTAATCAAGCAGTTTTTCTTTTTATTTCATAGGCTGCGTGATCTCACTGGGCAGTAATTGAGCGCTTTGCATGACATCAACCCTTTTAAATGGATAATTGCACTTTTGCCGTTTACATGGATATTTGCACCTTTGCCAGTTACATGGATAATTGCACTTTTGCAGATACGTTTCACTGTGAGCAAACTTCTGTTTCCTTTAGTGTGTCTGCTTCGTGCTTATGGCGGCCGTCGGCTTGCTTATGTGAAACTGTTTTACTTTTCAGTTTATGTGGCAAGAAAAGTCTGGTTAGGAGTTTAAAACGTTAATAGCTCTAACTCGAGCAAACATGAGACCCATTGCATTGCAAATGCTTGTTATTCAGTGCTGCCAAAGCACAGCAGCATGTGCACATTGAGGTCTGACAGGGATTGCAGTTGGTGGTGGGCCCAGGGTGCAAGTGTGCGAAAGGTAGAATGAATTATGTCTGTCCTGTTCAGTTCAGTGTGTGTGAGCTGTTAAAGTATGCTATGCAGTTTTAATTTACTCCATGCCACGACGTCGCATTACACTTATCCTGGAATTTCCCAGCCTGACTGGCCCCAGCTTACCCTTCAGCCCGCTGTGAACCACTATTATCCAATGGGAATGATGATACTCCTTGGTGAAAAGCATGTCTGCACTGCTGACATCCTTAACATGATGCATGCAGTCTTCATGCCTGGACCTGGGTGTGCCATCCTCTGAAGAGATATACCAGGCAGACATCCGAACCGAAGGAGAACATGACAGGTAAAATGTATTTTTAATAATACCTGGGCCCACAGTCCAGGAGAGAAAAATTCAGTAGACCCAGCCCTTATGAAATAAGGGCTAGTGCTAAGTACCGGAAACCACCAGGACAAGTTAAGCAATGGTCGAGAGTCTGAATTTATCTTAGAAGTTTAAACAATTTGCGTTGAATCCCTTTCCATACCTCGGATTGATGACGTGACAATGATTGCAGGTGCACGCGGTTTAGTAAAATTAATCTGACATCTGCATACCATCAACTTGAATTAAATCCATCTTCTAAATATCTCACTACTTTTGTGTCCCTAATGGGAACTTTTCAGTTTAGGATGAATCCTAAACTCTTGGGATTGCGTCAGCCACTTCTGTTTTTCAACGGATCACAGAGGCAGTTCTACATGGAATCAAATAAGTGGACACTTTCCAAGATTACATCTTTATTGCTGCTAAGGATATTCAGGAACATGACAAACTGATGCAAGCTGTACTGGAAAACTGGTATAATGGCTAATATAAATATATGTGAATTTGCGACGTCAAGTATTGAATATTTAGGCCATGTTATTTCCGATCAGGGGAAATAACCATGTTATGTGTCGGCTGAGGCTATAATGAATGATCCTTTGCCAAACAACAAGGAGCATGTAGTTTCCTTTTTAGATGTTTTTGAATTCTATGCTTAAGTTTATCAATAATCTTTTGACCAAAACTGAAAATCTGAGAGTTTGTTAAAAAAAAGAAAAAAAAAGTTTTTTTCTGGGATAAGAAATGTCAAACAGTATTCGCGACACTAAAAGAGGAAATTGCTCCTACTAAGATCTTGCCACCATTTGATCCTAGCAAGGAATGTGTAATTACTGAAGATGAAAGTAACACTGGCCTTGATGCTACAATTTCTAAAATCATTAGAGAAGAAGAGAGAACAGGTTTTTGCGTCTACAGCATTGCATGACAATGACAAATATTTTCAGCAATTGAAAAGGAACTGTTAGCCTGTTGCTGGGCGGTGGAACGTTTCAAGTGTTTTTTTGAGTTGAGAAGGAAATTTACAATGATGACAGATCAAAGATCTTTGGTATATATACTGGGTGGGTGTGTTGTTAAAGATCACACACCAAGAATAGCCAGACTAAGTTCTAAGTTGTTACAATATAATACTGATATGCATCATATTAATGTTCGGAGGAACATAAGAGTTGATTATTTTTCTAGATCATCAATGTTGTTGAGTCACGCTTCTGGTCAAGAAGAGGACAATGAAGAATGTCTGTTTGCGGCTGATGATGTTTGTTGTGAGTGTTTTTTCTGTTGAAGAATGGTTTGAATTTTTGTCTTTGGGTGAAGATTTGGTTTGGGTACAAATATATTTTAGAGAGGTGGGCAAATGCTGTGACACACAACAGGAAAATGAGGAGGGACAGAAAACAGTCAGTGGACTGGTAAATGATCATGCAAGTTGGAATCTTAATAGAGTGGTGAAAGTGAGCAATGAGCTTGAAGTTCGTGTCAGTGCAAATGGTAAAGTACCTGTTCACATACAAGATGAATCTCATGATCTGTATGACAAAAGGGTTAGGTATCAAGATTTCTCTAATAACAAGAATGTACTATTGATTCTTAAGAGCAAAAGAGTTGTCAGAAAACCAGCAAGGTTTTGCAAGTAACAATGTTAATGAATGACTAATAAACAACTGACAAGCAGTATTTCAATCAGTTTTTTTGTTATGTTTATTGTTATCAAATGCCATTATCTTTGTAATAGTAATTTACATTCAGAGTATTAAATGTGTTCTTAACATTGAACAGTAATTTTTCTTTTCGCGTTTTTCATACATCTAAGAATTGTTGTTTAAGGAGGAAAGGAAGATTTTGTGGTGATGTTGTCTTTAACCCTGTCTGTGTTTAACATTTTACATTTATTTTGTACCTATGGGATGCAGTATATGTTTTTGACAGTTGGTTCCTGGAGCTGCTTGGGGCTTGTGGTGAATAAAGGTCGCATCACCTACTGACTTCACTAGTGCCTAGAGAACCAGGGTCCAATCTCTGCCTCTGCCCAACATCCTGTGGTTCTGGGTAATCATCTAATCTTAGGGTGACTAGACAGCTTGGTTTTTCAAGGACTGTCCTATCGTCCCAACATTTTAAAAAAATACATCTGCTGGTTTTGAGAAAGTCAGTGAGCATTCATATTTACCACTGTGCTGTGAAGGCTCATGTTTACACCAGCCCTCTCACCACACCTGGGACAGAGCTTACTGCTGCGCTGTCTGGCGTCAGTCATGCAGCACAGCAGTATTTAATGAGGTGTGGTGAATCAGTCTCTATTGGGCCCATCACCCAAGGGTGGGATCACAAACTATCTGCCCTTGGAACAAAGCTTTGAGAAGGAGTCAAATAGATAGATAAGATAGTTAGATAGATAGATGTTGGTACTGGTCAGAGCAGTGCCAACATTTAGTCTTATTTCAATGTCAATGGCTGCCATCTGTTTTTTTGTACTGAAAATCTGGCCATCCTTCCTCCCTCTGCCTACTAAATGTGTAACATAATCTGATTCTCTTGTAAAGTGCTCCAGTACGCTTGAACTAAGATTATGATTTATAAACGTGCAAATAAAAAAAGAAACCCCTAACCTGCCATTCCTTTTAAAGACCGTGTACCTCAGTGGATTAGAAGACAAAGGGGAGGCTAGAGTGCCTCACCTTTGTAGTTGTTGTGGTCGCTTGTTCCACTCTGGGCATAAATGTTGTGTCCTCTGCAAATCTATCTGGCTCTGACACAGAAGTAGATTTTCAGCAGTATGCTTTGTAGGTGTCGTGTGCTGAGCTCCTTTGCTGGACTACCAGATATAACAAAGAAGGAACTCGCACTGGAGTGCACTATGAGGGGCTCGCACTGGTGAGTAGTGTAAAAACAAGAAACTGGTGTATAGAAGGAGAGGGGATATTCGTGGGCAATAACAAGCGGTAATGGTGGGTAGTTTGAGAGTCCTTGCCAATGGCGCAGGCCCCATATTATATGGGCTCCTGAGATCTGACTCCATCAATAATTAAGGGTTCGAGACAAACAGTCATCCCAGGGCCAACTCATTTGTTTTTCCTAGACCTGGATGATTGAGTTAGCAGATATGCCCTCATATTCCAAATATAAAAGATAAACGCAATGCACAGCTTTCCGTAGTTTGTATTTCAATGCCAGGCAGATATCATTGAATGTTTGGACATGCATGAAATAATGCTTTAATGCCTGTAAGGCCTAAACATTCATTGCTTTGAAGTGGCAGGTGGATTGGCAAGAACATGTAGTTTACATATAAAACATTATGAATCATATGTATGTGCATCTACACTGCAAAGATTGTACTTCAGTTATGATAGCAACAAAGTGGTTTTGAAAACTCTCCCTATGATGAAGTGACATCACTATCCACAATAGTCAGCCACCACCTACTTTTAGGACATATTACCTGTTTATAAGGTTTAAGGAAGGGGGCCTCGGTTATCAGCGCTCATCGGGTGGCTATATAGACCATTAATAAATGAGTTGCTTGTCCATGGTCCTGAAGTCTGGGATATGCAGTAATTTCCAAAACTTCTCCATACATTTTTGGCGTGACTCATGGAATACCTCCTCCCACACTCTCCTCATCTCAATGGACGTGCTCATATGACCCTGTGGTCTGCGACCCACCAATAATTTGGTGAACCTGGCACCCATGGTCACTGTCACGGTTCTTCTCACACTGGTGCTTAGAATGAGAAGCTGATAGTGATAGGCAGTTTAGAAGCTTTCACTAGTGGGACTTGAGAGAATCCAACACTAGGGGAATAGAGGGCGAACCTGTCACTGATATGCAGTGTAACATGCTGAAGGCCTTGCCCTGGTGTGCTCTACAAGGGGAGTGCAGGAGTTGAGCTCCACTAAAGCAGGATACTCCCAAAAATTTCGAAAGCCCTCCACCTCGAAACAGTCATTTTCTGAAAATGAGACAACGATCTGGAATGCCATACCGACATCCGATAGCCCACGCCACCGCCACTTTTAAAAGGGAACTTAAACAGCACAAGTTAAAACCTCTCATAATGTGTACCCACCTCTTGTATCTGGCCTCCTCAAACTGCAACACAAAGATACCAAAACCTTTCTCGAGTCCACTGCCTGCACTGATGCATTTATAAAGGATTTAAATAAATAAAAACGTGAGGATGTGTGGTTACTTGTGAAGGGCTTCAGGTCACAGAGCTAAAACTTAAGATTTTTTTTTATTGAAAAAAGATTATTGGTCCGAGGCTGGTTTAAACCCAATTTCTCACGCACTCACTAAAAACACTGCAAGGTGGCTGTAGTCTCCTGTTTCACACAAAAAATGGCTTAAATTTGGCAGCCTGACTGGTCCCTACAGTGTGCTTTTTACATAAACATACAATACAGTCCGCTCACTGCCTCGTGTTTTAGGATTCATCTAGTACTGTATGCCACTTGGGTGCTGTCTCCCCCTCACTCGTAGATCAGTTTCAGGTAGTTTGCTTCAGCACAGTTCCCCCTCCGGTCAGCAGAGGGCAGTGCTCGTGAGCTACGAGTCGGAGTGAGTGTGCAAGGAAGGCGAAAGAGGCACGCCCAAGAGGGAGGCGGTGAGGTACACACGGCAGTGAGGTACCGACGCACCCGCAGACATGGCTGTGAACCTCAGCAAGAATGGTGCGGCCCTGCAGGCGGCTTACGCGGATGTACTCAGCGAGAAGAGCGGGACCGACTGGTGAGTGTGCCTTCTCCCCTGCTGGCAACCCCCATGTGTTTCTACCGACGCTCCGCTCATGCACTTTACTTTGAAACCCGTGCTCAGCCTCTGCCCCTGTTGTCTCACACCCTGCCCCCCTCTTTTACCCACGCACAATCCCGACAGTGTCCCCGACTCTCCCCCTTCTGTGCCCGTTGTGTTCCTCCGACCTCACCTATGCCCAAATGCTTTTGCTCCATTGTATTTCCCCTCCTCGCTGACGCTGTTATTCTTTCATCCGAGTCCCAACAGGTGAGACCCCGTGCCTCCCACTGACGCCTGTCCCGATACCCCGCTTCTTACCCACCCGAGCCCCTCACTCCCTACCGTAAGGTTTCCTTCAAGTTGCTTCTGCTGTACCTCTGCTCTTCTCACCCCTCGTAGGACGCCCCTCCCACTGCGCCCCATCCCTTTCGAGCAAGCACGAGACGACTTCCCCACCTCTTTCCCCCTCAAGCGCAGCCCGCTCCCTAATGCCACCTCTCTTTACCGCCCCAGGAGCAGCTTTTCTGCCTCAGTGTAGGCCCCACTTCCGGGTGAGAGAAGGGGCAGGCCCTCGGAGAATAGAGCGAACTATAGATGTCCTTAGCATCACGTATGTCCCCTCTGTAACCCCTTCACCACCTTCCTGTCTTCAGTGGGATCGGTAGTGGCAATCACAGACTGCTGACTACGAAATACCGCCTGGATGTGGCAGTCAGTCGCGCATGATGTTTTGTCTGGTTTCATTCAGCAGGTTAGGTGTATTTGAAATACTGAAAGGACTGGGAAGAGTCAGTCATAAATCGGACCGGTACTTCTGAAATGGTGTCAGAGTTGTGGCATTTTCACACCATCTTTCCAGTGTGGGTGCGGTGAAATGTACTGTCAGTCAAACTGGCCGGTGCTCTGAAGGTGCGGAGGGACTAGGGAGAAGTCAGTCAATCATAAATTAAAGACACGTTTGGAACGATCCAAACAAACGTGTAGTAGAAGCACACACGAGATGCCATGTAGTAACCGCCTTACAAAATATATCTCTACTTTTCGTGTCCTTTGCAGTACAGCTCCCTGAAGCGAAATATCTCTTTCGACCGCTTAAACCAGTAGGTCGGGCAAGGAGTCCAAAAGAGGGTGCGTAGCCCCTGTCGAATCTGCTCCTTCGTAAAGAAACCTAGAGATACCCTTTGAGATGAAGTGTGGGTCTGTCAAACCCGCCAAATTCATTTCAACCCTTTAATCATGGATGCTGGCTACGTGGGCTTTAGCTTCCCTTTTCTTAGTCAGCACTGCAGCTCCCCCTTGCTTCACAACCACATTTTGTGCTCAATTTCCTGTTTTAGTCACAACGAATGCAGCTGTTCACATTTTCCTGTGTCCATATAAGTACCGTAACTTGTCTGGTGTAGCAATTTCATTAAAAAAGGAAGCTACTAAAATTCTCAGAGTGTAGTACAGGAGAGGAAGACATTGGGAGAAGCGATACCTTCCACCGAGAATTGAATCGTTCTATTTATTTCAGTATACCGTCTATTGTTGTGCATATTGTTGGGCGTAACGCAGGTTTCCAAAAATCTACGATATACATTACTTGATTTGTTTTGTTCACTCACGCCGATAGTCATGTTTTTCTTTTGTATTTCACACCTGTACTCTGATTTGTACACGTGCAGATAAAGAGATCTGGCCAGGCGTTCTCCCTTTTTCGTGTTAGAATAAATATTTTAAGTTGTACATTGTCTTGTGTGATCCAGTCAACACATTTTCAGATTATAGGTGCGAGTAGCTAACTCACTTTTCAGATTTCAAGCTGTAACATAATAGAGTAACTGCCCAAATCTGGGGATATTAGGCCGTGACATGGCAGCTGTGAGTAGACCACCCGCGTTTCAGACCTCCTATTGCATGTCTGAGTTTCTCAACAGCACCATAGAGCTCAAAGTGGCCCATGTCCGTTTATGTCCAAGGATGCCAGTGAGCCACCCCCACAGTATTGTTTTGTCAAGCTATCCATATAAATTGAGGTGTGTGTGTGTGGCACTGAGGGAAATGGGGAGGGGGGGTAATAATAACGGAATTTTCCTTTTCTGTTTTGGGGTTTCTGGATCTCTTGAGTCTTTTATACCTTTGACCTGTTGGGAACTTGGATATGAATGAAAGTTCAGTCAATGATTTAATTTCACCCGGTGGCAACACATGAGTAAAATAAGTAGAGAGATGGATCTTCCTCCTGCCCCTTCTCTCTGTCCCACATGCCCCGTACCATCATACTATACTGCCAACCCCAGTGGTCGTATGTTGTGAGCAAAATTCATTGACAATATATTGATGCTGTAAAAAAAAAAAAAACATCTGTAATACATTTTGCCTTGTGTACTCCCCAGTACGTATAATCGTGGGTCAACAACTTGATGAAAATAAGCATGAGTGAATGCAGTGTAACATGTCAATACTTCACATATCCTGATTTTAATGTTTAACTTGTTCATTTAAAATAGGCATTTCTGTTTCCTTTTATTTGTTCTTTAGTTTGTTCATATACATATGCTGAGCAAGTTACACAACATATGTTTGAGTATGTGTTACTACATATTTCACCTCATTACTTTTCGATTAGTTGTTTACAATAGCTATGTGATATTACTCTCATTAATTTATTTTCACCATCTGCAGTAATTACATTAGTGACAGTAGCCGCACTACTTGGGTTGAGCTGGTTAAACTTGAGTTTGAGTGCATCATGTAACTTTCACAGCGATAGGCTTCGTTATGCTTTGATGACTGCAAGATCAAAGCTGTTGGTCATTGGGAAATTGGAATTAAGGATATGCGAATTGTATTCTTATCAGATTAACCAGATTATCCAGGGTTCATGAAGTGACCAGTCTCCCAATTCTCGAGTTTTTTTTCCTTTCCCCCCCCTCATTTGTTTTTCTAAACTGATTTAAGGCGCTTTCTTGTACAGCACGAGAGTCCCGCATTTTTCCACAATGGTTGGAGTCATGCCAGATCCTCCGGGTATTAACAAGAGGAAATTCACATGGGATGTATATGCATGCAGTGACACTAAAAATAATTATTTACCCAGTCAGTTGTGAATGTGAAATTTTGACAATCCCCTTCACAGGCTATGTTTATAAAGATCACAGTGGTCGGACCTCGTTGTCTTTTCTGATTAGTTGTGTATGTTCGTATTGGAACTTTATTGCAAGTTTGCTTCTACTCTGCCAAGTTAAACACCGTACCCTCATTTACGCAGCTAACTGTAGATCCTGTTACCTTAAAATGCCCCATTTTGTATCAGTACTTTAGTCTCTGCTTTGGATATATTCTATTTATATGACTGTTGGGTCTCTGACTTTATTTTTTCGTTCTCTGTTACTTATTGCATTGTTTTCATACACCAGTGTAACTGGTTGTAAAGCAGGACGTTCTATCAGTTTGTTTTCATGTTGGAAATTTCTGTGTAGGTTTCATTGAATATATATGCTACGCTTTTCAAAGGACGCCACTTGGTCATTTCGTTGGATATTTAGGTATTTAAGTCATACCAGGAGACAAAAGTTCTTAACCTATCTGAAAACATTGATTAGAGACGTTGTGCTCACACAAGACACATATCAGTTCCCTACAGTGTGTCATGTGTCATTGAAATGGGATTGAACACAGCATTTGGTCTTAGTTTTGTGCCTATTAAAGTTATATCATGATGCTAAAACCCCAATTCCTCCGGGAAATGAGTAAAGGCAGGTGTATCCATTATGTCAAAAAAGTAACCACTATGTGCTTGTACGGGGTGAATTCGTCTTTTTCTACAGCAGATAATCTAATTTTAGGTGTGAGTTGCTTCGGGTCACCCGTTCTTAAAAATGAAATCAGAAGTGAATATGTTTACTACAATGTACATAAGATTTTATGCAGTGTTAATAATAATTATGCTTTAAGAGCCTTAGCATCCCCAGATATGTGAAGTATGCTTTCATCTAACATGCATTACGAACTGTAGGGTTGAGTCGCTTTACTAAATAATGTTGCAGTAACTCAGTGTCCCAGTACTACAGTTATTGAAATGGAGTGTGGTTTCAGAATCCAAAATTACTCCTGAAAAGGAAGATAGACTTTTATAACAGTGCAGTGCAGCCTCAATCACTGCATTGTTTACCACACTGGCCAAAAGCCTAAAAGGATTAATACCAAATAAAGGAACTTGTTGGGCAGTTTAAAAAAATAAATAAATAAGTGGGCAACTAAAGTAAGCACATTAAAAAAAAAAAAAAAAAAACAGTAGAAATAAAAGTTTGAGACATTTTCATGAGCGTTTCAGATTTTTTTTAAACACTAAACCTAATCTAAGATAGTTTTAGGTTTGAATATGTTATTTAAGCAACAGTATCTATACTATAAACAAGATCAAGAATTACCCTGTTCGGGAACCAGATGACCTTCCAAGTTTTATTCAAACTTACAGGGCATGCTGAAATCACTAAAACTAGTTACATTCTGTTCTGTAATTAGTGACCCCAGTTGCGTTGTTCTGCATGTGTATTATTCTTGATTCCAATAGCAGAAAATACCCTACCTTACAAAAAGATTACCGTGCTGTGTTGCCCTTTTATGCAGTACAAATATAATTTAATAAAGTCCTTGCATCAGATTAGGCTCTGCCTGCCCTGTCACAATGAATCCTCATCTAACTAGCTTTGTTTAAAAAAAAAAAAAGAGAAGGATGGCAGCCTCAAACATTCTTGCGCGTGCCACACTTCTGTTATGCCTGGTTCGCAGTGGTGCTGCAAAGGACCATCTCAATTGATGCTTCTTAATCCATACTTTAAGGTGCCACGTACTTTTCAGAATATTTCTCCTATGTCAATGTATCAGATCTCCAGCAGCATGAAATGTGTATTCACCAACAGTTTTGTCTCTTTTTTCTTTAAACAAGAAAGAAATACTTGATGGCAAGATGCCAACCGATATTTAACTTTCTTACCTCTCGTCCTCCTTACCAGTGCTGATGCCTAAGAATAACCAGTACTTTTGGTCTCGGTATATGAGCTTAATTTACATAGAATTTCAATAACGTTTAATGCCTGTTTCAGACATAATCGATACTTGAGCCTGACCTGCCCAAGTGTTCAGAGTTGATGGAATATATTTGAATAGATTAAATTTATAACTTAATGTTGAACCTGAATTTGGCTTAAATCAGCAACAACTCTTGGGCATTATTAAAAATGAAATAACATAAATATTTTTCCCTGCTAAATTCCCCTTGTTGGGGTAGACCTTATACCATCTAGGCTGACCCCTCAGGTTTTTGACTCTTTATTCTCCCAAATATACGGGAACATTTGAAGACCCTTATCGAGCTTTCCCTGGTAAAGTAACCAACCCTGAAAATCCATCGGTAAACTTCAGAGTACCAAAATCAGTGAAGAGCTGCACAAGCCAAACTTCCAGCGGTTCCTGTGTGCCTTCAGTTTATCTCAGATGTTTTACTGAATTGGCCACTTGCAAAATTATGCTAGTTTCTTGGGTAAGTTTTGTTAATGTAAATTTTCTTTTTCCTAGTTATGCCACTCTGAACACTGGTAAACTAATCTCAGACCATCTTGTGCCACATTTCCCAGAACATTTACAAGCAAAGCCCAAAAGACATGATAGTGTGAGAAAAATGAGTCGTAAAATCGGCCAGTATCAGAACCTTAACTAGACTTACAAACACAATTTTAACAACTGTAGATCCTAAAAAGTGTTTTTTTTGCAACCCAAAAATAATAGAACACAGGGCAATTAATTTGTTACTACCCTGCCTTCCACAGGTCCATATTAAGCCGGTTCAATGATTAGTTTGTTCTGAGTTTTAAAATAGAGTAGGAATATCCATAGCACTGCAGTCCCTGCTGTCCACCTGCCAGTTCTAAATGGCATATACCATCGTATAGTTAAACCACCAATACTTCCTTACAATTTTTTTTGCTTATTTAGTTTAACTAGCAGCTTTACATCTCTGAAATTATGATGTTGTATGAGTTCGGATGGGAACGTTTGGTTAATAGCCTTGTGAGGCTTGAAGAATAAGTGCTTATATGGGCCAAAGACCTGGGTGTCTCAGTAGAAGGCACACATTTTGTTTACTCTCCAAATTACCTTGTATTCTTTTAATAGGCTACTTAGAACTTGACTATTTGATAAGCTCAGTTGTTAGAGATCCAGTACAGAAGTGGACTCCCCGGAAAACATGTTATTATTCTGTTCTCTGCCAAACAAATAGTGATCTGAGTAAATAACACACTAACTGAGGTGTTAAAACAAGAGCTTGTTCACTCTTTGAATTGTTTCTCCTTTCCGTATACCACTGATAGAACCTTACACAACTGCAGATCACACTCCTAAACAGTTTAATGATGTACGTCACCCCTTGGCATTACATTGTGTGGTTCTGAAAGTCCCAGTGATTAGCACTTTGGAGCACCCTGCCTTTTTCATGATTTTTTACCCTCTTCCATATCTGCTTCCAGAGATTAAGTATGGCGGCTAACATCGTGTATCTTAGACGTTCATACACTTAACCGTGTGCATGTAGATCGCTTACTTGGTGGCTTGTCAAAAGTTTGTGATACAGATGAGCTGTTTATTTCTAGGGAGGCTGGATGTGCATCACATCAGAATAAGAACTACCCCCAAGTCCCTTTCTAATGAATTCTCCCTCCAGAGACATCAGCAAAGTAGAACTGCCCACGTACAGTTTTTTTCTTCTGGTAATTTTCTTGGCATCTTGTGAAACACAGAAACCCTTTTGCCATGGCGTTCTGTCCAGTTTGCTTGGGAAGACCTCAAACCTGATACACATGGACCGGAGTTGTTAGAACCATTTTAACTTCCCCATTGTGTGATTGCAGGTGTGTTGCTTTCAGTGATTCCAAACGTCCTTTAAGTATCGGACCCCTTTTCCTAGTACTTTGAAGAGTAATGGAGAGCCAATATAATCTTAAAGAGAGATCACAGTGAGACACGTGGTGCTTGCTTCCTTTTAACTCTGTCAAACGAGACACATCTATTTTGAATGGTATCGGGATTATGCTACAGCATTTAAAAACTCTTTGAACAAATCCAAAACAGTAGGGTTTCTCGCTAAACCTCTTATTTGGAAAAACAAAAAAAGCTTGTGGGAGTAGTTTTACTTAAAATAGCTAAATACTACACTAAACCACCTACGTCTAAAATGTGCTGCCTGTTTACTAAAAATCCCAGGGATGAGTCAATAAAACTGATTATTAATGTTCTGTGCATGTTGTTAGTCACCACATCGGACCGTTTTCTAAGTAAAATTGTCTTCCTGATGTCTCCGTTTCCGTGAAATAGGAAAACAGATGCAGAGCCACGGAAAGAGAAGAGGGGAAGGGGAAAACCACATGTTCATCTCAGAGCAGCAAACCGTGTCATCCTTACAATGGGGTGCACATGCATTTTATACAACAGTCAGTTAATATTAGCATAATTTGTTAAACATCTACTGAACCACACGCAGCTACGGTGAGGAAGAGCAGGTTGGCAGGTTTGCAGAGAGGGAGACATTAGTCTACTATTCAATGTGTGGAGCAGTAGGGATGATGGCACAGCGAGCCACGCAGGCTTGGTGGTGGGGAGGGGTCATATAGGGGTCTCATTAACTGTGAGAGAACTGTGTTATAATCAAGCCGGTGTGGTGTGTGATTGATCTAACGTACTGCCCTTGTGTGTCCGTATGTATGAGGATCGTGTACAATACTGAGCTGCATCCTCAGGGGAATGAGTGTCGTTCTTGGCTCTTAGGTTGATCACAAATATGTCCCATGTCTCACAGCCCTACTGGGCCAATCTCCTATGTCTTAAGGAGCGCAGCATGCTCACGTCAGCCTGGGCCTATTGGTGCAGAGCTTTGAGTCATTTCGTGGTATCTGGTGTTGCGGCTGCCTTCCACTGCATTGCTATAAGCTGCTTCAACAGCACAAATGTCAGGTCAATAAACCTGTGGCGATGTTTGTCCCCTTTTGCTTTGGGTGTAGGATTTAATGCATGTCCCTCTAAATATGCGGTTATCTCTTGCCAGGTACGGGGGGACAATCCCAAACCATATGGTAAAACCCTGCAGCCCACAGTGCGGGCATTCCAGAGTCGTTAAGGGGAACATATGTTTAACACGTTGGGAGTATAAGTATGTTTGGTGCGGATAATTAAATTGGGTGAATCAGAATCCAGGGTTTCGTGAAATCTCCTTTACCTGTTGTAGGGCTGTCAACCAAGACTTTTGGGGCAAGGGCATTGGGAGGACTCCCTCCATATCAGTGTTGGCACTTGCGGATAAAGTTACATACAGCAGGGAAATAGCATGTTTTTGACCTAACCCAAGTAATATTGCATGGAGGTTTGCTGACAGTGGTGGCTCTGTGTGACCTGTTCTCCACGTAATCATGCACTACCTGACAAATGGCATGATATGATAAGAATTGCCCAGGGCCTATAGTACTGGTCCCCATAATGTCCTCATAGGACATCAAAGTCCCACCTTTAAAGAAGTCCATGACTGTTGCTAATTCTGCAGCAGCCCATAGGGTCCAGTGAGGATGCTCAGCCAGGGCTTGTGCACATGGTATTTGGGTCACAGGGTTCAGTGGAGAGTAGGGTAGGAAGAGGGATTGGCTCTGCACAAACCCAGCAAACGCAAGCTGTGGTCCTCCGGTTGGAACCCTGCAGTGAAGGGTGCTTACGGTATGACAGCCAGGTATATACACTGGTCAGACCCAAGCTCGTACATATGGATGTTCTCTCCACACTGGAGGTAGAGAGCTGGTGTAGAGGCCATTGATACTACGCTGCAGCGCAATTACAGTCAGGCATGTCTAAGCCACACCCTTCAAACGGATGTTGCATTGTAGTCCGAGCTACTCGGCTCCAGTCACCTCTCCACAGTAGTCCCAACATTAGACTGTGTAATTCTAGAAAAAAAGGAATTGGGGAGTACTATTGGAAGTGCTGCAGAAAATACAGTACCTTGGGAAGTATGAACATCTTAGCTATCGCCACTTGTCCCAAGAGAGAGTGGTAGTGAGCACCAAAAGGAAAGTGATCACTTAATAGAACAGATAGCTCGGCCCAGATTGCCCTCTTTGAGGTCATCAGTGGAGTGTTATATTTGTATCCCTTGGTATTTGAAGGAATCGTGGCACCATTGTAAGCGATGGCTTGGGAGAGCAGCTCTTAAAGGTGCCGGGACCTGTGCAAGTGGGACGAGCAGGATTTCGACCAGTTTACCCTGAGACCAAATATATCTCCAAAGGTGTCCCTAAGAGCCATCAAATCCTGCAGGGAAGATGTTCCCTGTCGTAGATATATCAACGCATGATCTGCATAAAGCAACGCAGTGTGGTCATTGTCAAAGTCAAAGTCCTGGATCAATCACTGCCACAACTGAAGGCGCAAAAGGCAGGTGAGAGGTTCCAAGCCATGGCAAGTAGCAATGGTGCCTCTGTATCAGAAAAATATTAGAGATCGAACAACCTGTTTTCACTCTGGTTAAAGGATTAGAGTACAGAGTACAAACCCAGTACAAGTACCCTGGGCAAAAACCCATGTGTCGTAGTTTCAAAAACAGGAACTCCAAAGCTGAGGATGTCTCATTATCTAAGGAGACTGCCACCCTATCATAGTCAGCCTGTGGGGTATCATGAACAATTTTTAAGAGGCGTCTAATGTTGAGAAAGGTACTGTAGCCTGTAATAAACCCGGATTGGTCCTCATGGATCAGTTTGCTGATCAGGGGAAGTATTATATTTGCATGTATTTTATCTAGCACTTTACAATCAAGTTTAAGCAGGGACAGTGGCCTATCAGAGCGCACATCTAGAGGGTCATGTCTCGGTTTGGGAAGGACTCCTGTGTGCGCCTCCGTGCCTCATTAAATACCTCCAACAAAGGTTTGGTAAGAAGCGCTGAGTAGGTGGTATGGTATTCAGCTGGTAGGCCATCCTTACCTGGTGTTTTGTTCTGGGCTTTCTGCTCTAGTGCATCCCGTATTTCCTCAAGACAAATCAGCTCATCCAGCTGTGCACTTTGGAGTGGAGAGAGCCGAAGCAGAGGAAGACTCCCTAAAAAGGCCTCCAACTGCCCAGGGGCTAGAGCGGGGCCCGCTGCACACAGCGTGCAGTAATAGTCACAAAAAACAATAATTAATGGCAGTTTGGGTAGTGGCCAAGCCGCCATTATCCAACCTGATGGCTAAAATTGAGATGCGTTGGTGTTAGTTCCGGACGAGCCAAGCCTGCAGCCTGCCGAAGCGGTCGCCTTCAGCATGCAGCCTAATTAGGTAGTGCTTATAATCAGGCTTGCTTAGCCGTATCTCTGCTTCTCTGTGTTCTTTCTGAAGGTCCCGAAGGCGGTCAGCACCAATTGTTTTGGCTGGGACATCCTTTTCCAGAGTATGCAGCTCTGACTCCAGCAACATCAATTTGCGGTGTAGACCACTCCTCACTCCCCAGGTGGCCAAGAGACAATGGCCCCTTACTACCACTTTATGGGCGTGCCATTACATGGCACCGAGAGGGGTTTCTTTATTGCGCTCAAAATAGTACACTATGCAAGCTAATTGAATTGGAGGATCAGTGAGCCCCCTCAGTCTCTAAGCGCTATGTGGGGATGAACATGCGCTGCCTACCTCACTGTAGTTCCATTTGAAACGGGCAGTGGTCAGACAGGGTATTGGCCAGGTACTTCACCCTTGCAAAGATCTGGGCCAGTTGCGCCGATCCAAGAATGAAATCAATCCTGGTGTGGAGCTCGTGGACCGGGGAGCAAAAGAAGTACTCGCGCACCATAGGATGTGCAATGTGCCACAGGTCATGGAGCCTTCTATCTGCGAGCCATGAGCTGAACCCTTGGGTCACTCTCTTACTTGGCGCTCTGTGCAGCGGTGGTTGAGCCTGATCAAGGTCAACATTTGGTGCACAATTAAAGACATCCCCATAAGCCAGATAGCCATTGGTTCACGAAAGAGGGTGGGGGTAAGTGTTGCCAAGAATTCTCCATGGCTCGAGTTGGGTGCGTAAATCCCCACCAGTGTCAATGATGACCCGTCTGTGTCCTACCAGAACTACATACCTACACCCAGCATCTGTAGTATATCTGTCCTTAACAAATAGAACTCCTGGATTCACCCAAAATCAATACCCCTTGGGCAAACGCGGCTGAGGTTGTGCCATACACCTGCCCTCGCCGTTTAGCCATGAGCTCTGTGTCGATAAGGTGGGTCTCTTGCAATATAGCAATGTGCGTGTGGCGGCACTTGAGATATGCATGAATCCAGTATCTTTTAGTGTGTGTTGCCATACCACGCACATTCCACATCAGCACGTCTTAGCGTGGGGCAGTCATGGCATCGTTGATGCTCATGATGTATTATGTGGGTATAATGGACAAGTAAGTGGTGGCACTTCTGCCGCGCACCCCAGCCTCCTTCCTCCATACAGGATATGTGGATGCCTTCTCTTGGTGGATTTCCCCTCCCCCACAACCATTCCACCATCCCACCATGGATCTGTCGAAACAAACTTGTAACATTGCAGAAAACAGTTTTAATGAATTCCCACCCCTTCCCCCAACCCCACGCTAATGGTGGATAGGCCACCTGCCAAACATCCCCAAATGGTAAACTATATGTATAAAACACCAAGCCTAATGTAGAACTTGTGCATATGGAAGTATCTTTGTGCGGTGCAGCATCTCAGGGTATACCTTACCTCTTGGTTTTTGGCCCTTCATATTTAATACCTCATGAAGTCCCTTAGTAGATTGTGGGTGTAGTCAGTTGGACACATCCCTTTGGGAGCTAAAACTACAGAGGTACACAGGCTAGACCTCCCTTGCAACTGCAAACCCCAGCAGAGCTCCGGTGACCGGCACATTGTGTCTCAAGACATTGAGTCCGTGGAAACCCCACATCGGGGCAAGAGCCTTTTGCGCCTAGTTCAGTGAGACATGTTGCACCAATTGTAGTATAGTTTCCATGTAACAAAAGCTGGTGGTGAACAAGCAATAGGGCATCCCTCGGAGATCATCAGCCGTGGGTGGGGTGACCACTGGCCCTTTGGTGGGGTCCGCAGAGGAAGCACTGGAGCTTCCACAGTCGGAGCCGGGGTCCGATATGCAACCTTCGCAAAGCACCATAAAGAGTTTCCACATACTGAGTGGTTTCATGTAGAACTTTAGCCCAACCCTCCCTTACTTGTGATCTGGTGAGTTTTGTACTGGAAAGGTTACGCCAACCGTGGCGGGGGCGCAGAGTCAGCCACTTGTCAGTCACAGCCTCTCCCGACCGGGATCAGGCCATTCCCTTGGTGTGAAGCTAAGTCCAGACGTCTTCTGGTCAGGCGAAAATATGGGTCATCTCGCCATCCACTACCCACAGTTTAGCAGGAAATAATGGAGCATATTTAATGTTATGGCCTCCTAGTCGCTGCTTGACCTCAATGTAGGAACTCTGCTGTTGCTGTAACTCTGCACTGAAGTCGGAATAGGCAGTGATTGAGGCATCTTCAGACCTCCAGGGTCCCTGGGTTCGGAAAAGCTGGAGTATCAAGTTACAGTCTCGATAACTGAGAAGGTGGACAATAAGCGGTCTTGGAGAGGCCCGGTGGGGGTGTGTGGTTTGCCTGGTATCCTGTGTGTGCGTTCAATGGAGAAAAATTATGGCACTTTATCGAAAAGCATGGTGTCCATCAACCATTGTTCAATAAAAAGATCCTCACTCTGGCCTTCCAGGGGAAGCCCATAGAACTGATATTCTTGCGTCTTGATTGCCCCTCTGCATCTTCTGCCTTGTGGTGCAAAGACACCATCTCTGTGCTCAATTTGCTTCATTTGCACCTGCATAACCTAGACAGTTGCAGGGACGACTCGGTTTCTTCCACCTTGTCTGTCAGTTTACGATGCTCAGCACGCAGAAGATTTACATCTTGTGACTGTATCAGTTTTGTCTTCTAATGACGTCTTGGTATTCGATATAGCCTGTAGGACCCTTTCAAACTGTATTGATTGGAAATGAAGGGTGGCTTTGCCAAAGGGCATTTGCTGTGCAGTCTGGCGCTGAGTGGGACAGTGATCCTTTGCACTTCGGTAGGGAGAGTCTTGCAGCTTTGGGTTCCACCATATTACCATTAGATGAGGATCCGTGCCTCTGCAGAAGGCGCGGAGAGGAATTGATGCCTTTGTTGTTGTCGGTGGTCAGGCAGAGTGGGCCCAGAGTTGAGTCCTCCGCTCAGTAAAGGCCACACTTTTTGTCATACAATGCTTGCACCTGGGTCGCCATCAAGTGATACCCCCATCCCTGCACGGGGTTTGTAGCAGGTGATGCAGAGGGACAATTATAGCTTGAGTCCAGTGGCAGACAATCCTAGCGCAGGACGTGGGTCTGAGCCTGCGTCACGTAGGTATGAGCGCTGGGGCCCCCTCAAATCGCCCGAAATGTGGTAAGAAATCACAGGGGCTCCTTTTCCCCCCCCTCCAGTTATTTGGGTGGGTGTGATTCCTGACAGCGCGGCGGCAAAGCACGCTTAGGCCCTGTGGCAGGTGGAATGTTAGCCTCCTGAGTGTGACTATGTTTGGGCCTTCTGCAGTTTTTAAATTGCTGCGGTGCTTTCCCCAAGAGGGCGGGAAACAGCTTGAGCCCACCCTGTGATGGTGGGGTGTCACCAAAAGGAGCCCTGCACTACCTTATGCAGAAAAACGTGGGCCTCCGTGCCTCACAGTGAAGCCCGCTGAATCTGTAGGCAGGATAAGGAGGCACAAAGTTCAGGGGTTTTTATTTTTGGCCGGATGTGGTTTCTAATGGTCGTAAGAAGAGACTGAGACAAGAGTTAAGTGTCCAACAATGCCAGTGTGTTTGGAAGTGCAAAGTTATAGATGTATACTGCACTAGATTCTTATTACATTCATAACCCAATTTCGAAAATCTTTGTACAGCCTGCAGAAAAACTGGACCCATGCAGAATACAATGTCAGACAACTTTGCTACTACACAGATAAGAGACTGGCCAAGTGCTAAGCTTTTTATGTACAATAATAAAATATTTTCAGGTTTTTAGTAAAAAATAATTTTTTTTATTATATAGTATAAAGTTGTAAAACATAGTCCATGCTCGAACTTCACTGCTAACCCCATTTCATCGCCAACTCAATAAATGACACACCACCTTCAGTACCTATGCAACAGCAGTATAGCTATCGATAATAGTTTGTTTGGAAGTTATTAGGTTTGCCAACCTTGGCCTTCGCTAGGACAAACTTTATTTTTTCATTATTTAGTTATAAGTGAAGAAAGGATCTAGTGAAGTCTGACTGTTCTGCTTAATTACTCAGTGTTTAAGTAGACCTGGGATATTTCAGTTTTGTTAGAATGTGAAATTGTAAAGACCTGCTATATTATAACACTTTCCCATACTCATTTAGTTAAGTGAGATACAATGTTCCACAATTTTGAAAGAGCTATCTGAGACTGTTTTATAAGTAGTAAGGAGAATGAAAATATAAATTGAAAGACTTCTGGGAGCTGCTGTTATGTCTCAACAAAAAAAATGCACCGAACTACTTTTAATAGGCAAGGTATTTTTTTTTAGACAGTTGGAAGACCTAGAAGATCCATTAATATTTATCTGAATTCAGTCTCTGTACGGTTTGTGTAGACCAGAATACTTTAATTTTCTATGGCCGTAGAATCTTTTTAGACAGCCGGGAAATAGCTTGCCAGCATAGTTCAATTGTGAGATAAATATATAGTCGGGGGAATGTATGTTGCAAATTGAAAATAACCATAAAAGCCCACCATTTAAAAATGCCTCTAGCTTTTACCACTGTAGACTTGGATTGCAACTAATTATCTGAATTTAGGGATCGATTTGATACTAATTCTTTGATCACAAACTAACTGAAGATAAAGCAAAGATGGGATTCTGGACTTCACAGAGAACTTCCTGAATGGCAGCAAAACTTAACAAGCCGAATTTGTTGTCTTCTCTTTTAAACCAGCACTTGTAGTCAAAGGCTGTGATCTTTGCCACATTGCTTCAAATGCAAACAGTTGCTTTCACGTTGGGAGGAGGGGGGGTGGAAGCGTGGAGCAGTTGATTGGTTAAAGACTCTATAAACTATAACACATTTAAACAATCAGCTGCCCGAGTGCCAGGTTATTGAAGATCATTTCAACATTAGCAAATCAAAAATATAACAGCTTGGTTTATTGTTCTTTGTGAGCTGAAACACATTACATTTCTGACTGATCCTTTGTATTTCTATTTCATTGTATACATTTGTTCTTCGATCTGGACAACATTTATTGACATTACAAGTCTTTCTATTATCATTCGTAACAGTTCAAATATTGGTCCGTTCACATGACCATAATATCTATCTTTTATGTTTTCTCTCAATGATAGTCAACTCAACCCTTTTCTCTCTGAATCAACGTAACTATTCTCAGTGTTGCTGTGGTATCAGTCAGTATTTATTTATGTGGGTGTTCCTGAAAGTAGCCTTATTCCTTCTGCAAAGGGCTCCCTTTCTACTTCATCCACCCTTCCACATGCATTATGCATTATGCAGCATACACAGACTGTTTGACCTACTGAAGTTTGTTATAACTCTTTCTAATATAACAGCAGGTTTAGTGTTTTAAAAACAGTTTTCTGGTTGCTGAAACGGATATTATTTGCTGAACTGTGCAAAAGCTGTACAATGCCACGTTTGTTGGTCATAAAGAAACAAGTAGTGTATATGGTACATATTTTTGTCAACATTATGGCCCAACGGGGTCAGAGTTTCCGCCTCTGGTATGTGCCCAAACTCATTACAGCCCTTGCATTTTCTGCCTCATCTTCTTGATAGTGCGGACGTGGCTAATGTCATAAAAAGCGCAGTGTGCCAGTTTGCTTTAGTGATATTCTGAAAAGTGTTTGGTAATTGGACAGTTGTTTAAGTTGAGATGTTTTACTGCTTGTCTTCTGTGGTATATTTAAATTGTATCGGTTTCTCCTGCCATCCTTGTTGTCCGAGTTACTTTGTTAACGTTATCCTGTGAAGGATTCGGTTTTCCTGTATGTCGCTGCGGATGAAGGATCCGTTCTCTAGTGGATCTACTGACACATGCTCGATTCATTCCAATATTCCTACATGATCATTTCGATTTGGTTGGCTGTATATTGTTATAAAACATGTCTCCGTTCCAATCTTAGCATGATGCTTATTCTAATGTATTTATAACCAACTTCCTATGTCTTTTTAATTCGTGGGAGGTCAGTAGTAGTTTCTCTTTTTGTTACAGAATCCCCAGTTACTGCTTTGGGTTTTACTATTTTTAAATCTTTTCCCAGTTGTCATTACTTATTTTGCAAAGCTTTGCTTGTGTGAGTAATTATGTGTTGGACCAAGCATTTTGTTAGAAGTGGGATTTCTGGTTGAGTAGGGTTTGCACCTAAGCCAGGCAAAACCCACCACTCTAGTCAGGGTAATTGCACCACACACCCAAGAAAACCCCTGCCCGCCCCCTTGGTAGCTTGGCCAGAGCAGTCAAGCTTATCCCAGACGCAATGTGTAAAACGTTTGCGTGAGACACAAACGCACCAGTGACACAATAAATACAACATAAAAGAGACACAATGATATATCAAATGTATTATACATAAAGCATAGAAAAAACAGCACAAATCAGTCATTACTTTGCCAACTAGGCAATTGTCAAACCATCATAGTCAGTGCAATAAAAAATAAATGTTTCTACACTGCACGGGTCATCAGAACACCATTCCTGCACCGACTCAACAATCCCTGAAAGAATGCTTGTTATACTGTTAGTACAGGAACAAACACGACATACATCATCATATCAGGGCCCAGCATGCAGTAGTTAGATGCAGAACATGTATGGGTTACTAAAAAATCACTAAATACCCCAAATGTTGCTCACAAGTACCGGTAACACTCAACTCCAGCGCTCGTGCACTTCATTACAGCTTAGGCAGTAAAACGGTGAGCTCCTTTAAGGAGCAATAGGGAGTATGCAACGTAGGCCACAGGAATCCCCCTGCGTAGCTACTACCAACAATATGGTACTCCAGTGGCAAGCACCCATGTGTAATGGAACCAAAGGCCCCTCAGGACCGAAGTAGTAGTGGGGCCACCACAGAATCCACGAGTCCGCCTTGGTTCCTCGGGACTGGTACAGCAGCTGCAACACTTGTGGCATCCCCGGTCAGTTAGAGCTGTGGGTGGGTCTTTGCCATGGGAAAACACCACCACGGAGGTAGAGCCATCTCTTCCCTCCGCCCCCTCTTATGTGTTTCTCCCTGGGCCAAGATCGGCCACAATACGGAGCAAATCCTCAGCCACCAACAACCCCGGCAGCCTAGAGGAGGTCTCATTGTAGATGACACAGGGGGCCTCTCTGGTTGTATAACAGAACCACACATGGCTTAACAGCGCGGTCGGAATTATGACTGCCCTCTCCCAAAAATTACCCGATACCCCGCCCTAAACCCTAAAATTTACCCTGTCCTAAACACTACACCCTGTCCTACAAACTAACCCAACCCCCGCCCTAAAACATACCCTGCTCTGTCCTAAAAACTACCCCAAACCCCCGCCCGAAACTCTAAAAGGTACCCTGCCCTGTCCTAAAACCTACCCCTTCCTGTCCTAAAGACCCCACCCACCCTAAACACTACCCTGTCCTAAAAACTACCCCACCCTGTCCTAAAAACTACCTATGCCCCCCACCCTTGTCCTAAAACCGACCCTGCCCTGTCCTAAAAATTACCTTGACCCTCCCCCACACCCAAAAACCTACCCTTCCCTACCCTGTCATAAAAATCCTGTGAGGAAAGAATTATCGAGCAGATTAGAGAAACCTTGGTGGTTCTAGGTCTAAAAGACATCATATGAATATTCCAATATATTCAACATTCAATCTGACCAAAATCCAGAATTCAAAAACTGAATTAACTTTTGGTAATTCGAGGAAGTTAGCGAACCACACGGGATAGAAAGATTGAAAAAGACAACATAAATCCAGAAAACAATTAATTCTGGTTTTCATATCAAAACACCTTTATTTGCTCATATACATATATATATAAAATATAGATGACAAACTCAAATATACATAACCGGTCCAGGAGTGAGAAGCAACAAGCATTATATAAACTGTGAACCATTACTAAAAACTAATTTCCTATAGTTCAACATATAACATTTAGAGCAAGAGAGGCACATTCCTCAGAGAACCCAGGGTAAGAAAGTAAAAAAGGAAATATAAAAGTTAATGAAATAAAACATAGTAAATGTTAAAGAAGGTATTAGGTTTAAAGTGTGTCCTTAGTACTTATACTTGTGATTGTTGCAGATGCTGTCATCCATTTAAGACCTCACATGAGTGGCAGACTGAGCATGTGAAGATTCTCCATGTCTGAGGCAGTCTCTCTAAATCCCATTCCCCTTTCCCCCTCCAGAGTGCTCAAGACGGGAATTCAAATTCGTTGCGAGCAGTCTGGGTTGGGATTGAGGACTTACCTTCTGCTCCTGAGGGAATCTAATCTAGGTATTCTGACATCTCCCCACATGTGGCTCCCAGACACAGTGAAAGTGTTCAACAAGCGCTAAGTAGAAAGACACAGTGAAAGTGTTCAACAAGCGCTAAGAAGACAGACTGGCACAGAGATGCAGGGAAGTAGCAGCAGGCCAGCACATCATGGTCCTTGAAGCAGAGTGGCAGTCCTTCTTGTGGCCTAACAGGTCGTGGTTCAGCTCAACAAGCAAGTCAGTCCAATGGCGGTATCTCCAGGCAGCATAACAGCTCCTTCTGGCAGTGTGCAGGCTGTAGAGCCAGCAGCATGTGGTTACAAGTCCACGCACTGTCTGAAAACATGGGGCTTCAGCCCCTGTACTTCTACTCAAAATGTTGTTGATCGAAGGGGCACATTAAAAGAACCTTAATAGTGCACAACACCCACCTTCAGCCCCAGGCCTGGCTCCAGACAGTAGGGGGTAAACAAGCCTTTTGTGTGAGGGCAGGATACAGCCTTTACGAATGTAAGTGCGCCCACCTCCCTCTCTCCTAGCCCAGAAAGACCATTAAGTATGCAGACGTAATCCTGTTACACCTTCATCCTCCCTGTGTGATGGCTATCTGGAAAGTATGCATAAAGCCCAGCTGTCACTCTACCCTAGACGCGGATTGGAGTCAGACTGCCAACCACAAGAGTCATTAACACAGTGAAATGCCCACTTTCTTAAAGTGGCATTTCTGCAATAGTAATGAAAAATCCACCTGCACCAATAAGCAGGATTTCCCACTACCATTCCAAACATACCTAACATGACCACGTTACTCCTCACAGATCAAAAACTACTACTTAAATTCCTTTAAGGGAATTCCCAATGCTAGTGTATGAGAGGAGTAGGCCTCACAGCAGTGAGAAACCAAATAGTCTGTTTGTCTTTACCAGGGCATGGCACACAATGAAGGCACGTGTCCTACCTTTTACATACACAGCACCCTGCCCATATGGCTACCTAGGGCCTACCTTAGGGGTGACCTATATGCATTAAAACAGGGGTTTGAGGCTTGGCAAGTAACATTAAATGCCAAGTCATTGGGGCAGGAAACTATGCATGCAGGCACTGCAGTGGCAGGCCTGAGACAGGTTTGAAAGGCTACTTCTGTGCGTGGTGCAAGCTGTGCTGCAGGCTCACTAGTAGCATTTAATTTACAGGCCCTGGGTATGTGGGATACCACTGTACAATGGACTTGTAGGTAAAGTAAAGGTGCTAAACAGGTGTAAACAAATCAGACCAAGTTTAAAGGAGAGAGCACATGCACTTTAGCACTGATCAGCCATGGTAAAGAACCCAGAGTCCAAATGCCAACAAAAAGGGACAGAAAAACAGGAGGAGGAAGGCAAAAAGATTAGGGTTAACCCTGCAAAAATGGCCAGGTCCAACACATTTAAAAAATGGAATGCTATATTTGAACCCATTTGAGTGTGCTGTCTGTTTCTTGCCTAGTAATTGACTTTTACAGTCTGTAAGTCAGGAGCACACTATGTGACGATTGAAGATGACTGGTGATAAGATTGAGCCTTGAAGTGCCTGCACATTGGTGGATCATGCTTGATCCAGTGCTGTTTGTTTGGACGAACTAATGTTTGATGGATGGACAAATTGGTGGGACCCCATTCCACAACAGTGTAATTTAGTTTCACGTAGGGTACAGAGTATTGAGAGTGGCTTAATAGTGGATGGTCGATAGAGTTGAAAGCAGCAGTGCTGCCCTGGAAAATGACCAACTGAATGTTCATTGATTCTGGGCTACATCCCAGGCCTGAACTCTGACTGGTGGTCCTGTAAGAGCAAGCTTGTAGTCATGGGTGTGACTACCACCTTCAGTAGTCTGCCCAGGTACGAGAGGTGGGTGATTGGGCAGTAATTGTTGAGGTTAGATTTTTCAATAGAGGCAAAATGTGAAGGGTGCCTATGGAAACACTGATGATGCTGATCAATTGTCTGAATACTTCCCTGTGAATGGACTTGAGAATAAGTGTGGAAAAGGTCATATTTTTAATGTGGGCTTTGGAGATGCAAAGAATTTGTGAGGTTGCCAATTAGGAGAGAGTGAAGTGGTTCATTTGGGTGCACGGTGAATGGGCATTTATTTGTAAGTGAAGGTTGATTCCATATCTCTCTTTTTCTTTGGAGAATATGCTTATTGTATTGCATGTGTTCGTGGGTCGTTTCATTGATCAGTCTTGGGACAGCGCTAATTTACTATCTAAAATCTGTAACAAGTGCTTTGCTTCTATTTAAGGAAGTTATTTTTTGTCTCTTTGGATTAGACGCTGAGTTTTCTAGGTGTTTAGTGGAAAGTTTTCAGAATTTCAAGGCTCCTTGGTTAATGTCTTTAGAAAGCTTATATGATCAGGTGAAAGCCCAGGATCATTTTTTTAAGTTTTATTTCAGCTGTACCACTAGTTATACCATCTCATCTGATGGCCACTTGAGTTTAGGATCTACTGTGACTGACTGTGCTTTGTAACAGTGTGTATTGGTTTTGTCGCTGCTGGTTTAATGTGCTGTTAATCTTCAAAAATAGCTGCAGCATCGATTGGATAATTCTTCTCAGACAGCACTTTCCTCTAAAGTTCCTCAGTACAGATATTTCTTGTATTTTAGCACCAAATTCCACATTTCTCCTGAAAAATCTACACCTCTCCTTGCAGTGCTTCTATGAACTGTTAAGTTTTTAACAGTTTCCTGAAGATAAGATGTTTTGACTAAGCCCTGGTTGATGGAAGTTGAGTGTTTGAGGTGTGATCCTTTCCTCCCAAGGATTTAGCTTCCTGTTTTATGTGTTTTGAATTTAAGGAGGAGGTCTTTTCATTGACTAGCTGAAGACCGCTTGCGATTGGAAGCTAGTATGTGGGTTGTTTCTGTGAGTGCTTGTTCCAAAACACTTAGAGAAGAAAGTTAAATTTAACTCTGGTATTGAGAAACAGCCCAAAGGGTTTTTAAGATAGGTTTGATGCGATTCTGTTTCTTCCATTAGAGATCCAAATCTTTCTGTATACATTGTGGCCTTAGTAGGTACCTTCTTTTGTTTTGTGTCCTTGGGTGACATTCTTTTAGTTGTTTTGTAGAGTCCTGTCGTCAGTTTTTATCCACTGTGTCCTTTCTAATTTAGATGTTTTGTAGAGTGCTGTCATTGTGTCCTTTTTGTCCATTTTGTAGAGCTCTAACATTGACCTTGGGAGCAGGGCATGAATGTCAAATCTTGTGTCCCGTCACCTCATGATTTATGTCAGTCTCAAGATTTATGAGATAGATTTAATTGAGGTGCCCCAACAGGTCTTCAGTAAAAAAGGATTAGGAACTGGTGGTGAAGGGGCTGTCTTGTGTTGCCAGGTTGGGTAAGAAAAATGCTTTTTTGAAAAGTAGTAGCTACATCAGTTTTTGTGTGGTGCACAAGTCATACACACCTTGATCTACTTTATGCATTCATGTGCAAACACCCGTGCACACAGATAGGTAGGCATCTGGATGCAGTTACTGTCAGACAAGAGGTACAAATGGAATGTAGGTTTCATGTCTTTACAGATAGAGCAATTATGTATCTGATGTACTGAAAGGTTTTACCCATTCTATGTCTTTGGGGAAATACATTGATGCATAAGGGTCAACATCTGAAGGAGAAAAGAGTAAAGTGTCAACTCCTAATTCAATCCTTGGCGAAATCGTTCTGTCAGGTGATAGAATACTTTATACTCCATTCCCGTCTGGTCATAGCCCTCATTGGAATAATCCATAACACAGCGCAGTATGTATACTTATTCATTCTTTGGCCTTCTTAACACAGTCTTTCATGTGTATTCTACTATTCAGTGCATGCATCGCCCTAAGAATTATCTTGTTGCACTTGGGGGTTGTCTGACTGCTCAATTTAGATCAGGCAACGTGTCTAGCCCTGAGCTATCATTTTTCAAATAAGAGTTGTGTGCTATTTCTGATTCCATACTTGATTTCTCATAGTGCACTTTGTTTTATGAAATCCCCGATCTTCAGTACATCATCAGCCTAGCTCCGGGATGGTGTTGGAATACACTAACTGGACAAAGTTCCATTTTTCACAGTAATCATTCATTTAGTAATTGACAATTTCGCCTAATCCTGTTTTTGCTCCTTTGGAATGTGTTTCCTGTTGTTATCATTGTAGACTTCCTACTTAAAAGGCATTTATATGCACCCTATTTGACTTTGCATTCTTTTCATTAGTATTTACGTTTGAATGAAAACATTGGGGTCTCAAGCAAAGAATCGAACCCGGGCCATTAAGTGTTTTATTTTTTTTATTTTTTAAAGAAAAAGTATGTCATTTTGCCTTTGTGCTAAAAAGCCTTCATTTGATAGTAGTCCCACTTTATAAGCTTGGTTAGCACTACATTAAGAAAGAGATGTTGCGGCACTTGCTGTTGTCAAGCAGTGCACTGGTGCTGCTTACTGAAACATACAATCTCTTAAAGTTGGTGCCTGGCTGTGATAAGTCTTCTGAAACATTATTTCTTTCTGCAAGTGCCCTCTGTGTGTACCACAGATGGGATATGGTGCAGAGACTAAACTTCATTCCTCGACCATGACACTTGCATACCTCTGCTGATAAGGCAGTTACAAATTCAGTTGTTCTACTTGCAAGACGCACATATTACATTTGGAATGGTCATTGATTAATGATATAAGGCAAATCGATACTGTTTAAAAATTAAAAATGGTTTTCTTGAAGTTTGGTAGGTTGTGGAGTTCCCTAAAGTTATCACACATGTTGTTACAGAAATGGGCTCGTAGTAGACTTAAGCTTTTGCCCTCAAGCTCGTTTCTCATGGATGTTGGGTGACAGAAATCCCTAGTAGTGGGTGGGTCTGAGGTTTCCGACTGGCGTGCAGTGAGAGGCATCTTTCTGTAGGTATCTGGGACTAGTACCGCCTTAAGATTGGGTATGCACAGAGAATCGTGAACCTAATTCTCTGTTTCATTAGGAGGCAGTGTATTGACTTCAACCCATGTGTTATCTGATCAGAGTGCCATGGATTTAGCATAGTCTCTTAGCTTGGTTTTGGATCCTTTGAAGTTTGGGCTGCTACTATGTTTGAGATGTCACTGTGTTTTTTACCTCACTGGTGGTTCCTCTGTAATGAGTTTTCTTGCAGTTTTAAAAGAAAATGCACGGGGGAAAGATTCACATTCCCTATTACAAGCATTTTTTAATGAAGTCCCAAACATCTCCTTAAACTCTTTTCCTGTGTAGTATTTTTTTATGAAGATTGTGGAAGAAGCGCCTGACAGCTGTCAAGACAAAATTCTGTTTTGTTTTTTTATTTTTATTTTCTGGGTCAAAGTGTTCTTCACTGCTGCCAATTCGAAATCATATCATATTGTAAATGATTCCTAACTTCGTACTGCCTCCATCCCTGTCCTATAGGTATTCTTATTTGGTCAACTTGTAGTGTTCAGCAGGCAATTAATCCGTAGGTACTGGATTTGAATTAAGTTGTACATGAGGTCTAGGATGAGCAGTAGCAAGTTCATTGCGAGTTCCAGCCTGTAGCAAACGTCAGAGGGACATTCTAAGCTTTGAGCTTTATGTTCTGAGCGACCAGGTCATGCTTTTGTGCTTTTGGGATTGGTGTTTCTGAAAAACGTGTGGTGCTTCTTTATATTTTAGAGATGTTTTTGGCTATGGAGACTGGTTTGCACTTGGTTCTCCACCGGTGAGGTAACATCATGGGGACTTGTATATTTATGGTGCCTATCATGTGCTCGTAGGATAAAGAGGAGGAAAACGCCCATTGGGTCAGGGAGATTTGTGTACTTTGGAGAGAGTCCTAGAAGGCTACTCGTTGTCTAACCATCTTCATCTCTGCTTCTTCCAGGGCTCTCTTCACCTATGAGGGTAACAGCAATGACCTACGTTTGGCTGGGACTGGAGGTGAGTGATTGCAGATTCACTAACTAAGTGGGATAGAAAATACTGGGTTTGGTGGGGGGGGGTCAAAATCTCTACCATGGATAATAATGGGGTAGAGGAGCAGGGTCTGGATATCTGCTGAAGTAATCATAAACACGTGTCTGGGCAGAAGTGGGTGTTGTGGAGTCATGATATCAGGGTTAGGGGTTGCAGAACCACCGAATGCTGATCATTTTGTATGGTCCACTAATGAAAATTTCAACTGGTGACTTGTTATAAGCACGATAAAGACGTCAAGTACTTCACTGAAGTAATTCATTCTAGAGAAAGAACACTGATTTGTTTAAACAGTGCTTGGATAGTCACACAAAACATACAAAAGTATATAATGCAGTATCTTTATCTTTTTCCACAAAATTGTGAGGACGTGTTTTCTTATATGGCATGCAGTCAACACAGTAAAGACTCAATGTTTGTGGCACCTTCTCTCAAATGGTTACTGCTTCTCTTTTTTTTTTTTTTTTTTTTAAGATGGCGGCCTGGAGGAGATGGTGGAGGAACTTAACAGCGGCAAAGTGATGTATGCCTTCTGCAGGGTGAAGGACCCAAACTCTGGCCTGCCCAAAAACGTTCTAGTCAACTGGGTATGAACATATGTCCAGGAGAGGTCTGAAGCCTGATGGAATCAGTGTGATTTCAATGCATTATAGAGCCTAGAGAAATGTATTGAGTGAAATGACACTTTAGTGGATGAATTGAGTGATTTGTGAATATCCGAATGTTGAAGAGTCTGTTGCCAGTGATGTGGACATTAGTGTGAGTCTTTCGTATATAAATTTGGTAATGGGGGGAAATGTAACACTGAATTAACATGCATGACAACAATGGTGGAGATGAGTCAGATCACATTGGTGTGTCTGCTGTCAGTGATGCTGCGATGTTTTGAGGTGCATTTAATTCTAATATACAGGTGGAGTGTTGTAGAATGATAAAGCACAGTAGTCAGTGCGGCTAAACAAAACAGATTTTGAGACTATAGGTATTCTATGAAGTAAGTTTGATATGAGTACACGCCAACATGTAAAATACACCCCTTTGTTTCTGTCACCGGCAGCCGTTTTTCTGCAAACGGTCTGTCGAGTAATAAATGTTTCATTTAGCACCACATCAGCCTGTGGTTTGCTTTGTGCAACAGCCCAGATTCCAGCTGCTTGAGAATATTGCCATGCTAATAATTCTTGCAGTGGCTGCATTTGCAGCCTCTCATTGGCCAGCAATGGAAGACAAGAAGCCATTGCCCAAAATGTTTTTTAAAAAAATTACTGTCAACGACTGTGACACCTGGTAAAGAGCCTTAGATTGATCGATTTGAGAGATGAACCCAAGAGATATTGTATTTGTTGTGTTTGTAACTGAGATTTATTGACCGTGATTGAATACCCTAATTTGTATAACAACGCCTTGAGTATAATTTATATTCTTACATTGTGTTTCCACTTATCAGCTAGCCCTCTAAGCGAGGATTAACATTTAAGCTTTGACAATAATGATCATCTTCCACTGCTAGACTTTTTCTGGACACCCAGCATCAGCATAAAAAAGTCTCCATCTTTCGAAACCCCTTTTGTAACTGTGCCCACTTCTCTTGCTGAAGAGAAGTCAGCTTAAAATATGTAATTTTTACTTGTCAGTTCAATAGCCATAAATCCAAAATGGGTCTCAGTGACCTGTCCCTTTCTTTGGAATTAAGTTTACAGAATACTCTCATTACTCATGTTTCAGGTCCTCGTAGGCTCCTTAATTCTGTATGCTGTAAAAGCTGTCCACCCTCCAGCAAGACGGACACTGCTTGCTTTCAAAGACAGACAAATGGGGGTAAAGTGAACATCCAGGAAGGGACCTATAATGACAATGAAGGATCCAGGTTTCCTAAGTCACTTTTGGCATCTCAAAAGAACTGAACTTCTCTACCAAGCATTCACTTGTTCAGTCTTTAGTACATAACTTATGTTGAACACAGAGGTCATTTCTACATTTGGAAGCAGTCTGCCTTCTGGAGGGTAAATTAAGGAAGCACATCAAGTGACCTTAGTAATGCATATGTACTGCAGTGCTTGACTGTCATAAATACTAAAGATACTCATTTTAGTTTGACCTTTTTGGTAAACCAACTTGTTCAGTAACATGAAACCAAAAGAGAATTGAAATCCTGGTTATGACCTTTTAACTTCTGTGATCATTTAGTTGTGATAGTCTCAGAAACACAAGTTTCATTTGGTAACCCAACGGTATTGCGCACGGAGTCTTAATCAAGATTATGTGTAAGAAACCTCCAATTGTTCAGGGTTACAGGCACACTGCATTATTTGTTGACTTTCATAGCATTAATAGGCCTGATAATTGTCTTTCCTTAAAGAATGATACACAAAGCTTTCAAGAGTTTTATCCAACTACAACTTTCATCAACTTTCATCAAATACAAATGCGTCCAAGACACTCCTACCCCTAGTCAGGGATAGTCTCTCTAGATCTGCATAAGTCCTGACTCACATTGATGGTCACTCGAACAAACTGCAGCGCAGCACACCAACACCACAAAGGAAAGCCGTTCTCCTGTGCACTCTCACTGATGCCTCAAAGTGTCTGATGAGGGACGTGTTCCCCTGTAATAGCACAAGCTGATCCAAGATGGTCACTACACTTAGCATTTTGGGGAATGTAGTCCTGCTTCTTCCCTTATTTGTCTTTCCACGCTGTCTGCACTGTTTGTGTTTTGCCCGTGAGGAGAATTTTTTTATCCATGCCATGCTGGCCTGCTGCACACCCACAGTTTTTGCACTGTTTCCTCATAAATGTCAATGGATGGGGCGTGGTCTGGCCACGCATGGAAATGGTGGGCTCTAGACGGGGTGGAGGAGCCCAGGGTGCAACACGGCCCTCCATCGTCGCTCTGGAGGACACTCGGAGTACCTGGGGGCTTGAACGGCTTCACTCCCTGCTCCATGTGAGGATCTCTGCCGAGCGGGGTAGGCGGGTCCTAGTTAGAGGCCTGCAGCAGCGGCCTGGAGTACGCAGCCTGCGGAACCCCTGCGACGTCTGCGGCATGCTGCGGTGATAGAGTTATGCCACCGTCACTGCCAGCGAAATCGGAGAGGGATGGAGCCCGTTGGTGGAAGTTTTCTGTGCCGCTGGAGTTAATCACACCCCACGATATTGACTTCACTTTTGCCCACCCACACTTCATTTCCTCCCCCACCGCCATGGTGATGGCAGTTACACTGTGACTAGCGGGGCCTCTGCACCCACTCCTCCTCGTGGCCGCTCTCCTCTGGATGCTGGGCTAACTACGAAAACCTGTGTGGGTGCATCTCGAGGTCCGGATCCCGCAGTGCCAACATGGAGAAATTGTCAAAGAGATGCCCAGCGGCAAAGTGATGGGGAAATCCTCTGGTAAACCAGGGAGACAACTTCTTTCTCAGTACCCGACCCGTGCCCTCTGCAAAAAGTCCATAGCCAACGGATTTACTGCACGCCACTGCCCCACAGGAGATAACAATGGATTGCATACTTCAAGAAATTACGCCTGTGGGACATAGACTCGAGGGCATGGACCCTACTATATCCTCACTGGCCACAGAGACGAGATCCATACATTCAGACATCGCAGGCTTCCAGACTAAAGTATCAGGGATAAATGTCAGTGGATGCACAAGGTGTGAGTGCATCTCTGCCACTCCAAACTACTGGCACTCAAATACCCTTTAGGCCTTGATCTTCGTGCTGGGGATCTGGCACCCTTACCTGCCTTAGGCATGTCTTCTACTTCACCCTTGAATAATAATGATATCTCCTTCAACAATAGTGGTATTATAATTGTATAATTTGCAATTGTTCCGTGATTTCTTTGACAAGTGCTTGGTGGCAAAATATCAAATTTTGTGCATTATTCTTGTTGTATTATTGAAAACACCAGTTTGTTAGTTAGCATTTTCCTCTGCTTCGGTATTAAACGTTTCAGTTTCCCCAACCCATTTTTCAGGTTTTTAAAGTTTAGGCTAATGTGGCACATACACTAGGTAAATACTTTGAAGCTGAGGAACCTCTCCTTTGAGGTCCCCTGGACCTTATTCTTTATTGTTCTGTAAATGTTGATTCAATTCTGTTGGGTTTGCAGAAATAGTTGCTGTTGTGTTTTTAGTTCAAACAGATGTTAGAAGTCAAATGGCATATTAAGTAGATATTGAATATTGCTATGACCCCGACATTCACAATCAAACATGCCTTCTATGTAAAATGTTTGTGTCCATGTGTCGTCTTGTGGTGTCAGCCGCATTTAAAGTACACTGAATGTCTTCATTAGAAATAGTCTCTCAGCGATGGTTTAAGCTGTCTTTCTTTGGGTTTCTGCACAGTGCTGCAACAGCACCTCCATTTCACTTCACTGGAAACTGTCATAACTACTCAAGACTCGACTATATTCCAGTTCATGGTAGCTCCCACTGTCGCTCTTTGGCTTGCTGTATCAAATTGTTTGCTGTCCTTATCAGGTAGCTGTCAACTTCTGTAATTTCTGTACCTGCCCGTTTCCTTGCCATGCGCATGAACTATTGAATCAGCAAGCATATATCCTATGGAGCTGCCTTAACTTTTTACTCTACAAAGAGCATAATGGCTTTAGTCTAAACTGGACTCGTCGTCTGTTGATTTTAGGACAATTTTAAGAAACTGATATATTTTTCTTCTTTTTTTCCCTGGACCAGGGCAGTGTTATGATTAATAAATCTTCCTCTTCATCAGTTTTCATAGTGATATTCAGAAGTTTCAGGCTAAGAGGATACTTTAGCTGGCTTAGGGTCTACTTCTTCACCATTATTAGAATACATAATAGGTGTTCTATGCACCACTCCCACTCCTGATTGTAAGGAAATGTCACTTTTTGCATGGTCACCCCCAAAGGTTTGGCCTAATGCTGCTGGTGTCTCAACTGTGAGTGAATTGAGGCCTGCTAATCAGACCTCCATGCCAGTGCCCTGACCCTTAAACATGTATGTTTGATTGGGCTATGCCCAACTGGCATAAGCTAACTTGTGTCTAAGCCCCTAGTATATGGTACCAGGGGTACCCAGGGCCTATAGGTTATAGTGTCTCCTCTGGGTCTGCATCACTTATTTTGCCACCCTCATTGGGACAAGATGAATCGTGTCTCCCAGCCTGCCACTGCAGACTGGTGGAGCAGTTTAAAAACTGCTAACTCAACGTTGTCATTACAAACAATGGCAAAGCCCAAACCTCCCTTTTAAATGTGTACAAGCCACCCCTAAAAGCAGGCCTGTTGAGTTCTAAGGCAGGGTGCTGCATGTTAAAAAGTAGAACACGTAATTTGCATGTTATGACCGTAAAAACACGCAATTGTTTTTACTGTGAGAGAGGCTAGTAGCCCCATTGACAAGTACAGGGTTACATTCTGACAACTCAGCTGGGCAAAGTTCTGAATGGGGCTATCAAAGATGGTACTTGAAGGTATCAAACAACTCGTTACAATAAGTTCGACTTGATGCCCGTACAAAATTTATTGTAATTATTTAATTAATTATTTTAATTGTAATTTGTTGCTACATGCAGCCTTTAGAAAGTTGCCACTTTGTTGCCTAAGTTTCCAGTGCCCATGTGCAGATGTTGCCCACAAGACTTCTGCCTGCCAGGGAAGATGTTTAAATGTCTCCTAGGACAGGTAGAGACCTGGCTCTGAAGGAAGTGTTATGTCCTCCTGGAAGGAGGCTACAAGGGATGTTAGCCCAAAAGACAGGTTTCAAAGTAGAACCCGTATTTGAAGGTAAAACAGTGAACACACTCAAGATGGTTGCTCTTTAGTCTGTGTAGACAGGTTGGCGTCTGTGACAGAGATGGGGAAACACTGGCCAAACCATTGTTTCCATGGGTGTGTAGTCCTCAGGTAGCCACACCTCTTGTGTGGGCCACTGACTTCCACACACCAAGAAAAGGGTTCAGCCTTCTTGGGAGTGGGCAGAGTAGATCACTCTGGGATAGCTAGATGCCACACTTTACAGGAAGTTTTCATCAGGCAGAAGAGACGAAAGTAGCCCATTGGCTATTGACCATGGCATCCCTTAAGGACATTTGCTGGGCTTAAAAGAGGCACCTAGAACCTATATGTTGTGTGTAGTGGAGAAGAGGACGAAGAAGGACTGCCCTGCTGACTGTGGACCTGTCAAAAAAATGAGGCTGTACCGGAGTTTGACTGCACCTGCTGCTCCTTGGGCTAGCGAAGATGGGACTGGGCCTGTGGTATCCTTCTTGTGAAGAAGTTTTCCCTTGAGCCCAGCCAAAAGCAGAGACTTCAAGAGTAAATTGGCTGACTTCCTGTTCTTAGCACAGGGCCACAAAAACTGCTGCAGCCTGAGAGAGAGAGAGATCTGATGCCCAAAAGTTGGACCCGAGTCTGCTGGAACTGGAAGTGTTGTCAGAGTGCAGTTTGGTTGCCTAGAAGGAAAGTTACTGCCAAAAGAAGGGAACCACTGGTTTTTTTGTGCTCGGGGGCTAGCAGTCCAGTGCCAACTGGGCTTGTGCTGGACCAAGGAGGACTTCGAAGAACATTGACCCCTGTGGCCATTGTAGCCCCCACCTGGACCGTGGACTGATGAGTAGTCCCAGGAAGGTCCCCACCCGACTGCACATCATCTTCACCATCCCAGAGCAATTTCAACATCCTGTATCCCTTCAATCATGGCCACTCTATAGAAGTCAATGGCAAGTGACCATTAATGCTGTAACTGGAGTGGAGACTGCTTTTCTGGTGAAGGTAACTGTTTCTTCAGACATTTTTGGTCCCCTTGCCTGGTTCCTCGCCGGAGTTGGTCTTCCAAAGAACATCTAAGTAACAGCATTCTTCCTTGATGTGACTTTTTGTTGAAAAAAATCCCAAGTGTCAAATTCTTTGAATTTACCTATGCTTGTTCCCGGTTGAATGAAAAACTTTGATTTATTGATTCTTTAAAAAGCAACATCTCCGGAATGCTCCAGTGTATCTTTTTTGTTTTGGTGTTGATAAAATCATAAAAATATATCCTAGTTCTGTAGCTTGGTGTCCGATTACTTGAGAGTCCTGTTTCTTTCTTTGTTCAATTTTTTAGGTGCTGTTTAAATGATTTACACTTGTTCCTTTTTTGAAGCCTGGCTGCTCAAAGCCTTAACTACCCAGGTTTGAGCTAAGGTTTGACAAACTAAACCTAATGGGTGCTAAAAGGGTTGGTAGTGTATTACATGGTGAGGTCTCACAACCACACTATATAATACACCCCATTTCCTCACACTGATGCTGTTCTTAGTCCCTTTCAATATCTTAATCTGAATATGTTTGAAATTTTTCTGATGGTGACGGAGGTATAGACTAAGACAAATTGGGGAGCATC
Source organism: Pleurodeles waltl (assembly GCF_031143425.1). NCBI lineage: Eukaryota > Metazoa > Chordata > Amphibia > Caudata > Salamandridae > Pleurodeles > Pleurodeles waltl. Next base: position 695,555,678 of record NC_090450.1, read on the forward strand.
TTGTGTCTTGGCCCGTGATATTCTAGGAATCTGGTATGCTTTGATTTGACGTTTTCTTCTGAGGTTAATCAGGAGTTGTAGTTACATCCAGAGGTGCATCTAGAGGCATATGAGCAAGTAGGTGTAACATGGTATGTATCTGCATCAATTTCAGTAGTTTTTTACCACTGTCCACCACAACTGGTGTATTAGCAAGAGGTGAAGAAGGCTGCACTTTCCTCTGACTCTGAGCACCTAATTGCTTGAAGGCTCTTTGTAGGAAACTGGGTTGAAGTTGCAGAAGTCTCCCCCCCCACCACCCCCACACTTTTTTGCCTGGTATTTGGTGCATTAATAATTAATGTATTAATAAACCCTCACTGATTCCAGTGATGGATTTATTAATACATGTACCAAGAGAGCACCTTAGAGGTGCCCCCTGAAAACCTATCAACTGCTGGTGTGCTGACTGACTGTCTTCTACCAGTCTGCCACCAACAGATGAGTTTCTGACCCACCCAAGGGTCTCTGGCTGTCAGGAACACAGCCTGCTCTGGCAGGGGTTTACATACCCCTCCCAACAGGAGGACCTGAAAATCTACATTCCAAGGCAGGGGGCTTCAAAGAGCCCACTGCCTTTGGTATGCTGATCTGGCTTCCCTCAGAGGTGCAGAGATGCTGACAAACCCCATCCCTCACAGCCTGGGCCCATTTGGCACCTTGACAGGTGGGAAAGTTAGCTATGCAGGAGGTGCGATGCGCTGCCAGGCTCTGGACACACTTCTAGGGTTACCAGCCTGAAGTAAACACACAATGAGAAGTTCCACCATCTTGTGAGTGGTGGTATTAGGAATTATGGGACAGGGTAATGCCCACTTCCCATAGTATTTGGTCATCTAGGGGGCGTAATGACCCCAGGAGTAAGTACCTCTTTGGTTACTAACCCTTATTCACTTAAATTACTCAGCATTGCGTAATTTCAAGTAGAATTTCTTTATACGAAATGTAAATTCTGGTAATTTTTGAACGGGAAATTACAAATTTTAATATGAACGACAGTGTTTTAAATGCTAGTGGCCGTTCCTTTAATGTGGGTGGTCAACAAGCATTTCAGGTAGCACACCACTCAAGTAATTTTTAAACCTAAAACTGCAAATCTGAACAAAAGCTGCAGTGTTTTGAACAAGAACAATCAGAAATCAACTCCAAATGACACTTTCGAGTTGAATTTCTATCCAAACTGCCCGTTGGGGTATTTTTGTAAGTGTAAGATGCAGTTCGCATAGTTATGTACAATTTTGAGTAGTTTTTTGGCAATTTCATAGAATAACGCTACCCAAAATTCCAAGAGTTAAGGCAAACCCTAGTTTTTGGACGGGCTGTGATTTTGAGCCATGCATGCTCAAAACAGAATCAAAGACTTAAAAGAAAAACAAGTTAAATGGTTCGGTACCCAAGGCTTAAGTGGACTGGGTCCCTCCTGCTCCCAGTCCTGGTAGTATATAAAAGCTAACAGAGAAACAGGTCCTTACCAGGCTCTTTACTGATGTACTTAACTTTACAGACAAAAGCGCTGATCGATTTCTGAACAATGAAAATAAAACACATTAAAGTGCGACAAGTGAGAGACTTAATTTTTGTTTATATTTCACATGTTTTACCTAAGCCCATAGGTGCGGGTCACGACCAGTGGCCGATGCTGGGAGGGGTTTTGCACCGGAGTATTTTTTTATACTTTAAAACCCCCTAATGAGACACGGAAGAGCTCAGTTTCTCCCCCTGCCTCCCCACCCACCCCTCTGTGACATCAGCACGCCGGTAAGGCTGCTTTCTGCTCCGGTCGGGAAAACGGGCCCAAAAGGGCCTCCCCACCATTCAGGAAGGCCTCGTTTGAAAGGTGAGGCCAGGCAACCTCTCTAGACACCAGGGGTTACACTTGGGGGAGAGGGTTGGCCCCAACTGAAAATGCCCCCCGGGGGCATGCATATATATATATATATATATATAATATATATATATAGGCGATACCTATTTTTCACGCTTTATATTTTACCAAATGAATTGCTGTATACCCGGTTTACAATGAAAGCCCATTGCAAGGTGCAGCTCATTTATTGGCTCTGGGTACCTAGGATTCTTGATAAACTTACAAGCCCTATATATCCCGCAACCAGAAGTGTCCAGCAGACGTAACGGTATATTGCTTTAAAAATCTGCCATAGCTGGAAAAAGTTACAGAAGAAAACATGGACAGAAATAGCTGTTTTTTTCAATTCAATTTCAATATTCTTTTTATTTCAGCTGTTATTTTCTGTTGGACTACCTTAAGGGACACAAATGACCCCTTGCTGAATTCAGAATTTCGTCTACTGTTTAAAAATGTTTAGCTGTCTGGGATCCAGCATTGGTTTCACACCCATTTCTGTCACTAACTGGAAGGAGGCTGAAAGCACAAAATATAGTAAAAATGGGGTATGTCCCAGTAAAATGCCAAAACTGTGCTGAAAAAATTGTTTTTCTGATTTGAGTCTGCCTGTTCCTGAAAGCTGGGAAGATGGTGATTTTAGCGCTGCAAACCCATTTGCAGGTAAAAAAACAGATGCTTTCTTCTGCAGCACTTTTTTCCCATTTTTTTTTTTTTTTTAACTGCACATTTTAGCTGTACTGTGGCTAATTTCTCGGTCTCCACCAGGGGAAGCCACACACTCTAGGTACCTTTACAATCCCAAGAATGATGGGGAAAATGATGGGGGAAAAAAGAACGCAAATTTGGCATGGATAGCTTATGTGCACAAAAGTTATGGGGGCCTAAATTCGAACTAGCCCAAATAACCAAAAAAGGACTCAGCCCTGGGGGGTGTGCGGGGGAGGGGTGTTAAAAAAGGGTATCTGGGTTAAAAAGTGATTCTTTGCAAATGTGTGTGGAGGAGATAAACATGGCCAAAATATTGACAAAGTGTAAATTAAAGAAAATGTAGTGCATAGGTAAGTGGGCGTGTTGAGAGTTTGGGGGTAGTGAAGTGAAAGAGATACAAAGAAGTACACACACAGGAGAGTGAAAAGACTTTGCTGAGGGGGAAAGAGGTGAGATATGCAGATTGAGGATTTCAGAAAGATGTGCAAAAACAGCTGTGGAGTATTGAACAAAGACTTCAGAGGAATGTGGTGTGAAGGGAAGAACAAGAATGATTGAGACACCCTAAAGACCACTGCCTCTTCTACGATCCTCAGTAGTGTTTAATTCACAGTCTTATGATTTCAAAATTAAAACATTTTCCAATATTATTCACAACATCATTTTTGTTCATTTGTCTTATACCGCTAGCAGCTACTGACAAAGCTAGTAGTCCTGGCTTGTTTTAGTTGTATGTCAGTTGTTGTGTTGTATATCTGGATGCAATAACAGAAAGCACAGAAAAACAGCAAAATACCATTTGGGTGGCACACTATGGGAAGCACACATTTTTTGTTAACATGTTTAAGTCACGCCCTTAATTACATAGGCCATGCCCTTTTTAGAGCCCCCAAGTTTTTTTCATCCCCTTGTCTGTACCAAACACTGGAAGGCAAAGTACACAGCATGTGACAACAACACTACGAGCTTCAAATAGATATGTGAAGTTTTCTGTGCAGCAGGCTTGATGTGAAGGATATTATTTGTTTTTCTTAATACTACTCTTAATGTACAGTGTTTCTATTAGGTTTATAAATAACAGTTTTTCAATTCTGCTCTATTGTCTTCTGCAACAGTATTTATATCATAAGAATTGGCGGTCTTTGCGAAATTGAGTATTTATTGTATGTTTAACTGAGTAACATGTTTCTAAAAGTTTGAGAAGTTGCAGCAGAGGCGGGAAACAAAAAGATATCTCAATGTTTAAAAAAAAAAAACTTAAAAAAAACTGTCTGACTGTAAATGCCAATGAAAGAGCATACTGGGTTGTCTATCAGGTACGTAATTTTCTGTATATCTAATAAATGATGCACAGTGGCTTAAAAACAATAGCCCAGTATAAAATTGAATGTTCAAAGCCTCATTGCAAAAGGAATATATCAAGACATTTTATAGTTGCATGGTCTGTGTGCCTGTCCACCCATGCTTTGTAACCATGAATCAAAGAGACTGCTTACTGCAGATGCCATTTCATTTTGTATCGCCTGGTAGTCTTGGAGATTCCTGGCATAAAGAGCTGTTCACCCCCTCCTTTTTATCTCTGCCCGGCTATGAGAATGGTTAATGTGTTCGCTATGTCGGTTTTTTGTTTCTCCTGGCATGGTATTTAGGAACTGGTCCAGGAGCAGTACATGGATATAGTACGGCTTGCATGACAGATTGCTCTGTGGTTCAAGTGCTTGCTGTTGCCATACAGTATGATCTGCAGGCCATAATTTGGAATCTCGGGCAGTGGCTGTCATCTGTTTACTTGACCAAATTCACTCAGTGGGAGAGAAGCAAGGAACATAAAGGCAAGAAGGCATAACACAGTTGACTCCCTATTTGACAGACCTAGCATAAGGTTTGAAAAAAGGTTAATTACATGAGGAGAGTAAAGATTAAGTCCAGGAAAGTGAAATGCTTTTGGTTATCCAGCCCAGTGTGGAGCATCCTTTCTGTACTCATTCCGGTGCAGAACACTGCCTGGTTCAGATTAAGGGAATTTTCTAGAAGCGATTTACCATGTATAGTAGCAAGGTCAAATGTATGTCATCTTATGTGTTGAAGATGTGTTGAAGTTCACATTTGTTTAGACTGGTTTTCATCTGGTTCATCTTGGGTGCACCTAATTGTGCAGCCGCAGAGCACCTGCCTTGGACCAGACAACAGAATGTGGGAAAGCTGCATGGTCCAGTCAAAGGAAGTGTTGAAATGAAAAACAGTGAACAGAAATAATTAAAATAATTTTACTAAAAATAACCAGGTTTTAGACCGGACAGCCTTAGGCTGGTCATCCCCCAACTTTTTGCCTGCCTCCCTCCAGTTTTATGACTCTGTTTTTCCTGGTCTTAGGACTCTGCGCACTTTACCACTGCTGACCAGTGCGAAAGTGCATATGCGCTCTCCCCTAAACATGGTAGCATTGGTTTTTACCCTATTGGCATATTTTATTTACCTGTAAGTCCCTAGTAAAGTGCACTACATGTGCCCAGGGCCTGTAAATTAAATGCTACTAGTGGGCCTGCAGCACTGATTGTGCCACCCACATAAGTAGCCCCTTAGCCATGTCTCAGGCCTGCCATTGTAGGGCCTGTGTGTGTAATTACACTGCCATTTCGACTTGGCATTTAAAACTACTTTGCCAAGTATTAAAAACTCCTTTTTTCTTCATACCAGTCACTCCTAAGGTAGGCCCTAGGCAACCCATAGGGCAGGGTGCTATGGAGGTAAAAGACAGGACGTGTACTTATGTGTTTTACATGTCCTGGTAGTGAAAAACTCACAAATTCGTTTTCCACTACTGTGAGGCCTGCTTCTCTCAGAGACCAGCATTAGAACTGCCCTCATATACTTTTAAGTGGCAGATTCTGATCTGGAAGGAGTAGCCTGTCAAGTTTACTATTGCCAGAACGGTAATAGACAGTCCTGCTTACTGGTGAAGTTGGGTTTAGTATTACTATTTTAGAAATGCCACTTTTAGAAAGTGGGCTTTTCTCTGCACTTACTGCAGTCTGTGCATTACAGCCCTGTCTCCAGTCCTTATCTGGTCTGTGCTGGTTGACAGCTCACTTTGTGCATTCCACTCAGACAAACATAAGCACAGGACACTCTGTCATATCTGCATTTATCTGTGTACTGAATGGGTCTCTCAGGGCAGGAAGGGTGGAAGGGCTCTCTCTTAGACTTCAAAGGCCAGTGGCATGCCCTCACACAAAGGTGCTCTCCAAAGGCTTAGATTGAGCTTGCCTCCTGTTTCTGAAGTCCAAGGGCCAACAAAAACTTCACCCCTTAAGGAAATCCTCCTGAGTCAGAAAATCAACCCAACACCTGCAGAAATTGATGCAATGCCTTCCTTGAGGCTGGAAAATTGACTCATCGACAACCGTAACAATGCAGTGTCGGAGCCACAACCAGAAATCGACTCCTATCAGATCAGCTCATCACCTGCTCCTTTTACCAGCGTGTCAAGAATTTTTAGCGCATCGTACCTGGGCGTCAAAATATCACCACATCACAGTAAGGAACCAAGGCTGTGCTCCTGAAATTCAACGCATCACCTTGCAGCGTGGAAAGAAACCACGCATCTCTGCCGTGCCAGCAAATGTCACGCAACACCTTCTTTTTCCACGCATCTCCTCTGCTGCTCCTGTACGTTATTATTTTTGATGCATCCCAGTTACTGTGTGATACAAAGATACAACCATTGATTCCTAAGGATTGAAACTCTTTTAAACCTTTTCACTGGTGCTAATTGGATTGTTGTGACCTTATTTTATTCAGATAAATATTATCTATTTTTCTTAACCTGTGTGGTGTAATTTTGTGGTGTTTTCACTGATACTGTGTTAGTTATTGCACAAATACTTTACACATTGCCTTCTACGTTAAGCCTGCCTGCTCTGTGCCAAGCCACCAGAGGGGTGAGCACAGGATAATTTGGGTTGTGTTGTAATTTATCCTGAATAGGATTGTGGTCCCTACTTGGGCAAGGGTGTATACCTCTGCCAACTAGAGACCCAATTTCTAACACCACAGGATTGGGAAACCGGGAAACCGGATAGTTATGTATAAGTAACCATGGTGTATTTGTTATAACAAAAACTTGAATTTATAGGAGAAACAGGAGGGAAGTGAAAGGGTAAACAAAACTCATACATTTGTAAAAGCAATGGAATCAACTGTAAACCTATTCACAGGTTATCAGCGGGCAGTGCAGCTCCAAACCTCTCATTTTCCTGTGCATGTTTGCATAACAGCTTACAAATGGTGCTGCATATATTGAGGTACCCACTCCCTTGGAGGCACTGCATTCTTTTAGTAATTGCCACTACCACTATGTACTGTTAGGGTCCGTAACTCCCAACTGTATGAGCGTGTGCTATGCCAAACCAAACAAACTCTTTAGAAGCGACACCTCCTGCTCCCGTTCCCCGCAGCCTTGCCCAGTCAATAAGTATCCTCAGACCTGCAATAGGTCTTGGCTATGTGGAGGACAAAAAAATCATCCTTGTAATCTTAACAGCTGAGCTTAGCAATGTTTTCTTTTAAAACCTTTTAATTGTGATTCCTAAATATTATTGAATGCAGACATTGTATGTTTATGCATGCAAGAACAAAAGATGTGGGAGCCAAGAGAGGACATACAGAGAAATGCTTTAAAATAACACTTTTTTGGTATTCACCCAGGTGGCCTGCAAACTAGATGTTTAAACAGTGTCTATGTGCCAAATGAAGACTCATTTTTAAAGCAGATGTCAAACATGTATTATCAAAAAATGAATGATTAAATTCATTCATTCCCTGCAGCCGTTGTGTAAAAATTGATTTGAATTCCAACAGCATGTTGACCAGGGGCTCCTCACTTTTATTCAGTCATTAAGGAATGTTTTCACTTCAGTTCTGTGATATCTGACCTTACAATTAGTCATTTCCAAATATTTGGTTAATAACTTGCATAAACAGCCCAATCAAAATGGGATGAGTAGCCTGTAGCATGCAGATGAGGGCTGTGACGAGGAATGAATGAGGATCAATTGAACATTACACCTGTAATATGAGAATGAGTTAGAATTTACTGAAGGATCTGAAGCTGTGGGTATGGACATGAGTGAAATGCCTCGAAGAGTATGTAGGATGTGAACAAGACTCTAATGAAGTGTCTGGGGTCAATGGCATATTTTTCTAATGTCAGTATTTTGTTTTTTCAGACTGGGGAAGGGGTGAAAGATGCCCGGAAAGGAATCTGTGCCAATCATGTCAGCACTATTGCAACCTTCTTGAAGGTAAGGCATGTTTTTCCTTTTCTACTTTGAACCCTAAAAAGTAGGCATTGCTATGGCTCTGATTTGGATTTTGCTATACATCTTAGCCATTGTGCGGGGCTGGCGGTATGCATGAATAAATGGAGGAAATATTTATGTACTCTTATTTATCATTTGCGTAATGTCTGGATTGTGGTGCTATGAGTGTTCGACTATCCCACTGTAGCCCATGGGCGGATGTTTGTGTAAAGTTATATGACATAAAGCACCCATCACCAAGTGTTCCATTTCTTCCTAATATTCCATTTTGTATCATGCAAACTACAAGGATTTGGGTGTACTATATGATATGGCTGTGGGGCCTTATCGTGCAGTACACTCTCAAATACCATCTTGTGCCCAGTCAGGTAGTTTACTTAACCTTAAGCTCAGCCCTGGGTAGCTGTGGCTGTGAGCAGTAATGCTTAGCAAAGGAACAATGTGTAAAGCATTTAACAGCAACAAACAATAAAATAAGAAAACAACAGTACACGAAAGAAAGAAGACACTGATTCACAAACAAATAGATAATATTTTTATGAACTTTTAGAGACTTTGACAAACAAAATCCACCAAAGAGTTCCGGAAATATGAATTTTTAAAGCATTGAATAACTTATGTCAACCACAAACCAACATTGGTCAATAAAAGTTTGTAAACTTTTGAAAAGCTTGAAAGAGTTAGTCTGGCAACTCTGACCCAAGTTGGGTGACCAGTTCTGGAAGGACAGAGGTCTAGGAGGTGAGGAAGGATACTTTGTACAGTTACCTGCCCACCAGAGTGTCTCGGAGGCAAAATCCAAAGTTTACAGGACAGCTGCCATATACAGTAATTGAGTGGTCCTGATGTTGAGGGATGCAGGCAAAGGATGCTCCTGATGCTGTGCCATTGACGGGGTGAGTCCACAGGTAAGTCCACAGGTAAGGTTGAACGACTTTGGCGATGGGCCCTGGGGTCGCACAAATTCCTCTTTGTACTGGTAGAAGGGCGTCTGTGGCAGGCCTTCGGTTCTTGCAATACAGCGGTTAGGCTGCAAACCTTTTGAAGGGGCAAGTGTCCCCATTGCGCAGCACATCCAAGAACATACCACAGCCACGGGTTCAGCAGACACAGATGCAACTTTTGTTTATCTCTGATAAGTCTCTTGAAGTGCCCAGGGTCTTGGTGCTGGGAGTGAATGTTTGCAGTGCTCAGCATTCAGTCCATCATCTGTTCTTTTCGCTTCTGTCGCCCTAAGCGGGAAGGGTATGCGCAGGCGTGGTCCTGTGCTCATTGCAACACTGAATTCAAGCTAGCCTGACTGATGAGGGGTGACCCCCAGAAAACGATCCCAGGATGCTTGTTTCGAGTTCAGGGAGAACCTTGCCTGGCAGTTAGGGCTGGACTGTCACCATGAGGAACAAAGTCAAGAATGATTTGCATATGGCCAGGTCCAAACTGGGTTGGCGTGGTGGGCAAAAAAATGCTGGATTAAACCCAGATCTTTGTGATTGGGGTTATTGTTTGCATTGTTCAGCATTCAGTCCATCATATGTCCTTTTGCCAGCGTCAGGTAGCTGCAAACAGTCTGCGGTTGCTACCGACTTGGGGTTTTCGGCTCTTCCAGCTCTAATGTAACTGGTGCTGTCCCAGGGGGCCAACTGACTGACCCTGGGAGTCACTTCTTCGATCTGGGGCTGGAACTCAACTTTTCCCAGAGCCAGGAGCCACAAACACGTTCCAAACTTTACCAGCCCAAAGTGCAGCAGGTCATTCCTTCTGACGATGGAGCTTCTCTTTTAAGCTCTTTCAGTGCTAACAGGGTGGTTCTCCTTTGGTCCTTTTGCCAAATCCATAGTGTACTGAAACTAGGGTGCCATATTTGTCCCAGGGAAGTGCCCTGAGGGGACAATGTGATCACTAGCCAATGGACTAGTGGGTCACCTCCTCTTGGGTGACAAAGTTCCTGTCTACTGTGGCACCTGGCTATCCCAGAGGGTAAATTTCCTGCCCCTTCCAAGATGGCATGACCCTTCCTTGGTGGTCAGGAGCATGGTAGCTCACCCCAGATGTATGGGTACCTAAGGGATACACACCCACGCGAAAACCAGTTTTGACACTGGATTTCTCCCTCTGTCCCAGTCTCCAACCTGTCTACAGAAAAAATTGCAGCCGATCGGGAGTGTTATCACCATTTTCCCTTCAAAGGTAGCTTCACCTTTGAAGCTCACCTTTTGGTCTAACTGACTGAGTGGCCATCTTGGGGGGGAGGTCACACTTCATTCTGCGGCAGTTGCCTTTGTTCCTGAGCCTGAGAGTTGTCCACACGTCTCCCCAGATGGTCACAAAGCAGTCTGTGTGCCAGCATCTTTGTGAGCCCACTGCACTATCTGATGCACAGAGCGACTACTTTCTAAAAGTTGCTTACCTTTTTATAGTGTTATTAAATTCGACCTGGGCATCAGGTCAGGTTTAATGTCACGATTAATTTGATACCTTACATGACCCAGTTTGTTAGTCCCATTCAGGAGTTAGCCGGTTGAGATGCCAACCAGTTTCCCTATGTTAGTCACTGGGGCTACTAACTTTATCCTTAGCAAAACGACAATTTGGAAGTGTTGCTGTTAAGGCATATCAGCCTTCCCTGGGGAAGACATTACATTAAGTGTTAAGATATAGGGTGGCTTTACCATTGGAGTGAATTTTGTACTCTGTCACACACAGGGTAGCAGAAATAGTGCTGCAGCCCTGAGTGGATGCTCTGCCTTAAGTGCCCTGGGTACCATATACTAGGGACTTGAGTAAGTCAGTCCTTGCCAATTGGGTATATCCAGTTTGACATGCAATTTATATGGGGTCTGAGCACTGGCACTTAGGTCTGGCTGACAGGCCTGCGTGCGCTTTTGGAGTCGAAAAACCAGCAGCGTCAGTCCCACAATATGGTGATGAACATGCAAAAAGAGGCATTTCCTTACACAAACTATCTCTGGACAGTTAAAATAATCTTTGTAATCACAAGAGTTGTTTGAACACGGGCACCTGAAATCATCCACACGAATCCCAGCATTTCATTTTGCCTGCTCCTTCCACTGACACTAATTTCTCTCTTTGCCCACTGGTGCCTGTTCCTCACTGGTGTCCTCGGATTACTAGAACCAGTTTTTTGCACTGCTCCCTGGGTCAGTTTTCTGGAGTTGGAGGATCGTGAGGGGAAGACTGCGGGACAGGGTGGAAGTGAGTAGTGGGGGCTCATACATCACTCCTCTTCAGTTTTTGTTGTCCTTGCTAACACGGCCATAAAGTGGCATACCGTTTATGGTGGTGGTGGTGAGATGAATTTTCCCAATCATTTTCCCAATCACATTGGGTAAACCACTGTCCTGGGGTCGTTGTTATTTGATGAAGGTCACACACAGTCAGTGGCAGACATGGCCTGTACTTACACATAGCTTTTCTATATTTTACCTCAATGCATGCACCTTTGTTGTACTGCAGCTAGGCTGTCACCCCCAGGTTCCTGATTCTTTCCCCCTTTTACCCCAACACAGGGGGCGCATGTGACCATCAATGCTAGGGCAGATGAGGATGTCGAACCCGAAACCATCATGGACAAGGTCGGCAAAGCATCTGGTGCCAACTACAACTTTCACAAGGAGTCCAACAAATTCAGTGATGCAGGTCCCCAAGGGCCAGTGGTAAGTACTCAAGCACAAGGTCCCAAATCTGGGTCAGGGTTGAATACAGCTTTTCTCTGAGAGAGATAATTATAAGAGGTTTTTTTCATGAGTGTCCTTGGTGATCATTTAGAAGCTAGCTATACAATAACATCTCAGTTACTGCTGCCAACATGTCTTCATTAAAATTTGATATTTCATATGGGATTGAAAAATTGGTATGATGATCTGTGAATGTGTGAGATTCCATGTAATAAAATATTTGCCTGTGGGCTTTAGTGCAAAGAAATAATAATTTATGCTTAAATGTCTATTGACTTTAACATATGCTTTTCACAATACATACATAAGGCCTACACCTTTTTCATAAGATTTCATAATAAACAGATCATGTCTATAGCCATATTTGGCTTGCCACCATAATCAGCTCATTCCTGCTGTATTGATTCTTAGCTTTGCCACAAGCCAAAAGTGCAACACAAGCATTCTTTTTAGTGGAAGCACACAACTTCAGCGCTATCAAATCCTCTATTTGGTTAAGCCAATATGTGTGTGGAGCCTAAATCCCTCTCTCAGTAGTACTCTGAAAGCCCTTTTTTTGATGATCGGATAAGGTCCTGGACAAGCTGTGCTGTCGAGGGGGACCTGAAAATGCTTGTGGGTTACTGTAGCCCTTGGGCATTCGATACTGATCTCCAGCACACAAATGCACTCTAAAATCCAGCTAATTATGGAAACCAAAGGGTATATCAAATCAAATCATTAACATTTATAAAGCGCGCTACTCACCCGTGCGGGTCTCAAGGCGCTAGGGGGGAAAGGGGGGGTTATCGCTGCTCGAACAGCCAAGTCTTTAGGAGTCTCCGGAAAGCGGAGTGGTCCTGGGTGGTCCTGAGGCTGGTGGGGAGGGAGTTCCAGGTCTTGGCCGCCAGGAAGGAGAAGGATCTCCCACCCGCCGTGGAGCGGCGGGTGCGAGGGACGGCAGCAAGTGCGAGGCCAGCGGAGCGGAGGGGGCGGGTGGGGACGTAGAAGCTGAGGCGTCTGTTGAGGTATTCCGGTCCCTTGTTGTGGAGGGCTTTGTGTGCGTGGGTGAGTATATATAGTGCTACTAGACTAAAATAAACGCCATAAGTTTTATACTTAAGGCACTTTATCTGTTCCTTGTGCTTGCTCCTGAAAGGACAAGTTCCTTCCCACTGTAAGCTTGATAATTTGTGTGTTTGTGAGCTTTCTTTAAGCAGCCATACTGCTGTTGGCACATACATCTAGATAAACCATGTAATCGCAGCTTGGTGGAGAGGAAGCACTTTTGTGTTCAAGCACAGAATTTCTGCTGAAACAAAATGTAATCCTGTCCACGGACATGTGGGCGGAGCTAAAGTCCCTCAGCAGTGAGCTTTTTTTCCGTTCATTACATAACATTTGTTGAGACCTACGCCGTCAAGTCAGATCTAAAAATGGGCTCTTCTGAAAAATATGAACACAAAATGAAAGGGAAACCTGTGAGGTATAAGACAGTGCACAAATTAGAAGAAATATATCAGTACATGTGGATCATAAAGTGGTTTCATATATCTAAGCGGTAATAGGGATTGTGTCACTGTGCATGGAGACATTTTGGAAAATCTGGCTGTGGAGGGGGCAAGACTGTAATGGTGTGGGGGATATGCTTTGTCTGCCTTCATCAAAATGCCCCTTCTCTGATGTCTTAGAACTGTGTTGACTTCACACGAATGCTTTATCGCCCTTCTGCAGGGGTCTGTGTACCAGAAGACCAATGCCATGTCTGAAATTAAACAGGTCGGCAAGGATGGCTTTTGGGCCAAAGCTCAGGTAAAAGGACTTTTTCAGTGAGAACAATTCTACGTGCTTCTTCAATAGATATGTACCCTAACACTTCTCACATACATTGCCACCACAGTAGACTCTCGTGGCCATTCAGACATAGGTGTACGATTCTGTGTCACTCTTCCAAACGCAAAACCATGAGGTAAGATTCCTTGTCCCCATGCCAAACACGTGAGATTGTGAGGTCAACATGCTTTGTGTCTGATCCAATCTCTCCAGTCATCCATTATAAAGGGTGGTAGCCTGTGTATTCTTGTACCACCTGCAGAGCCTAATGCAATCCTAAAGGTGCTCCCGGCCAGTACCCAGGACCATCGGGTGATAGAACGGAAGGACCCTATATTCCTGTGTCAGATCCATGAATGATCAAAATCTAGTGGTAGCAGGCCCCATTTCCTTTTTATTAATCTCCAGGGGGAAAACATTTCATGGTATGCCATTCAGATTGGTATCATGTGCCACTCTTGCTTGCCTATCCAGTTGTAAATGGGACAGTATCTGGGTCAGAGTTCTCCAACCTATCTATAATAAGAACTATTTAAGTTTATTGAAAACCATATCAACCCAGTCCACTAATTGAGGTTGCAATAGTGACCACATCAGCTAGAATTACATTAGTGGTTACCCTAGGCAAGATTACCAGCAGTGATCACCTCAGTTCACCAGGCTTTGTTACCAGCACTTATGTCAAATCTTTGTCCATGTGCTATTCCTCTATATAGTTAATGCATAACCGTCAAAGCTGTAGTGCCCCTGGCACCAAGGTAATGATATTAGTAATGCCACATGATTTTTCATTGCAATAGCTGCTTTGAATGTATTTTGGAAGTTCAAGGTTTTTTCTCCAAACAACAACCAGAGAGTTGTGAAAATGCGCATATTTTTAAATCAAATATACACCTTTCATTTTTGGTATACATACACTAATTCAACCAAGCAAAAGCTTCTAATTTAGTAGACCGATCTGCACACAGGCGAGCCACTTACTGGTAGCTGGCAAGCTGTCAGTGGATGTTGAGTCACTTGTTGGAGAAACCTGGTCTAGATCCTATTGCACTCCCTTAATCTACCAGGCCCAAGAAGTCACAAACTCTGTATCTCATGCCAATTTCTCGAGCACATCCAGAGCTAGATCTGCATGGCAGGCAGACCTTAGGGTTCTAGGCTTTTTAGCTCTGTGGTACTCTTGAAATTGAGGATTGATAGATGATCCCAACTATTTTTTGGCCAAGGCTCCAAGCACACCTCTACCCCTCTTGGTACTCCTTCTTCATTAGCACTCTTCCATCTTGTATATTGTATCTCCAATATTCCCATCATGGCACACTCCCCTTTTGTTTCGGTCTCACAGCACTTATCCTCCTCTTTCACTACTAGCCTAAGGATGCTCTCACTTCTTTGGTCTTAGCCCTAAAGCTATCTTCCTCTCATCATCTCTCACCTGTGCTGGTTTAAGCCTCTGAGAACTCAGCCAGCTGGTCTGGTACACTTGTTCCTCTGGTGATAATGTTTCCCCTGCAGTATTTGCTTTTCGTTAGTGTCTTTCCTCCATTCTTCTCACCCACTGCAGTATTAACCTTCTTCCAAGTCTTTCCCTCATGGTACTGCTGCCATCTCCCACCTCCTCTTTACTGCAGCCTCTTCTGCTGACTTTTCTCTCATTGTACTACCTATCCGTCCAGACTTTATTCTTTTCCCACTGTGTATCGTATCTGATAGACTTCTAGCTGCAGATTCCTTAACTTAGAATTATCCCCCGACATCAGACTGGATCTGGAAATTTTTACCGCGAGCAATACTTCTGCCCGCCAGTAGGTGGCATTGTTCGGTTCCCTGTGCCATCATCCGCACCAGAAGTGATGTGCGTGGTGCCTATATGGGCATCACCTTAGTGCACAAATGTTAGTTTTCTTTTGCACCAGTCAGCGTTGATTCAGAGAGAGCTAGACCCAGTCATTTTTTTCACTGACTTGTTTTCAACATTTTTGTCAATGTTTTTTTCAAGATCTTTTCTCCTGATGTGGCAGATATGTCAACTAAGAAAGCCTGCTTCAAGCCCTGCGGCGCCTGTAAACGAGAGAGATCGGTGACAGATCTGCTTCTTGTTTGCCTCTGGTGCCTCAAGTGCAACCACGACACGAAGACCTGCATCGACTACGGCTCCATGCTCCACAAGCCCTTGAGGGAGTGGTCCTTCAAACTCCTTGCCCCCTGGTGTGCAACGCTGCCACTGTCTCAATCCTGGTCAAGAGGAAGGTCCCAGGATCAGTAGCAAGCCCTAGATCCTTGTTGCGCTCAGTCATCTTCTGGTAAGCCCCACAAAAATAAGAGCAACAGGTTGAAGAGGGCTTCAACTTCACCCTGTCCGTCAAAGTCTTCCCACGAGACGAGGGAGCGTTGTCATTTACGGTCTGGCTCCATTGCAGAGCCTGTGCCTGAGTTTCCGGAAGCGACCCCCCACCGAACTTCGTGAAATTTATAAGGCCATGCATCTCTGGGTACCTTCGGGTCCTGCAGGTTCAGGAGGCCACCCCTCCTCTCGTTTCCCACCAGCTGGTTTTCCTCGGGCTCCAGTCGGGCACTTTGGATTCATGGGTGTATCCGAACCGGTGCCAGTCGTACCACCTCGACATTCTCGCCACAGTCCCATTGTGGCCACTCCTGGTGCTGCCGTCCCAATTTATCATCCCTGACTCCAATATGGAGCTGACGGGGTGTCATCCCGGCGTCGACTGAAGCCAAAGCCTGAGCCCTATTCATAATGGCTAGGGGACTTGGGGAAAGATTGGACTGGACCCTACGGAACGCCAGTCCCTGTACCCTAGCATGGGCTGGTGTGAGGATATAGCGGATGCCAGTGGACTGGACACTCCCCAGATACTGGCATGGTCTCTCCTCTTACCATGGCTACAGAGGAGAGATTGTCTTATGCTATGGAGTTGAGAAGTGGGGCTGAAGTTATGGACCTTAGCCTCCCCTCAGTGACAGTCAAGACTGTCTTGACAGAGGTGCTTTAGCTGTGAATGAGCCCCTCAGATTTGCTTCTCCCTTTTAATGAAGCCCTTACTGATGTCCTGCTTGGGACCTGGCCCATGCCCAGCATAGAGGCTCTTGTGAACAGGGCAATTTCCAACTATCACCCCACCTCAGGGGACCCCAGTTCCCTCATGCAACTCCCTTCCCTGGAGAGATTGGTAGTCCAAGCCTCCATGCCCGTTGTAAATGTTGGCACATTCCCTACCAGCCCACCGAATAGGGAATATGGATAAAGTATCTAAGAGGCTGGCCACCTTAGGCAAGAAAATGTTTTCTTCCACCAACCTGGCACTGGGGTCCATGAACATTGCATGCCTTTTGGGCTGTTACTCCTGATCAGATGTTGTCTGGACAAGATCGGTCTCTTTGCCAGGCAGAATGGTCTCTTTGCCGGTGGTCTCAGGGCACCATGGCAGGCTGAGAACAACTGGGGAAGTTCAAGCTTCACATATGGACATGCCCTTTGATGGCTCCCATCTCTTCAGAGACAAGGTGGAATCAGCGCTCGAGCACTTCAAGGATTGCAGAGGTGCAGCCAGGTCCTTAGACCATTCCATGGCCCCCTGCCAATCACAGTCCACCTTTGCTATATTTGTGGACCTGGAAGGGACTTCCAGCCACATCCTTACCCGGCCAAGCACCAGGGCCCTCAAGCCCCCCACACTCTGCATGGCTGAGGACGCAGAACCCCCAGACCATGTGGGTCAGGCAACCAAAGGTAGAGTCAGTTCACCCACCTTTCTAACCCCTGCAGCCTCCAAACCTCTTTAGTTTGCCCTCCAAGCATCATGGGCAACCAGGAAGAGTCAGGATTTGCCATCAGCTGCCCCATGAGAGGTTGATAACATCAGACTGCTGGGTTCTCCAGATTGTCCGGAAGGGCTACTCTCTCCCCTTGGTGACTACACCCCCCCCCCTCCACCCATGCCACCAACCTACGACAAGCTGATGGAGAACCATCTCTCCTTACTCTGCCAAGAAGTGACAGCTCTCTAGGCCAAGGGAGCCATAGAGCTAGTGCAGATGCCAGAAGTAGGTTGTGGTTGTTATTTCTTAAAAATGAGCAACAGCTTTAATCTATCCTAGACCTGCGCTCTCTTAATTTCTTCCTCAAGAAGGAGAATTCAAATGCTCACACTCCCTTAAGTCCGGTCTACCCTGGACCAGGGAGCCTGGATGGTAGCATTGGACTTGGAGGACGCATAGTTACACATTCCCGTCCTGCCTGCCTGCCTGCCCGCCCGCCCATAGGCGTTACCTGCGGGTCACGGTGGGCAATGAACACTTCCAATTTGTCATGCTCCCTTTATGCTTTACCAGCTCCCCTTGGATGTTCACCAAGGTGATGGTAGTGTTTGCAACTCATTTCCGGAGATTAGGGGTACCAGTCTTTCCCTATCTTGATGACTGGCTGTTGAATGCAGGCTCGTCCTTGGCAGTTGTCTCCCGCCTCCTGACTACAGTGGACCCCGTACACTCGCTGGGATTCACTGTCAGTGTGCCGAAGTCACACTGGGGTCCTTCTCCGATTCTCCCTTTCATTGGAGCTTTTCTGGATAAAGTGCAGTTAGGGCTTATCCTCCTGAACGGCAAGTCTAGGATTTTCAGGCTATGATGCCAATGTCTCAACCTCGTGGCCTCCTGCGTCCTTCTTGTGACACATACCTGCTGATTTATGCAGGCTCTGCAGTGGGACCTGAAGTTCCTGTGGGTGCTGCATCAGGGAAGTCTCTCCGACCTGGCCCATATCTCAGAGGGAACTGCAAAAGATCAGCAGTGGTGGTTAAAGAACAGTAATTAGGTCAGTGGGAGAGCCCTCACCCTTCCGCCATCCAGAACTAACAGTTGTAACAGATGGATCACTCCAAGGATGGTTAGGCCATCTAGGAGAGGTCTCTGGTCTCCGGCTGAGTCCAGACTCCACATCAACGTACTGGAGGTACGGGTGATCCGGCTAGCATTGAAAGCCTTTCTACACTCCATCAAGGGAAGGCTAGTGCAGGTGTTCACAAACAACAACACTGCCATGTGATTGCAACCGACCGGGCGTAGTGAGATTGTGGACCCATTGCCAAGAGGTCCTGCACATCTTAACTTATCTGGAACGGTGGACCATATCCCTGGTGGCTCAACACCTAGTGGGCTCCCTAAACGCTAGGGCGGACAGATTCAGCCAAAGATGCCTGGCAGATAAAAAATGGCTTCTCCAGCTTACTCTGTTATAAGGTCTGTTTCAGCTGTGCGGAGAGCCTTGTTTAGATCTGTTCGCCACTTCTGAGAATGTGTAATGTCAACAGTTCGGTGCACTGGAGTTTCCAAGGCAGCTCTCGCTTGGAGACACTTCATCTCGAGTGAAGCTCAGGCTTCCTGTACGACTTCATGCCCGTACTACTCCTGCCCAGAGTTCTCAAGAAAATCAGGAACAACCAGGCTCAAGTCGCCCTTGTGGCTCCGGACTGGGCTCGGATAGTTTGGCATCCTGAGCTGTTGAGCATGACTTTTGGTCCTCCGATCAGGCTGTCCCTTTGGAAGGATCGTCTGTCAAAGCAGCAAGGAAGGGTTCTCCAGAAAATGTCAACAATCAGTCATCATGTGTGGAGAATGAGCGGGGACAGTTGACAGCTTTTACCCTTCCGCTCAAAGTCTGCAGTGTTATCTTGGCAGCCAGGCATCCACCCACGAAGACCGTATACACCTGTCATTGGGGCAAGTTTGTGGTATGGTGTGCAGAGAAACAGGTTGTCCCTCTTTCTGCTCTCCTCTCTTAGGTCATTCTCTTTATTCTTTCTCTCGTTGAGAGGACTCTGCTTTGGGCACCTTAAAGGGGTATCTTTCTGCCATCTCAGCCTTTCTGCGATTGCCATATCAGCCATCCCTGTTCAAATCCCCTGTTAAAAATAGTTTTTTTTTTTTTTTTAAAGGTCTGCAGCGTATGTTTCCTCTTTCACTGTTCATCATGCCTCAGTGGGACCTTAATTTAATCCTCACTTTCCTGATGTGCACTCTTTTGAGCCACTACTACACAACTGTCCTATCAGGCTCCTTACCATCAAGATGGCCTTTCTTGTGGCAATAACATTTGCCTGGAGAGCCTCCATACCTGAACATCTACCCAGACAAGCTGGTACTTCGCACTAAAGCTTCCTTGCTGCATAAAGGTGTTACTCCCTTTCATGTCAGCCAGTCCATCACCCTCTCTACTTTTTACACTTCGCCACATCCCTCTAGGGAAGAGAAGCAAATTCACCAACTGGACCCAAAAAGAACATTGTCGTTCTACCTTGACTGCATGAAAGAGTTTCGGGTGGGCGACCAACTCTTCATGCAGTATGCTAGAGTGAAGAAGTCAATGGCCTTTCAGAAAAGGACCATCTCCTGAAGGAATATGTATTAAGATCTGCTTTGCATCGGCCAAGTAGCAGCCACCTGTGGGCTTGGAAGCTTATTCCTCCAGAACTAAGACTGCGACTAGTGTATTAGCATGCTGAGTTCTGATCTTGAACCTCTACCAGACAGCAATAAGGGCCTCTGCACACGTTTACAAATCACTACTGCCTGGATAGTCCGGTCTGTCGGGATGGGCACATTGCCTGTTTGGTCCTGCAGGACGTTTTGGTGTGAAATTGTTTCGCAGACCCTCCCTGGAGAGGTATTGCTTGGGTATCTATTCTAAGATTTGGAATATTTGGCTAGAAGTCTCCATCATATGAACAAGTTACTTACCTTCGTAACACCTTATCTGGTAGAAACTCTTATCTACCCGCAGATTCCTTACCAACCCACCCATCCTACCTGCTATGCAAATGGCTTTCTATGGGCAAAGTTGTTCCCCTCTCAGGGCTCTAGTTTTCCACACCAGTGGACATTGTTTTTTGTGGCTCCATGCTGCTGGCATGGAAAGTCTTGAAAAGAAGCTGATATTTGCATACCAGGGTGGCACTTATCTAGAAACTGTGCATGTCATCTCCAGTGCAGAAAATGGCGACAGTCACATGGAGCCGAATGGAGCCATCTACCGGCACACAGTACTGCTCACAAATAAGTTTCGGATCCAGTCTGATGTCTAGGAATAATTCTAAGCTAAGGAATCTGCTGCTAGAGAGTCTCTCTACCAGATAAGGTGTTATTGAAGGTAAGTAACTTGCTCTTCAGGCAGGGATTACGTTTAATCTTTCCTCTCACAGTAGGATCTTCCCCTGTGGCCTTTCATCTCAGTGCAGTCTCTGAGCATTACTCCTTCAAGGTAGGCTCCCTCTTAGTCATTCCCTGATGGCCTTGTGTAAGGAAATGCCTCCTTGGCATGGTTACCCCCTGACTTTCTGCCTTTGCTGATGCTAAGTTTTGATTTGAAAGTGTGCTGAGGCCTGCTAACCAGGCCCCAGCACCAGTGTTCTTTCCCTAACCTGTACTTTTGTTTCCATAATTGGCACACCCTGGCATCCAGGTAAGTCCCTTGTAACTGGTACCCCTGGTACCAAGGGCCCTGATGCCAGGGAAGGTCTCTAAGGGCTGCAGCATATCTTATGCCACCCTGGGGACCCCTCACTCAGCACAGACACACTGCTTGCCAGCTTGTGTGTGCTGGTGAGGACAAAATTAGTAAGTCGACATGGCACTCCCCTCAGGGTGCCATGCCAACCTCACACTGCCTATGCAGCATAGATAAGTCACCCCTCTAGCAGGCCTTACAGCCCTAAGGCAGGGTGCACTATACCATAGGTGAGGGCACCAGTCCATGAGCACTGTGCCCCTACAGTGTCTAAGCAAAACCTTAGACATTGTAAGTGCAGGGTAGCCATAAGAGTATATGGTCTGGGAGTCAGTCATGCACGAACTCCACAGCACCATAATGGCTACACTGAAAACTGTGAAGTTTGGTATCAAACTTCTCAGCACAATAAATGCCCACTGATGCCAGTGTACATTTTATTGTAACATACACCCCAGAGGGTACCTTAGAGGTGCCCCCTGAAACCTTAACCAACTACCCGTGTAGGCTGACTGGTTTTAGCAGCCTGCCACACTCGAGACATGTTGCTGGCCACATGGGGAGAGTGCCTTTGTCACTCTGTGGCTAGTAACAAAGCCTGTACTGGGTGGAGATGCTTATCACCTCCCCCTTGCAGGAACTGTAACACCTGGCGGTGAGCCTCAAAGGCTCACCCCCTTTGTTACAGCACCCCAGGGCATTCCAGCTAGTGAGAAAAACAAGGAGGAGTCACTGGCCAGTCAGGACAGCCCCTAAGGCAACCTGAGCTGAGGTGACTCTGACTTTTAGAAATCCTCCATCATAGGGATAGGAATGTGACCCCCTCCCCTTGGGAGGAGGCACAAAGAGGGTGTAGCCACCCTCAGGGCTAGTAGCCATTGGCTGCTGCCCTCCCAGACCTAAAAACACCCCTAAATTCTGTATTTAGGGGCTCCCCAGAACCTAGGAACTCAGATTCCTGCAACCTAAGAAGAGGAGGACTACTAAGGTGAAACACCCTGCAGAGAAGACGGAGACACCAACTGCTTTGGCCCCAGCTCTACCGGCCTGTCTCCCCCCCCTTCTAAAGACACTGCTCCAGCGACGGTTTCCCCAGGGACCAGCGACCTCTGAATCCTCAGAGGACTGCCCTGCTCTAGAAGGACCAAGAAACTCCCGAGGACAGCGGCCTTGTTCACCCAAGACTGCAACTTTGTAACAAAGGAGCAACTTTAAAACAACTTGCGTTTCCCGCCGGAAGCGTGAGACTTACCACTCTGCACCCAATGCCCCCGGCTCGACTTGTGGAGAACAATCACTTCAGGGAGGACTCCCCGGCGACTGCGAGACCGTGAGTAGCCAGAGTTGCCCCCACTGAGCCCCCACAATGACGCCTGAAGAGGGAATCCCGAGGCTCGCCCTGACCGTGACTGCCTGCTTCCCAGATCCCGACGCCTGGTAAAGACTCTGCACCCGCAGCCCCCAGGACCTGAAAGATCGGAACTCCAGTGCAGGAGTGACCCCCAGGAGGCCCTCTCCCTTGCCCAGGTGGTGGCTACCCCGAGGACCCCCCCCTTGCCTGCCTGCATCGCTGAAGAGACCCCTTGGTCTCCCATTGATTTCAATTACAAACCCGATGCGTGTTTGCACACTGCACCCGGCCACCCCCGCGCTACTGAGGGTGTACTTTCTGTGTGGACTTGTGTCCCCCCGGTGCCCTACAAAACCCCCCTGGTCTGCCCTCCGAAGACGCGGGTACTTACCTGCTGGCAGTCTGGAACCGGGGCACCCCCTTCTCCACTGAAGCCTATGCGTTTTGGGCACCACTTTGACCTCTGCACCTGACCGGCCCTGAGCTGCTGGTGTGGTAACTTTGGGGTTGCTCTGAACCCCCAACGGTGGGCTACCTTGGACCCAAACTTGAACCCCGTAGGTGGTTTACTTACCTGCAAAAACTAACTAACTCTTACTCCCCCCCAGGAACTGTTGAAAATTGCACTAAGTGTCTAGTTTTAAAATAGCTATATGTGACTTATTTGAAAACTGTATATGCTATTTTGATTATTCAAAGTTCCTAAAGTACCTACCTGCAATACCTTTCGTTTGAAGTATTACAAGTAAAATTAGAACCTCTGGTTCTTAAAATAAACTAAGAAAATATATTTTTCTATACAAAAACCTATTGGCCTGGAATTGTCTCTGAGTGTGTGTTCCTCATTTATTGCTTGTGTGTGTACAACAAATGCTTAACACTACTCCTTTGATAAGCCTACTGCTCGACCACACTACCACAAAATAGAGCACTAGTATTCTCTCTTTTTGCCACTATCTTACCTCTAAGGGGGGAACCCTTGGACTCTGTGCATACTATTCCTTACTTTGAAATAGTGCATACAGAGCCAACTTCCTACACCTTGTTTCCCTCTACAGTTTTCCCTTAGCAGTATCTCACCCTCTTGTAGTGTACACCTGCAGTAATCATTTTCCTCTCTCCATTTGATTTCCTCATTCCATGGTATTCCTCTCCCTGTTCTCCACATCATCCTAGTCTCTTCCTCTTTGGTCTGTCCTCACCACACTCTTAATTCTCATTAATAGAAGGAGGAGGAGAACCGGCAGCTGGAGGAAAAGCGAAGACTGGAGGAGCAGCAGCGGAGGTTGGAGCAGGAGCGAAAGGAGCGGGAGCAACGAGAGGCTGAAGCACGTGAACAACGGTTTAAGGCTCATGCAACACAGATCGATGCACAAAAGTAAGACTGGTACTGGACTTGGGGATGGACAGGGAGAAGAGACTAGCAATCTCAAATTGCAACTGTTTTGTAAAGCCAGTCCCTGTTTGGTTAGCATATTGGACGTGGCCCTGTATTCTGCTGGGACATAGTGGAGTGACCTTTTGTAAAGTTTTCGTCCATCAAGGAGATTAGTGAGTGTTGTAGTTCTTGCAAAGTTCTTGTGTAGTGTAGCCGTGTTTTTGAAAATTTTGTTGTGTAGTAAATCAGTCACTCCCATTTGCACAATGCCCCCTGACCAGTTTGAAATCTGATTTTCTTTTTTAAATTCCAAATGGAGGATCTTGACACCACCAGCACTTTTACTTCCGTTGCTAGAGTTCACTGAAGATGAAGTAGGTCTGACAGAGTATAAGGTTTTAGAGGGTGTGGTTTCAGACCCAAAACGTTGGAGCAAATGTTATGTCTGTCCTGTTCTAGATGCAGAATTCAGACACCTTTTAAAGATGATCTGTCATCGACTAGGGCTTACAAGATGCAGACAGACCCTGATGCAGTCTTTGAAAGGAAAAGAGCCCTAGTTACGGGTCTGTTTTGTTAAATTTATGGACCAGGTTATTAATCAATAGAGCAGTTGTTTCAAGCATTGGAGTTTTCTTGTTATTACTGTTGTTTAACATTTCGCACTGAACACTTGTTTTCTTTTTTTCAGTTCCGGTATTTTCAGGGCAGCGTTCCTTCTCCTTTATGTACATGATAATTCTATTTTAGATTTGTATTTTATTGTTTAATTTTCAGTAGTTTAAAGTAACTATGCAGTAAAGTATCTAAATGCTTATAAGACGTTATTGTTGTCGAACTTCAACCTTCCTAGTAATTAGCAGACCAGTGGTTCAAATACATTAGTGGGGTCGTCATCTTAGCACCTTTCAGTATTACTCCAACAGTTATTACCCATGGGATGAACTGCAGTTTCTTAAGGAATATAACACTAAGGAGTGATTGTGTTGCAAAAGCAGCATGTCCAGGCAACCTGCGCTGTCTTTCTTGTCACTTCTTGTACCACTGATAACGAAATGTAGACTCTGTTGTAGTATAGAAAGCTTTCCTTCATCCAGAGGTCTATGCAGTTGAGACAGCCTCTTATGTTTACTTGTTTGCCTTGGTACCTCAGTTGGTCCTCAAAACCAGGGGCCATATCATCAACTGTTCGCAGTAAGCAGTGCTGTTGAATCATCTTGTCCCTATCAAGGGAAAAATGCATGTTAAATTTTAAAGGCACTATAGCTGATCCGTGCAGAACCACAGAGATTGCCCTTTATTCAGGATGTATGTGCTGAACCTAGCATTATTTCCAATGAGGTTGCATGGAAAGGATTGGTCGGGACCAGCTCAGATCCTGGCCCACAAATATGGCCTTTAGTCAGTTATGCTGGATTTTAACTAAAAAGCATACGGAATCAACCATTTTGGATCTGTCATGTAAGACGATCATCCATAATGTTGTCAACCTCCTTCTTCCAACGTTCATCGGGCCTGTATCCTGATTGGCAGTCTATAAGGATGTTTTCCAAAAGTCTTGCTTGGGAACAGTAGGTGCAGGGGGGCTGGTAGTTGGGTTGTTCCTTGGGGATCTAGAAATGCCTTCTGTAGTAGTGGGATGACTATGGTGTAAGTATGAGTGATTCACAGCACCACCAAAAAGATTTAGAAACATTAGTGGAAGAATTCTGGATGAAATCTTAGGCAAGTTGCTGAGCACAATTCTGTTATTAGGTTAAAGTCCTTGATCTGGTGTGCGTACGGTGCCTGGAAGTTTTAAGGTTGTGGAAACCTCACCCAGGATAATATTTATTTGTTTGTGACAATATCTTGCATATATATTGTCAGATAATTTTTTAACACTGCCCCATCTCACATCATGCAGCCACATCTACATCCATTTCCATTGAGAGGGGAAACCTTCCCACAATTATCTATTGTATTGCGTGTATTACTGTTTCCGTGGTGTAGTGTATCCCTCACCAGTCTATTTTTAGCGTACATTGGTCAAATTAAAACAATTATAGTAGCAAGAGCTATCACTTCGCTGACATGTTTATTTTGTATTTCCCATTTTTAAACGCTTACCAAAGGTTTTGCTTGGCAGTTTCCTCCTGAGCAGGTGTTTTATCTATTGGGGCGTCTACTTTATTGGGGTTGAGGAGAAAGTCTAGGTGCTACCTTCCTTCTTTTGAACCTTTCCGGTTTTCTTCTCATCTCCCAGATCAGTCAGTTTGGTTATTAAGGTACGGTCCACCTCTGACACTTACTTCTGCTTGTTATCCATTGTTTTGAGTACACTGCATTTATCCTCGTAGATCCTGTCCACTACATCCAGACCCAGCTGGGCCTCAGTAGTGCAGTTTTCACCCACCTCCTTGCTGGAAAGCCATTTGCTCTAGTTTGGTTATCATTGACAATTGTTTAGCTGTCGCGAAGGCTCTTGTTTTCTTCTCATTCATTTTATTTCTGTTCCTGTGAAATATGATCTGTAAAGTACCAAGCAGTAAAACCTATATTGTCCCTCTCCAATAACCAAAGCACTACATATAACAAATACTTACTCAGTCAGATTAGCACCGCTCGCGGGGTAGCAAGAGGCAAATCAGGGAGATGTGGATGACACAACAGTGTAGTAGTCCTTACAGGAGCCCTAGTTTATGTGTACTGTGTCCTACTCATGCAGATGAGAACCACCCATGTCAACCTACATACCAGCCCATATCATTTCCATGATGTCCACACCTCAGTTACCGCTCAGTTCCAGGAAGAACTAGGCTGCCTCGACTTGGAAGAAGATCTAGCTCTTTCACTGATGTTCCACTTTGTCTCAGAGAAGCCCATTGAGGCTGCACTTATGCACTATCTGTTCTTTTTCACCTCAATCTACTCTTTTCCTGAGCAGTATCAGACATTTTAGAAGAGGAGCAGTCAGTTGTTGCACAGCTTCACTTCCTTCTTATGGTGCCTTTTCTCTATGTTCCTCAGGTCCAGCTGGTGCTGTTGTTCCTTGAGCTTCTTTGGGAAAGTGTAGGATTTCTACATCAGTTGCCACCTAGACACATTCTGAATGGACATTAAGTCCATCAACACCTTTTCCATCTCGCCTGTAGATTTTGTTGAAATTATTAACTGTTTATCCAACTCTTTGAGAAGGGAACTTTTCTTATGGTATCCACCATTCAATCTTTTGTGTACAGAAGCTTAATGCAAAGTAATGTGGCTAAACTAAAATATTAACCGAGGGAGCTTTCATATTTAAGTTAGATTGGTTGGCTCACAAATAAAATAAAAAGGGATTGGGATAAGCAGGCAACACCATAGGGGCTGCTTATTCCTATGTTTTGCCCTTGTTTGTGTCAGGTTTCTCTGTGCTCTTAGTAGAATCCTACTGCCTGTATGTTTTGCTATAACAAATCCTTGTGAACAGGGTCGACAGCATTTTTTCGATTAACACATTAGATACAAATGAATTTTATCGAGTTCTCCTTATTTAAAAGAGATATATAATGGGAAGCTTTTTTATTCATTCCTAATCTGTCTAATAATTCAACAAGAGCAGAAGAATGAATGCTGCTGTTGCAATTGGTTTAAAAAATAATTTCCTCAAAGTTTGCTATTCAGCATTGATATAATCGTACATTTCCCATAGACATTTTGTTACATATAAATTTCTTTCTGCAAAATTCCATGTGTTTGTGACAATAGCAGAAGCCAAAACCAAAAGTATCTGCTTTAGCAAACCGAGCCCGCCCAATAGTTTTGTTTTTAAACAAATCTACTAATCTGTGAACCCAGTGCCTAACTTTCTTTGTTGAGAAAGATCAGGTATCATTTTTTCAAGGGTAAACGGTTCTATATCAGTTGGTTAAGCTTGCTGTATGGATGGATGTTCATACAGTGCAACTACAATCTTTGTACCCCCAAGTGGCAATATTACTTTATACTTCACTTTCCTCTTTATTGTCAATAAATACCTGAAATAGTTATATGGGTGTGAAAGCATAGTGCCATGTGATTGATGCACCACCACAAAATGTCACTGGAGATAGATCTGTAGTACTATACCCAGATACAGCTACACACTCCATTGCATATGACTGTTTTTTTAATGAGCGTATCTAAATTGCTTTCTCAGTCTAATTTGTGACAATTTACTTCAAGTGTTAGTGTCCAAATTTTCTTAATTGTTTTGTCTTCATCAAAAGCTGGTTCATAAGCTCACGCCAACTCTTCATTAAACCCACTGCACTTTTGGGGATTCTTCTGAAGTGTGTGTGCTCAGTTAGAAACATATAACAAAAAAAACATGATGGCCTCATATAATTGAATGAGCCACAGTAAAATAGTCCATCTCAGAAACCTTTGGTTCAGTAGCGTTGGACATATTCGTTTACATACTTAAAACATTTTCCTCTATATTGTATTCTTTGTATCCAAAGTGTCCTATTGTACTATTACTGCAGCCGTTGCATAAAGCCAGCACGGACATGGCTGAAATACAGTGTGACACTGTACATGTGGAATTACGAGAAAAAGGTTATTTTATCTGTTATTCACCTGTTTGGGTCTTTGTAGTTGGATTCCTTGCTGCAAACTTTCCTTTGATCCAGTTCCTTCAAAATATAGGAAACTTCTTATTTGTTTCATGAGAGGCGCTGCAGTTCTATGGATTTCATCAAGTAGAAGCAGTCATTCAAATCTCATACTTTTACTTAATAAAAATGTTTTCTCTTTTGTCTTGGCTTCATCAATCTTTTCCTAAGCCATATGCATTCAATGTATTTAATTTATGTCTTGCTATTACTTCTTTATAGCACTTCCTAACTTTACTGTTTTTCCTCATGTCATTTTCTTGTCTTTTTTAAGTTCACATCTTATTCTTTCTAAATATGATTTCAGATCTTTGAATTCCTGATGAGATGTGTGTACAAATCCTTTTTTATGTGGAACACCATTGATTAAAATTGTCTAATCAGTTTTACAATTGGATAAAAATGTCTTGATATCAGCATTTATGCTCTTCGGTTGCTGCCATAATAATAGTAGTAAATTGTATTTTCAGTTTTGCATTAGCCAGTATTTATAAGTTAAAAACAAACACAAATCAAGGTGGCATTCTCCCTAGCACTAGTTGGTGGCTGGTGGGCTGCTGATGGGAAGGCATGTTGGTTTGCTTTAGTGTATAATGAGCCCATGTGTAGCAGTGTTTGGCGTGAGGTTCTCTTGCATTGATATAGAGGACAAATTGGCTGTGCCAGAAATTCATGATGGAGTTTGGTTTGTGAATGGGATACACAGGAGGACCTGTTATGTGTCAAGAACAAAAAGTTGGTAGGGTAGGTCATTGGGAGGAATAAGGCGTGAGTGGGACAGAGTTGATGATGGCATACAAACATCAGAAGGCATGATTACCTGAAGGCCCATTTTGGTGTCAGTAATGGAATTACAAGGGTTCTTGCCAGTGGCTGGCAGTGGTTGGTCTAAAATGGCAGCATATAATGGGATGATGACCCAGATGTAACCAGTGATCTATTGGCAGGGCCTCAAAGCAAATATGCTTAACGGTCTGGTTAGTGTCAAGGATAATAAGGGGGCAGGATGGTCTATTAATTGGTTGACACCAGTGTTGTAAGAGGCAGTGTCAATAGCAGGTGGGAGGTGTGAGAAGTGTGGAATGGCACCATGCTGGAAAGTGAGAACCGGGGCTGCAGGGAGATCTTGTTGATAATTCAATGGTTGTTGGATGAATTCACAGAGATTGGTGGAAGCATAGAGGATTTAGTGTTGGTGAGAATAGAGGGCCTAGATTGCAGCAGTGATAGGTTGACAGTGTGGGCACAGAGAGACAAGCCTTGGTGGCAGGGATATGGGAGAGAGTGCCCGTGGCACACATACTAGGCATAGATCTCAACAAGAATGTGAGAGCACTTGGTTCAGAGCAGTAAGTTAATGCAAAAGGCGACTTAAGACCCAGCAGTTGCAAGTCCTGACTGGCACTTGTGTTGCAAAAAAACATCATTAGCAGCAGGGAAAGCAGGGGTGCAGTATCACTGACAAGGATGTTGGAGTAGAAAGTGGGGTTTGGTTGCAGGGATTTAGAGGTTGCTGACTGATGATGGTTCTGAGGGGCATCATTGTTATTAAAGCATATTCTTTCTGTTAGAGACGTCAGGATGGGGGACATTAGAGGTGTTGCAGGAGATGGGGAATCAGTACAGATGATTTGTGTATGTGGTAGGTGTTGATGCCTGCAGTACATGATCACAAGCATTGTTCAGTTTTCTGAATTCCTTTTCCTCCTTGGATTCGCAGGAAGCTCAAGCAGCAGCAGGAGGTGGTGAGCCGTGAAAAGGAGAAAGAGGAGTGGGTAAGGCTAGGCCCTTGTGCCACCAGTTTTAACACTGTAGGTACCATGTTGCTTTCTCATTCTAAGCATCTGGAAGTCTCTTGAAAACATCAGGCTACTGGTTCGTTGAGTTTCACTCAGTGTGTTTTTTTTTTTTTTTTGCTTAGTCTCCACAGATCTGTTACTTGCTTTCCAAAACTCAACATAAATGTCCATTAGCCTTACTCATCTTAGGGGGGAGCATGGGAGAAAGCGGTCTATTGTTTGACCTAATCCTTTTTAAGCATGTGGTGCTGACATAAAGAACTGGTGGAAAATGCTGGATTACATGGTCTTAGTGTCATGTGTTCATGCCCCACGTCTGGTAACTTGTGAGGGGTGGAAGTTTATCCTACAGCACGTGGTGCACTTAGTTTTGATGCAACACAAAGAAGTTGTTTCTATGTGATGCTGAGAAGTGATTTAAGGCAAACACAAAGAATTGGTTTGAGGGCAACACACGACCTCTGAGCTAACTCTGTTCTCCCCTAAGGTGTGACTGACCCAGACCCATAACCCACAACTGTTGACATGCAGTTGCTGTTTTGGTATATTCTCACAATATCATGGTGTTGTACATAATTCCACCCACTGCTAGATCATGCAATCCGCCAACCATTCACTTTCACTGCCCGTAGCGTTGTGTTTAAATCCACGTCCTTGTGTGTGTTACAGAAGGAGCAGGAGGCTGAGCACCAGGCAAAGATGCAGAAGGGACTGAAAAGGAGCGACTCTGTGGAGAAAGCCAAGGTATTGGTCTGTTATGAAAAGAGTTGTATTAGCAGATGTTTGTGGGTCCAAATACTCGACTAGCAGGTCAGCATGGAGGTGCAGCTGGAGAGCAGTGTGGGCATCCCAGTGTTAGAATACCTGAGTGTTTTTTGATAGGATTGAGGTGCAATGAAAGAGCAGTGTGTGGCTCATAGCCATGGACTAGCGGCTCCGAACTGCAATGCTGCATTGGCAGAGCAGTGAATGAGCTTCAGTACTGTAATGGAGTATAGCAGAATTGGATGTGATGCATTAGTAGATGTAGGCCAGTTGAAGAAATTGTATATCTTACAAGGGCTTTGCAGTTTCTGTGAGTCTTGTTCTTTCTCCCGTGGCCACCTTGGTCTCACTTGGCTATCTTTTAATACAAGGTGTTCCTTCTCTTCCGCATAATCACTCGAGAAGAGGTCCATGATTCATGTGCTGCATGTGTTCGTTGTGGTATGTCTGTGTGCCCATTGTCCACTTACATCTTAATTTACCCCCAGTGGTGATGCTTTTGTCACCTGCACAATTTCTGTGGAACCTTTCACTGTCCAAGCCACTCTGAGGGTTTTGGCAAGCCCTTCCCTCCTGTGCTATATTCTGCTTATGGCCATTCGTTGAAGAATACAGGACGTCTCCCCTACTAGAAAGCTATTACTATGACCTCTTTAAATAAATCTAAGATTTTCTGCACAACCTGGTTTGATGAAAGATTGGTTTTATTTAATTGGCAACGGGAATCATGGAACCAGTCCAGCCCTTTGTGCTGTAGGTAAAAAGAGGGATGTCTACAACTTTGTAACTCATTAACTGTGAAGCCATAGAAGGCTGTACACTCTTGAGCTCATCTCTCAACCATAAGCAGTTTTGTTTTTCATTTTGAAAGTAGCCTGAGAGTGATATAGACCTGTTACCACTAATGAGTTCTGGGGCTTCTTTTTTGCCCACTCTTTTGAACTGACACAGAAACCACTACACAAATTAAGATAAATACAATATATAATGTAGCTTCAACTGTGTGTCCTCTGTTTTAATCCCACTTGAAACTTTTTAATATTCCGTTTTCTACAGGAGGCAGCATCACTTATATCTCAGAGATCAGCCAATCCGCGTGCCATCTTCCAGCAGAAGGAGCGATCCATATCTTCTGACACTTCCCCAACCATCTCCCAGCCAGGTAGGACATCCACTCTTAGCAGCTGCTACCAAGTATGCTACACAGAAAAGCCTGCTATGCTACAAGCCTTCTGCATGCTGGGGCGTTCGCTTATTGCATGGCAGAAAACCACTAGAGTAAAGCACTTCTTTCATTGATTTGAATCTGCTCGGCGAGGGATATGGAAGCTGGCTACATGTTTTCCATACAGACATGTGCAAAACTATGAACTAAAGGCACAGTATTCCCAGAGTGTGGGACTGGAGATGAAAACTTAAATATCACCAAATACTATTAAGATCCTAGGGTCATTGTATCTGATGATCTAAAAAGAGGTTAAAATTATGTGGGTTTAGAAGGTTCTATTACTACTATACACATTTGGTGAGACTTCGCCTGAAGTAGTGTTTAATTCCAAAACCCACATCTGAAGGTGGGTTTGCGTCTAAAAAACATTTATTGAGATGCCCAGCTCTGCAAGTTACACACCAATATATGATAGGCAGTTCGAAAGGCCAGTTCTTTGGTAAAGAAGGCCTGGAGCTAGCCCTGACAGAGAATGGAGGGTGCTGTACGAGAAATATATCATATTTGATTGTTAAATTCATTAGAAAAAAAGTGGTTATAATGGAGACATAAATACATCATAGGCATAGATTTGTATAGGACGAAGAAGGGAGTAGAGAGGGATACTTACATATTTGAAGGAAGCAGTACAATAGACAGCATTTTTAGGTTAGGATTTTTTTTTTTTTTAACTAGATGTTAAGATATGAGTATAAGGGGTATCTTGAGTGATATAGTTCACAAAAACGTTTGTGAGTATATTCAGCTTTGTTAATGGAAAGTGCTTTGGAACCATGCATGCATTTTTGCTTTCTGTGTGATAGTTTTTTTTTTTTTTCATTATTTAATTATATTTTCTCACAAGCAAACAGTATGTAAAACAATACGTAGATCAACTAAACCCCTAGGTTTCTTTGCCACATGGACACATAGGAAATGTCAAGTGGCACTGTCAGCCTCAAGTCAATAAACACTCGGTTCGAAAATGTCACAATTCCATCCCTAGATCCACACAAATCAGTAGTTTCTGCGACTCTCCTACCCCATGCTCCCATCACTCCCTGTCTTCCTCTTACCAACAGTCCCATATCTTTGTGAATTTCCAGAGGCAACCCTGTGCCCAGTGTATTGGCTCCTCTGCTTGCACCACGCCATATTGGATTCATGGATTCCCAGTCTCTCAGTGTCTGAATCCTTGCACAGCCTCATTATCTTATCATGTTCCTCCTTGCCAATGTAACATTGCAGAGCGAAATTGTGTGCCTATCTAGGGTCTCCTCCCCAGATGCCCAGGTAGACCAACCAAGGATTGAGCTCCAGGACCTTACCCAGCACCCCGTAGAGCCTAAGTTGAACCCCCTCTCAGAAGGCCCTCACTCTTGGGCACCCCCATAGTGTATGGAGAAGTGTTCGCCACTGTCTTAACCCCTCAGTCACCAGTCTGAGTTACATATCCTCATAATGCAGATCATTGTGTGTGGAAATTATTCCTGCTGTAGCAGCTTTAACTTAATGAGCTGGAACCCCACCTTGATAGCAACCTCCCTGGGGTATTTATAGGCTGCTTCACACTCATCGTCCTCCATTCTACCCAGTTCTCCCTCCCGTCTTTCTCACAGCCTCTGTAATGGGACCTGGCTACTGCTGAAGAGGGTGGAATAAAACTGCAAAATAGCATGTCTTCAAAATGGGACTTCCAGTGTCCGATATTCCAATCTTCTCTTGTCCAGCAGGTCCTGAGGGCAGAGGCTCCGCCATGTCAATATGACCTAATTTGTAAAAATTCGTCACTCCCCCCCCTCCCCCCCAGCATGTCATACTAGCTTTGCAGGGACGCTAAATTCAGCCAATGTTTTGCTTTGCTTTAAACTAAAAGGAAACAATGCCAAGGAATGCAGCACTCTTAGTTTGAGTAATGTACCATATTTATCGGCGTATAACACGCACTTTTTCTCCCTGAAAATAGGGGGCAAATGATGTGTGCGTGTTATACGCCGATAAAATGTAATGTTTTTTTTTTCTGAAATTTCCTTTTAAAATGAGGTGCGTGTTATACGCCGGTGCGTGTTATACACCGATAAATACGGTATTTATTAAGGCACTTCCTGGATATCAAATAAAAGCAAACAAATACATGAAAATAAGCATTTAACTCAAATAAATGGAATAGAACACATGTATATACAAAAATAATGGCAGACAAAGAACGATGTGGTGCATCAACAAAGCATAAACATGTATATAAGCTGAATAATTCAAACTTAGAATACATCACCAATGGGGTTGAATCCATCATCATCCTTGCCAACATCAAGCTGGGGAACCCTGAACGGCTGAGACAGGAGAACTTCCCCAATGGGATCTTATTGGGTAGTGCGTACACTCCCAAAACAAGCTCCGCTGTGTCAGTGCTACATTTCCCCCGCTTTATATACCTTAAATTAACTCAAGAGGAAGATTCCAGCAATTGACCCTTCTCTTCGGCTATTGACTTCAAATGCTGACTGTACTTGGTCTATGTTGAAAACACGCAAAAGAACTGGCCAGGCCCCAATGCGCATTCCTGAGACAGAACGGTACCTTTCTCTGCTGAAACACTGGTACACTCTTATCACCTCCACATCCCCCACAATATGTTCCCTGCTCTGATGAGAAGAGCGAAAACACGTTCAGTGTAGAAAAATACCTGCGCCTCCGCTGTGACTGCACCTGAAGCTGAGCGCAAAATGGAGTCAGTGGTCAAGATGGAGTCAGTGGTCAAATACAAATACCATTACACCATCCTTACCCTCCCCAGAGATCATCCACTTTTGAGATACCAATCATATTTTAGCGCTCTGCTAATGCACTTGTGTCCCATAGTGGTTTCTCCAGTGTCAATTGACCCGCTCATTCCAACCTTCATGTCACACACCTCTACGTCTGAACCACTGAGGTAGTTGGTTCAAGGATGGTTGCTAATCTCCTTGCACCATAGAACCACTGTGTGAATCCATGGGGCTCCAGCACCTGCCCGTCTGCCAGAAGGGCTGGCTTCCTCTGATCTACAAAGGTCCAGTCATTGACCAGCATAAGGCGAGCCACCCAGTAGTACGCTGAAGATCCGGCAAGGCAATACCCCCATCTGTCGGACGCCTCGTGGGTGTCTCGAGCGATCCTCTGGGCACTCCCATCCCAGAGAATGACTCTAACCTCCGTTTCCACAGCTGGAAATAAATGATCGGGGACTTCGAACAATTAATTTTGCACCACATAAAGCAACTTGGGATGATACAGGCCTGCCTTCCCAGCAGGTACAGGGGAAGTCGTAATATCTGCCCCACGTTTTTATCATAAAACATGTTAGGGTCTGCGGTCACATAGATTGTCAGGTAAGAAAATTCAAGGTCAGACCACACCAACTTCCGGGGCGATTTGCTCGAGGCACCAAACAGGACAACCAGTACTCTACAGATTTACTGCACTTGATAGATAAGTTGCTGAAGAAACAAGATATGTAGGATCTCCATGATCAGTATCTGTGTGGTAGAGCATAGTGGTTGTTTGCCTGATGGGAGATCACATCCTCCCTTCAGGCAGGGTCACTAGCCCATCGGAGAACCCCGCAAACAGTGTGTCCCGCTGAACCCAATTTGTCAACGGCTCCATCACCACCGCAAAGTGCAATGGAGAAAGGGGACACCCCTAACTAAGCCCAATTCAAATTCTTCTGACAATATACCATTCAATCGCACCCTCACTGTTGTCCTTTGGTAAAGGAGGCTTACCCACACCTAGAACACAGAGACAGAGCCCATAAGATTGAGAAGAGCCAGCAGATAGGGCCACTGTAAGGAATTAAATGCCTTCTTGGCATTTATCACTTGCAGTAAGTGGTTTGCTAGAACTTCAGCGAGCAGTTTAGTTTCTATGTTTAGGAGGGAAAGCAGCTCATACAAGGCACAATTTTTTTGGGATCTTCCTAGCTTTATGAATCAATACTATCCACGCTTGCCTAACATCTCAGGGTAGTTCACCCTGCATCTGAGCCTCTCTGTACAGAGCAAGCAAAGGCTGCTCTTAACACATTTAAAAACCTCGGGGGAAGCCTTTGGGATCTGGGGCCCTCCCACTTCAGATTTAGGTCAGGACTTCAGCGATCTCTCTCTCTCTGTGATTAGGGCCTCAAGCGGATCCCTAGCCTCCCTCCTCAGTCAAGGCACTGGAAGATCACACATAAAGCAATGCATGTCCTCTTCTGTCTCAAGAAAGAGACGTGAGGTATAAAGAGCACTGAGGTATATCACAGTGGTCTAGGCTGGCATGCATACTGCCGGGATCCAGCCTTGGCCCTCGTCTTCCTGACCAACCAGGCCAGCATCTTCCCCGACCTGTTCCCAGTCTCATAGATCCTACTGTTCCGTCTATTGTCTTCCCTGAGCTGAGCCCGACTTTGTGCTTGGTCTGGCTATGCCACATACACAGCCTCCTTTTTCCCTTTCCAGCTCCATTCTTTTCTGCTGATTCTCCCTATTCTTCCCTGCCACATGCAGTATTAGCTGGCCCCATGCCACCATCTTATGTGTAAATGTAAAAATGTAAATGTATCCCAGTCTATTAGCTCCCAGGTGCCAGCTGGCATGGGGCCTGTGCGCCCACAATTCCACCACAATCTGGGAATGATCTGAAATGTTTATCGTCAGGTAGGCTGTATTTCTGTTTCTAAAGAGTTGGGTCTCCATTACCTGAAAGTAGTCGAAAAGTGCCAGTGAGTGGGAGGCATTGACTGCATAAGAAAACTATTTGTCCCGTGGGTGAGAGGCCTGCCACAGGACTCAACACCAGGGCCCCCAAAAGTGAGCAAAGCCACGGGGTTGTCCCTTGGTGCACTCCCAAAACCCCACCCCCATCCATATCCTTCGATCCACCTCTCCAGGCGGGGTCAGGTTGAGGTCCTCTCCTACCAGTAACAAGGCCTCTGAGCAGTCGGTGATCCATTACTCCAGGCCCATCAGCCTAGGCCCCTGGAGGCTGGGCGGATGGTACTAGGAGGCTGCTATCAGATGCTTCCCATTCCACATGCCACCTAGCATCCAGATGGCTCAGTTCACATGTTCGTTATTTGGAATGGCATGGATCTGCAAATTAGGATTCCAACCATTCTGGCCCCAGCAGATTAGCTTGCGTGTACCAGAGATTTAAGCTTGCCTCTCTCCAGGAAATCACAGTGGGAACTCTGCTCTGCGTTTCCTACAAAAGAATCAAATCCAGTGCTTGTTGCGTTAAGTACCGCAGCACCTTCTCTGAGTACCCCACCAAAAGTATATTTTTATGGTGGGAGTGCCCCTCAGCATTTTCTACCCTGGCTAAAAGGACTTTCTACCTTCCACTGCAGCCTGTCCTGATGATCCATCACAGCCGGTCGAAGCAGGCCTTCGTCATCTCCACATCAGTGACCCTATTAGCTTATTTGGCATACTCCACCCTCAGGAGACTCACATCAATTACCACTGCCTCTGATTTATGGTTCACTGTCTCCTTGGTGTCCCGGATGGCCGCCAGGATCATGGCCATGTGGGCCTTCAAGTCCGTTTCCTCCCATGTCAGAGCATAGCCCTCCATGGCCCCCTTCACCTGGTGTGGGCCCCCTGTTTATTGTACACCATTGTATGGGCCAGCTCTTTCAAGCCTACTATCATCCACCAGCAGCTAAATGTCAATACATCCCTCAGCCATATCCCTCAAGGGGCCCCCAGCCTGAGCCAGATGTGGGGGTAGAGGAGGGCTACCACCAAGTCACTTCCTAACCCATCAAGGGCATAAACCACCTCCTCGCCCACCAGTAGCTGCAACAGGGAACCAAACCACTTGTTTCGCCCCAGAGCCTACACCTTGGCCCCTTCGCACCAGAAGAGGATAAGGGGTGTCCAATGACGCGTGCCCCAGCTGACCTCTGCAGCATTGTCTTGTAGTTGTGCCCTACCCCCTGGGCTGCATCAGCACTCACGGGCCCTTCCTGCTGTCTCCCAACTCACCCTGGGATCCCTGGGGCCCCCAAGGGGCAGTCCCACCTGCCTGGTCCACAGCTTCTTCATTGGATTCTGCTCACTCCTTTGTGGCCTCTCCCACCTCCTTATGTTGTCGGCCCTCACAGTGCTCCAGATTAGGCCCCTCCCGGACCCGCTGCCTCCTCTACACTCTCTGGTGTAGGAGGCTGACCCTCTATGTAGTGTGCAGAGCTAGGCACACTGTGCAGGGGTCCCAGGCAACCACACTTTGATTTACTGAGGTTAAAAACTAGATCACCTAATGCTCTAATTTTTAAGGTAGCTTGGTCAAGCGTTAGGTCAGTCTTGGAAAAGCGAAAAGCATTTGCTGTACTCACAGTATCAATCATGCAACTCACACACTTGAAGGAATAACTCAAGACCAATTTATATTAATAATCCCGATTTTTATATAATTTTTAAGACCAAGGTTATCAAAATTGGTTAAGTACTTTTTGAGATATGGATTTTTGAAGTTTAAGAAAAATAGTCTTTTGTGTGTAATTACACACAATAGGAATCGGTCACCTTTAAAAATACATATACAATCACACACTTGCTTTACCAAGTTCTTCTTTTGAAGGTTAGTTTAAGTTGTCGGTGGGCACACTGTGCCAGCTGGAGAAGTTCTGGTGACTCACGGTTTCTGCGGAAGCAGCTGTGAAAAGTGTCGAACTTTTGCAGGGCCACTACGGGGTACCACTTAGAAAAGGTCTGTGCAAGTAAGTTTAGAGGTGGTTCCTTGGGGTCCCCTTGGAGTGTCGAGGTCACAAGGGGTGAGGGACCCTTAGGGCACAGCAGCTTCTTCGTTACAGGGCACAGGGCGGCCGGATGCAGAGTGAATCGGTGAGTCAGGAGCAGTGCGCCACGATGCTCTTTGGATCTGGAGGTAAGTCACTTCAAGGGTTGTCTGCAGGACAACAGGGCCACTCTTGACGGGAGGTCCGGGCTGTTCCTGAAATCCCTCGACTGGGGCTTCCTCTTGGTCCCTTTTCAGCCCCTGGCAGGCAGGTTTTCCCAGGTGTAGGAAGTTGGCTCTGTATGTGCTATTTCAAAGTAAGGAATAGCATGCACAGAGTCCAAGGGTTCCCCTTAGAGGTAAAATAGTGGTAAAAAATAGATAATACTAATGCTCTATTTTGTGGTAGTGTGGTCGAGCAGTAGGCTTATCCAAGGAGTAGTGTTAAGCATTTGTTGTACATACACATAGACAATAAATGAGGTACACACACTCAGAGACAAATCCAGCCAATAGGTTTTTATATAGAAAAATATCTTTTCTTAGTTTATTTTAAGAACCACAGGTTCAAATTCTACATGTAATAGCTCATTCGAAAGGTATTGCAGGTAAGTACTTTAGGAACTTCAAATCATCAAAATTGCATGTATACTTTTCAAGTTATTGACAAATAGCTGTTTTAAAAGTGGACACTTAGTGCAATTTTCACAGTTCCTAGGGGAGGTAAGTATTTGTTAGTTTTACCAGGTAAGTAAGACACTTACAGGGTTCAGTTCTTGGTCCAAGGTAGCCCACCGTTGGGGGTTCAGAGCAACCCCAAAGTCACCACACCAGCAGCTCAGGGCCGGTCAGGTGCAGAGTTCAAAGTGGTGCCCAAAACACATAGGCTAGAATGGAGAGAAGGGGGTGCCCCGGTTCCGGTCTGCTTGCAGGTAAGTACCCGCGTCTTCGGAGGGCAGACCAGGGGGGTTTTGTAGGGCACCGGGGGGGACACAAGTCCACACAGAAATTTCACCCTCAGCGGCGCGGGGGCGGCCGGGTGCAGTGTAGAAACAAGCGTCGGGTTCGCAATGTTAGTCTATGAGAGATCTCGGGATCTCTTCAGCGCTGCAGGCAGGCAAGGGGGGGGTTCCTCGGGGAAACCTCCACTTGGGTAAGGGAGAGGGACTCCTGGGGGTCACTTCTCCAGTGAAAGTCCGGTCCTTCAGGTCCTGGGGGCTGCGGGTGCAGGGTCTCTCCCAGGCGTCGGGACTTTAGGTTCAAAGAGTCGCGGTCAGGGGAAGCCTCGGGATTCCCTCTGCAGGCGGCGCTGTGGGGGTTCAGGGGGGACAGGTTTTGGTACTCACAGTATCAGAGTAGTCCTGGGGTCCCTCCTGAGGTGTTGGATCGCCACCAGCCGAGTCGGGGTCGCCGGGTGCAGTATTGCAAGTCTCACGCTTCTTGCGGGGAGCTTGCAGGGTTCTTTAAAGCTGCTGGAAACAAAGTTGCAGCTTTTCTTGGAGCAGGTCCGCTGTCCTCGGGAGTTTCTTGTCTTTTCGAAGCAGGGGCAGTCCTCAGAGGATGTCGAGGTCGCTGGTCCCTTTGGAAGGCGTCGCTGGAGCAGGATCTTTGGAAGGCAGGAGACAGGCCGGTGAGTTTCTGGAGCCA
The DNA here is from genome assembly GCF_031143425.1 of Pleurodeles waltl. NCBI lineage: Eukaryota > Metazoa > Chordata > Amphibia > Caudata > Salamandridae > Pleurodeles > Pleurodeles waltl. The sequence continues at coordinate 695,596,167 of NC_090450.1, forward strand.
AGGCAGTTGTCGTCTTCTGGTCTTCCGCTGCAGGGGTTTTTCAGCTGGGCAGTCCTTCTTCTTGTAGTTGCAGGAATCTAATTTTCTAGGGTTCAGGGTAGCCCTTAAATACTAAATTTAAGGGCGTGTTTAGGTCTGGGGGGTTAGTAGCCAATGGCTACTAGCCCTGAGGGTGGGTACACCCTCTTTGTGCCTCCTCCCAAGGGGAGGGGGACACAATCCTAACCCTATTGGGGGAATCCTCCATCTGCAAGATGGAGGATTTCTAAAAGTTAGAGTCACCTCAGCTCAGGACACCTTAGGGGCTGTCCTGACTGGCCAGTGACTCCTCCTTGTTATTCTCATTATCTTCTCCGGCCTTGCCGCCAAAAGTGGGGCCTGGCCGGAGGGGGCGGGCAACTCCACTAGCTGGAGTGTCCTGCTGGGTTGGCACAAAGGAGGTGAGCCTTTGAGGCTCACCGCCAGGTGTGACAATTCCTGCCTGGGAGAGGTGTTAGCATCTCCACCCAGTGCAGGCTTTGTTACTGGCCTCAGAGTGACAAAGGCACTCTCCCCATGGGGCCAGCAACATGTCTCGGTTTGTGGCAGGCTGCTAAAACTAGTCAGCCTACACAGATAGTCGGTTAAGTTTCAGGGGGCACCTCTAAGGTGCCCTCTGTGGTGTATTTTACAATAAAATGTACACTGGCATCAGTGTGCATTTATTGTGCTGAGAAGTTTGATACCAAACTTCCCAGTTTTCAGTGTAGCCATTATGGTGCTGTGGAGTTCGTGTTTGACAGACTCCCAGACCATATACTCTTATGGCTACCCTGCACTTACAATGTCTAAGGTTTTATTTAGACACTGTAGGGGTACCATGCTCATGCACTGGTACCCTCACCTATGGTATAGTGCACCCTGCCTTAGGGCTGTAAGGCCTGCTAGAGGGGTGTCTTACCTATACTGCATAGGCAGTGAGAGGCTGGCATGGCACCCTGAGGGGAGTGCCATGTCGACTTACTCGTTTTGTCCTCACTAGCACACACAAGCTGGCAAGCAGTGTGTCTGTGCTGAGTGAGAGGTCCCCAGGGTGGCATAAGACATGCTGCAGCCCTTAGAGACCTTCCTTGGCATCAGGGCCCTTGGTACTAGAAGTACCAGTTACAAGGGACTTATCTGGATGCCAGGGTCTGCCAATTGTGGATACAAAAGTACAGGTTAGGGAAAGAACACTGGTGCTGGGGCCTGGTTAGCAGGCCTCAGCACACTTTCAATTGTAAACATAGCATCAGCAAAGGCAAAAAGTCAGGGGGCAACCATGCCAAGGAGGCATTTCCTTACACAACCCCCCCCCAAACGAAAGAGGATGAGACTAACCTTTCCCAAGAGAGTCTTCATTTTCTAAGTGGAAGAACCTGGAAAGGCCATCTGCATTGGCATGGGCAGTCCCAGGTCTGTGTTCCACTATAAAGTCCATTCCCTGTAGGGAGATGGACCACCTCAACAGTTTAGGATTTTCACCTTTCATTTGCATCAGCCATTTGAGAGGTCTGTGGTCGGTTTGAACTAGGAAGTGAGTCCCAAAGAGGTATGGTCTCAGCTTCTTCAGGGACCAAACCACAGCAAAGGCCTCCCTCTCAATGGCACTCCAACGCTGCTCCCTGGGGAGTAACCTCCTGCTAATGAAAGCAACAGGCTGGTCAAGGCCATCATCATTTGTTTGGGACAAAACTGCCCCTATCCCATGTTCAGAGGCATCAGTCTGCACAATGAACTGCTTAGAATAATCTGGAGCTTTGAGAACTGGTGCTGAGCACATTGCCTGTTTCAGGGTGTCAAAGGCCTGTTGGCAGTCCACAGTCCAGTTTACTTTCTTGGGCATTTTCTTGGAGGTGAGTTCAGTGAGGGCTGTCACAATGGATCCATATCCCTTCACAAACCTCCTGTAATACCCAGTCAAGCCAAGGAATGCCCTGACTTGAGTCTGGGTTTTTGGAGCTACCCAGTCCAGAATAGTCTGGATCTTGGGTTGGAGTGGCTGAACTTGGCCTCCACCTACAAGGTGTCCCAAGTAAACCACAGTTCCCTGCCCTATCTGGCATTTGGATGCCTTGATAGAGAGGCCTGCAGATTGCAGAGCCTTCAAAACCTTCCTCAGGTGGACCAGGTGATCCTGCCAGGTGGAGCTAAAGACAGCAATATCATCAAGATAAGCTGTGCTAAAGGACTCCAAGCCAGCAAGGACTTGATTCACCAACCTTTGGAAGGTGGCAGGGGCATTCTTTAAACCAAAGGGCATAACAGTAAACTGATAATGCCCATCAGGTGTGGAGAATGCTGTCTTTTCTTTTGCTCCAGGTGCCATTTTTATTTGCCAGTACCCTGCTGTCAAGTCAAAGGTACTTAGAAATTTGGCAGCACCTAATTTATCAATGAGCTCATCAGCTCTTGGAATTGGATGGGCATCTGTCTTGGTGACAGAATTGAGCCCTCTGTAGTCCACACAAAACCTCATCTCTTTCTTTCCATCTTTGGTGTGAGGTTTGGGGACTAAGACCACTGGGCTAGCCCAGGGGCTGTCAGAGCGCTCAATTACTCCCAATTCCAGCATCTTGTGGACTTCCACCTTGATGCTTTCCTTAACATGGTCAGACTGTCTAAAGATTTTGTTCTTGACAGGCATGCTGTCTCCTGTGTCCACATCATGGGTACACAGGTGTGTCTGACCAGGGGTTAAGGAGAAGAGTTCAGGAAACTGTTGTAGGACTCTCCTACAATCAGCTTGCTGTTGGCCAGAGAGGGTGTCTGAGTAGATCACTCCATCTACTGTACCATCTTTTGGGTCTGATGACAGAAGATCAGGGAGAGGTTCACTCTCTGCCTCCTGATCCTCATCTGTTACCATCAACAGATTGACATCAGCCCTGTCGTGGAAGAGCTTAAGGCGGTTTACATGGATCACCCTCTTGGGGCTCCTGCTTGTGCCCAGGTCCACCAAGTAGGTGACCTGACTCTTCCTCTCTAGTACTGGGTAAGGGCCACTCCATTTGTCCTGGAGTGCCCTGGGAGCCACAGGCTCCAGAACCCAGACTTTCTGCCCTGGTTGGAACTCAACCAGTGCAGCCTTTTGGTCATACCAAAACTTCTGGAGCTGTTGGCTGGCCTCAAGGTTTTTGGTTGCCTTTTCCATGTACTCTGCCATTCTAGAGCGAAGGCCAAGTACATAGTCTACTATGTCCTGTTTAGGCTCATGGAGAGGTCTCTCCCAGCCTTCTTTAACAAGGGCAAGTGGTCCCCTTACAGGATGACCAAACAGAAGTTCAAAGGGTGAGAACCCTACTCCCTTCTGTGGTACCTCCCTGTAAGCGAAAAGCAGACATGGCAGGAGGACATCCCATCTCCTTTTGAGTTTTTCTGGGAGCCCCATGATCATGCCCTTTAATGTCTTGTTGAATCTCTCAACTAAGCCATTAGTTTGTGGATGGTAAGGTGTAGTGAATTTATAAGTCACTCCACACTCATTCCACATGTGCTTTAGGTATGCTGACATGAAGTTGGTACCTCTGTCAGACACTACCTCCTTAGGGAAACCCACTCTGGTAAAGATACCAATGAGGGCCTTGGCTACTGCAGGGGCAGTAGTCGACCTAAGGGGAATAGCTTCAGGATACCTGGTAGCATGATCCACTACTACCAGGATATACATATTTCCTGAGGCTGTGGGAGGTTCCAGTGGACCAACTATGTCCACACCCACTCTTTCAAAGGGCACCCCCACCACTGGAAGTGGAATGAGGGGGGCCTTTGGATGCCCACCTGTCTTACCACTGGCTTGACAGGTGGGGCAGGAGAGGCAAAACTCCTTAACCATGTTGGACATATTGGGCCAGTAGAAGTGGTTGACTAACCTCTCCCACGTCTTGGTTTGTCCCAAATGTCCAGCAAGGGGAATGTCATGGGCCAATGTTAGGATGAACTCTCTGAACAGCTGAGGCACTACCACTCTCCTAGTGGCACCAGGTTTGGGGTCTCTGGCCTCAGTGTACAGGAGCCCATCTTCCCAATAGACCCTATGTGTTCCATTTTTCTTGCCTTTGGACTCTTCAGCAGCTTGCTGCCTAAGGCCTTCAAGAGAGGGACAGGTTTCTTGTCCCTTACACAGCTCTTCCCTTGAGGGTCCCCCTGGGCCTAAGAGCTCAACCTGATAAGGTTCAAGCTCCAAAGGCTCAGTTCCCTCAGAGGGCAGAACTTCTTCCTGAGAAGAGAGGTTCCCTTTCTTTTGCTGTGTTGCAGTTGGTTTCCCAACTGACTTTCCTGTTCTCTTGGTAGGCTGGGCCATTTTTCCAGACTCCAGCTCTACTTTTTCACCCTGTGCCTTGCATTGTGCTCTTGTTTTCACACACACCAGTTCAGGGATACCCAGCATTGCTGCATGGGTTTTTAGCTCTACCTCAGCCCATGCTGAGGACTCCAGGTCATTTCCAAGCAGACAGTCCACTGGGATATTTGAGGAGACCACCACCTGTTTCAGGCCATTGACCCCTCCCCATTCTAAAGTAACCATTGCCATGGGATGTACTTTTCTCTGATTGTCAGCGTTGGTGACTGTGTAAGTTTTTCCAGTCAGGTATTGGCCAGGGGAAACCAGTTTCTCTGTCACCATGGTGACACTGGCACCTGTATCCCTCAGGCCCTCTATTCTAGTCCCATTAATTAAGAGTTGCTGTCTGTATTTTTGCATGTTAGGCGGCCAGACAGCTAGTGTGGCTAAATCCACCCCACCCTCAGAAACTAGAGTAGCTTCAGTGTGGACCCTGATTTGCTCTGGGCACACTGTTGATCCCACTTGGAGACTAGCCATACCAGTGTTACCTGGATGGGAGTTTGGAGTGGAACCTTTCTTGGGACAGGCCTTGTCTCCAGTTTGGTGTCCATGCTGTTTACAGCTATGACACCAGGCCTTTTTGGGATCAAAGTTTTTACCCTTGTACCCATTGTTTTGTGAAGAGGCTCTGGGCCCACCCTCCTGTGCAGGTTTTTGGGGGCCTGTAGAAGACTCTTTACTATTTTTAGTTTTGGTTGTCTCATCACCCTTCTGCTGGGGAGTCTTTGTGACCCCTTTCTTTTGGTCACCCCCTGTTGAAGTCTTGGACACCCTTGTCTTGACCCAATGGTCCGCCTTCTTTCCCAATTCTTGGGGAGAAATTGGTCCTAGGTCTACCAGATGCTGATGCAGTTTATCATTGAAACAATTACTTAACAGGTGTTCTTTCACAAATAAATTGTACAGCCCATCATAATTACTTACACCACTGCCTTGAATCCAACCATCTAGTGTTTTCACTGAGTAGTCAACAAAGTCAACCCAGGTCTGGCTCGAGGATTTTTGAGCCCCCCTGAACCTAATCCTGTACTCCTCAGTGGAGAATCCAAAGCCCTCAATCAGGGTACCCTTCATGAGGTCATAAGATTCTGCATCTTGTCCAGAGAGTGTGAGGAGTCTATCCCTACACTTTCCTGTGAACATTTCCCAAAGGAGAGCACCCCAGTGAGATCTGTTCACTTTTCTGGTTACACAAGCCCTCTCAAAAGCTGTGAACCATTTGGTGATGTCATCACCATCTTCATATTTAGTTACAATCCCTTTAGGGATTTTCAACATGTCAGGAGAATCTCTGACCCTATTTATATTGCTGCCACCATTGATGGGTCCTAGGCCCATCTCTTGTCTTTCCCTCTCTATGGCTAGGATCTGTCTTTCCAAAGCCAATCTTTTGGCCATCCTGGCTAACTGGATGTCCTCTTCACTGGGGCTATCCTCAGTGATTTCAGAGGTGTTGGTCTCTCCTGTGAGGGAACCAGCATCTCTGACTATTATTTTTGGAGTCAGGGTTTGAGGGACCCTGTTCTCCCTAGATAGGACTGGTAGGGGGGAATTGTCCTCCAAGTCACTATCCTCTTCCTCTGAGTTGCCACCCTCAGAGGGGTTGGCCTTTTCAAACTCTGCCAAAAGCTCCTGGAGCTGTATTTTGGTAGGTTTGGGGCCCATTGTTATTTTCTTTATTTTACAGAGTGACCTTAGCTCCCTCATCTTAAGATGGAGGTAAGGTGTGGTGTCGAGTTCCACCACAGTCACATCTGTGCTAGACATTTTGCTTCTAAAAGTTGGAATACTTTTTAAGAATCTACAACTGGTTCTAGAATCTAATTCAAACTTTTACAAACTTTTAAACTCTAAAAGAAATGCTAAACAGGGACTTAACACACAAGGCCCTAGCAGGACTTTTAAGAATTTAGAAAACTTTTCAAATTGCAAAAATCAATTTCTAATGACAATTTTGGAATTTGTCGTGTGATCAGGTATTGGCTGAGTAGTCCAGCAAATGCAAAGTCTTGTACCCCACCGCTGATCCACCAATGTAGGAAGTTGGCTCTGTATGTGCTATTTCAAAGTAAGGAATAGCATGCACAGAGTCCAAGGGTTCCCCTTAGAGGTAAAATAGTGGTAAAAAATAGATAATACTAATGCTCTATTTTGTGGTAGTGTGGTCGAGCAGTAGGCTTATCCAAGGAGTAGTGTTAAGCATTTGTTGTACATACACATAGACAATAAATGAGGTACACACACTCAGAGACAAATCCAGCCAATAGGTTTTTATATAGAAAAATATCTTTTCTTAGTTTATTTTAAGAACCACAGGTTCAAATTCTACATGTAATAGCTCATTCGAAAGGTATTGCAGGTAAGTACTTTAGGAACTTCAAATCATCAAAATTGCATGTATACTTTTCAAGTTATTGACAAATAGCTGTTTTAAAAGTGGACACTTAGTGCAATTTTCACAGTTCCTAGGGGAGGTAAGTATTTGTTAGTTTTACCAGGTAAGTAAGACACTTACAGGGTTCAGTTCTTGGTCCAAGGTAGCCCACCGTTGGGGGTTCAGAGCAACCCCAAAGTCACCACACCAGCAGCTCAGGGCCGGTCAGGTGCAGAGTTCAAAGTGGTGCCCAAAACACATAGGCTAGAATGGAGAGAAGGGGGTGCCCCGGTTCCGGTCTGCTTGCAGGTAAGTACCCGCGTCTTCGGAGGGCAGACCAGGGGGGTTTTGTAGGGCACCGGGGGGGACACAAGTCCACACAGAAATTTCACCCTCAGCGGCGCGGGGGCGGCCGGGTGCAGTGTAGAAACAAGCGTCGGGTTCGCAATGTTAGTCTATGAGAGATCTCGGGATCTCTTCAGCGCTGCAGGCAGGCAAGGGGGGGGTTCCTCGGGGAAACCTCCACTTGGGTAAGGGAGAGGGACTCCTGGGGGTCACTTCTCCAGTGAAAGTCCGGTCCTTCAGGTCCTGGGGGCTGCGGGTGCAGGGTCTCTCCCAGGCGTCGGGACTTTAGGTTCAAAGAGTCGCGGTCAGGGGAAGCCTCGGGATTCCCTCTGCAGGCGGCGCTGTGGGGGTTCAGGGGGGACAGGTTTTGGTACTCACAGTATCAGAGTAGTCCTGGGGTCCCTCCTGAGGTGTTGGATCGCCACCAGCCGAGTCGGGGTCGCCGGGTGCAGTATTGCAAGTCTCACGCTTCTTGCGGGGAGCTTGCAGGGTTCTTTAAAGCTGCTGGAAACAAAGTTGCAGCTTTTCTTGGAGCAGGTCCGCTGTCCTCGGGAGTTTCTTGTCTTTTCGAAGCAGGGGCAGTCCTCAGAGGATGTCGAGGTCGCTGGTCCCTTTGGAAGGCGTCGCTGGAGCAGGATCTTTGGAAGGCAGGAGACAGGCCGGTGAGTTTCTGGAGCCAAGGCAGTTGTCGTCTTCTGGTCTTCCGCTGCAGGGGTTTTTCAGCTGGGCAGTCCTTCTTCTTGTAGTTGCAGGAATCTAATTTTCTAGGGTTCAGGGTAGCCCTTAAATACTAAATTTAAGGGCGTGTTTAGGTCTGGGGGGTTAGTAGCCAATGGCTACTAGCCCTGAGGGTGGGTACACCCTCTTTGTGCCTCCTCCCAAGGGGAGGGGGACACAATCCTAACCCTATTGGGGGAATCCTCCATCTGCAAGATGGAGGATTTCTAAAAGTTAGAGTCACCTCAGCTCAGGACACCTTAGGGGCTGTCCTGACTGGCCAGTGACTCCTCCTTGTTATTCTCATTATCTTCTCCGGCCTTGCCGCCAAAAGTGGGGCCTGGCCGGAGGGGGCGGGCAACTCCACTAGCTGGAGTGTCCTGCTGGGTTGGCACAAAGGAGGTGAGCCTTTGAGGCTCACCGCCAGGTGTGACAATTCCTGCCTGGGAGAGGTGTTAGCATCTCCACCCAGTGCAGGCTTTGTTACTGGCCTCAGAGTGACAAAGGCACTCTCCCCATGGGGCCAGCAACATGTCTCGGTTTGTGGCAGGCTGCTAAAACTAGTCAGCCTACACAGATAGTCGGTTAAGTTTCAGGGGGCACCTCTAAGGTGCCCTCTGTGGTGTATTTTACAATAAAATGTACACTGGCATCAGTGTGCATTTATTGTGCTGAGAAGTTTGATACCAAACTTCCCAGTTTTCAGTGTAGCCATTATGGTGCTGTGGAGTTCGTGTTTGACAGACTCCCAGACCATATACTCTTATGGCTACCCTGCACTTACAATGTCTAAGGTTTTATTTAGACACTGTAGGGGTACCATGCTCATGCACTGGTACCCTCACCTATGGTATAGTGCACCCTGCCTTAGGGCTGTAAGGCCTGCTAGAGGGGTGTCTTACCTATACTGCATAGGCAGTGAGAGGCTGGCATGGCACCCTGAGGGGAGTGCCATGTCGACTTACTCGTTTTGTCCTCACTAGCACACACAAGCTGGCAAGCAGTGTGTCTGTGCTGAGTGAGAGGTCCCCAGGGTGGCATAAGACATGCTGCAGCCCTTAGAGACCTTCCTTGGCATCAGGGCCCTTGGTACTAGAAGTACCAGTTACAAGGGACTTATCTGGATGCCAGGGTCTGCCAATTGTGGATACAAAAGTACAGGTTAGGGAAAGAACACTGGTGCTGGGGCCTGGTTAGCAGGCCTCAGCACACTTTCAATTGTAAACATAGCATCAGCAAAGGCAAAAAGTCAGGGGGCAACCATGCCAAGGAGGCATTTCCTTACACCAGGGTATTGGTAAGGTTCGACCAATGGAGGGTGCAGTGCCACCAAACTTGGCACGCTTGCAGGGTTTGTCCTTGCAGTCGTTGGTGTGTTGCCAGGCCTGGCTGCAACTTAGGGTTCAGGAGTTAGTGGCTGGTCAGTGAAGTCACCCTCACTGGTTTCTTTGTTGCAGAGTGGTACCTCCAATCTGGAAGGAGTTCTTGGGCGATTGGCAAAGCCTGGAGGTCCTCTGTTTTTTTTTTAGGCCAGTCCAGTAGCAGCTCCTCAGCAGCGATTGTCGGGTCCTGGGTGCAGCAGGCAGAGTTTAGCGCCTTTTCTTAGTGCAGCTGGTCCACAGTTCTTGTGCCTTGGATCTTCTTGGTGCTGGTATTCTTTGTGTTCTTCGAATCTGATTACCTGGTCTAGGGATGCCCACTAAATACTAAATTTAGTGGGCATTTTAGGAGGAACCTGGTAGTGTCTAATGGAACACCTACTTTTTGGTGGCTACATTCACTATAGTGACCGCTTCCTGTGGGAAGGATCACTTCCCTATCCCTGATTGGCTATTTTCCTGCCATCTAAGATGGAAGAAAATTAAATGGAGTGTCCACCTCGCAGGCAACACCTTAGAGGTGGTGCATGCCAGGTGGGGCCACTCCTCCTACCCTTTGTGTAGTTTCCTGCCTCTGCTCCTGCCAAAGGTGGAGGTTTGAAAAGGGGTTGACCAACTGCTGCTAGCAGCAGGCCTGGCGTTTGAGTTTCAAAGGCTGTAAGCTCTTTGAAACTCACTGCCAGGGCAGTGCTCATTCCTGAGGGGAGGGGTGTTAGCACCCCCACCCAGGAAGGGCATTGTTATACAAAGAGACAGAGCTCTCCCCCAAGGTTTGTAGTTTGGGTGTCTGGAGGTGGCAGGGTGGATAAAACCAGTCGGCAACCATGCCAGGGTAGTTAGCTTTTGTAGGAGGCACATCTAAGGTGTCCCCGGGGTACATTTAAGGATAAGTCTAATACTGGTACCAGTTTGGATTTCATTCTGAGTTGTTTGATACCAAACAGCCCAGGGTTCAGAGTGGCCATCATATAGCTGGAAAACTCGTGTTGACCAGTGTCCAGGACATGTATTAAAATGGAGGCTATGTTCACTCACTATGTCCCAGGTTTGGCAAGGACACAGTGGGGGCATATTTCTCATGCAGCTATGCCCTCACATATGATATGGTGCATCCTGCCTTAGGGCTGTAAGGCCTGCCAGAGGGGTGTCTTACCCATAGTATATGCAGTGTATGGTGTGCAGCACACACAGGCAGTGTGCCATGTCGAGTTTGTGTTTTAGGTTTGCACCAGTACACACAGCCTGCAATTGCAGTGCTGGGGCATCTGGATGCATGGCCCTAGAGGGTGGCATAATAAGTGCCACTGCCCTCGGGTGCCTACCCACAGTACCCCATGCCCTGGTACCTTTTACTAGGGACTTATATTGGTAGCCAAAGGTTTATCCAATTGTGCCAACGCATCACAACAGGTTTAGGAAAAGAGCTATGGTCCAGGGAACCTGGTTAGCAGGGGACCTGGGCACTATCATTTCTAGGCTACATCAGGCAAAAAGTGGGGGACTAACCATGTCCGAAAGAGGCCTTTTCTCACATCTGGCACTCCACTGGGCCGTCTGCAATCAGTGGCCGTGCAGAGGGTCCCACCACGGCCCAGCTCACCACGTTAGCCGCCATGCCTCTGTGGCCCTGGGCTGTGGGCAGGTCCTGATTGACTGCCCACTGAATTTTACAAAACCTATGCACCCCTCCTCGCACCGCCTGGCTACTGACAGTGTATGAAAATGCCCTCTCCATTGATAGCCTTTACAAATCCCAAAGGGATGCAACACTTATCTCCCTTCCTAAACCGCACAAAGACCCCACACAATTAGGCTTATATCGACCACTATCCCTGCTGATTACAAGGTATTAGACAAAATCCTCCCAGATCATGTAGCACCCATTGTCCTGCTCTTAGTTCACTCAGACCAAAACAGGTTTGTTACCGCCTGCAACACTTCACTAAACCTCTGCTGTTACTGCCAAGTTATGACTTACTCGCAATAGGCCTGGCTCAATGCAGGATGCATGGTCCTAGATTTAGAAAAGGCCTTTGACTCCTTAGAATGGAACTACCTCTTCTCCACACGGCCTTGCTATGACATTGGTCACCGCTACGTGTGCTTAGTGAAACTTGTGAATCCCAGTCCATTGATCAGGGTCAAAACGGGCCCCCTAGTCTGACTCGATAGTCATACACAGGGGTACACAACAGGGCTGCCTGCTCTCCTCCTTACTCTTTTCACTGGCGATAGTCATGCATAGTGGAGGAAAACACTGGGGCATAGCGCTGGGTGATGGAACACACATAATCTCATTATATGAGGACTATTTACTACTCTATCTTAGAGATACGCACAAGATACAACAGCTACAATAGCCTCAAACCTTGGACACTTTGCAATCCTCTCTGCCTATTCCTACTCCATAAAAGGACCCCCAGCCCACAGTTTTTTTAAAATTGTGTGCAAATAGACTGGCAACCTCATACATTTAGTTATCATGGGGTGCGTAAATACCATTTTCAAGCAGACCCCTGCGATGGTAACATTACCCATATTTTGCTAATCTTCCACTCCACATTACTGCTACATTTTTTCGCCCTTTTGACAGCCAGATACGTGAGCTATTCTGGCACAAATCCAGATGTAGGGCTGCTTTGGCCAAACTGTCTGCCCACAACTCAAGACAGTCTTGCTGTTCTACACTGAGCAATGCTATCTTGCATCTCCGCTCCAGTGGATAGCCAAACGGTTGGCAGGTTTACACTTCATGGCCACAGCCTTACCGACCTGGACCCTATCCGCCATTCTCAAAGTATTTCACCCTTGCACCCAAGCACGACCGCCCGATCACTGTTACTGGGGGTAGCCTTTGCACTGCTACCGCAGGTGTCTTCATTACACAAGAACCCCCTATGCACCAGCTCTGGCCCTACTTGGAACACCAGGAAACAGCAGCTTTATCACATCAGTGGAATTGACCTTATGGCATGCCACTAGCCTAATCACTTTAGGGAACTTATACCGTTATGGTGTCCTGACATCTTATGATCCACTGATGGAGGGCGGCCTGCCTCTTGGTCAGTTTTTGCTCTACAGCTCACTGACTACCTCCTTGGGGGACCAGATGGGGAGATGTTGGACCGTAAAGTGTGTTGGAGGTTCATGGGTTATATCTCCATGTGTTTGGGCCGGGCAGATGCATTATGCACGGGTTTGCTGATTCGCTGCATATTCACACTGCCCTAGCACTCACAACAGTGTGACCGCAATGGGAAGCTGATTTAACGCATCCTTGCACGGACAAGGAGTGGGCCGCACGTGCCATGCAATGCACATTTTTAACTGATACAGCTCTACATTGTAAATAGGGTGTCTCTTACTCCTTCCTACATCAATCCTTTTTACCATAGGAACAACACTGCGTGCCCCCGCTGTAATCTGGTAGCTGCTGATCTACTGCATATGTTATGGGCTTGCCTGCGGCTACTCATCTACTGGTTGAGTGTCCCGCTTCTCCCAACTCTGGATTTGGGCTTATTAGTGGCCAAACGCCTTGTTACTCACAGATGGAAATCTCCTGAGCCCCCACCCTTGAAAGCCTGGGTATGCTCAGTGCTTTACTGGGCGCAAGCAGAGAGCACTTCACTCCTTAGAGAGGACAACCTGGGCTGCGGAAATATCCCATCACCACCTACTGGGACACTATCCTAACAACTTCAGTCTGCCACTGCACGTGATATTGATAGTAACACAGAACCCCTTTAGGTTAATACAAATAAATCCTACCCATCACCATTGATGTGTTGACCAGCCTTGATATACACCAGACCCCTCCCAGATGCACATTCCTTATACAGCCCCTCATTAAATAACAATTAGCAGAGACATGAGTGTATGTATTGCGATTGCGGGACTCGAGATTGAAGCGAGGGAGGAGGGCTTACTGTTACACGATTTTTGTAAGACTATTTTTGATGTGTTTCTTAATACACAGTTCCATATAAATGGAACTTGTTGTCATAACTATCTGTAGCAATATAGACAACCTGTAACCCATTTCCGACAATATCAATCTCGTGAATCCATGTCATGGCTACTTATCGATTACAAAGCAGTGCTGACCTGGACTGCGACATACACTTTGCAAAGGTTAACAGTGCCTGTCCTTTCTGCTGTGGACCCATATAGTGACTGTTTATTCTACACACCTAATTGCAATGTCAATATTTCCAGTATATTGTACCATTCACTATAACACACGTTATTATCTACATATTCGCCAAATGCTGTTAAAACCTGCTGCTTAAGTTGTCACTATGGTGTACGTTGCAAACTCAAACAGATGCAAACAAAAAAATCAGTTAGTAAGAGCTGTTCCGACATTTGACCCCTAAACGCTCCCCACGTCCCACCCCACCAAGAAGTCTACGAAAACTGGACACAAAGATGTACATTCCTCTGAATTGGGGAGAGCTTTGTATTTTGAACAAGGCAAGTGTTTGTTTGGCACAGCCGTTAGTTGGCTCAGTCTGTCTGCTAGGTCCACTAAATAAGAATAAATACTGTCCCTGAGCCAGCCACATGCGCACAGAATCTGAACTTCGAGTAGACTGTCTCCATGATAATGCAGTGCAGAGCCACTGCCAGAGAGATCCTCTGGGTTGCTAGCTTCCTACTCAGACCTAGGACAAGCCTGTATTCCCAGAGACCCTGTTATGGTCACTGAAGAAGAAGAGCTGGGCGACCCTATGGAGATAAGAGTTTACCTCACTCCAGGAAGAAGTCCACCATGCCTGCTGGCGGAAGGAACACTATAGAGGATGACTTAAAGGGGCTGGAATAGCTTGACTATCTGTATAGCTCTTACGGATGGTATTTAAAGCTATGGTTGCCGCCTTCCCCCCCCCCCCACCCCTCCTAAGGTCTCTTTTTCCAAGTTGGATCAGATAGAGCTTGACACAGTAAATCATTTATTTAAAAAAAACATCCAGAGTCAGATCTATCACCTCTCCAAAGAACAGGTCTTTCCTTGTTTGTAAAATAGGGCAGTTAATATTAGGAAAAACACACAAACCCAGAAGGTGCTAGTATCTTTGGGCATAGTTATTTTCAATCAATCAATCAAAGAAATTTATAGAGCGCGCTACTCACCTGTGAGGGTCTCATGGCGCTAGGGTGGGGGTTTGAGGGGGGAGGTTTTTTCACTGTTCGAATAGCCACGTCTTGAGGTTTTTTTCTGAAAAGCAGGAGGTTTTGGGTTTTGCGAAGGTTGGTGGGGAGGGAGTTCCAGGCTTTGGGGGCGAGGTAGGAGAAGGACCGTTGGATGTGATGCGTTGGATGTGGGGAACTGTGGCGAGAGCGAGGTCGGCGGAGGTGAGAGTGTGGAAGTTCACTCTTTCGTTGAGGTAGGCTGGGCCGGTGTTGTGGAGGGATTTGTGTGTGTGGATGAGGATCTTGAAGGTGATTTTAGTTGATTTCTATTATATTTAAAGAAATATTAATGAGATAATTGGTCAATGTTATTCCAGTGCATGAACCATCAGGCTGGTTTGTTTCACCAAACTTTATGGCTCAAAGCTACAGGACAGAGGGATGACAGTGGAAAACAAGTGTTACACTTACAGTTGCATACTCCCTCTGGTAGAAATCTTCAGCGGCCCTTACTTTAAAAAGGTAGTCATGCTTGAAATTTCAGTTCTCAATAAGTCTCATGAGATGGGGAACACCTACTGCCTGTGCCCACTTCTACATTTTTGCTATCTGAGTCTTTTGGAGTTTTGATTGATTAGGATAGAGGTGTATTTCTCCATGGAAGCTTTCAAAACCCAGCTGCTTTTTTGTTTCAGAACCAGCCAGAAGCTCACTAACAGTCCTACCCAGGATTGTGATGAGAATATGACAAAGAATAATATTAAATATAATCCAACCAAGCCTGAAATTCTGGTTATTCCCACCTGTTTGGGATGCAACATGTTATACAATCCTGTCCCAACCCAGTCTCAGTGGTTGCAAATTTGGGAATGCTTGTTGGCTCTGACTTGTCTCTAGCATGGGTACTCACAACATTTTTCCAGCGGCCACGAATTATGGTCTGTGATGTGCTTGGGGGGAGTTGGTTGTAGAGGAAGCAAATCATGGTGTGGTCACTGAGTCATTGAGTTAATTTGAGTATTGCATTCCTTACTGCCCTCTAAATTAAGCCCCTTTTGAATGCTGTGTTATGCTGTCTCTGAATCGCTATCCCTCTATGCACCTTAGGTTAAACTTTTTCTGTTTGCTGTTGCTACCCTGAGTCAAGTGTAAAAAAAAATAATAATAATAATAACCGGATTATTGCATTGGGATGGAATTGAATTGAATGTGAAATGTGAAACCAGAACACCTAGTCTAAATCCCCGGTTCCCCACTAGACTAAATTGTGTGATCCTAGCAAATTGTGAAATTTCATTTTGCCTCCTTTTTCTTCATTATGAAATACAAGAGCACCCTGAAATACACAAGTTAAGGATATACACTGTACAAAACCTCCTGTGGTGTTTGATTTAATAAACTTTAATGTTGTACAGGTGTATTAACAACCCAAGCCACCCGGAGGGTTCCATGTGACAATTGACTTACCTTTTAGTTCAGTACTGGCTTTGTTGTTGGGTTGGGAGGAAGCATGAATGTATCTACATTTATTTTTTTAAACTATCAGTTTAAAAAAAAAAATACGTCTCCAAGCACTGATATAATCATATATACTAAAGGTGAAACATGTCTGCATGTTAATGAAATACACTTTTTTAAATACTGAAGAAACTGCATCATATGTTTGCACGTTTGTTTTAAAATGTCTTTAAAAACGAGTATGTTCTTAGAGTTAAGTAGTGCAGGCCACCCTATTTGCCTCTTTTCTTTTACTTCAGTTAATGTATAACTAAATCCTTGCCCGTTTATTTAATAACTTTCTGAATTTTAGTGCTGTCTCAAGTAAGCAGCAGTCATGCAGCTGTGGTCCGTATGTGAGGGTCAGGAGGGCCGCATGCGGTCCTCGGTCCATACTTGGAGTATCATTGCTCCAAATCAATCTCTGCAATAGTTAAGACATGCCTTTTAAAGTTGTACCTTTTGCAGTAGATTTTGCTGTACCTTTCCTTCTGTTATCTGGTTTGGCATTGAATGCTTTTGTCTTTTCCAGCCCTGACTTTGGCAAATCCCTCTTTTGTGGGTTATCTAATCAGGTAATTGCTTACGCGCAAATAGTTCCAAATGCCGGTAGCAGAAGTAGACTTAGAGATAGTGCTTCTAGCACACTTTCGCGAATACCATTTTTCCATTAGTAAATAAATATGTACCTTTGTTGATGCGAAAATCTGCTGTGCAATTGCACATTAACTTTACCTACACATTTTTTTCTCCAACTTGGAAACATTTTACTCCTGCCAGTAGTACATTTTTACCCTTTTCCAGTGGGACGGGTTTAAAGAAGAGTTTTTGAATAGCCTTAAACAGGTTAGTTAGTGGATGTGTTCAGACTCACTTGGCATTTTAACCCTGAAACTACCACTTCCTGCCTACAGGCAGCCAGTGCTTGTGGACATCAGAGCCCTGCTAGAAGTTAAAACCTGATATAATCTGAGGGCCAACATTATCTGAGAGGCTATTAACATAACTGAAGTACTGGTAATAGTGCCATAACTAGTAACCACACTGTGACACCAGTAGAACAAGCTGTTGTTTTTTTTTCAAACAGCACAAGTAGATAATTTATGAAATTCCACTCTCCCTCTGTTTACTTTGCACTTTCACTCCCCCCAAATCCTCCTCTCACCATTGATAAAAGGTTGGTTAGCTTTCATGCAACACGAGCGCAGTTCAAACACTTTGTGTTGGATTTTAACTTGGTTCATGGACTACCTACCACTTTACGTGGCTGAAAGTCTCTATCGCACTTCCCATCTTAGCATTTGCACTGTGCAAATATCGCTGTCTCTTCTTTGACCCACTGGAAGATAATATTTCGGTCTCTCTTTCCACAATTGTGATCTCTTTCAAAGGAATGCTCTTCCATTTTAACTCAATTCAGTGTCCACCCTAACCACCTTAAAATTGCTCTTAAATCTTACCTCTGGTGTCTCTCTCTCTCTTTGACATAAATAATCCCACTTTCTCTTCTCCCAGTTCTTTTCCACTCCCTCACCCCATTTAACCTTTCATTTGTGTTATTCTTTATACACACCCTTCTGTTCTACCCTACACACTCCTTAATGTATTGTGCAAAATTTGCATAACAATGATGGACCTACTTGTTTCTTTTTGCTTTAAGTCACCCTTGTTCCTTGAAGCACGGGATATCTGATGGAGCTTCTAGCTGCAGATTTGTTAACTTACAATTATCCTCAGGCGTCAGACTGGACCCTGCAATTTTTCTTAGCAGTACCCCTTCATGCCGGTTGGTGGTGTAGTTTGGCTCTGCATGACGTCGTCAGAATCATCCGCACCAGAAGTGACGAGTGCAGTGCCTATATAGGCGCCACCCGAGTGCACTGATGCCAATTATTTTCCTTCTGTGCCTTTTTGGCAATTTGTTTTGATGTTTTGTCAAGATCTTTCTGACGTTTTCCTCCTGGTGTGGCAGGGATGTGATCTAGGAAGGCCGACTTGAAACCCTGCAGTGCATGTCACCTCTCGATGTTGGTGACAGAACCGCATCTTGTATGGCTTTGGTGCCTTGAGTGCGACCACGATCCTAAGACCTGCTATAATTGCCATGAACCCTAAGGCCTTGAGGGAGCGCTCCCTCAGGCTCCTGGTGGCTCAATGCCGCACAAATCATTATATCCCAGTCGAGAGGAAGGTCCCGGGAGCAGTCGTGGAGTCTGAGATCCTCGTCGCTCTTGAAGTCGTTGGGCCACTCTGTATGTCCCACCACAAGAAGTTATCGAAGCGCTCTCCGACTTCACCTCATCTGTTGGTCGACGGGACAAGGGAGCATTGGCAATCGCCTGGGCTGTCTCTGCGCCTCCCCAAATGTCCGGGAGCTGGAGTGCCCCCTGTCCAATTAAAATAATTTTATGAGGCCATGCACCCCATATTTGGGTGGCCAGTTCCCTCTGGCGCACCTTCAGGCTCCGCTGGTTTGGGAGGAGCAAATACTGGATTTACGGCAGCAGCTCTGGCACTAGTCGGGCTCCTTGGATCTTCAGATGGATCTGGATCAGCACTGGTCGGTTGATCTTCCAGAGTGCCGATCTCTATGCTGACACACCCATCGCCACCTCCATTCTGATCTCGACTCTGACAGGGAGCTGTAGGGGTGCCTTTTGACTCTGGTGCCAACTGGAATCATGCCTTACAGGCCAGAGCCTGAACTTGCATATGGGTGGGTCCAAATTAGGGTGGGAAGGTGGGCAAAAAGTAATGGATTGAAAGATGGCCCCAGTTGATTGCCAGTGGCTGAGATTAATTTAAGCATTCCATCCATCACCTTGTTGTTTTTGCATTCGCCACCCTAAATGCGCCAGGTATGCCCAGCCATGGGTCCCGGGCTCACTGTGCCACTGGATTCAAGCTAGCCTGGCTAATGAGGGGTGATATCCTGAAACTGGACCCAGGATGATTGTTCCGGTCCAAGGAGGACCTGGCCTGTTGCAGTGGGGATCAGGGTCAAGACTGATTTACACATGGCTGGGTCCTAACTGGGGTGGCGTGGTGGGCAAAAAAAATGATTGATTGGTTTCGGACCAGAGCGATTGCCAGTGGCTGTGAATAATTCAAGAATCCCATCTATCACCTTGTTGTTTTTACATTTGCCCCCCTAAGTGCGCTGGGTATGCCCTGACGTGGGTCCCAGGCTCACTGTGCCCATGGATTCAAGCTAGCCTGACTGATGAGGGGGTGATATCCCGAAACCAGTCCCAGGATGCTTGTTTCCGTTCCAGGCAGGACCCAGCCTGGCAGTTCAGGTTAGACTGTTCCCATGGGGATCTGGGTGTAGACTGATTTGCATATGGCTGTGTCCAAATTGGGGTGCAGCTGGAGCGATTGTCAGTGGCTGAGATCAATTCCATCCATCACCCTGTTATTTTTGCTTTACTTATGGCTTTGACTCTGGGAGGATTGGGAGGGGTTGGTGACCCTGAAGAAT
Organism: Pleurodeles waltl; assembly: GCF_031143425.1. NCBI lineage: Eukaryota > Metazoa > Chordata > Amphibia > Caudata > Salamandridae > Pleurodeles > Pleurodeles waltl. The sequence goes on from NC_090450.1 coordinate 695,615,462, forward strand.
GCCAGCCTTATGATACCAACATGGACTGGTGTGAGGAGTTGGATGCTAGTGGACTGGACGCCTCTCCAGGTACTGACCTGATTTCTCCCACTTCCATGGCTACAGAGAAGGGAGCGTCATGTGCAATGGTAGTGAGAAGGACTGCTGAGGTCCTGGATCTTAGCTTGCCCTCGGTGGCAGTCAATATGAATGTTTTGACAGAAGTGCTTCAGCCGGGAGTGTCCCCTTCAGAACTACTTCTCCTGTTTAACAAGGCTCTTACTGATGTCCTGCTTGGGATGTGGTTCTGTGACCGGGACAATTGCCCGCTACCACCACCACCCCACCCCAGGGAACCCCAAACTCATCACACAGCGCCCACCCTGCCCCGGAGAGCTTAGTAGTCCAATCCTTCACTTCCCACATAAATCTTTTCGCATTCCCAACCCCACCACCAGATCAGGAATCCAAAAGGTTGGATAAACTTAGGAACTAAAATGTTTTCTTCCACCAGCCTGGTACTACGTGAGCACCACATGTCTTTTGGGCTGCTATTCCTACGCTCTGTGGGATATGGTTGAGCTGGTGCTGCCAACGGTTCCGGAGGAGGCCCAGGCCATGCTGTCCCAGTCTGTTGCTGATGGGAGAGAATCAGCTAAGTTCACAATAAAATGTGGACTGGACACCACTGATTCACTGGGCAGAGTGGTTTCGTTGACAGTGACCTTAGAATGCCACTTCTGGTTGGTTCTGGGGATGTCCAAGCATCACTTATGGACATGCCCTGTGATTGTACCCATCTCTTTGGAGACGAGGTAGATTTAGTGCTGGAGCACTTCAAGGATAGCAGGGCTTCGGCCAGGACCTTGGGCATTTGCATGGACCCCTTCTACCCCAATCTGCCTGTCACTCTTTTTAAGTTCAAAATGCTCTCAATCACTCAGGTCCTGTCTGCCCTGTACTTGTGAGCCTGGGTGGTAGCTTTAAACTTGCAGGACACATACTTTCACATCCCGGTCCTGCCTGCCCACAGGCACTACCTGCGGTTCACAGTAGGTCACAAGTATTTCTATTCACTGTGCTCCCCTTTGACCTCACCAGCGTCCCTCAGGTGTTCACCAGGGTGATGGCAGTGGTTGCAGCTTATCTGTGGATATCCGGGGTGCCAGCCTTCCTCCAAATCGACAACTGGCTGTTGAAGGTGGGCCCGCCCCAGGCTGTCAGCCTCCCACTTTGCGACCACGGTGGACCTCCTGTACATGCTGGGTTTCACTTTCAACATGCCAAAGTCACTCCTGACTTCCTCTAGGACGCTTCCTTTTATCTGAGTTGTTCTGGACATGGTGCAGTTTCAGGCTTATCCTCCCGAATGGTGAGTCTTGGATATTCAGGGTATGATGCCCAATGTTTCAACCTCTGACCTGGTTTTCTGTGAGACTGATTCTGAGGCTAATGGAACTCTTGGTCTCCTGCATCCTGCTGGTAACACTGTGGGACCTAAAGTTCCAGTGGGTGCAACATCAGGGGAATCTCTCTGGCATGGTTCATGTCTCAGAGGGAACTGCAAAGGACCTGCAGTGGTGGCTAAAATACTGTGATTGAGTCAGTGGCAGATCACTCTCTCTTCTGCAACCAGATTTGATAGTGTTGAAAGATTCATTGTTCCTAGGATGGGGGGTGGGGAGGGGGGTATCTGGAAGAGGTTTGGCGATCAGAGGACTCTAGTCTCTGACAGAATCCAGACTCCACATCAACCTGTTGGAGCTCCAGGTGATCCGGCTGGCATTGAAAACCATTCTACCCTCCATTGAGGGAAGGCTTTTACAGGTGTTCATGGACAACACCATCACCATGTTCTACTGCAACAAACAGGGTGGGTGGGGTTGTGTTCCCTTTGTCAGGAGGCCCAGCATTTTTGGACATGCCTGGAACTTTTCCTTGGTGGTTCAACACCTGGCAGGCTCTCTGAATGCCAGGGTGGAGAAACTCAGCCGTCGATGCCTAGTGTATCACAAATGACCTCTCTATCTGATGGTGGTGCAAGATCTCTTTCATCAGTGGGGAGAGCATTGGTTAGATTTGTTTGCTACTGATGAGAAGATGAAACGTCTTCACTCCTGCGCACTGGGGTTTTCAGAGTGGCTATCGCTTGGAGTTCTTTTTGTCTTGAGTTGAGCTCCAGCCACCTGTACCACTTTCCCCCATAAACACTCCTGCCCAGAGCTCTCAAGAAGATCAGTTACAACCGGGCCCAAGTCATTCTTGTGGCTTCGGACTGATCACAGAGAGTCTGGTATCCCAAGGAGTTGAGCATGGTCATCATCCTCCAATCCGGCTGCCCCTCCAGGGAGGTTCTTTGTCATAGCAGCGGGGGTTCTCTGTCTGAACCTGTCAACTCTTCGCTTTCTTACGTTGAGATTGAGCAGCAACAGTTGACAGCTTTCAACCTTCCTCTCAAAGTCTGTAATGTTATCTTGGCAACCAGGTGTCCCTCCACCAAGATGGTATATGCCTGTTGTTGGGTAAAATTTCTGGCATGGTGTACAGAAAGACAGCTTGTTCCCCTTTCTGCCCCTGTTTCTCAGGTTCTCATCATTCTTTATCTTGCCCAGCAGGTCTCTGCCCAGTGCACTCTTAGGGGCTATCTTTCTGCCATTTCAGCTTTTGTGCGGTTCTCTGACCAGCCATCCCTCTTCAAATCCCTTATTGTAAATAGTTTTTTGAAATGTCTGCAATATTTGTTCCCCCTTCTCCTTTCATTGTGCCTCAGTGGGACCTCAGGGTTTTTGTTTAATCTGAAGCATTTTTATTACAACAATGGTGGCATACAGCAGGCAGGCTCTGTCCTAACCCGGGCCAACTCACATGCGGACCAGTGGGCCCCCAAACTTTGCCGTACAACAACCATGAATGTCCCACAATACAGAAAACCCAAGCAAACAGAAAACAACACCGTCTCCCATAGCACAACAACCCACTGTGTCTTAATATATAACTTGCACCTCACCTCACACCCTGCTCCCCCTTCCCTCCCTACATCGGATTATGTACCAAATGCTCTGATTTCAGCCTTTAATGGCCACATTGACATGTGGGTGTCCCTCCAGGCAAATCCCATGAAAGGCCACCCATCCATCTCCTATTTGGTAGTACTTCTTGGGGCACCCTCTGACTATGTAAATCAGGTGCTCCAACCCCATAGACCTTCCTTTCAAACCTCCAGGGGGGTGGGGGGTGCTGAGTGTCCTTACAAGCCCTCGCTTTGTCTTATTTGGAAATGACAAGGCCCAGCCAAAGCAAGGCTCACTTATGTATCTATTACCATCCATCCCATGGTAATGTGCAGCAGGGCACATTGCGGGGTCCATGGCAGGGTAGACTCAACACTCCCTCCCTCCAAACAGTGAAACTTCCCCTCCCAAAAGGGAGCTAACACTGTAGCTCCAAACAGTATGTTGACAATCTCCTGCCTTGGTCTGGCAGAATAGGCAGCTTGCTGACTCAATCAGCCCCGTCCTTCACAATCTCTTCCTCATGAAGTACACCCAATGTAAGTATTGTACCTGAATCAACCAGTACTGGGATGCCTCCCTCTAATTCCCATACTGAAAGGGGCCCAAATCCCGCAACCAGGCCTCCTGCAGGGTCCCAAAGGCGTCAGGGGGCTTAACCACCAGCAACTAATAAATGTTGGAAAGCTTGTGGTCTGAGATATTTGTCCAAGGTATTTTGCCCTCTAAGGGGTTGAACTCCAGGATCTCATCCAAGGATGTAATATAGGTTATATGGGCGTGACAAAGTTTAGAGGCCAAACTCTTTCTGAAGCTCACTAGAGGGCGTAATTGAATTTATGTGAATTGCATATCCCAGCCGAGAGATGCTGATGAGATTCCACTGCTAAAAGCCCTGCAGCCCGCTGTCTCTCGCAGAACGGTGCCCAGCCACAGGTGAGTCACTAATGTGAGTCGACCCTTCCACCCTGTGGACGCTGTCGCGTCTTTCCAGACCTTAAGGACTGCATGTGCAGCTGGAGGGAGCCACGGAGGTTCTGTTCCACCCCCCCACCCCCAACATTAAATGGAGAGGGGTCACGCCAGGCGCCCACCCCTCCGACGCATAGGCCGAATCTATGAATCCCCCACTAAGTTCTCAGCCACTTAGAAATGCCAACTGAGCAGCCAGTGGGACCTCACTCTTGGCCTCACCTTCCTTATGTGTGCTCAGTTTGAGCCTTTACACAATTGTTCTCACAGACTACTTACCATCAAGACTGCCTTTCTTGTGGTTATTTCATCTGCCCAGAGGGTCAATGAGCTTCAGGCTTTATCATCCAAGCCTCCATACTTCAACATCTATCCAGACAAACTGGTGCTTCATATGTCACCTTTGTTTCTACCAAAAGTGATCACTGCCTTTCATGTAGGCCAGTACATCACTCCCTACTTTTTATGCTCTCCCTCAGAGAGATGTGGCAGAGGAACGACTTCTCCATCTGAACCCAAAAACAGTGTTGTTCCACCTTAACCGCACACGAGAAATCTGGGTGGACGACCAACTCTTTGTAGGGTATGTCGGAGTGAAGAAAGGACAGGCCTTGGAGAAGTGGACCTTCTCTTGATGGATAGTTCTCCGTATGAAAATCTGCTACACACTGGCCAATAAGTGACCCCCTGATGGTTTGCATGCTCACTGCACCAAAGCTAAAGCTGCGACCCCTGCATTAGCATGCAGAATTCCGGTTTTGGACATCTGCCAGGCAGTAACGTGGGCTTCTTTGCACACATTCACAAAGCACTACTGCCTGGACAGTCAGATCCGTCTGGATGGGCACATTGCCAGTTCGGTCCTGTCGGACTTCCTCGTGTGAAATATTTGTCTGCAGATCTACCTCTTGAGAGGTACTGCTTTGGGTATCTATTCCAAGGTGAGGAGCCTGTGACCAGAAATCTCTATCAGATGAACTAGTTACTTCAGTATTGTCTTATCTTGTAGAGAGACTATCTAGCCACAGATTCCTCACCCACCCTGCTCTGCGAACAGATTTCTATGGAAAGGGCTGTTACCTTTCAGGGCCCTAGTTTTCCAGACCAGTGGTCAGTGTTCTTCGTGGCTCCATGCTCATTGCATGGAAAGTCGCAAAAAGAAACCAACAGCGCATGGGGCGGTGCCTTTATAGGCACCGGGCACAACTCTTCTGACGCGAACGAAGCTGATGCCATGCGGAGCAGAACAACGCCACCTACCAGTGTGCAGGGGTACTGCTCACAAAACTTTTCTGGATCCAGTTTGACGCATGGGGATAATTCTAAGGTAAGGAATCTGCTGCTAGGTAGTCTTTACCACATAAGGTGTTACCGAAAGTAAGTAATTTGTTCCTGAGGTAACCATTCAGGCCCATTGTGTCTGTCCAGAGGCCTACTATGTACAGTATTTCCTTTAGTAATAACAGTATTTGTACATACACATACGTCAAATACATACCCTCCTCAGAGTATGTCGTTTTTGGGAATCATCCAAAGCATATTACTGAAGTGACTAGAGCATAATAGCAAGTGTGTTTTTTATTTTTAGAGGTAACAGTTGAAGCTCTGGTCCTTTAGCCTCTTCATTCATGTGACTTCCTCTCTATACCTCCATCCTGCGTTTATATTTAAATGCAGTTAAAATAGCAAGAACTTGGTGGGTGTCTGGTGGGGGAGAGAAAGATGGAGGGGGCACTTCAATGGCCTGCTTCCGCTCAGTTTTTTTTATTTATTTTTTAAGTGCAAGTGCATGTCCTCTGGTACTCTCCTGGTTTTAGTGTCTGCTCCATGTATATGATTAAAGTGGCACTAAGGAACAGGAATACCATAAGTGAGTAATTTGTAGTTTATCGAGAACCACAGTAAGGCTGCTGTCATACACCTGTCACATCTATGCATATTAGAATCAGTCAACCAGGCCGGGAACTCTAAGATTGAAATGTGCATGTGCTATATTCTTTGTTGCATGTGCTCCGAATCATGCTTGAAGTGAACCCTTTCACATTCATTTGTATGTGGATGCCACCTCATGGTCTATTGTGTGCCTCTGTAGACCATCAAAACATGTCTTCCATGCTTTTGATGCTAAACCCGGTCTCTGGCCTGGATGCATGCCTCATCACTGTCTTTCATGTATTTCCAAGTCTGTGTTTTTCTTTTTGTGTGAAATGTCTTTAGTTCATTATGAATACCTTGTCTGTCCATTCTGCCATGTTTGTTGCTGCTCTTTTTCCCTCCAGGGAAATTAAGAAGCCCCTTCCTACAGAAGCAGAGCAGCCAACCTGAGCCCAAAGCCTCGCCTGTGAGCCCAGCCGTCCGGCAGGTGGCCCCTGTCTCAAAAGGTGCTGCTCCCTGTTTCATACAGTGGACCACTGGACTATTCATGTGGTTTTACACCATGATCATCATGTCACTGACGTAGTACACATAGTCTTATATATTCCTTACATCATAGGCCTTGTACACCTGGACGTTTGATTCATTCCTCCACGTCACTGACGTCATGCTGTTAATGCCACCTGTTTCACACATAACTTACCTTTTGCACTCTCAGTTCCCTACATTGTATAAATCTGTAGCCTGCAGTAGGGGAAGCTTGAAACTTCATCTCAAAGGAACTTAGCTCCCACTGCTTATAAAGGAGAGAGCTGAGAAGTGTTGCTCGTGGTAAGATATCTCCAAAGGCTTGGGGAGAAAAAGTTATTTCATTAATGGGGGAAGATCCTGACGTCATCTAAAGGTAATGTAAGTATAGCTAAATTATTGTCTCCTCTCCAATGGGATGTGTCCCCTCACGGCTGAGACAAATTGGTGATCAGTAGAAGAATAAGTGGGGTTCCTGATTTCCAGAAGGAACAATCACCCTGGTGTTCATTTGAATAGATGATACAGTTAAGGTTATTAATGTGTCACTGAAAAGCTCAAACTGATTTCCACTCCAACCTCCCAGATGAACATGAGGTGCAGCCCATGAAGCCCCAAGGCCGGATCCCACAGCAGGAGGAGGACCTGTATGAGGAACCCCCGGAGCCAACACAAAAAGGTCACTAAATACAAAGCCTGATCTGCAGTCCTGTTAAATAACCTTGTTTTTAAATAATCTTGCTTCTTCATGCAAATTATTGGTGCCTCTTAGTTTTGCACAGGGGCAGGAGTCCCATGGGACATGTACTGCTGACATGAGGCACCGAAGTACATAGTTTGAAAGTCTTACCCCCACTTTTTCCAAGGTAAGTCATGAGAGAGCCCCACATTTCATGGAGTGATATGGCTGCCCACTGGAGGTAATCAGGTGTATCCTTTCATTTAACAAGTGGTGTCCCGTGCTGGTCTAAAAGGCGCACAGTAAATAGTTCCTAGTGCAATACATCGCAAACATGTACATTTTGTACAGGATATCATGTAGATGGATATCTTGAAAGAAAGACATGCTTGGTTACAATTCATACATCTGCGTATGCCATTGAACCAAACATAAAACAATAAAAAGGACCAAAGGAAACATTTAGTGGTTGGTAGAGCAGGGGAATGCTGCAAATTAGTGCTGGTTTTTCCTGCCTGAGTTCGCTATGCACCGCATGGAGGATTCAGGCAGGAGAAGACCGAGGTCCCCAGTGTGCGAGGAGAAAACAGCATGCATATTAAATATTAAGAAACATTTTTCTCACTTTGGAGGTATGTTTTTGTAAAACAAAAATAAGATTGAGTGGGCTGCCCTGAAGTGGTAGCTTGCATAGCATTACATTTTAGTGGAAGTACTTCCTCCATTGTTGACAGAAGCACTGTAGTGAAAAATGCTCTACCTCAGCAAGTGGAGATGTCTCAAGCCTTCTGCTGAGGGGTAGGTTTAGACAGGGCCTCCACCTTAGCAGGCTGAAAGACAATCTTGCGGTGTCTAGGTAACCCCCTAGTCTTTCAAATGATGCCAGTAGATTCAGACATAACGAAGGACAACTAAGTTACATACTACAAACAAAATGCTGAAAAATTAAATAACACAATAAAACTCAATCACAAAAGACAGTAAACTGCAGTAGCAGTAGGGAGCCAGAGAGCTTCAAGACCTGCTTCATACCATATAGTCTTGAAACAGACATAAAAGTTGTCATGCCAAGTAGCTAAAACAAACTGCCTCCAAGGCTAACCCAAAGCCTAACCTAGATACTTGTCTGAATCCAGTCTCCAGAAAACACCAAACCAAATAAGGAATACACTAGCAAAGCAAACTAATTGCAAAATCCATCATGGATGTAGTAAGGCAACGTTTGGCAAGAGGCCCAGTTGACTTGGAGCATTCATTTATGCTTTGCATAAACAGACCCCACATCAAAGGAAATCACACATGTAATAAAGTGCAAACAGGTCAACCAGCCCATACAGGAAGCGGAAGGTATCAAACATTTTCAGGTAGACTTAGCCAGGTAGCATTTTAATTTTTTAGCGTGATTTGCTCTGTTGGCACTGCTAGAGAGATCCCGTTGATATAGTTGAAAGGATTTCTGTACATGTCCTTAAAGGAACACCCTTCAAAACCCAAAAAGTGAGATTTATTTAATTACTGACCTATGTCCTTGTTCTGATCAGTGCCTTCATATTCTTCTAAGGGATCTCATTCAGTCTAAGCAGCAGGGCTGCAGCTCAAGAGTAACATGTCTTTACTGCCTATAGTAGAAAACGGTCAGAATAGGGAACTCCTGCTTTAAAGTAGAATGTTGGAGCTACTGATCAGATAACGGTCCTTGCTCCTTAAATTGGGAAGTAAGATTTTCAGCACGGGACATCAAACCTTTACCTACTTATGCAGAAGAAAGGAACTACTATATTTCAGCGGAGCGGGTATTACTCTCTGTATATAGTGAATTGGTCATAATAGCAGTTCAAGATAAAAGAGCTCTTACTGCTTATAAAACAAAAATACCAGATTTGCAGCTTTGGGTGTAGAACAGTCGTCGTGGGGAGGGTCCAGAATGGCAGCACGAGGTGGCCAAGGACTTACCACTCAGAGGTGAGAGGTCAGAACTCCAACCTTTGATCACAAACTGCTTATAGAGAACCACTAACAGAAGATGAATTCCATTGGGGCACAACAGGGCAACTGAGTCAGAAGATAGCTTATCCCTTTTCTGACTTCTGCGAGTTAAATAGTCACTGCTGGGTGGTAATAAAGTGGTAAGTAATGGAAGATCAAATATCAGACCAGTCTGTAGAATTAAGGAATCACTGTTGTGTAGGGGTGCCTTAATAAAATGAACCTACATGTCCCTTAAACTCATCCTGATCCCTCCCTCACCTTCCCCAGATAAATATGATGTGAATCCTGTGAAGCCTGCAGCCCGGATCTCAGAGCCGCAGCATCGGCAAGAGGATGAAGACGACCTGTATGAGGAACCACCGGAGCCACCACGAAAAGGTTGCACTAGTCTCAAAGCCATACTGCAGTCTCATCAATTATCCATGTTTCTTCCTTCTTAAAATGTAAATGTTTTTTTGCGAGATCCAGTGTAGTGCACGGAGAGAACAGTTTCACTCAACATGCTGTGGGTGAAAATATCCTTTCCTTTCATTCTAACCTTTCTCAGCTGTCACTCTGTCCCAAAAAGATGAACTTCCCTTGAGAACACCAGCCATAAGGGAATCACAAGACATGCTTCTCTCTGTCAACTAAACAAAATGTTCTTCTAATACAAGTTGGGCAATGGAAATTAAAATGTTCTTCCATCCCCTAAATGAAAAATCGTTTTTCATTGAGACTTGCTTCTGAAGAAACATTTAGAAGACACACTGATGGTAGTACCAGCAGGATAAACACTATGACTACATTGTCAACATAGAACAGTGCATTTAGTTGGGGTATCCCTCAGATCAAACTCTTCTGTTGCAAAGTACCTAATGGACTATGCCTGTAATGCTGTCCTTGACTACATTCCTGATGTTCTGTTTGAAGGCCTACATTTGTGTCTAGACCCCTCCCAGGACTGCTGAGCTCCTTCTCTCCATGTTCCGCATGGCTTGTCTAGAGCTGTTGCATCAACCCAATCATAAGGCACGTCAGCTCCTTAATAACTGTTTTTATTAAGGGCAGGTTCCATTCACATTCTTGATAATGTCTCCAGTGTTAATGATCCAATATTTTTTTTAGATTAGTTTGAAATGGCTAACCCCTCCACATCGAGCCCCCTTCCAATACAATAATTTTCTTACATCCCAAGGCTTCCACAAATTAGAAAAACCTTGAACCGGCTCATTTTCACATTAATCTGCAGATATATTTCTCTTGGCTGGCCTACTTTTTATTCTGAATCTTTTACCTCCCAAGTTTAACCAAAATATATTCCAAACTCTAGATTTTCTTGTCCAACTTCTGTCCCTTTCCACCAACCACCCCACTTCACATTCATTCAGTATTTGATTTTCTACAGATTTCTTAGACCTGAAATCATAAATGAGATGCACTGAAAGAGCATAGCGGATAATTATTCCCCGGAATTACAGGACCATTAGCGGTTTAAACAATCTGCCTTAAAAGACACATAAAGAGCTGTCTATGAAAACCAAATTATCCAAGCTTTAAAACTTCTATAAATCCCTCTTTCGTATACCTTTGCACTTTACCCATCCATAGTGCCTCCTTTCTTCTGTTAGCAATAGTGGCTGGTGACCTTTAAAAGTGGTGGGGTGTAATCCTTGGTTCAAATTCCAGTGAGCTTCTTCTTGAAGGGTTCTCGCAGAATTTCTTGCGCTAAGGGCCTCTTTTACAAAGATTTGGCATAGGGCAGCACCGCAAGTCTTTTTGCTGCGCTGCCCTACGCCAAATTAGGAATGTACCATATCTATGAGAGACAGTACATTCATGGCCTTTCAACCAGCATCCGTGCACAGTTTGGTGCCTAGCACCAACGCAGCACCCTTGTTCTGCGTTCTTGGCAGGATTGTTTTTCCTGCAGGAAGGGACACTTTCCTGCACAAAAACAATCCATGGAAGCATTGTCCTCGTTCTATGTGTGCTGCAAAATGCAACACACGTGGACAGAGGAGAAAATTAGGAGAAATGAAAAAAAATCGCCTAGTTATTCCTGCTCTAGGAAGGCATAAGGTTTTGGTGCAGCCACAGGTTTACATGATTTGGTAAACTTGGGGCAGTGTCAAAACCCATGGGTGTTGCGTGGGAGCACCCACTGCAACACCCATGGAATGCCTCCTTTGTGCTACCTTCCCTTACTCCATATCTATGAGGCCATGCAAAGCCAGGCAGGGTGATTTCGCCTTCACGCAAAGATATGATTGAGAGGACTGCACCACTAGAGCGTTTAAGAAAAAAAAAAAAGAAAAGTGATGATACGATGGCTCACGCCTTTTGGAAATAACCCCCTAAGTTTACTGTCTCACTTAGATTCACTCAGTCATACTCTCTCATTCCCACTCATTCTGAATTACTCAGTCTTTTTGCGTCTCACACTGAGTAACACTCAGTTACACTGTCATTCTCCCTCACACATTCATTCACGCACATACTCGTCCCTACTGTCACTCATTCTCACTCACGCTGACTTACTTCTTCACTGACTCTCTCACTTTAACTCACACACAGTCACACAGACATGCTCACAGTACCTGTGTCAGCAAGCAGTGTCCCTAGCTGCCTCAGTTTGTCGCTGGCCTGAAGCGGGGGATGCATTTTATTTTAATTGTACCAAAAGTGAATAATTATTCACTCTTGATACAATGAAAATGGACCACAAAAAGGGAGTAGTGTAGTTGTGGAGCCCATAAAGGAGAGCTGCCACTGGTCCAAGGACACCATTCCATCAAAACAATCCATCCACTCAACCATCCATCCTTTCTCTTAACCACCCCCCTTTCATCCATCCTTTCAATCATCCATCCATCCTTTCGCTCCTCCAACCACCCTTTTGCTCCATCTATCCATCCTTTACCTCCATCCATCATCCTCCCTTTGGCTCACCCATCTAGTCTCCCTTTCACTCAGCCATCCATTCTTACTCCGATCCATACACCCTTCGTCCCATCCATCCACTCATACACCCCCATTTACCCATTCACTCAGCCATCCATCCTTTTACTCACTCACCCATCAATTCACCAATTTACTCATCTACCCATCCTTTCACTTGTCCATCCATTGTTTTCCTCATCCATCTTTACATACATCCTTTCACTCATATATCCTTTCGCTTATGCATCCACATTGTCACATCATCCATTCGTCCACTCATCCATCCTTTTACACTTTGACATCCATCTGTTCACTCATTCCTTTCTTTCTTTATCCATCAAGCCATTCTTTCACTCCTCCATCCATTCACCCATCCATCCACCCTCCATCCACTCATACACCTTCTCTCCCTTTCACTCATCCATTCTTACCTCTATCCATTCATCCTTTCATCATCAACCCATCCTTTCACTCCATCCTTTCATCATCAACCCATCCTTTCACTCCATCCTTTCATCCACCCTTTCACTCTTCCATTCTTACATCCATCCACCTATTCATCCATGCATCCATCCACCATTTCATTCAGTTTATTTTGAACCTTTGTCTTCTGAGCTGCAGACAGAAGATGCCCATCAAGAACACCTCCCCCCCCCCCCCCCCCCAGCTGTCAAAGCATGGGGTGAGGTTGGGGGAGGGTGACATGCCCCTAATGCAGACGCTTAACTGCACCCTTACCTCTTAGTCCACCAGTGCAATTGTTGTCGGCAGCTGGTTCCTTCCTTCTCTTGGGCCTCTATGGATGAGATAAGGAAGCACTCCGTCATGCTCAGCTCCATAATGTTTTTTTCAAAATGAAACCACATGCAGTACCAAACATGTGTTACTGCCAGGAGAGCAGCCCCCTGATCCTTCCTGCAGCCTTCCCCTCTATGATGATCACAAATTGTTGCCACTCACTCCCTCCTTGGCCTGCTCCACCACCAGCCGTTGAAGTGAATAGAGCTTTGCCACCGCCTTTCAGGGCCACTGGTTATGAACCCCAAAAGCAACGGGTCCATGGCTTTCTAACTCTGCACTCCCTCCCCTGTGATGTCACTGCTGGAGCTTGTACCTGCAGGTCGAAATAAACCTTGCCGGCTGGTATTTGCTGAGTAGGACATCTGCAAAGTTCACCCAGGAGATTCAGCACACTGTCTCCGTGCAGTAATTTCTTTTCAGCTGCTCTGTTTATTTCTGTGTTCTTGCCTCTCCCCGGAGGGTGGTAAGGTAATGCCCCTTTTGCCCAAGAACACCAGTCGCCCCTTCCTGTTAACCCATCACAAAAACAGTATGACCTGCGCTCCTTTTATTTTATTTAATTATTTGAAAAAGATTTAAATGATTCGCTCCTCACTTGAATTAGAGCCATCATTGATTTCTTTGGATTCCCTGGTACCTTTCCAGTTTACTTTCCAGACATCAGAATTATTGTCCCTGCCCTTAGCAGAATCAGACATAATCAATATTCTATCATGTGCCAACCCCTCTGGCTCCCCCCTTGACCCAGGCCTTGTTTCTGTGATACATAAAGAAAGAACGTGCCTGGCTCCTTCTTTGACTGTCTTTTTAACAACTCACTGTCTACAAGGAATCCCTACAGATTGGCAAACAGTCATCGCTTTTGCTAAAAAATAAAATACAAAAAAGCCTTGTCGGTAATATCAAACTTTAAACCTCTTTCCCTGCTCCCTTTCCTTGTCAAATGTCTGGGAAAAAAAAAAAGTTGTGGCATCTCCTCTTCCAGGCTTCTGGAGTCTCCGCTTGCTGAAAACTGCTGAGCAGGATTCTGTCCAGGAGATAGTATTGAGCTGGTACTACTATCCACGCTAAACACTCTAGGAATGGAAATAGACAGGGCTAGCGTTCGGGCACTCGCTCTTTTGTGAGCTGCATTCAACACCAACAGAGTATACGGTCTTGAACATACTTTTCCCCATTGTTTGCCAGGAAACGGATATTAAGTGGTTAACCCCTTTTATTTCTGTAAGAACCCTTGGATCGATTGTCCTCATCCACCCTGAGGTGCTGTGTCCATTCTTTCACCCATGTTCTTTAGCATCTACATGTTACCATTGGTCAATCTCCTTCAGTAAATGTGGGTAAAATTATATATGTACTCAGATGATATTCAACCTGTCTTGAGCTTAGAGCAATTACATCTGCCCACTGATCGGAATATCATTTATCATCATGCGTTGGTACATTGCAGTAGTGTAGGAAGTTGGCTCTGTATATACTATTTCAAAGTAAGAAATAGCATGCACAGAGTCCAAGGGTTCTCCTTAGAGGTAAGATAGTGGCAAAAGTCGATAATCCTAATGCTCTATTTTGTGGTAGTGTGGTCAAGCAGTAGGCTTATCAGAGGGTAGTGTTAAGCATTTGTTGTACACACACAGGCAATAAATGAGGAACACACACTCCGACTTAATCCAGGCCAATAGGTTTTTATATTGAAAAATATATTTTCTTAGTTTATTTTAAGAACCACAGGTTCAAGATTTACAATTAATACTTTATATGTAAGGTACTTCGCTTAGATACTTTAGGAACTTTGAATAAAAACAATATAATGTACAGTCTTTGTAAAAATGGCAATAAGCTATTTTCAAAGTGGACACGGTGCAAAAATCAACAGTTCCTGGGGGAGGTAAGTAAAGGTTAGATTAGGAGGTAAGTAAAACACTTACAAGTCTCAGTTCTGGGGCATAAGCAGCCCACCGTTGGGGGTTCAAGGCAACCCCAAAGTTACCACACCAGCAGCTCAGGGCCGGTCAGGTGCAGAGGTCAAAGAAATGCCCAAAACACATAGGTGCCTATGGAGAATGGGGGTGCTCCGGTTCCAGTCTGCCAGCAGGTAAGTACCTGCGTCCTCGGGGGGCAGACCAGGGGGGTTTTGTAGAGCACTGGGGGGGGACACAAGTAGGCACACAAAACACACCCTCAGCGTTACAGGGGCGGCCGGGTGCAGTGTGCAAAGCAGACGTCTGGTTTCAGGTAGGAAACAATGGAGGGACCCGGGGGTCACACTAACGGTGCAGTCAGGCACAGGGGGGGCTTCTCGGGACAGCCACCACCTGGGCTAGGCAGAGGGTCACCTGGGGGTCACTCCTGCGTTGAAGTTCGTTCCTTCGGGTCCTGGGGGCTGCGGGTGCAGTGTTGGTTCCAGGCGTCGGGTCCCTTGTTACAGGCGGTCGGGGGAGCCTCTGGATTCTCTCTGCAGGCGTCGCTGTGGCGGCTCAGGGGGGTCGTCTCTGGTTACTCAGGGGCTCTCAGTCGCCGGGGAGTCCTCACTGAGGTGTTGGTTCTCTGGATCGCGAGCCGGGGGCGTCGGGTGCAGAGTGGAAAGTCTCATGCTTCCGGCGGGAAACGTAAAGTCTTTGGAAGTTGCTTCTTTGTTGCAAAGAAGTAGCTGGTTTTAAACAGGGCCGCTGTTCACAGGAGTTTCTTGGTCCTTTAGTCCAGGGCAGTCCTCTGAGGCTTCAGATGTCGCTGGTCCCTGTCGGATGCGTCGCTGGAGCAGGTTTTCGAAGTTGGAGACCGACCGGTAGGGCCGGGGCCAAAGCAGTTGTCGTCTTCCTCCTTCTCTGCAGGCTTGTAGGTCAGCAGTCCTTCTTGTTTCTTCAGGTTGCAGGAGTCTGATTTCCTGGGCTCTGGGGAGCCCCTAAATACTGAATTTAGGGATGTGTTTAGGTCTGGGAGGGCAGTAGCCAATGGCTACTGTCCTTGAGGGTGGCTAAACCCTCTTTGTGCCTCCTCCCTATGAGGAGGGGGGAACATCCCTAATCCTATTGGGGGAATCCTCCAAACTCAATATGGAGGATTTCTAAAGGCAGGGGTCACCTCAGCTCAGGAAACCTTAGGGGCTGTCCTGACTGGTGGGTGACTCCTCCTTGTTTTTCTCATTATCTCCTCTAGCCTTGCCGCCAAAAGTGGGGGCAGTGGCCGGAGGGGCGGGCATCTCCACTAGCTGGGATGCCCTGGGGTGCTGTAACAAAAGGGGTGAGCCTTTGAGGCTCACCGCCAGGTGTTACAGTTCCTGTAGGGGGAGGTGAGAAGCACCACCACCCAGTACAGGCTTTTGTTCCTGGCCACAGAGTGACAAAGGCACTCTCCCCATGTGGCCAGCAACATGTCTGGTGTGTGGCAGGCTGGCAGAAACTGGTCCGCCTACAATAGAAGTCAGATTGGTATTCACCTCCCAGTTTTCAGTGTAGCCATTATGGAACTGTGGAGTTCGTGTTTGACAAACTCCCAGACCATGTACTCTTATGGCTACCCTGCACTTACAATGTCTAAGGTTTGGCTTAGACACTGTAGGGGCATAGTGCTCATGCACATATGCCCTCACCTGTAAAAAGCTGAAAGGCCTGCTAGAGGGGTAACTTACCTATGCCACAGGCAGTGTGAGGTTGTCATGGCACTCTGAGGGGAGTGCTATGTCGACTTAGTCATTTTCTCCCCACCAGCACACACAAGCTGTGAGGCAGTGTGCATGCGCTGAGTGAGGGGTCCCCAGGGTGGCATAAGACATGCTGCATCCCTTAGAGACCTTCCCTGACATCAGGGCCCTTGGTACCAGAGGTACCAGTTACATGGGACTTACCTGAGTGCCAGTATCCGAACTCTAGATGGCGGAAGCTATGCATAGCATGTGAATCTGAAGCACTACATGCCACGAACAGATGCACACTGGGCAAGTGACATTTTCCATATATATGTTCGATGGCATGTGTAGCTGCAGATACACATGCTATGCATATGGATTCCGACATCTAGTGTTGGGCTCGAACTGTTACAAGTTGTTTTTCTTCAAAGAAGTCTTTTAGAGTCACGGGATCGAGCGGCGACTCCTCTTCGGTTCCATTGCGCATGGTCATCGACTCCATTGTTATATTATTTTCTTTCCGCCATCGGGTTCGAACGTGTTTGCTCTTGCTCTGAGATTTCGATTTGGAAAACTTTAAAAAACCTTATTTTTCGTCGGTATTGTATCGATCGCATTATTCATCGTTCATCGAAACAGCAGTACTGTCGGTAAACAACTTTGTTTGCCTTCGGGGCGCACGCGCCCAACTCAGGCCTGTTCGCGTGGAGAGCCTCATGGATCTGACTCAATTCCGATTCTGCCCTCGGTGCCATGCGAAGTACCCATACACAGACCAGCATCTGGTTTGCAACCTCTGCCTTTCTCCAGACCATTGTGAGGAAACCTGTGAGGTCTGTCAATCGTTCTGATCGAAAAAGAATCTAAGAGACCGAAGAGCAAGAAGGCTGGAAATGGCGTAGAAGACTGGAGAACATTTCAGACGTAACAGAAGAACTACTACTGCAGACAGCAGTCTCGGTCTGAGATACAGAGTCAGAGCAGTAATCCGAGGAAGACAGACCCGTTACAGCCAGCCAGCATGCAAGTACGTCTGCCCCTGCATCCCCACATAAGAAAAAAACAGAAGGCTTTGGGTACGCCACTGCCGGAAGTCCATGGCTCGGCCCAAAAAAAGACTGTTGGCCTCGAAGTGTTACAAGCTGTTTTTCTTTGAAGAAGGTTTTCGAGTCACGAGATCGAGTGACTCCTCCTTGTGGTAATAGTGCACATGGACATCGAATCCTTTGTTAGATTGTTTTCTTTCCACCGTTGGGTTCGGACGTGTTTCCTCTCGCAGTTGTTTTTCTTCGAGGAAGTCTTTTCCAGACACAGGATCGAGTGACCCCTCCTTTTCGGCTCCATTGCGCATGAGCATCGACTCCATCTTAGATTGTTTTCTTTCCGCCAACGGGTTCGGACGGGTTTCATTTTGCTCCGGTAGTTTGAGTCAGAAAAGTCCTGAAAACTCTCTAATTCGTCAGTATTGTTTTTGATCCCGTATCATCTGTCATCGACAATTCGGTACCGGCGGATC
Organism: Pleurodeles waltl; assembly: GCF_031143425.1. NCBI lineage: Eukaryota > Metazoa > Chordata > Amphibia > Caudata > Salamandridae > Pleurodeles > Pleurodeles waltl. Next base: position 695,633,359 of record NC_090450.1, read on the forward strand.
CAACTTCTTTACCCACCCTTAGAGGCACCTGCGCCCAACTCAGGCCTGGTCGGGCCGACCGAAGCTTCATGGACCAGACCCCATTTTGCTTCTGTCCTCAGTGCCACGCCAAGTTCCCATATACAGACCAACATCTTGTCTGTAATCTTTGTCTATCTCCAGACCATCAAGAGGATACTTGCGAGGCCTGCAGATCCTTTCGCTCGAAGAAGACTCTGAGACAGAAGAGCGTGAAGGTTGGAAATGGCGTCGAGAAGCACCGAACGTGGAGGAAGAGGAGATTATGCACACTGCAGTCTCCGTTCAAGGGTCGGACTCCGAGCAGGAGTCCAAGGAGGACAGACCGGTCACGGCAGGACAGCATGTGAGTAAGCCTGCCCCTGTCCAACCCAAGCCCAAACACAAGGCCTCAGGAACGCCACTGCTGGAAGGCCATGGCTCCACCCGCAAAAAGACTTCCGGTGACCAAGCAACAACTTCGGCACCGAGAGAGGCCACGCCACCGATGCCTTCGGACTCGAGCCGAAGCACAGGCTCCGAAACAGGCAAACACTGACCCATCGAGTTGAAGCCTCGAAAATCCCTGTCAGAGCCGAGGCCAACATCCACTCCAGGCCTTTCGATCCCGAGAAAACCGGCTTCGGAGCCAAAAAGACCCATCTACACAGAGTAGCATGGACTTTCAAAACCACTTAAAGCCATAGATTTTCAGAGGAACTCACACAAATGGAGGAATTTGATGAGAGGCAGTCCAGAATTCATATTCATAAAGACACTGGCAAGATTCTAACTGCACCTCCTCTGAAAACTAAGAGGAAGCTAGCCCTTCAAGGACAATTGGACATTGATCAGCCACCAGCTAAAGTGTCAAGGCCCAAACAAAAAACTCTGCCTTCGCAATTATCACCTCATCAGTCTCCTCCTCATTCTCTTCACCTGACTGTCTCTCCACCTACTACCCCTACACCTGCACAGTCTCCAGTACACTCTGCAGATTCCCAACAAGACAATGTCGACCCATGGGATCTCTACGATGATCCCATTTCTGATAACAGCCCAGACTGCTATCCTTCAAAACCATCACCACCAGAAGATAGCACTTCATACACTCAGGTTTTGGCTAGGGCAGTGTCATACCACAACGTAGCCATGCACACAGAGCCTCTTGAGGATGATTTTCTCTTTAGCACATTATCCTCCACTAACACTACGTTCCAGTCCCTTCCCACACTTCCAGGCATGTTGAAACAGGCACATCAAATTTTTCAAGAGCCAGTTAAAGCCAGGGTCATCACTCCCAGAGTGGAGAAGAAATATAAGCCGCCTCCCTCTGATCCGGTATTTATTACCCAACAGCTACCTCCTGATTCCGTAGTTGTCAGTGCGGCAAGGAAGAGGGCCAACTCCCAGTCATCTGGTGATGCACCACCACTAGACAAAGCAAGAAATTTGATGCTGCTGGTATAAGAGTGGCATGGCAAGCAACTAATCAATGGAGAATAGCTAAATCCCAAGCACTACTGGCTAGGTATGATAGGGCCCACTGGGACGAGATGAAAGATATCATCCAGCATCTCCCAAAAGACCAACAAAAGAGGGCACAGCAAATAGTCGAGGAAGGGCAGGCTATTACTAATAACCAGACTAGGTCAGCACTAGACTCAGCAGATACAGCAGCTAGGACAATCAATACTGCTGTCACCATTCGGAGACATGCATGGCTTCAGTCGTCAGGGTTTAATCCAGAAATCCAGCAGGCTGTTCTTAACATGCCATTTAATCAGAAACAGATTTGTGGCCCTGAGTTTGATACGGCCATCAAAAAAATGAAAAAAGGACTCAGACACTGTTAAAGCCATGGGTGCTCTGTATACTACACAGTACAGAGGTTCATTTCAAAAGCCTCAATACAGGGCTGGTTTTAGAGTCCAACCATCTGAGACATCCACCTCACAATCAAAACCATCTTACCAGCCTCAGTACCAATGAGGTGGGTTTAGAGGCACTTACAAAGGCCACTTACCCAGAGGTAGGGGAAAATATCAGCCAACAAAACAGACCTCGCACACAAAACAGTGACTCCCTCCACATCTTCCCTCATCACACTTCTCCTGTGGGAGGAAGACTGCAAACGTTCCACAAAAATTGGTTACCAACTACAACAGACAATTGGGTATTATCCATTATCCACAATGGTTACTGCATAGAATTCACACAAACTCCTCCGGATATACCTCCAAAACCACACAAACTCTCCTGCCAACACATCTCCATGTTGCAAACAGAAGTACAGTCACTATTACTCAAACAAGCCATAGAGCTTGTACCACAACATCAGATAGGAACAGGGGTTTACTCCCTGTACTTCCTTATTCCCAAAAAAGATGGAACATTGAGACCAATACTAGATCTCAGAACTCTCAATCTTCACATCCTATCAGAAAACTTTCACATGGTCCCACTGTTATAACAACAAGATCTTATGGCAACATTAGACCTCAAGGATGTGTATTTTTACATTCCCATCCGTCCAGCGCACAGAAAATATCTCAGGTTTGTAATGCAAGGAAAACATTACCAGTTCAAAGTGTTACCCTTTGGGATAACAACAGCTCCCAGAGTATTTACAAAATGCCTTACCTAAGAAGGGAACACATCCATGTCTTTCCATATTTCGACGACTGGCTAATAAAATCCAACAGCCAAACACAGTGTCAAAACCATACACATTATGTAATACAAACCCTACACACTCTTGGGTTCTCCATAAACTACCAAAAATCCCACTTGCAACCAGCGCAAACTCAACAGTATTTAGGAGCCACACTAAATACGGAAACAGCACTTGCAAGCCCAAGTCCACAAAGGATACAATCATTCCACAATGTATTGGCACAAATTCAGTCAAACCAACAGTACACAGTCAAATTTGTCATGAAACGGTTGGGCGTGATGGCATCGTGCATCACTATTGTCCTGAATGCAAGACTAAACATGCAGCCCTAACAACAGTGCCTTGCAAAACAACAGTCACAAGCACATGGTCAACTTCAAGATCTAGTGTTGATAGACCGCCAAACACACATCGCTTCAGTGGTGGAATTCCACAGATTTAAACAAAGGGTGGCCATTTCAAGACCCTGTGCCTCAAGCCACACTTACAACAGATGCATCAATGATTGGATGGGGAGCACACCTCAACAATCACAACATTCAAGGACAATGGGACAACAAACACAAACAACTTCACATAAATCACCTAGAATTGCTAGCCGTATTCCTAGCACTCAAAGCTTTTCAACCTCTTCTTGTTCACAAACACATTCTAATCAAGACAGACAATATGACTACAATGTATTACCTAAACAAACGAGGAGGGACCCACTCGTCGCAACTGTCCCTTCTAGCACAAAAGATTTGGCATTGGGCAATACACAACAACATTCACCCTGTAGCACAGTACATTCCAGGGATACGCAGCCAATTAGCAGATGTTCTCAGCCGAGATCATCAACAAACACACGAGTGGGAAATTCATCCCCAAGTACTGCAAACATACTTTCATCACTGGGGAACATCAGACCTAGACCTATTCGCCACCAGCGAAAACGCAAAATGCCAAAACTTTGCATCCAGGTTCCCACACTCTCGATCCAAGGGCAATGCTCTATGGATCAGCTGGTCAGGGATATTTGCTTACCCTTTTCCCCCTCTCCCGCTCATTCCATTTCTAGTCAACAAACTGCGTCAAAACTGACTCAAACTCATACTTATAGCACCAACGTGGGCACGTCAACCATGGTACACATTGTTGGACCTGTCAGTAGTACCACACATCAAACTGCCCAACAGACCAGATCTGTTAACACAAAACAGACAACTGATCAGGCATCCAAATCCAGCAATACTCAATCTAGCCATTTGGCTCCTGAAGTCTTAGAGTTTGGATATCTACATATTCCAACAGAATATATGGAAGTAATTAAACAAGCTAGAAAACCCACTACCAGGCAGTGTCATGCAAACAAATGGAACAGGTTTATGTTTCACTGTCAATCCAAACAGATTGCCACTAATTCAGCATCACTACAAGACATTGTAGGTTACTTGCTTCATCTGCAAAAGGCAAATTTTGCCTTTTCATCCATCAAAATACATCTCACTGCTATTTTATCATATTTGCAAAATATACAACACACCTCTCTATTTAGAGTCCCTGTTATCAAAGCCTTCATGGAAAGACTAAAACGTATCATACCACCAAGAACACCCCCAGTGCCTTCATGGAATCTAAATATTGTACTCACACGACTCATGGGTCCACCATTTGAACCTACACATTCTTGTCAGATTCAATACCTAACATGGAAAGTAGCATCCCTCGTTGCAATGACTTCATTAAGGAGAGTTAGTGAAATACAAGCTTTCACTATTGAGCAACGCTTCATACAAGTACACAAACATAAAGTAGTACTTTGGACAAACCCAAAATTCCTACCTAAGGTGATTTCACCTTTTCATATCAATCAAAATCAATCAAACAGTGAAGCTTCCAGTCTTCTTCCCACAGCCATACTCCGTAGCAGAAAGAGCGCTGCATACATTAGACATTAAAAGAGCTATAATGTATTACATTGATAGAACTAAATCATTTAGAAAAACTAAACCATTATTTGTGGCGTTCCAAAAGCCACACACTGGGAATCCAATCTCAAAACAAGGACTAGCTAGATGGATAGTAAAATGCATCCAAACGTGTTACCTAAAGGCCAAAAGGCAGCTATTAGTAACACCAAAAGCACATTCCACCAGAAAAAAGGAGCAACAGTGGCCTTTTTAGGAAATATACCAATGACAGAAATCTGTAAAGCAGCCACTTGGTCAACACCCCATACATTTACCAAGCATTACTGTGTAGATGTGTTAGCAACACAACAAGCAACAATAGGACAGGCTGTACTAAGAACACTATTTCAAACAACTTCAACTCCTACAGGCTGACCACCGCTTATGGGAGGAAAACTGCCTTGTAGTCTATGCATAGCATGCGTATCTGCAGCTACACATGCCATTGAACGGAAAATGTCACTTACCCAGTGTACATCTGTTCGTGGCATGTTCCGCTGTAGATTCACATGCGCCCTCCCTCCTCCCCAGGAGCCTGTAGTCGTTTAAGTTATATTGAAAATTTGTAAACATGTATATACATCTCTATTCCATTGCATGGACATACATTTATTTAAACTCTGTAGATACATCTCTATTCCATTGCATGGACATCTCTTTCTTTACACTCTTATCAGTCCTACCTTACCCTCTGCGAGAAAACAATCTAAGATGGAGTCGATGCCCATGCGCAATGGAGCCGAAAAGGAGAAGTCACTCGGTCCTGTGACTCGAAAAGACTTCTTCGAAGAAAAACAACTTGTATCACTCCGAGCCCAACATTAGATGGCAGGACCTCTGCATAGCATGTGAATCTGCAGCGGAGCAAGCCACAAACAGATGTGCACTGGGTAAGTGACATTTTACATATCTCTTACCCATCCCTGACCCTACAAACCCCTTACTACCCCTCAACTCTACACATCCCTAAACCCTAAAAGCCCCTTACTACCCCAAACCACTACCTCTCCTAGATCTTTAAAAACTATTTAGTAGTTATCAACACTACCCAATTCGTAACCCTAAAAAAACACCCTATCGCTCAATTCTACCCATCCCCAAAACCTCATGTGACTCCTTAACACTACCCATCCCTTAAACTCTCATGACTCCTTAACCCTGCCCGTCAAACCTTTAAAACTCCTTACTATTCCAACTGAAGTTACATAACGTCAAATATATACACATATATAAATATATATTTAAATAATACATGTATATAAACCTAATGTTATGTCACCTGGAACCATGAAAACAAAATGACCTGCATTGTACAGTACCAACTAAAAGCAACCTTTCAAGTACTTGCCAGCGATGTAAAAACTGATGTACTTACGTGCGATGTACTATGATGTAACAGTAGCAAACCACTGATCCTAGTCTTCTTGCCTGCTACCACTGCCAAACACTGGTTGTCGGTGATCTTCCTCATTTAAACCCATCTAAAGGTAACAATAACTCTACTCAGCTGCATATCCCTCCAAAGTCTCACCTCTTCTGCGGCTGCGCTGCAAAACAAGTAGCACAAGTTTTCTCTAACAAGCGATGCTTTGTGACTTTGGTTATAGTATAGCCTAGTCCTATTCTGGTGGCCGCGGACAGGAGGCATATGAGATGCATATACTGTAATACAGCATCCAAAGTTTAGATTGTAATTGATAGAAGTTAACCTTTTCCTTATGGGAATATGAAAGTACTCGTCGTGCACAATTGGAACCCATATATTTCCTTCACTGTAGACAAAATACGAGTGGTTGTCTCTTTGGCTAAGGTGTACTTAATACCAGGAGCAGAGTAAGTCCTGAAATGGGACAAAACACATGTCTGCTGAAGTCTTCAATCATTGGCTGAAATTATGTACAGGCTGAAATGTTAAATCATTGGCTGAAATCGTGTAGAATCTGACAGTCTTCTACTACTGTTTGAAATCATGTAAATGAGAACTCAATGATTAAGTTAATTGAAATTATGAAGTACCAAAAATGTGTTCTTAAAAAGTAATGGTACTGAATATGGTTGTATGAAGTTACAAAGAAAATGAGTGTGAACATTTGTAAAGAATATTTTTATTCTAAATTGATTTAGTAAAAGATAAAGTGATCTACACCCTGATGTCTAAAAATTTATATTTTAGGCTTATCTATGTTCCTTTGAAATTCATGTATGCAATTGAATTATTTTCATGGTTATACAAAATACCAGGTTAACAATAAGATTCATAGTATTTTGTGCTTAGTGCGCTCCACTATTATTTTGTTTTAAACCCATCCAAGACTGTAGTTTTACTAACAATCAGGAAGTCGTCATCACGGCACAGCAATGATTGGCATCTCTCCGCGGTTGCTTGTCAAACTCCCTCTAATCACATTCAAATCCAAGGAATCATCTTGGATAAACAACTCGCTCCTGAACTAAAAGTGACTGCTGTCTCTTTGGCATCTTTCTAACAGCTAAAGTATACTTCCTTTCGAGAAGCCTGTATGCGACATTCCAGTGGTCATGGCCCTGGTCCAATCAAAAGTGGACTACAGCACCAGTATATACACGGTTGCATATGGAGAACCTGCCACTTATTCAGAATGCTGCAGCCAGACATATTACAGGCCAAAGAAAATAGGATCACTCGCCACAGACTATCCTGGCTCCTGTGTGGGGGGAGGGGTGCAGTGGCTTTTGGCGTGGTAGTTCCTAGCCAAGGATGGGCCTCTGATGAATTACATTGGAAAATGAAAGAGTTACTCTGATTAAGCCATCCTATATCTAGCACTTGTTATGTAATGGATAAATGGAAAAAGCAAGAACTTATTTTAGGCAGCAATCAGTTTATCTCGTACAGAACAGTTTTTGTAGCCTGCAGGAAGCCCTGTGAGTATACTAACTGTTCACAGGCTATTTGCAAAAAATGGCAACCGAAAAAAAACATGGATTTTTGAAAGGAGAATGTACAACCAAGAGTATTGTAGGTTCAACCCATTGCTGTCCAGTACTGAAGGTGGAGATTCAGAATGCCAAAATCACTGTTTTAACAGATTCAGTATTTCCTTCCAATTAGTTATGCTGAATTCTTAGGGTCTAAATTGTGACCACTATGGGACCCTTCAGAACAAAATCATGCTTTCTCAGCACCACCAATGGAGGCGAACTTGTTACAGTGTACATTGCATCTCTGCAGGAGCTGGTAATGATTAGTGCTACAGAAAAGCAATGTCTAGGAACTTGCAGAGCTAACAACTTTAGATTTTTTACAGGAAGATGAAGACTATTCACCATTCATACTGAATGTAAATATCTCTTTTACCCGAAGTCCTCTATTTTATTTTTTTGTTGCTCCTGATAATTGTTTGTCCAAATGAAGGCCATAGTAACAGATCTCATTCAGAATCGGCCAAGACATGTTCTTACGTATAAACCAGGTGTCAGTGCTTAATCTGTAAATATAAAGGTGCTGGTGCCCAAAGCCCTCCTCTTAAACACACGGCTCCTACAATTAAATGTGCGAACACGGAATACTGAGACAGCCTAATCCTGAAGCCATCCCGGGCCTCTATAATCCATTTACAGCCACTCCCTGCCCTGCAGCTCACTTTTGCGGCTTTCTGCTTTCTCCCTCTGTGACACTTTCTCGTTTTCCCCTTCCTAAGTCTTTCCCATGTGTGTCTCTTGCTCACAGTAAATGCCTGAGGCAGAAAAATAAGTGCCGGCCCTAAAAAAATAAGTGCCGGTGCTCTGCACCGGAAACAACAAGCTCAGATTAAGCACTGCCAGGTGTCCATGTCCAGTAAGTGTGTAAAGACTGTGCTAGACAGTGCAGTGCTTGCACATGGACCTTCTAAATCCTTTTTGTGCCACTGTTAGTTACTTTTCTCTGTTTTTTAGGATGCCAAACTGAAGCACCATAGAAGAGGTAAATAAAATAAAAAAAACTATAAACTTGCTTCTGAAACCTATTGGTGTAGAGACCTTTTTGAAAAGAGAGTTGGGCCATCTCCATTCACTCTGCCATTTCAAAGTCTGTTATTTAAAATGGAGGAGAGAATCACCACTTTAGCCTTGTCAGCTGTTTGTTGTACCTACAAGGTGAGGGGAAAGTATGTTCTGTGTGTGAGATCATTGAGCCTACAATAGTTGACGGCAGGATGCAAATCTTTCATTTGAGAAAAACAACAACACTACAACAGAGGAGTAAAAATGGCAAAATAAACCTTATGTGGGCCATTTACTAACTCCTTGAATTCAAGTACAATAGGCAGTTGCAAGGCCTTGGAGATGGTAGGTTGGAGACAAATGTTCTCTTATGAGACATTTTAAGGGCTCCCCTGTGGAAAAGTAACTTGTGGCAATACATGGAGCAGTGCACTGAATGCGGCATGCAAGCAATATAGACTTCATTCTACTCACAACCTTGGGAGAACACATTTCAAGGAAACTTTAGGAAATAGCTACTTCATTTTCCCACACCACCAGAACAAACCAGCCCTGATGAAGGAATCCCAGAAATGAGGGAACAGCATAACCCAACTTGTTCATCGAGCAGCAGCCATACCAGAGCGCAGGTTGATGCTCCTCGGTACCTGTAACTTTGCACTGCATTCAACATGCCTCATTGGTCAAGAGCTGACTGGGCAAAGATTGATATACTGTAAATTTATTTTCGGGGGATGATAATTGTTTAAAGGAACAGCAAGCCCCCTAGGTTTAAAGGGTTTGCTCTCGATTAAATGTTGTCTGTCTCGCCCCACCAGATGCATATGGGGTGCAGCCAGTAAACCTAGCAGCGCGAAACACGCAGTTGGAGTATGAACCAAAGGAGGCGGAAGACTTGTATGAGGAACCCCCAGAATCTGCTGGTATTTATGAAGATCCTTCACAGGTTGGTGTTCCATGGGTCTTGGCTGAGGGAAGTGAGTTGTTTGTATACACATACACACCCCCAGACGCCTGTAATGTTCTTTTTATATATCCTGTGCAGGTGCAGCCGCAAGTTGAAACCATGTATGAAAGCGCTTCGGAATACCTACAGGGAAAGGGGTTGTGTGCCAGGGCTCTCTACGACTATCAGGCTGGTAAGGCCTGTGTGTGCGCCATTTTACCATGTGCAGTCTCCTTTAGTACTCTCTGAATGCTTCTCAGACCCTTCAAACCACTTGGGTGGCTCATGTGTTAAAAGTTCATCCCTGTATCTTTGTCTGATCTTTTTCTCTAACTCCCTGCCTATGCAATTGTATCGCATTTTGCACACTGTCTGTTTTACCCTCTGTCTTTCTATTTCTTCTTCTCATATGTGCATTCATTTAACTCCACCAATTGTTCCTTCTAAACATTAGATTTTGTTGAATATAATATGATGGTTTGGCGCATGAAAATAATCATTATTATTCTTATTGTATCTTATTGGAGCAGTTTGTATAATGTAACCCAGATGCAATAGAAGCAGAACACTTCACACAAGACAGAAATTATATGATGCTGCTTGCGGAACACATGGCCGTGGACAAAACTTTACATAAGCTGGGGGAAGAATGTGATCATATACTTAAATGCATTTGCATTTACAAATGGCAAAGATGTTGGGAAGTGTCAGGTGGTAGGATGAAAGTTAAGGGAAATGAGGAGGGTTGTTAATTGTTTTATGAATGTAAGGATGGTTAGGACCAGTCTCGACCGAAGAGGGTTACTATTCTAGATGTTTGAGGATTATAAGGAAATTATCAGGTTTTATTTATTTTCTTTCCTTGTCTTAATGAGCTCCATTTTCATCTGCTATTGTGTTTATTGGCTACTATCTGGTTTGCTGGCGTGTAGGGTGTTAATGGATGACACAGAATGACTTGATCGTGATGCCTGCTTTAAGAAAGAATGTGCCGGAGAAGATCCAGAAGCTGTATATCGTATGTTTGTACTAAGTGACTGGTAATGCAATGTTTACCAATGTAGAAGATGGCCTTTAGTTAGGTGAAGGTGTTCTAGAGAACACCTGTAATCCAGGGCACCACGGTTGAAGTGCAAGAGAAGTAGTGCTTGATTCGGGAATTGAAGCCGTTGGTTGGTGGGATGAGTTTGATCTGACAAAACTTGGTATCTAGCTTTCCGAGGGTTCATCACATGCATCTTTGAATTTGAAGTAGAGATCAATAGAAACGCTTTGGTTTAGAATGGAACTCCAGTTAACATGTGTACAGGATGACCAGGGGATTGATTAGTACCCAATAACTCACGTGTCTAAGGATCAGTGATGGGCAGTGAGGAGTAGAGGGCCTGATAAACCTTGTCTACGATGTTCAGGCCATTATGAATGACCTGCATTGTTAGAGTATGTCGATCTTGCCTTGGAGTTTCTGGGTCATTGCTCTTTGTAGATGCGTATCCACGACTTTGTAGTGGGTGCTGGTGTCATCTAAGTTAAAGTTGAGAGTGTTACACAGTAAGGTGGTATTACTTTTTTTTCTAGTTTTTAGGTATGCTGAGAACTTGCCAGCAAGTAACAACTTATCAATGACCATGTTTGTAGCTGGAGTGAGGCAGTTTACGTGGGAGAAAGGAATAGGATCATCCTCAGTAGTTAGCTTAGGTCATCAAATAAGAGGCTGTAATACGTGCCTTGGTGGATGTACGGTATGGTAAGGAAGTTGTTCATATTGGTGCATTTTGTGACCTTGTGTGGGACGGCAAGTGGGGAAGCTCGGTTTGCACAGTGCTTAGCTGTATTGCACAATGTTCTGATTATTCACGTCTTGTTACAGTAGATTTTGGCTTTGTGAATCGAATATATTTGAGTGCTTTGTGCTCTCTGGAGACCCTTGACCTCTTCAAAAGAGTGATTGGAGTGAGATATTTTCAAGATTTCTTATTAGGGCATTTTCTTATCTTGTATATACCAGGGTGCTTTGGGATATGAGACCTTGTTAGCGAGAAGCTAGAAAGTGGAATTTAGATCAAGGATAGTGTCCGCACTGGCACTTGGGCTGACAAAAGCATAGCCATGTCTATAGAAGAGTGACATATTTTTTGAGGGATATAAATATGGCGTTTAAGAGATTGGACACTTTCTTGTGGAGACAAAGTGCATATGCTGCGCAAAGAGGAAGCGAGATGGTATCTGCAGCCTAAGGAGATTGAATATGGGTATGTGAGTGGGATTTTCTATTAGGATGAGACCTATATTGTTCAGAAGACCATGTGCTGTGGTTACATGGGAAGAGGGTGAATGAGGAGAGCTCTAATAGGAGGGTCCATCATAGAAGTGCATAGTTGAGATAGAGTGGGGAAGCTATCAATGGGTTTTTGGTTTTCTTCAGTGGGTGGGATGGGAGCGTGTGTTAGTTGCGGTGTTCCTGGGTGGATCAATGAAGGTGAAAAGATTGCTGAAAGGATGTGCTTGTGAGAGTGGACATGTGAAACATTATTAAACCTCAACTGCAGCAAGGTCAAACACTTTCTAAAAACTAATACTGTATGGGTGTGATTAAGGATTCCCCACCCGACAGGATGGCTCAAGGGACTGAACATTCTTGTCAGAGTTGTACAGGGACGAGTTCCATTTCTGGCTAATTAAATGCAGTCTTCTGTACTTCAGAGGTGTATAAATGTAGTACTATTAAATTCAAAAAACAAATCTGTGCTTTGCAGCGCTTATAAAGACCGATTTTGAAGCACTATATGGAAACAACTTTTTGTTTTTTTTTATCATAAGGTATCGGTGTATACCTGGCTACCTATGTGAGAGTACTTTTCTTTTTCGGAGTAGGTCCTCTTGCAGTTGTGGAAACTTTGGTACAAATGTAGCTCCTTGAAACAATACTGACATACAGAAACTGATTATCTTCTTATGTAATCAATAAGTTACTGCCAAAATGTTTTTGGGCATTATTCAATGTTACACATTAAAGTATCTCTCAGTGAGACCAGTACTGATCTTAACAAGCATTGGCATAGCCAATAGGTCTTGCATTTCGAACCTTATAAGTATTTAGCCATATAGCACATTATCCTGGGTGCTTGAATATATACTGTTTTTTAACATTTAAGGTTTGACTCTAATAGGCACATTTTATAGCACTTCGAACAGCAGAACACACTTTGAAATGTGTTCTATATCTACACTAACTATCCCTGGCTAATATCAAAAGTAAACAAAGTCAGACAATTTGTTACAAATCAGTATATACACTTTCCTTGAACTTCATGCTTTGTTTCACATCCTGGTCTTTGCAGACTACTAATGCAACAACAAATGACCGGCATCTTGGTAAGGTGACAACCCTAGACACCTCATCCATGTTGTGAGCTTTAAATCACTGAAATGTCATGTATTACATATAATAGTATGATAAAATTAAGACAAATCTCTCCAGCCTTCTCTTTTTAACAAAATCCGGCCACTGCAGAGCTAATCCATTTGAGCCTCGTGCAGTCAATCATCTGTAATGCAACCACAAAATCGTATGATTTATCCCTAGATCAGACAAAGAACAGCTTCCCAGATGGAGCCTTGTTGTCATTGACGCACATCTTTGTTTCCTGTAAATCATATTATTTAAATGCCATGCCCACATGACTCTCTTGCTTCTTTAGGGATGGTCACACAAAAAGGAGTGGTATGGGCATTTAAAAAAAATATATATAATCTGCATGGCAGATGCAGTTAATCTGATGTCTTAGAGGAATCACACAAATGACTTTACCGAAAGCGATCATAGACTGATTAGCTCAGTGGTTCCCAACCTGTGGTCCGGGGAAACCTGCGGATCCGCGAAGCCTCTTTAGGGGGTCCGCGACAGCTTAGAAAAATAAATATTATTAACAGATTAGGTCCCCAGCTTTCAGTAATGACTCAGTGGGGGTCCCCGGATTCCAATAAAGATTCAGTGGGGGTCCCCGGGCTCCAGTAATGATAAAGTGGGGGTCCACAGAAGTCAAAGGGTTGGAAACCACTGGATTAGCTCATCCTTGAAAGTATGCACTGATGAATATCCTGCAGCCTGGCACCCCGGCCCGCAGAACTCTCTAATAATTGTTATGCTTAACCAAAAGCTGAACCGATATGCCATTTAATGCCATATACGACGCTGTTCTCGGGCATTAATCTCCCCTAGTAATTGAAGCATTGGCCACCATTTTATTGCAGCTGTGGAGTGTTAGATTCTATCTCTGCGTTTAAAATGTATACATAGTTTCTTAACTACTGTACTATTGGTAGTCATTGCATTACCTGATTGATGTGAAGTAAGTGATTTACCCTTTTAAGATGGCAACCAATTCGGCCATCTGTCCCAACTCTATAACCCAGGAGGCCCGCATCACTACGGTGGTGGAAATTGCGGCCGGGGTAGAGGGTAAGTGGGAGGCATTTTCGGGATTTGGTGCCTCCATACAAATTATTGCTGCCTGGCATGCGTGAAGAGGGCACCTTTCGGAGCACTTCACTGAAAGTGCCTAAACAAAGCCCCGTGCCTCTGCCAGTAGCCCCAGTACATGCTGGCCCCATTGTCTCCTCTGATGTGTCGGCAGTTTTCCGCCGCTGTGGACGAGGCTGAAACTCATCAAACGCCCCAATAGAAAAAACACAAAAAGCCTTTGCTTCAAAGCTGTCCAAAACATTGCATACAAGCTTCATGACAACAGTAGCAACCTTTGTTGTAAGACCTCCATTGTAGTAACGAAACTGCTGGATTTTGGGAAGCAGCAGCACCGATCGTGGGGTACTGAGTCTAATCCCACATCTCACCAGTTCCAGAGGTAAACGTGATTAGTGGCAGCCTGTTGCATGGCACTTTAAGAATCTGCAGGGAAGTAGTGGTAGAACAGATCGTACCCTTTCTCTCATTTATACAAATCTCATACATGCAAAGATAAACAGATGCAGGATTTGATTCAAAAGGTTTTATTGAAGCAACTGCATTCTATGTAAAAAGGCATGAATTGCGATTATGAGGATAATGAAACACATTATTACAGCAGTGACCAGGAAAGTGAAACCCAGAAAGAGTCCCACCATATTGTCACAATAATGAATCGAATACCCATACCTACACTACTAAGTTTCTACATGAGAACAAATATCAATGGTAACCCTAATCCACCCACCTAGTCCTGGGAAGGAAGCCCAATCCCCATACCTGTGTTCAGATATAAAGAAGAGGTCTGTCAGTCTGCTGGGAGTCCTCCCACGTAGACGAAGAGGAAGCGTGGAGTCTCAGGAGAAACTGCGAGGTGCAGCATGAGAGGGCAGTCTGGCTGTAATGTCCCCTCCAAGGTGGTGGGGGCAGCATGTTGTTTTATAATAATATCTTGTGGTTTTGAGAATTGCCCTGATGTGACAACACATATTTTTCTGAGCAGGGTAGACATTGTACGCTGGGCCGGCAAACTACTGTGTGAAGCCTTGGAGTGAGCACAGGATGAAAATGTTCTGGAAAGAAAGGAATAACACATGCTGCATGGAAGGGCAACTGATAAAAATGATAAAACATCGCCACTAAAATGAAGCCTTGCTCAAATAATAAGATGAATAAAATGACTAGTGACTTGGTGAGAGGGCACAGGTCTCAGACCAAAGCTAAAATAAATCTGCCTACATAAATGCTAAAATAACCTTGCAACATCTTCCTCAAACATATAGAAATAGAGCCATACAAAAAATTGCAGACAAGGTTCAGGAAATAAAAAAGCAATATCCAACAATTGTGCATGCTATTCCATAGTATAGTAAGAAGGCCGTCAAAGACATTACACACAAGCTTTGAAGAAAATAAACATGTTGAAAATTATGCCATACACATAAAAAGCCTTCACTTCATAGCTATCCTAAACATCATGCACAAGCTTAACGGAAACATTGGCAACCTTCCCCAAACACATAGAAAGAACGCCATACAAAACATCTCACACAAAGTTCACGAAGCAAAGACAAAAAAATGAACATTCAGAAAAAAACATTCAGGCTGCAACCAAAAACAGTGTGCAAACGCAAAGGGAACAAGTAGATTGTAGAAGGCTGGCTCAGTGTATGGTGTACACCTATGTTGTGGCACCCTATACTGAGTCCAGGCAACCCCCAATAGTTATAGTGTTTAGGTGTCCAGATAGCAAAAGCTCTCTAGGGGTAGCTGTGGTGAGCAGCTAGAGCTTATCTAGGAGGAGTGTAAAGCACTTACAATGCCACAATAGTCAGTCAGTAACTGTTCCCAAGAAAGAACCACACGGGTGTTGCAAAAATAAAGTATTCTTTATTACAACACTAAGGCTATACTAACATTAGTACATCTCCACTCAGATATATGAACACACATAATATACACTTAGCAACAAGCAGGAAAAGAATAGAAATTAATTGGGCCCTATAGAGAGACCAAACCATATACTAAAAAAAATGGTATAAGAATGGAGGTGCCCAACCAAGGTAAGTGTGTTAGGATCCCAGGGGCTGGGGGAGTAGGAACTTACCAGAGAAGTACTAGAAGTCCCACAGGTGCCCGGGTGCAGGGTTGTTTTTGAGCTAGGTGTCCTATAGGCTAACATAGGACATTACAGTAGGGTTTTTTTGGATTGAGGACCCTTCCAAGTGGACCCTGAGGAAAACAGTTGGCACAAGGAAGGTTGGAGAGTGCCTCCCCCCCCCCGTGGATACCCAGAAAACCAGAGTACCTACACCAGGGAGCTCAGGTGCATAGGGGTGAATTGGTATTGGAATCCCTTGTTGAAGTCAATGGAAGCCTCGATTGTCCAGCTGCTGTTGCAACACGTGGAGCAGATCGGTGGAGCCAGAAGGAGGATTCTGGATGTGAGGAACCTGAAAAAGAATGGGACAGTGTCCTGACCACGAGAAGATGTCCAGGCAGTGCAGGTAGGCAATGACCACCTTCTTGGAGGTGAAGATCCTGCAGTTCATTGAAGGACAAAGTCCAGCTGTGGAGTCCAGAGGGACGCACAAGATCCTTGGAGTTGCTCATGAGCTGCCCCATGTCGGTCGCCAGATTGCAGGAGGGTCAGTGGACAGCAAGACCACCAACAAGCCTTGGCAAAATGCAAATAGCTGGTGTAAGGAAGATTGCAGATTTTGGAGGACCAGGGAGGTCCTAGTGATTCTATCCTTGGAAGAGAGTCAGGGCAGGCCTTGGGAGCCCCGACGAGTGACCCACTGGTAGCAGGCACAAGGAGACACAGGGAGGAGTCAGCAGCACAACAAAACAAGAGTCCCAAATCGCAGGAGCTGCAGAGTGGAAGCTGATCTTGGAGTTCCAGAGTGCTGGAGGCTGGGGCTTTTTGGAGCTTGAAGATCTTCTTCGAGGAAGAGCCAACAAGCCTTGGCAAGAGCAACAGTCGTGGTGCACAGGAGTTCCGTTCCAGTGGCTGCGGCAAGGGTCCACTGTCAAAAGACAAGTTGGACCTGGAGAGGACCACAGAATCACCACCTGTGAGCAGAGCCTTTACATTGTCTGTGGGACAAGAGGATCCACCAGCCAGTCGTTGTTGTCTTGAGGTGCCTACAGATGTAGGGGAGTGACTCCTTCATTCACAGGGAGATTCCTTCTTGCTACCTCGATGCAGGGTGAGTTCTTGTGACCCTGGAAGGTGCACAACCACGGATGTTGCAGAAATCTTGTGGAGCAACAATGTTGCAGTGGGAGCCCTCCCAACTGGACTCAGTCTTGTTTGAGTTCAAAAGCAGACAAGCAGCAGTTCCAGAGACCAGCAGCAGTTCCAGAGGACAGGAGCAGATGATGTCTTGCAGAGAGTTCCTTGAAGAGTCTTGCTTGATGAATTGGAGGATCCACCCTTGGGGGAGCCCTTAAGTAACCCTAAAAGGGGGTTGGTCACTCTTTGTAGTGACCTACCTATAAGAGGGAGTCAGGGATGCCATCTACTTGAACTAACCAGTCAGATGCTCCCAGGGGCCTCTGCCCACCTTGTTTCCAAGATGGGATAATCAACCGGACAACTGGCAGAGCTCTGTGCACCTCCTTAGCGGAGGAGATGAAAAAGGGGTGGTCACTTCCCTATCATTTGTGTAGTTTCACTCCATAGTGGGAATTGAAGGTTCCTGAACTGGTGCAAACCATATTATGCAAAGAGAGCACCAAATGTGCCCTTTAAAGCAGTCTGGTGCTGCTCAGAGGTCACCCCACGCCAGCCCAGAGACACCTGTTCGAAAGGGAGAGGTAGTCACACCTCTCCTTTGCAGGAAATCCTTTGTTCTGCCTTCCCCTGCTAGAGTTAGGCTCAGCAGCAGGAGGGCAGAACAGTGTCTGGGGTCGGCAGCAGCGGGGACTGACATCCAGACCCTGTAAGGCTGCCACCTTGTTTCTAAGATGGGAGAATCAACCGGCCGCCTGGCAGAGCTCTGTGCACTTCCCTAGGGGAGGAGCTGAACAAAGGGGTGGTCACTCCCCTGTCCTTTATGTAGTTTCACTCCAGAGTGGGAATCAGGGATTCCTGAACTGGTGCCAACGATATTATGCAAAGAGAGTACAAAATGTGCTCTTCAAAGCAGTCTGGTGGTTCTCAGAGGCCACCACACCTCAGCCCAGGGACACCTGTTCCAAAGGGAGAGGTTATCACACCTCTACCTTGCAGTACATCCTTTGTTCTGCCTTCCCCTGCTTGAGTTTGGCTCAGCAGCAGGAGGGCAGAAAAGTGTCTGGGGTCTGCAGCAGTGTAGACTGGCAGCCAGACCCCGTAAGGCTGCACGGGCAGATCTGGGGGATCCTTTAAGAACCCGCCAGAGTATATGTGGTCATGCAACTAGCACTGGATTGGTGTGGTTGCATGATTCCAACATGTTTGATACCAAACATGCCTAGGTTCGGAGAAGCCATTATGTAGTTGGACCATTTGTGTTGACCAGTGTCCACTACATCCCTTAAGGTGGCTTCCATGCACTTACAAAGCACAGGGAATGGAGTCTGGGATTTGTAGGGGTACCCTGCTCATGCAGGCTGAAGGGCCTACCAGAGGAGTGACTTAGTGTCTAATTGCACTGACCAGGATATAAGGCAAGCCTTATATCTTAGGTGAAAGGTGCATACACCATTTCACACAGGCTGCAATGGCAGGCCTGCAGACACAGTTTGCATGGCTCCCATGGGTGGCACAATACATGCTGCAGCCCATGGGGCTCCCCTGATATACCAGTGCCCTGGGTACCTAAGTACCATATACTATGTACATACATGGATGCACAAGTATGCCAATTGTTGGGTGTAAACGTTTGCCAGCTACCAAATTTAGAGGAGAGAGCACAGACACTGAGGTCCTGATTAGCTGGATCCCGGTGCACTATAGTCCTAACACACTGATAGCAAGCAAAAAGTGTGGGTAACCATGTCGGAAACATGCTACTTTCCTACATAAAGCGCGGCACGTGAAACTGGCACAGCGCTGAGTGAAAATACGTTGGTCTCTTCAAAATTAAAATGGGTGCGACATGCAGAACAAAAGAAAGTGCAGCGGCTATACTTGGAGATAAAGTGTGGCATGCCACACTGATCATGGGAAACATAAAGACTTCAGACGGACGACAGCCAAAGTATCAAGGCCAGTAGTAAAAGGATGCACCTAGCATGGGCAGTCTCCAGAGCAGGAACAAAACAGCCAAAAGGTGGGACAAATGTAAACCTTCCCCAACAACAGCAAACAAATTTTGAAAGCTAGAGGAAACAACCAATAAAAAGCGCTGGGTGTGTTCAAAGCCTGTAGAGTGAATACTGCATGCCTCAAAGACAGTGCATGTGCTCTGCCTAGGCTCGACCTAAAAAGTGGCAGTTCCTGCAACCACGACCAGTTCCTCTTCCCTTTTTCCATAGGACTCAAAAAGGTGTTGTTTGTGGGTCTCCATTTCCGACCAATGATACTTATATTGTGATAGCAAACCTACTGAGCTGGCGATTTGCACTGAGTAGTTGTCACTACTACAAGCGTCTTCCCCACACCTTCACATGCTTTCCTTATCGAGGGACCTCATTCTGTAAACCTTTCTTGCATCTTGGCAGCTGATTTTGGGATCTTCCTATGGTATGCCCAACATATCTCTCTCTTATAGCATCTAAAGCCTGGGCAGGTCTCACACAGGCCTTGTTGTGCTTGGGGGAGAGGCAAAGTTGGCAGACGCCTTGATGGTCAGTCCAATGATGCCCTAAACTGAACTGTGGGCAAAAACAGAACTGTGTTCGATCCATCACCCAACACTTGCCCAGATTATTTAAGTTATCTGATAGAGACTTCTAGTTGCAGATTTTTTACCTCTGAATTCCCCCAGGTGTCAGACTGGATCCTGAGAATTTTCAGAGCAGCACCCTGATTGCTGTTAGGTGACGTCATTCGGCTCTGCGTCTGTCATCGGCATCTTCCGCACCAGATATGTCATCTCTGTCCTATATAGGAACCACCCGGGCACGCTGCCATCAGGTTTTTTTTTTTTCACACTAGCTGGCGCTGATCCAAAGAGAGCTACCCCTCAGTCTACTGCCTTTTTCTGTTTTGTTCTTGTTGTTTTTTTTAATCTAAGATTTTTTTTTTTTTTGAGTTTTCAAATCCTGGTGCATCGAGGATGTCATTGAGAAAGACTGGGTTTAAGCCATGCGGTTCCTGTCATCGGGCGATGTCCGTGATGGATCCGCACCTGGTATGTCTTTGGTGCCTGGAGTGTGACCACATCCCGAAGTCCTGCTCCAGGTGTCAGGGCATGCATCCGAAGATTTTGAGGGAATGGTCCTTGAAGCTGATGGCGGCCTGACTCTCTATCATGAAGGTTTGCATGCTCCTTCTACCTGAGCTACAGCCACAACCACTGCTTTAGCACATGAAGTACCAATCCTTGACATCTGTCAGACGAAAACATGGGCTTCTCTGCACATGTTTACCAAATACTACTGCCTGAACAATCAGGTTTTTATGGACAGGTACATTGCCCGTTAAGTCCTGCAGGACTTCCTAGTATGATCATGGTTTGCAGACCCACCTCAGGGGTATGATTGTGCTTGGGTATCTATTCCTGGGTAAAGAGTCTGCAACAAGAAGTCTCAATCAGATAAACAAGTTACTTACCTTCGGTAACGCCTTATCTGGTAAAGACAATATCTAGGTGCATATTACTTACCAACCCACCCATCCTCCCCCCTCTGCAAACGGATTTCTAAGGGCAGAGGCTCCCTTTTCAGGGCCTTAGTTTTGACACACCAATAGTCAGTGATCTTCATGGCTCTGCTCTTCTGGCATGGAAAGTCGTGAAAAGAAACTGATGTCAGCGTGCTAGGGTGGCACATTTAGAGGACCTACAACTTCATATCTGGCACAGATGAAGCAGACAACGGACGCGGAGCCAATCAATGCCACCTAACTGCACACAGGGGTACTGCTCAGAAAATTCTCTGCATCCAGTCTAACGCCTGAGGGAAATTCAAAGGCAAGGAATCTGCAATAAGTTATTGACTCTACCAGAAAAGGCATCACCGAAAGTAAGAACATGTTTGTTATGTCCAGAGAAAGAAGGCCTCTGCAGAAGCCATGATTCCATTCTTTCTCTGTGCACCACAGCACTCCAAATATTGTTCACCAGTCGATTCAGATCGTTCTGTCTCCCATGGAATCACAAAGATAGTCTCCAGTAGCAGGTGTCAAAAGTTGTGAACCACTAGCCCTAAGAAAGGGCCTCGGAACCCATCAACCTCTGAGTTGTTACAGAACACATCCAAAACCGATGGCAGAGATAAACATGCCATGGGTGGAGTTGGTGCCCTCTGAGCCATTACAAAACTATCCGAATCCGATGGTGTGGAAAGAAACAATCCAAGGATGGAATTAATATCCATGCACATTGTAACATGTTTTGTGACTCAAATCTTATTTGAAGAAAAGCAATATGTAATGTCTAAGCCCAACACTGGTTGGCAGGAATATGCAAAGAATGTGAATCTACAGCGCTACAAGCTATAAACAGATACTTACAGGGTAAGTAACATTTTCTTTATTTTACACAGTTGAGCCTTTTTGTTGAACATTTGCCAATGATTTTATAGCTCGTATTTCCAAAACAAAACTTGTAACTGTGATATAATTCATAGTGCTAAATTGATTTACAGGACATTAGCTTCCTGAAAAAAATAATAACGTTAAATAGATGGTTAAGACAGCAGTTCATCTTTCACTGCTGGTGGAAAAAAATGCCTTCATAATGATAGTGCTATGAGACCGTAAATCACCACACCTTACAAGGCCCACTTGCAGGACCATCCTTGATGCAAGAATCCTGCTAATAAATCCTCCACAATGTCTGAAAATAAACACTGCTATTCCAGAACCCTGTTAGCAAAAAGTTACACTGCCCCCTCATTGCACTTTATTTTCTTTCCTTATGTGTGTCCTTTTAAACTTACTCCACAGAAAAGTGTATTTTCGAGTGAATGTGTTCAGTTCCCTTACAATGCTTTTGCATTTAAAATTTGATGTAGAATAATATATATTGTTGCATAAAACACACGTTAAGTATTATGTTCATATGTTGCCATCTCAGGGTTCAAATGACATTTATAAAATCATTCGGCCTTCAACGTTTTGGTTTACAAGTGTCACCAGAATTGAAATAATTTGAGGCTATAATGGACTTTCTGCAGGGTAGATCTTTAACTGACGCTTCTCTTTCAGAGTTCTCATTTGCTCAGCAATTTTCTTATTTTCCATTAGGCTAGTTATTTGATTATGCTCTCCATTATTTCATCGGTTTCCCCCACACACTCATTTTGTTTTTTCATCTTTTTCTTAGCGGATGACACAGAGATCTCCTTCGACCCAGATAACATCATCACTGATATTGAGATGATTGACGATGGCTGGTGGCGTGGTTATGGTCCAAATGGCCACTTTGGCATGTTCCCTGCCAACTACGTGGAACTTATTGAGTGATCATTCCAATAAACAGAGGAGAGGTCAATAACAGAAAAGGATGGATGCCAAAAACCCGCTTGAAATAGAAGCTAAAAGCAAACTGACGGTTTATCACATCTGATGTTTTAAGAAGTTAATTTCAGCGTAAAGCTTGCAGAAATGCCATGTATCATGGACTTGCGCAGGGGCCTGTTTCAACCTATAATGTGGCTGTGGCCATGTAGTGATGACTTTTGAGGTAGTGGTTGTGTGCTTCCATTTGCACCTTCGAGGTAGACAACATGGTGCTAAGGTTGATGGAATATACAAAATATGGCTTATGTTGCGCTGATTTTTTTTCAAAACTCCTCTCATATTGTGTCTTGTGACTTGGATTTTATTTTACATAAACCAATGTGGTTAGCTTTATGGGATCCATCATTACATCTCCAATGTCATGCACTTTGATTCTTATCTTGACAACACAGTTTGCCTTGCATCATCGATGACACTCAGAATGTTTGTAATTTGGTGGCTTTGGTGTGGGATTGGGTGCACACTTTTGGGTACAGAAAGGGAGCTTGCAGATGGGAAATATCTTCATTTTATTTTGTCAATTTTTAAGCAGTATTGTTGATGCCATGAGTAGACTTAATTTCTTGGAGAGGCTTAATAAAATTACTGATCCTTAGTAGGCCAGCCAGGCTCAATGAGACACAAACGGGAAACATGATTAATGTATGTTTGTTATTTCAATTCACTCAGTGAAAAGTAAGGGTTAGCTCTTCTCTCTTTGTGTAAATATCTCCCATACCACTTTCATTTTATTGATAACGATGCAGTTGAGACCACACAGTATTCACAGACTGCCTGTATCCAGATATCTCCAGCACAATTGGCTGCAAAATGAACTGATTCTTATGTCTTCATCTCAGTCAGTCATATTAGGAATGCATTTGTTAAAAGGGTGAATGTATGCCTCACTGTCAACCCACATCATCCCTGGCATGTTTTTGCACACCACTGATGTTTGAAACTAAAAGGAAACATGTTTAGGGGTAACTCGTTTGAGGTAATGTTTCTTTTCAACTAGAATGTGACCCAAATAATTCACCAACTCTTGATCTAATAGTATAGTAAGTGTGGCCCCTTGTCTGCTGTTCTGTTAAACAGACCGAACAGACTCAGTAGCTGTGACTAATTCATCAGTATGTGCTTTAGCTGTCCCAGCACCACATTCACTGTACCCCCTAGATGCAGCGATATCTGTTTGATACCACAATTTGCATTAATCAAACTTGTCCTCCTTTTCAAGTCCACATCAAAACCTTTGTGCATGTCTTCATCCGCTGCTGAGTTTTTAAGAACCTATGTACAGCAGTAGATGATAACTTTAGCGCATAGGTGAGGGGATCGTTTTGAATTTTGGAAGGAAACCCCATTTGTTATACTTGTTGACTTCAAATTTAGAAAAGCTACCAAAATGTAACACTACTGTTTTCTCCTTAATACGTTTTCCATCACATTTAAAACTGCGATCCTTTTTTTTTCTCTGTTAAATTAGAGAAATATACTTCAATAGCCCAGTTCAAAAACATGCAAAAGATGTATACAAAAATAAAAAACCTCACGTGGGAGAGACATGATTTGATTTTATTAATTTTAGCAATTTGAGGATTTTGGAGATTGAGTGAAGAAAGAGAAGCTAACAATGGGACCAAGGTTAGATTAAAGATAGAGGTGTAAATTGAATTGTAAATACTAGAGGCATTGAAGGGCTACATTTTTACATTTAAAGTGCTTCTCTTTACTATATTAAACCAACAAAAGATAATTGCATTGTGGAGGGAAATCACCTGCAGACTTGTTTGGAAGCTAGGGAAGAGGGAGCCCTAGCAGATTTTAATCTTCTTAACTTTTGTCTTTTATTTGACCAACGTTTGCCGAAGTAATCACTGTGGTTTAATCCAAGTAGTATTATTAGGCTTCCTACATTCCTGCAAGAATCATTCTTCCAGTTGTTTGATGTATTAATAACTGCAGCTGAGTGTACCCATATCAACTCCACACCAGAACTAAAGATGAAGAGGGCTGAATGTAGTATTTTAATTATTGGGGCAGTATTGGGCACATTATGGGCTGCATGATCCCAGTGTATTGCAGCCCACCCACCTTTTTTAAATGAATCCCTGACAAATGTGTACTTCTCCCTAATTGAACACCTCATTCTCCACAATATTTAATTTAGTGATCCTTCTTCCTTGTTACCAATGATGCCTGTTCTTTTGAGGCTGATAGAGTGCTTACAGCAGTTGGAGGAATATAGGTTCGCGCCTGGAGGGACAATTGATAGCTAGCTCTAGACGTCCTGCTTTCAAACTGGACTTTCAGACAGGAATGTAACTGTCACAATTTCATATACAACTCCTTTCGTGTTCCACATGTTTTCTTTAGAAAGAATGGAATCCATGAATTTAATCTGACTGCATTAATTATGCAACTTCATGTTCTTCTTTAGTAAATGTTTGGAACAGTTTTTTTGTTCTTTGGTAATTTTATTGCTGTGCCGTAAAATTCTCTAGAATTAAAATTCCTCCTACTAAAATAAAATTGCTGGTAACTGGGCAGTCAAACATACAATTCTCTAGTGCCTGCTGTATTTTTTGTTTTAATTTCATTTCAAAATTCATAATCTTTTAGTCCTGTCTCAGTGGCCTATTAAAATATAAGAGGAGCTGCACTTTATTCTTTGTTTACTGTCTTTGAACCTTTGTATTTTTTGTAAGGCAACATGTAAAGAAAGCATGGTCTTACATTGCTAAATCACACAAGGAAGGAGGTCATTGTATATGATAAACCAATGTGTTTCTTTCGTAGTTTAGTCAATACATAAAAAGAACCCGTATTTTTAAAAGATGGTGAACATGAATGTTCCGTTGCAGGTGTTTTGGGATCACGTACAAGCTGTACTGATGTCCGAAAGTAGTTAATGGCTCTTTTGGTGTAAGTGTATCATTAGCACCGCCTCTCTTGGTTCTCTCTAGATTCTGCACCAGTGATGTTCGTGTACCCTAAAAGGGCATTCGCTTTATGCGGTGAATACAGTGGTTTCTGCGGCTACAGATTTAAAACCTCTCAACTAGCAAAAATTACCATATTCATAAGAAGGCGACTGGTGCAGGAGACAGAGGAATGCTTATAAAGCCAGGAGCATACTTATACTTTTTCACTTATCTCCTATAAAATTCTATATTTCTCTGCAGATTTCTTGCTGTAGAATTCCTGCACTCTATATTATATTTAATCTTTAAAGATACCAGACTCCCTAGGCAGTTGGTTTATTTTAGATTTGCAACTGTGAATAATTTTTCAAAATTCTATAGAACATCCGGGAGGCTCTTTGGAAACTGTAGAAAACCTCCCAGGGTGCTGCTAAATGTATATGGAGTGAGATGGACAATTACATGTTTTCCCCAATGTCGTATATGGATTAATACCACTTTCCCAGCTTGTGCAGGGTCTGTTTTGTAATTACTTTTTATGCCACTACAGCTTAAGAATGTTAGGTTAGAGCTCATCTAGTGCACACTCCAAATGGAATCAATGTCTAGTGAAATTAACGTTCTTAAATTAGTCCTTTTTAGGGTAATTTTCATAATAAATAAAATATGTATCAACATAGTAATATCCCAACTGGAAAAAATCTGAGACCGTGTTAGCTATGAGATGCCCTTTTTACGCTGTGGCTCGTCAGTGATTAGAGATGAAAAAGAGGAATTGAGGGCCTCTTTAAACACAGAGCTGGTAAGGTGGCAGCTTGTATTTCTCACATACCTAGGCCAATTTTTGAACCATAAGATGTTATGGGACAGGCTATGCAGTCTGTACTTAGAGACTGCATCATTCTTTGAGTACAGTTTGTGGAATTTGTTTCTCTTTCCTGGAAGAGATCTTGCCTGATTCAAGTCTTTATGAATTTGAAACCAAAAACAGCCAGTTGTCACCTGCTTGCTATAATTCCAGTATTTTTAGCAGACATGTTTAAAACAGGTTTTTTCACTTAGTTTGTCAGGTAGTAACAATGGTACTTGATGAACAGGTAAAAACTGAATTTTTAAATGAAAGTAAGTGGTCGCTTGCCTATGGTTTGTAGCACCAGAATGGAAGTTGATGGGACAGCTTTACCTGAAATACTAAATCCGGTCTAGAAATTGGATCACTTTAAACTTTTTTTTTTTTTTTTTTTAATAGAAGTAGGTTCTCAACCTTTCTTTTATTAAACATGTACATCAAAAATCACTGTTTATAATTTGAACAGTTGGAAGTTAAAGAATTCGGACTGTGAAAGTCCGTATGGCCCTAATGTTGTTCCTTTGTAAACACCCAGATCTCTACGGACATTCTCACTCTGAACTCTGATTCCTTGACCAGAATTCCCTTCCATTTGCAATGCTTTTCAATGGCGATTGCAGATCACCACCTGCTTGTGTTACAGCCATACCATTTTTATTGTGTTCAGAATCACGAATTGGGAGCTAGACTTTGCATGGAAAATGAAAAGAATAAATTAAGTTGGGAGGTTTCCAAAGTTAAGGAATTGGAACATGGATGTTACTATTATTCACCCACCCCTCCAGATAGGTGTTTGCACCTTTCACTATCATGTTAGGGTTTCCAGCTTTGCTGCTTCTGTATTCCATTTAATCAGAAGTTTTCCTTTGTACTTCCTATCCCTGTAAGAGATGCTCTTCTGCATTTCCAAATAATACAAATTGAGAACCTAGGGTTCTTGGTTAATACTGTTTTTATGAGAAACTGTGAATTGCTTATGATACAAAAATGGTGGCCAACGAGGTGCCCAAAGAAACTGGATCTTCCGGAATGCATTGTGAACCTATTGTCATAAAAATAGGGACTGACCAACCACTGTCTTGTATTTTTGAGTAAGAGGGATGTTGATAAAGGGAGTGGTGGGATTTGGGAGATGTAGTGGAGGCAGAAGTAGAGCAAAGCATTGATGCATGCCATACCTCTTGTTGGAAGCAAGATGATTTTGTCAAAATCATGTGCAACCTGGGCCTTTGGCTGTGTATTTTTGATTTTTTTAAATTGTATTAGGTATGTAATAAATAAAGTTAATCTTTGTGATAAAATAACATCGATTTATGGTCTTTTTGTTGTTTGTTACTGTGAATTCCTTTATGTATGTATGCATATTATATTTCTAGAGCGTGAGGCAGCGGAGCACTTTACATGGTCAAAGACGAGTATTAAGTCAGTGAGTGATAGAGATGGGTTGTGGAAGATTATTGAATTGTGATATGGTGCTCATGTCTCCATGTTCTAGTGTGCTGCTCGAACTCCTCCCTCTGTACATTCCTAACGTCAAACCATTGATGTGCTCGTGCCCGGCAAAACCTCACTTAATTGTCTGAACTTTCAACCTCCAGCAAAAGTTAACATGTGGATGGGCCGGATGCCTAAAACCCTAAAAGATTGTGGGGGTGTATACCGACCCCTCCAGGTTATGTTTTTATTAATTTGCCAAGGTGGTTAGTCGGAAGAGCGGGGGGGGTTTAAAGCCCCTAGACCGTCAGGGCTGCACGCCCTTAGTTGTTGGCCCATTGACCCCCTCGCCCATTCTCCAGGCCCCTTTATTAAGCTAATTCAAAAAAAAAATCCAGTGTGGATCTGACTCTCACGACAGCTCAGTCCCGGTGGGGAGCTACAGGATCAAGCGTGCAGCAGGGTGTGCATGCTTCTAGGGGGGGCATGCACAAGGCAAGGTCAGCCAGTGTTGCGGGTGTCCTTGATGCATACACACATGGGCCTGTTTGTGATACAAGGTGGTACCGAAACCTGGTTGCTGGAGGAGCAAGCGAGGAGCGACTGCAGACAACCACAATGGTTGAGTAGAGTAGAGTAGAGTGGAGTGAAGTATGCTCAAAGGGGTTCATCTAAATCCCTATATAGGATCTTTGGAACCTGATGGTTGGTGGAGGAGGTGGCAGCGGGAAGGCCAGGGAGGAAGGAGGTAAGTGACAACGTCTGTTGGTCCGTCGGCTGGGGCGTCACAGTGAATGGGATACAAAATATTTCCCTGGGGGATAATTGGCAGGAGCCTTAGGAATACTGCCTTAGACTACTGGGGAGTTCTCCATAAATGAAGATTTATACTTGGATATACACTTCTTTATGTCTCAGAGACTCGCCGCTCAATACTTCCTGTTAAAATAAGGTTCCTCTTCCACTTTTTTTGACACCTGTATATTTGGTTCAGGTTGCTGAATAGTGCTAGCTAGCTATTGATCGGACATTGACCTGTACTGTACAGTGCCTATACCTGTATCTGGCTCCTGCTCTGCCAGTAATTTGGTCTTTACCCCCTGCACCTCTCTGAAGCTGTTCCGTACAGGGCACAGGGAAGAGAGTTGTGGAGAGACCAGGAGGGTATTTTTGGGTGGTTCCTTCCTCTCTGGTCACCGGCTACTTGTGGCTTTTTTTGAGTTACTGACAATCTATTGACAATTTGACAATTTACTTATTAGTTACCTGAGTACATGTTCCCGGTTTGTCTTTGACATCCTGAATAGTGATTACAGTTCACTTGTTGTCTGCATGCAACAGAGTTTTAGCCTGTACAAAGTGTTAAATACTTTGCTATGAGGTCTCTAACAAGGTATCTGACTAGGAGTTGGAAAGATTGGCAGTAGAAAATCGGGTGCACTGTTGGAAAATAAAGAGGCTGGAATCTCCACAGCGTGGTAGGAATACTGCTCTCTAGAGTGGTAAATAAAAAAGAAATGGGCCTCAAGCCCAACCCCGTATGATTTACAAATAATTCAATCATAAAATACATAACAGCAATACATGCTCAGCAACAAGTGCCTAAAATCCATGTAGAAGAGGCCTGCCAGATAAATTAGAAAATCACCAAATTGGAAGCAGCAGGTTATGCCCCCATGTATCCTCAAAATTGTGATTTTCCTAAAGATCAAGCGGGAGGGTCAGAGCATAGATGTTGCCCCTCGATGGAGGTCTTAGTAAGGAGGAAGCTAGGGATAGTGATGAGCCCTGCACAGAATTAATTAATAAGGATATTCTTTACAATGACATTGAGGGGACCAGTGAAGCTTGCTTCTGTCCGAGGTAAAGGATGGACAAGAACATAAGGGCCTGGAGAATGTTTTTTTCAGTCTTCCAGAAGAACAGTTGTAGGAAGAAAGACCAAAACAAAAGATGTACCAAAAATGTCTTAAAAAGGAAGAATCTAAGAATAACGAAAAAGGCCAGGGGATTTATTAGGATACCATCCCAGCAAGGGAATGACGATAATTGTCCCATGGGTGAAGATAAGTTGAAGGACGTAAATTTGGACACTTATGAAGAGGTTATTTTCAAGACAATGTTAGTGGAAAGGCAGGAGGAAAATAAATCCTTTGGCACTTGTGTAAAAACAATTGGGCAAATGTAATGCCATTTGAAGACATGTCAAGGATATGTTAGCGGAAGTGTCAACTAATCTGTTGAAAAACAATACTCCTAGGCCTTGGGTTACCGTTAATCCCCCACTTGAGTCTGTAACTCAGAGAAAAGCAGAAGAGGAGTCCCAGGCAGGAAATTGAGGTGCCACCGTAATGATGTAGTGGATTATTTAGGAAAAGTGATGAATTATGGAAAGCAGGAAATCAACAATAGAATGTGGTTGATCGACTTTTTTTCTGACGGAGGTCTGGAATCGTTCTTAAACTTAACAAGAATTCTGACATTTTTGAGCATTTTCCCAAAAATATCAAAGATTACATCCAAAGATATATCCTTAGGTTTGATGACATGTGTAGCTGCAGATACACATGCTGTGCATTATCCTGCCATCTAGTGTTGGGCTTGGAGTGTTACAAGTTGTTTTTCTTCGAAGAAGTGTTTTCGAGTCACGAGACTGAGGGACTCCTCCCTTTTGGCTCCATTGCGCATGGGCGTCGACCCCATCTTAGATTGTTTTCTTTCCGCCATCGGGTTCGGACGTGTTCCTCTTTGCTCCATATTTCGAATCGGGAAAGTTAGATAATCATCGAAAAATCGACAGTATTGTTCGCGCTCGGTACCGGTTTAGTGTTAGGACATCGACACCGATAGAAGAAGCGCTCCGGCGGCCCTTCGGGGCTTCCACTCTTCAGCGGGGCCTGGTCAGCCCAACTGCGTCCATCATCGAAACTCATGGACCGGACCCCCTTCCGCTTCTGCCTGAATTGCCACGCCAAGTATCCTTATACAGACCAACACTTGGTCTGTAATCTGTGTCTATCACCAGAACACAGGGAGGATACTTGCGAGGCCTGTCGGGCATTTTGATCGAAAAAGACCCTACGCGATCGAAGAGCCAGAAGACTTCAAATGGCGTCGACACCGGCCGAACAGATAAACGTCGAGGAGGAAAGAATCTCCATTCAAGAATCGGACGACTCGGAAAGTGAGCTACCGACGGCACAACAAAAGACTGTGAGTAAAACTGCCCCTGCCAAGACTCACTCCAAAATCATAAAGGCCAAGGGGATGCCACCGTCAACAGGCCATGGCTTAACCCAAAAACACAGTGACCAACCATCGGCACCGAAAAAGGCCTCACAACAGCTGAAGACATCCGACTCCGGTCGAGATACCGGCTCCGAACCATCTCGGCACCGACACTTCGACACTCCCAAGGTGAAAAAGGTTTCCTCGGAGCAGAAAGACTGTTCCGAAACCTTCGGTGTTGAAAAAGGCAGCCTCGGAGCCAAAAATAGGTTCCTACACAGAAGAGCACGGACTTTCCAGCTAAATGCAAGAGCACAGATTTGAGCAGGAATTAAGTATGGGAGAACCAGACCATACTCAAAGGAGGCTGCACATCCAGAAAGAGAATGGTAAAATACAAACTCTTCCTCCTATTAAAATAAAAATAAAGCTAGCATTTCAGGAGTCGGAAATGCAGGCAAAGGTGGCAAGAGACAAAATACCACCACCACCAAGGTTTTCACCACAGCCTTCTCCACTGCATTCACCGCAGCTATCCCCAGTAACGACACCCCCAATGCAGTCACCAACACACACAGGGATGACACAGGATGACCCGGATGCATGGGACTTATATGATGCACCGGTCTCCGACAACAGTCCCGATTGTTACCCGGCAACGCCGTCACCTCCAGAGGACAGCACTGCATATATGCAGGTGTTATCAAGGGCAGCTCCTTTCCACAATGTAGCAATGCATGCGGAGCCAATAGAAGATGACTTCTTATTTAACACCCTGGCATCCACCCACAGCTCTTAGCAAAGTTTGCCAATGCTCCCAGGCATGCTCAAGCACGCAAAACAGGTGTTCCAGGACCCAGTGAAAGGCAGAGCTATCACGCCTAGGGTGGAGAAAAAATATATAAACCTCCCCCAACGGACCCTGTGTTTAGAACACAGCAACTGACACCAGATTCGGTGGCCGTGGGTGCCGCCAGAAAGAGGGCAAACTCCCAATCGTCAGGAGACGTACCACCGCCTGACAAGGAAAGTCCAAAGTTCGATGCTGCAGGCAAACGGGTGGCAGCACAGGCAGCCAATCAATGGCGGATTGCCAATTCACAGGCTCTACTGGCTCGCTACGACAGGGCACACTGGGACGAGATGCAACATATAATACAGCACTTGCCCAAGGAACACCAGAAACGTGCCCAACAGGTTGTTGAGGAAGGACAAGCAATTTCCAACAACCAAATAAGGTCTGCACTGGACTCGGCAGACACAGCAGCACGGACAGTGAACACTGCGGTAACCATTCGCAGGCATGCATGGTTACGGAGCTCAGGTTTTAAACCCGGAAATCCAGCAAGCTGTGTTAAATATGCCGTTTAACCAGGAACAATTGTTTGGGCCGGAGGTGGACACGGCAATCGAGAAACTAAAGAAGGACACAGACACGGCCAAGGCCATGGGCGTGCTCTACTCCCCACAAAGCAGAGGCACTTTTAAAAGACCACAGTTTAGAGGGGGTTTTGTACCCAAACCCCAGAGCCTTCCACCTCACAAGCCAGACCCACCTATCAGGGGCAGTACCAGAGAGGAGGGTCTCGAGGATCATACAGGGGTGCTCAATTCTCAAAAGCAAGGGGGAAATTCCAAAGCCCTAAAACAACTCAAACCAAACTGTGACTTCATTGTCACAAACCCCCAACACTTAACACCAGTGGGGGGATACTTACTGCATACTACCAAAACTGTACAAACATAACTAAGGACGCATGGGTCCTAGCCATTATCCATCATGGTTATTGCATAGAATTCATACATTTCCCACCAGATGTGCCCCCAAGAGCACACAATATGTCCAAACAACACTTAGACCTGTTACAGCTAGAAGTACAAGCATTGTTACAAAAACAACCAATAGAACTAGTACCCAACCATCAAAAAGGAACAGGTGTCTACTCCCTGTATTTCCTAATTCCAAAGAAAGACAAAACGTTGAGACCCATATTAGACCTCAGAACGCTGAATCTCTACATCAAATGACTTCCACATGGTAACATTTCAAGACGTGATTCCCTTGCTCAAAAAACAGGACTACATGTCAACGTTAGATCTCAAGGATGCATATTTCTACATACCCATTCATCCTTCTCACAGGAAATACTTAAGGTTTGTAATCCAGGGGGTGCATTACCAATTCAAGGTGTTACCATTCGGGATAAAAGCCCCAAGGGTATTCACAAAATGCCTTGCAGTAGTAGCCGCTCATATAAGGAGACAGCACATGCACGTATTCCCATACTTAGACAGTTGGTTAATAAAAACCAGCACTCAGCAACAGTGTCTTCTTCACACACAATACGTTATAAAAACTCTACACAAGCTAGGGTTTTCTATAAACTACCAAAAATCACATCTACAACCATCCCAGATAAAACAATACTTGGGAGCAACATTCAACACGCAAAAGACGATTGCCACTACAAGTCCGCAAAGGGTACAAGCATTCCAGAATATAATGTTAAGCATGCATCCAAACCAACACTACCAGGTGAAGTTTGTAATGAAACTTCTAGGCATGATGTCTTCATGCATAGCCATTGTCCCAAATGCAAGACTACACATGCGGCCCTTACAACAGTGCTTAGCAAGACAATGGACACAAGCACAGGGTCAACTCCAAGATCTAATGTTGATAGACCGCCAGACACACTTCTCGCTTCGATGATGGAACCCTATACATTTAAACCAAGGGCGGCCATTCCAAGACCCAGTGCCTCAATACGTGATCACAACGGATGCTTCCATGACGGGGTGGGGAGCACACCTCAACCAGCACAGTATACAGGGACAATGGGACATTCAACAAAAACAACTGCACACAAATCATCTAGAACTGTTGGCAGTGTTTCTAGCATTGAAAGCATTTCAACCACTGATAGCCCACAAACACATTCTTGTCAAAACAGACAACATGACAACAATGTATTACCTCAACAAACAAGGAGGGACACACTCGTCACAACTGTGTCTCTTAGCACAAACAAAATGTGGCATTGGGCGATTCCCAATCAAATTCGCCTAATAGCACAGTACATCCCAGGCATTCAAAACCAGTTAGCCGACAATCTCAGTCGAGATCACCAACAAACACACGAATGGGAAATTCATCCCCAGATCCTACAAGATTACTTTCGACGCTGGGGGAACACCAAAAATAGACCTATTCGCAACAAAAGAAAATGCGAAATGCCAAAACGTCGCATCCAGGTACCCACACCCTCAGTCCAAGGGCAATGCATCATGGATCAGTTGGTCAGGGATATTTGCATACGCTTTTCCCCCTCTCCCACTCATTCCTTATCTGATAAACAAACGGAGTCAAAACAAACCCAAACTAATACTCATAGCACCAACCTGGGCTCGCCAACCGTGGTACACAACACTGCTGGACCTAGCAGTAGTACCTCACGTCAAATTACCAAACAGGCCAGATCTGTTAACTCAACACAAACAACAGATCAGACAACCGAATCCAGCATCGCTCAATCTAGCAATCTGGCTCCTGAAGTCTTAGAATTTGGACACTTCGACCTTACACAAGAATGTATGGAGGTCATTAAATAAGCTAGGAAACCGACTACAAGACATTGTTATGCAAACAAATGGAAAAGGTTTGTTTACTACTGCCACAAAAATCAAATTTAACCACTACATGCTTCCGCAAAGGACATTGTAAGTTACTTATTACACTTACAAAAGTCTAAACTAGCATTCTCTTCTATTAAAATACATCTCACAGCAATATCTGAAGATTACACATTCAACATCGCTTTTTAGAATCCCAGTCATCAAAGCATTTATGGAGGGATTAAAAAGAATCATACCCCCAAGAACACCACCAGTACCTTCGTGGAGTCTTAATATTGTATTAACACGACTCATGGGACCACCATTTGAACCCAGGCATTCTTGTGAAATGCAATACTTAACTTGGAAGGTAGCCTTCCTAATAGCTATCACATCTCTTAGGAGAGTAAGTGAGATACAAGCATTCACTGTACAAGAACCCTTTATACAAGTACATAAACATAAAGTGGTTCTCAGTAAAAACCCCAAATTCTTACTGAAAGTTATATCACCATTCCACCTAAACCAAACAGTGGAACTCCCAGTCTTCTTTCCACAACCAGACTCAGTAGCCGAAAGAGCCTTACATACATTAGACATTAAAAGAGCACTGATGTATTACATTGACAGAACAAAACAGTTTCGCAAAATAAAACAATTGTTTGTAGCCTTCCAAAAACCTCATGGAGGAAATCCTATATCCAAACAAGGCATTGCCAGATGGATAGTGAAATGTATCCAAACTTGCTATATTAAAGCAAAAAGAGATCTACCTATTACATCCAGAGCACATTCCACTAGGAAAAAAGGCGCCACAATGGCTTTTCTAGAAAATATACCTATGACAGAAATTTGTAAGGCAGCCACATGGTCTACGCCTCATACATTCACAAAACATTACTGTGTAGATGTGTTAACAACACAACAAGCCACAGTAGGACAGGCTGTATTACGAACATTATTTCGAACAACTTCAACACCTACAGGCTAAGCCACCTCTTTTGGGGAGATTACTGCTTACTAGTCTATGCACAGCATGTGTATCTGCAGCTACACATGCCATCAAACAGAAAATGTCACTTACCCAGTGTACATCTGTTCGTGGCATGAGACGCTGCAGATTCACATGCGCCCTCCCACCTCCCCGGGAGCCTGCAGCCGTTATAAGTTGAATGAAAATTGTAAATTTGTAAATAAATACTATTTTAATACACATTATGTACATACATGCTTACTCCATTACATGGGCACATTGACTATATTCACAACTCCTACCTCACCCTCTGCGGGGAAAACAATCTAAGATGGAGTCGACGCCCTTGCGCAATGGAGCCGAAAGGGAGGAGTCCCTCGGTCTCGTGACTCGAAAAAACTTCTTCGAAGAAAAACAACTTGTAACACTCCGAGCCCAACACTAGATGGCAGGATAATGCACAGCATGTGAATCTGCAGCGTCTCATGCCACGAACAGATGTACACTGGGTAAGTGACATTTTCCTTACATTGCCTAAACATCATAATCATAGGCATAAAGGTCAAACTGCAGTGATACAGTTCAAATCGAGTCTAGTAGCTGAAATGGTCCTAGGCTCTGATGATCATCTACAACGCTCTGGTTATGACGCCTATGAAAACAATGAAAATATTGTCTAGAATTTAAATGATAACCAGAGGTATAAGGAAGATCAAGGTTATTTTTATCAAATAGAAAATGTCCCGATGATGGAAAATAACTGGACAGTTGTGAAACAAGTTATTGGGAAATGTAAGCAAATTGTGATGATAACTTGATCTGGAAAGACTACTACATGGGGATTGCAATAATAGTGGCTCATTGAAAATTGATGATTGGAATTGGATTATGATGGAAATAAACTCTGAAAACCAGATTTCTAAATGCCCACCGTGGAAAAGGCAGTGATGATGTGATACATTATGTCCTGGAATATTGCTTAGCTAGAAGGAATTGGCAATATTACTGTATTGTTACAGGAACCTTGGGAGTCAAGTGATGTGGTGATGAATGATTTTTTTTTATTTTGTATATATACTTTTAATGTAAATGTGTGTGGTGAAAGGGCAATTTGGTAGGGCATCAAGGGTGTTTTCTAGCATGAATATCCACAAAGGGACGTAAAGTCAAGGAGAATCTGTAAGGAGTTTACAGATGTTTAAAAAGTTTGAATATTGGTGTTGAATCAGAAGATCCCTTTTTAAACTATTGGAGAAAACAAAATATTGTTATAAATACATGTTTTCTGCCAAATACCCATCAGGATGAGCAAGCGCAACAATTGACTCTCCTCCTGGACAAGATAAATATAGCATATCCCAAGTGCACAATGTTGTTACTTGGGGACTTTAATGCCAAAAGATGTGGTGGAACTCTGCTCACATTCATTGTAAGAATGGTGTAGAATACCATGGTCAGTGAAAAATAAGAATAAAGCAAAATAGTTGGTGCAAAACCATGTAATCTTATACTGTGTCAGTCCAGTTAATAATATAGGGTTGGAATATGAAAGATTGATAAAAGATATTCACAAATTACCTGCTAAGTTTAGAAATACTAATAAAAAAAGAAAAGTCAAATCCGGGCCAGAGGGTGAATAATCGAAAGCAAAGATAGTTTTAAATAAGAAAATAAGGGGGGTAAATGAATTGGACACCAAGACCAGAAATAGGCAGATTAAGGGGTATAGCATAGACTTCGGAAAGAAAATAAGGAAGATTGGGAAGAGGAACCTTTATGGATAGACTTCATGTCAGCCCTCTGCAGTGGTAAAGCTATAATCTTTTGGAAAGTACTGGGTCAAAGCATTGGGGGCCGGAAAAAATCTTTTTTTTTGTTTTGTTTTTTGTATATTGGCTCCGTTGCTTTTCTCCATATATATAAATCAAATCCGATATCCTGGTGAATTTATGTCCCAGTTGTACATTTCCACCAAAACTAGGAGGGGAGCCAGTTTCACCAATACTTTATGCAGACAACACTATTTTGTTGGGACGTACACCATTAGGCCTTCAGAAGCAGTTGGATGCTTTTACAACCTACTACCTAGTTAATGATTTAAAAAATAATATTGCAATGTAAGAAAGTGGGTGTGCTGTATGACAGGACTGGAGCCTTATCCTGCAGTACACTCACATTTATCTGCTTGGGTCAAGTCCTAGTTATTTACTTAACCTTCAGCTCAACACTTTGTAGCTATGACACAGAACAGCAACGCTTAGCAAAGGAACGGTGTGTAAAGCATTTAACAACAATTTATAACAATATAACAACTTTTTATGAATTTTTAGTTTTTGATGACTAGAATCCACCAAAGAAATCCGGAGATGTGGATTTTTAAAGCATTTAAACACTTTGACATCAAGCACAAACCAGCATTGTCAAGTCAAAACTTTGAAAACTTTGTATTACTAAGTTCAACGACTCCGAGCCCGCTTGGGTAACCAGATCCGACAGGATAGAGGTCTAGGAGTCTCAGAAGGAATCTTTGGACAGTTACCTGGCCACCATAGCGTTTCTAAAGTTAGTTCCAAACTTTACCCAATATTGGCCATTGACTTCTGTGGAGTGGTCCAAATGCCGAGGGATTCAGGCTTAAAGATGCTCAATGGATACTCCAGATGCTGTGCGGTCCACATGGGTGAAGTCCGATAGAGTCCTCGGTTCACAGATGAATGGGGGCAACTCCAGCCACAGATCACTGGGTCCCACGAAGTCCTCTATGCAGGGGTCAAAAGGCTGAAGATGCAGACCTTTCACTCTTGCAGCACAGCAGTCCTGGTGCAAACCTTTGGTGGGGGCTAGTCTCCCTTGGGTGGACAAATCTGGTTATAACCAACACAACCAGGTCCAGCATACTCAGGTGCCACTTCTGGCAATTCCCAAATTGCCCATTGAAATGACCGTTGCCTGATAGTGGCAAAACAGCTACAATGTCTACAAGAGATGCAGTTTGGGCTCTTCCAGGTTTAATGTCCCCAGTGCCATTCTGGGGGGACAGACAACTTGACTCTTTGGGTCTCGGTTTCGGATTGGAGCTGGGGATCAAATGTTCCCCCAAGCCAAGCGTGCAGAACAGGGTCCAAACTCTGCTAGCCCAAAGTACAGCAGGTGCAGTTGCTTCGGTGTTGCAGCCTCTCTTTGTGCGCTTCCAATGGGTGCAAAGTTGTCTTCTTTTCTTAGTCTAAATCCAGTGAGTACTAAAGTCTTGGATGTCCGGGGTGCCCATTATATCCCAGTAAAGTGCCCTGAGGGGACAATGCGGTCAGCAGCCAGTGGTCTAGTAGGTCCCCTCCTATCTGGTGACACAGTTCCGGTGATGTGTGGCATCTGGCTATCCCAGAGCGCATCTTCCACGACACAACCAACATGGCAGAAGTCTTCTTCAAGTGGGAGGACCTTTGCAGGCCACCCCTAGGGGTGTGGCTACCATGGGCTGCATACCCACAGAAAACTGATTCTGAACCAGTTTTCTTTTTTTTTTGGCTCTAACTTATCTAGGGGAAGCAAAAGGTTTCCTGTGTGGGAGTGTTGTCACAGCATCCCTTCAAAGGCAGCATCAACTTTGATGCATGACTTTTGGGCTACCATGCTTTGCAACCTACCCTGTGGGAGTGGGTCACACCTACAGTGCAGCAACAACCATCGTTTGCAGTCTTGAAGTCGTTAACACGTCTCCCTAGGCAGTCAGAGACATGTCTTAATCGCAGTGCCTCTGTAAAGTCATTGGACCAACTGGGTCAAAGAGTGGCAACTTTCACAACAGTGGCCAGCATTAAATTGGACAATTAATGTTGACTGCACCATTGAGTCACATTTAATGTCCCCTTTAAGTTGATACCTTGCTTGGCATAGTTAGCCTTTGTCAGAAGTTTGGAGTGCCAACCGTTAATCCTGCAATTATCTTCACTGTCCTCAGAAAACACCAACACTTTAGGGCTTTGCTGTATAGACATATACTAGTGGGTTGTTATACTAGATATCTATGAATCCCTGCTCTCATCTTATCACACTTATCTACCCATCATCTTATATCATGTCTCTATTAAACTATCCTCCATTCCCACTCTGACTCATCTCAAATCCTTTCTACTACTTTCATCTCCTAAATAACTCTGCCTACGCTCTTCCCTCCGCTTCCACATCTAACTCACCAAACCTCACTCTACTACCATGACCTCCCACACAACTGTACTAAATTCTCTCTCATTTATCTCACCCTTCTACTATGATCTCCCTAACCCTTCCACAGACGCTTCCCTCCTCCATCCCCCTTTACTCATCCCAAGCCTCTGGGTTGAGTAAATGAGGGATATACTCACAATTAACACTTCTGGATTTCTTTCCTCCGCCACCCCTCCATTACTCCAGTCAATCTAACTAGCAAACTCTCATATCCGCAGCTCAAATTAACTCATAATAATACTGAAACTGTACTCATATTTCCCAATACTAATCCATCACTAATTCTTGTTGGGTTCCAGAGTAGCGTGCTACTCACCGAAAAGCACTTCGACGCCTCGTCAAGGGTAGTAAGCGCTATATAAATACTATTACAATACAATATCAAAAATATATGCCTCTCTTAAAAATATACGACTGCTTGCCTTAGGGCTTCATAGGCCTGCCTTAGAGAAGATATATATATATGTATATATGTTCGATGGCATGTGTAGCTGCAGATACACATGCTGTGCACTGTTCCTGCTATCTAGTGTTGGGCTCGGAGGGATACAAGTTGTTTTTCTTCGAAGAAGTCTTTTCGAGTCACAGGACCGAGTGACTCCTCCCTTTCGGCTCCATTGCGCATGGGCGTCGACTCCATCTTAGATTGTTTTCTTTCCGCCATCGGGTTTGGACGTGTTCCTCTTCGCTCCGTATTTCGAATCGGGAAACTTAGAAAAGAATCGAAAATTTGTCGGTATTGTTTATGTTCGGTACCGGTTTAGTTTTATCGTATCGGCACCGACATCAAAACCGCTTCGGCGGCCCTTCGGGGCTTCCGCTCATCACCAAGGCCTGGTCGGCCCAACCACACCCGTCGTCGAACCCTAATGGACCGAACCCCCTTCCGTTTCTGTCCTAAGTGTCACGCAAAGTATCCTTATACAGACCAGCACCGGGTCTGTAACCTGTGTTTGTCACCCGAACACAGAGATGATACTTGTGAAGCTTGCCGAGCGTTTCGATCCAAGAAGACCTTAAGGGATCGAGGCGCAAGACGACTACAAATGGCGTCGAAGCCAAACCAACATCTCGACGTCGAGGAAGAAGAGATGAGAATTTCCATCTAAGAATCGGACTCTGATAAATCCGACGGTGATCGACCTTCTACGGCGTGGCAAACAGTGAGTACACCTGCCCCGTCCCACACCCAGGGTCACACCAAAAAACCCAAGGCCACGGGGACGCCACTGCCAGAAGGCCATGGCTCAACCCACAGAAAAGAAGGTGACCAAGTAACATCGGCACCGAAAAAGGCCAAAGATTTGCCGAAGACTTCAGATTCCGGTCGAGAATCCGGCACCAAAAAAAGTCGACATCGAGTAATGGAGTCGGGCAAGCCGCGAAAGAGCTGATCAGAACCGAAAAAGACAATTTAGATGGGAATTTAGATACCGAAAAAAACGGCTTCAGAGCCGAAACGTTCTTCCTACACTGAAGAGCAAGGTCTTTCTC
The DNA here is from genome assembly GCF_031143425.1 of Pleurodeles waltl. NCBI lineage: Eukaryota > Metazoa > Chordata > Amphibia > Caudata > Salamandridae > Pleurodeles > Pleurodeles waltl. Next base: position 695,674,700 of record NC_090450.1, read on the forward strand.
TGCAGCTCAAAGAAAGACACAGATTTGAGCAGGAACTGGATTTAGAAGACCATGACCAAACACACCAAAGGTTACAAATCCAGAAGGACATGGGGAAGATACAAACCATCCCTCCACTCAAGTCAAAAAGAAAACTGGCTTTTCAAGAGACAGAGATGCAACTGAAAGCCAAAGTGGTTAGAGAAAAGTCACCACTGCCACAGTTCTCACCATAAACATCCCCACTGCAATTGTCACCAGTGGGTACACTGATCGCGCAGTCACCCACACACACTGGGATGACTCAAGATGATGCGGATCCCTGGGATCTATATGACCCACCTATATCGGACAACAGCCCAGAGACTTATCCAACCAAGCCTTCACCACCAGAGGACAGTACAGCATACACACAGGTACTAGCCAGAGCAGCTACGTTCCATAACGTAACAATGCACTCAGAACCGGTGGAGGATGACTTTCTGTTCAACACTCTGACATCCACGCATGCTTCCTACCAAAGTTTGCCAATGTTACCGGGCATGCTTAAATACGCACAACAGGTCTTCCAAGAACCTGTAAAAAAGAGAGCCATCATGCCAAGGGTCGAAAAGAAATATAAACCGCCCCGTCAGACCCGGTGTTTATTACTCAACAGCTCCCTCCGGACTCAGTGGTTGTGGGGGCTGCAAGAAAAAGGGCTAATTCACAATCAGCAGGGGATGCGCCACCCCCTGATAAGGAGGAAAATTCGACGCGGCGGGGAAAAGTGGCATCGCATGCAGCCAATCAGTGGAGAATTGCAAACTCACAAGCCCTACTTGCCCACTATGAAGGGGCGCACTGGGACGAAATGCAAGACATAATCCAGCATTTGCCCAAAGAACACCAAAAACATGCTCAACAAGTGGTCGAAGAGGGACAGGCCATATCAAATAACCAAATCCGGTCTGCCCTAGACTCTGCTGATACAGCAGCACGGACTGTCAACACAGCAGTGACTATTCGAAGGCATGCATGGCTGCGAAGTTCTGGATTTAAGCCAGAAATACAACAGGCGGTATTGAATATGCCGTTTAATCAACAGCAGTTATTTGGTCCGGAAGTGGATACCGCGATCGAGAAAAGGAAAAAAGATACGGACACGACCAAAGCCATGGGCGCGCTCTACTCCTCACAATACAGGGGAACATTTAGGAAACCACAGTTTAGGGGGGGGGGTTAGACAACAGCCATCAGAACCACCTACCAATCTCAGTCCCAGAGAGGGGGGTTTTGTGGTTCCTACAGAGGACACTTCCCAAGAGGAAGAGGGAAATTCCAGCCCTCCAAACCAAGCCCTAGCAAACAGTGACTTCAATGTCACACTTCCCCGACACTTATCACCGGTGGGGGGAGGCTAACCAAATACAACCACAATTGGACACACATTACCACAGACACTTGGGTCCTATCAATTATCCAACATGGTTATTGCATAGAGTTCACAACATTCCCTCCAGATATTCCACCAAAACCGTACAGATTTTTTCTACAACACTTAGACCTGTTACAAATAGAGGTCCAACCACTGCTACAAAAACAAGCAATAGAGCTAGTACCCTATCACCAAAAAGGGACAGGCGTTTTCTCCCTGTATTTCCTTATCCCAAAAAAAGACAAAACGTTACGGCCTATCTTAGATCTCAGAACAATGAATCTCTTCATCAGATCATTTCCACTTGGTAACACTTCAGGACGTAGTTGCATAACTAAAACAAGGGGAATACAAGGATGCGTATTTTCACATACCCATCCATCCATCTCACAGGAAATACCTCAGGTTTGTAATACAAGGCAAACATTACCAATTCAAAGTGTTGCAGTTTGGAATAACAGCCCCCAGGGTATTTACAAAATACCTAGCTGTAGTAGCAGCTCATATAAGAAGACAACATGCACGTATTCCCATATCTGGACGATTGGCTAATAAAAGCCAACACTCAACAACAATGTCACGTTCACACGCAATACGTAATCGATACTCTACACAAACTAGGGTTTTCTATTAATTACCAAAAATCTTGTTTACAGCCATCCCAAATACAACAATATTTGGGAGCAACACTCAACACACAAAGGGCAACTGCCACTCCAAGTCCACAAAGGGTGCAGTTGTTTCAAAATATAAAATCAAACATTCAACCAAACCAAAAATACACTGTCAGGTTTGTGGTGAAACTATTAGGCATGATGTCCTCATGCATAGCTATTGTCCCAAACGCAAGGCTACACATGCAGCCCTTACAACAGTGCCTAGCAAAACAATGGACGCAAGCACAGGGTCAACTCCAAGATCTAGTGTTGATAGACCGCCAAACAGACTCTTTGCTTCAATGGTGGAACCAGGTAAATTTAAACAAAGGGCGGCCTTTCCAAGACCCAGTGCCTCAAGTCATTCTCACAACAGACTCATCCATGATTGGGTGGGGAACACACCTCAACAATCACAGCATACAAGGTCAGTGGGACAATCAGCAAAAACAAATGCACATAAATCACTTAGAACTGTTAGCAGTCTTTCTAGCAATAAAGGCCTTTCAGCCCCTTCTAGCCCACAAACACATTCTTGTCAAAACAGACAATATGACAACAATGTATTATCTAAACAAACAGGGGGGGACACACTCGTCACAGCTGGGTCTCTTAGCACAAAAAATTTGGCATTGGGCAATTTACAACATTCGCCTAATAGCACAATATATACCAGGCATTCACAATCAGTTAGCCGACGATCTGTCAAGATCACCAACAAATTCACGAGTGGGAAATACATCCCCAGATCCTACAATATCACTTCCACCACTGGGGGACAGCAAACATAGATCTGTTTGCTACAAAAGAAAACGCAAAATGGCAAAACTTCACGTCCAGATACCCACACCCTCAGTCCAAGGGCAATGCTCTATGGATCAGCTGGTCAGGGATATTTGCTTACGCTTTTCCCCCCTCTCCCGCTCATTCCTTATCTGGTCAACAAACTGAGTCAAAACAAACTCAAACTAATACTCTAGCACCAACTTGGGCACGCCAACCCTGGTACACAACACTGTTGGACCTATCTGTGGTACCCCACATCAAACTACCAAACAGACCAGATCTGTTAACTCAACACAACCAACAGATCAGACACCCGAATCCAGCATCGCTCAACCTAGCAATCTGGCTCTTGAAGTCTTAGAATTTGGATACCTAAACCTTTCTAAAGAGTGTATGGAAGTCATTAAACAAGCAAGAAAACCCACAACAAGACTTTGGTACACTAACAAATGGAAAAGGTTTGTTTGCTATTGCCAGGCTCATCAAATTATGCCATTAAACGCCTCCACACAAAACATTGTAAGTTATTTACTACACTTACAAAAGTCCAATCTGGTCTTCTCTTCCATTAAAATACATCTCACTGCAATATCTGCTTATTTGCAGATTAAACATTCAAAGTCACTTTTTAGAATCCCCGTTATTTAAGCCTTTATGGAAGGACTAAAAATAATCATATCCCCAAGGACACCACCAGTACCTTCGTGGAATCTTAATATTGTATTAACACGCCTCATGGGCCCACCATTTGAACCCATGCATTCTTGTCAAATACAATTTTTGACTTGGAAAGTAGCTTTTCTAATAGCTATCACTTCACTTTGAAGAGTTAGCGAAATACAGGCGTTTACTATTCAAGAACCATTTATACAAATACATAAACATAAAGTGGTTCTCAGGACAAATCCACACCGTTTCATCTAAACCAAACTGTGAAACTCCCAGTCTTATTTCCGCAGCCAGACTCAGTAGCAGAAAGGGCATTACATACATTAGACATAAAAGGAGCACTAATGTATTACATTGACAGAACAAAACAATTTCGTAAAACAAAACAATTGTTTGTAGCTTTCCAAAAACCACATGCAGGTAACCCTATATCCAAACAAGGCATTGCCAGATGGATAGTTAAATGCATTCAGACTTGCTACCTTAAAGCTAAAAGAGAATTACCCATTACTACAAGGGCACACTCCACTAGAAAGAAAGGCGCCACAACGGCTTTTCTTGGTAATATACCAATGACAGAAATTCGTAAAGCAGCCACCTGGTCTACGCCCCATACATTTACTAAGCATTACTGTGTAGATGTGTTGGCAACACAACAAGCCACAGTAGGACAGGCTGTACTAAGAACAATATTTCAGACAACTTCAACTCCTACAGGCTAACCACCGCTTTTGGGGAGATCACTGCTTTGTATTCTATGCACAGCATGTGTATCTGCAACTACACATGCCATTGAACGGAAAATGTCACTTACCCAGTGTACATCTGTTCGTGGCATGTTGCGCTGGAATTCACATGTGCCCTCCCACCTCCCCGGGAGCCTGTAGCTGTTTTAGTTGCATTAAAATTGTAAATATGTAAATAATTTTGACTTTACTACACACTATGTACATACACATTTACTCCATTGCATGGGCACCTCTAGTATTCTTACTTTAACAACTCCTACCTCACCCTCTGCGGGGAAAACAATCTAAGATGGAGTCGACGCCCATGCGCAATGGAGCCAAAAGGGAGGAGTCCCGTGACTCGAAAAGACTTCTTCGAAGAAAAACAACTTGTAACACTCAGAGCCCAACACTAGATGGCAGGAACAGTGCACAGCATGTGAATCTGCAGCGCAACATGCCACGAACAGATGTACACTGGGTAAGTGACATTTTCCATATATATATATATATATATATATATATATATATATATATATATATATATAACCAGAGAGAGAGAGCGGGCGCGCTAAGGGACTAGTGCACTTTGCCATTAAAGGTAATGGCAAAGTCGAGTGTGCAGTGCATGCACAGCCTTTTCAGTCTACAGTGGCAGCTGAAAGCCTTACATGCCCTGGAAACCTCTGTGCCGTATACTGGGGCCTGTGGAAGGTAGTCAGCACATGCCCAATTGGGGACACCCAATTAAACATACCATTTTGAAAAGGAAAGAACACTGTCACTGAGGTCTGGTCAGCAGGCCTCAGTGCACTCTCAGTCGAAAACCAGTAGCTAATAGTCCAAAATTGGGAGAAAAGGTGGGGGAAACCTGCAAAGAGCCTGTTTTCTTACATGCAAAAACAAAAGTAATGATATTTTCAAAAGCAAAATCTGTTAATGGTTTATCACATCCAATGAACTAGAGGTCTTAAAGGAAAATAAATATTATATATATTTACAAAGATAATCCTAACCCTAATACTCATATGGCATCCCAGGATCATAGGGTGAAGGTCCTTGTCGAGTCTTTAAGGAATTTGGACTCTGCTCTGGGTCACAAGTCTTTTGAGGTACTAAGAGAAATGTACACCCTAAAAAAAGTGAGCTTATTGCTTTCCGGCACTAAAATCATGGTGGAAACCGATATATTACACCTGCAATCAATAGAAATGGTCATTTGGAAAAACTGGCTGAACCTGCCAAAAGCTCAATTAAAAGTGTGCTTAGACTGGAATTAGGTCTTGTTAACATCAAACAAAGATACTCGCAGATAATTTTAAACCGTAGTGTGAAATTATGGCCATCATAAATGGGTTAATTTAGGTATCTGTTAAAATGCCTGTTACACATGAGGTATGCAACCTGTTGGAATATGAACTTATGTAATGTCTTGCAGGCTGTGAAATTGTCTTCAGCTTTTACCCCAACAAATATCAGTTCTGTTACTAAAATAGGATAAAAAATATGCTAAAACAAACACTCTGCAAGCGGATATTACAGATGTCCGGTTGTACGATAATTATACACAGATTATAAAGGCAATTTACAACAGTTTTTAAATGATATAAAAGCAGAAAATACTCGACATTGGATGCAGAAGATGAGAATAGTTCAAGTGCCATCATTTATAGTGGAGACAGGTCCTGGCAAGCTCTAACATGGACCACTAAATAGAGGACCTCTGTTCATGTTGTGCACAGTGCACGTTAACACTATGCCATGCTTTATTATTTTTTGCAGCTTTTAAAATCTAAAGAAAGAAAATAATATTACCAGTTTTTAGAGAGCTTCAGATACTACACACTCAAGGTGTTTTTAATATTGGAATGTAGCAATATCAAGCTATGCTACAGGGTGGGAAAAGTTTAGAGATGGTAAACAATAGGTTGAGCAAAGAAGTTAAATTTCAATTACACTACTAGTGCCAGTGGTGATAAATAATAGAATATTTGACAGAAATCCTGCTGTATTTTAATTGTTTTAATGGTATACTAGTACGAGTCTTCTATTGATGTTGTTATGATCCTGATGAACTTAAACTGTATTTTGATTATTTACTTTATCATATATACAAGGTCTCTTTATACTAAGGGAAGCAATGGGTAGTTTATTGCGGCAGAGGGATGGGAATGTTAGATTAATTATGCAGGTGTGGTCTTATTTGATTATATGCTAGAGTACATGTGAGGTTTGGGTGCATTGTTTGGCTCAAATCGAACAAATGCAGCTATTGTGTTCTTTAAAGAGATGTGTATTAAACCGTTTCCTAGATTGGAGCAGTGTTCGGGTGGTCCTGAGTGACACAGGATTATGTTCCAAATCCTAGCTGCATACATGCAACAGGCTTACTGTCTTTTTCTTTTTCACACTTCTCACTCCGCAGTCTGATATTGTCCTGGTCGCAGGTGTGCTAAGAACCACTAGAAATGAGCTCACCTGCAAGAAAAGCAGTGGTACTGTTTGTGATGTTTTCTTTATTAAAAAAAAATGTTTTGGGTTTAATAGTTTCTTGCATTACAAATGGACAAACCTCTCATTTAAAAATGGTCAGACGAACAAGAATGACATGAGAATGTTTATGGTTTATGTTTGAATTGCACATCACCTGGCAGTCAATAACACTCCAGTTACAGCAACGTTGATACTTGAACATTAAATTGGACAGCTATAGTGGTACCTGCACCTTTCATAATTTTAGACTCAGAGTCTTAAATATGGTAGTAGCCCACCTCCATGAGTCTGCTGTCTACAGCACAAATATAGATCAATGGAAATGCAACTTCGAATTTTATCAATTGGATATAATCCTTTGTTCAGACCTTGCAGTACTTAGCGATTAATATTCATATTTGAGGAGATGTCCAAATGATCAAAAGAGTTGAGTGTTTCTTTTCACAATAAAAAAGAATCCTTTATTTATTCAACATGTCAATTATTCTTGATGCACAGAACAGCCACCAGAGCTTCACCAGAGCCACAGTAGCTTAATGAATGGTCTCAATATTCTCCTTCATAAATGCTATTAAACTTAGTAGTGACCATCCTATGTTATATTACCAATTGTAAGGAGCACATGTGCAATCATATTTCTCAGAAGCCAACATGATCCAAACAGTCATTCGGGTTATTTCAACTTAAATTCTAATAGTGACTCACATGGTTTCTTCACCAGGAACAAGATTGCACCCACTTCCTCTTACCTGTCAGGATTCGTGGATCATCTTTAGGTATAATAGTCTGGATCTCTACTTTTTTTTTTCTCAGTTCATTTCTCTGTAAAGGCATATCTTCCTTATCTTTTGCAGCGGGACAGAATCCCAAATTGCTGACTAAATGGCGAAGAGACAACTCTGAAGAAGGATTTTGAAGTAATAGAGCGTATATACAACCTTGGAAATACTAGAACAGGTGAGACCTAAACTGCTATGTAGGCACTCACGTACACTTCTCTGAAGAGACAATGAAATATTACTTTTTGCAGATACCTTTTGATATAGGTACATGTGTTTATTGGTTGGTAAGACACTAGTGATAAATGAAAGATATTTGGGTTATAAATCATGGAGCATCCGGCAGTATTGCTCATAGTTTTACCTTGGTACCAGGGGGATTACAGCACTGGATTTTGTGTATTATCCATCCAGAGGCAAATTGACAAAGCCTTTTTACATTACAGATGGCAACCTTGTTTGAGGCAGTAAGGTGATCACTGCTGGTAACCTTGCATAGTGTGGCCACTAATGTAATATTGTCTTGTATGCTCACTATTACAACAGTAGTTCAGGATTATATTAATTGTGCATAAGTAGCTCTTATTACAGAAAAGGTTGGAGAACCATTGGGTAGATGCTGCCTCATAATAATATTTCTTTTTATAGTCTAAGAAAGAAGCACAGTGCAGTATATACAGAACAATCGCCCTTTTCTGTCATCTTGTTCTTGGCCTCATGGCTGCCCTCCGGGTAGCTCAGTTGTCTTTGCATTTAGGGGGTCATTCTAACCCTGGCGGTAAAAACCGCCAGGGCGAACGACCGCGGTAGCACCGCCAACAGGCTGGCGGTGCACCGCTGGGCATTCTGACCGCGGCGGTTCAGCCGCGGCCAGAAACGGAAAGTCGGCGGTGTCCCGCCGACTTTCCGCTGCCGTTGAGAATCCTCCATGGCGGCGGAGCACGCTCCGCCGCCATGGGGATTCTGAAACCCCCTACCGCCATCCCGTTCCCGGCGGTTCACCCGCCGGGAACAGGATGGCGGTAGGGGGTGCCGCGGGGCCCCTGGGGGCCCCTGCAGTGCCCACGCCAATGGCATGGGCACTGCAGGGGCCCCCGTAAGAGGGCCCCAAAAAGGATTTCAGTGTCTGCCTAGCAGACACTGAAATTTGCGACGGGTGCAACTGCACCCGTCGCACCTTCCCACTCCGCCGGCTCAATTCTGAGCCGGCGTCCTCGTGGGAAGGGTGTTTCCCGCTGGGCTGGCGGGCGGACTTTCGGCGGTCGCCCGCCAGCCCAGTGGGAAACCCAGAATGACCGCCGCGGTCTTTTGACCGCGGTACGGTCTTCTGGCGGTTCCCGCCTGGCGGGTGGCTACCGCCGCCCGCCAGGGTCAGAATGACCCCCTTAATCTTTAAGAACTTACTTTCCATGCCGTTCCCCTGCCTCATGTGGGACGCAGTGACTTTGCTATTTTCTTCAGGGTTTATGATTGTTAATAAGGATCCCCGAAAGAAATGTTACCTGTAATTCAACTTCCCTAACAACACTGCCTTCTCCCCAGAAGACCTAACAAAATAAAAGCAGAGTTTCAGGATAGAATGCTCCTACCTTTAGTCATCAATCAACTTTAAATATAAGCTAACTGTCGGCATGAGACACACTAGAGTTGTAGCGGCCCTAGGAGTCTGCTACATTGCTGCTCTTGATGGCTTTAAAATTTGGACTTATACAGATATCCCAATTAAACATTTAAGGGTGTAAATAATACATGCCTGTAGATAGCATATATCCTCTCCCAAAGCATTTACTATCTGTTAAATTGTTCTGGGATACCACATGTGGATGTGGACATTCAGTGTATACAGGTTAAATGAAGATACCCATAATAAAGAATTGTAGAAAAGGTAAGTAACTTTTCATTCTCTGATATCATTAAGAAACCAACATTATATAAAAATCCTTAAACTTCAGTTCAGTTGAAGAGACCCCATGTTTACAATTCAAAACCTAAAAGCACTGAATTCCAATAATGACCATCTCTCATGACCCCACAAATAATGTCTCAGGTGACCTTTCATTACCGGTTAACAGTACTACAATTCGATTAAAATCTGGACCAAGTGTTATTTATACAATGTCAGTAGCAGTGGCCTATCGCTGCACTGAAGCGGTCTGTGGCTACATATGCCTTGGCTATGAGCAGCATCAGAGAGATTCAAATATGAACATGAAGACATTGTGCACATATTCACATTGGATTCACCATGAAACAAAAGAAGTCGAAAGCATTGCCTCAAAACAGAAGCAGTTTATGAAGGCTGAGATAGACATTATTTGGGCACTAGTTTTCCCTGTGATGGAGATCTGACATTGCACATCAATGTTTCCCTTTCTGGTCGATGACTTCCACTTTGTGCTTTTAGCCCATTGCATCCTGACTGCAGGAAACGTGAATGGGTAACTCTAGGCTCTTTGGGGTTCGTGCCCTGTCCCCTTTTGTGGTTTCAAATTATGGTGCATACACTTTGGATTGGCTAGGTAGTTGCTAAGCCAGCTTTTCTCCTGGTTGGCTGCTTGCTAAGCATCTAGTAGCAGCTATTACTTGGGAACGATTGGCGTTTGTATAGCACTTACTGCCCCATATCAGGCACTGAAGCACTTTCTGGATGAAAACCACAATACTCATTGATATTTTGCCAGTCATAGAAGGTTAGGATGTTATTTCAGTTTATAAGCACACATTGGAAACTGTTTTCTCACATTTGTATGAGCAGTTAGTAACACTGATATATGGAGGTCAGTTAAGTCTGCATACACGCTAATCTCAGTTTTAAGAACATTGTTAGGGACACGCTTTCTAGATGAGTAGCATGCTACCGATAGTTCCCATTATTAGCAGTTAGTTACATAGGGGATTATCTATGCTTTTCCAGTTAAGCGGCGTGGGATATAAACACGTTTTTTCGCAAGTTTAGGAATTGTTATTTATGGAGGTGGGTTAAATGTGAAGGGGGGTAGATCCTATGGCTAGTAACATTGATATGGATGGTATTTAGTCAAAGCTATTAGTATTATTACTATTATTTTTTAATATTATGGTTGTCAAACTAACCCATGCCCAGTTCTTACCACATTATTTGGTGAGATTACTGTCAGATAACCATGGTGGTGGGCCTTCATCAAGAGGTATGTGTAGGAAGTTGGCTCTGTATGCACTATTTCAAAGTAAGGAATAGCATGCACAGAGTCCAAGGGTTCCCCTTGGAGGTAAGATAGTGGCAAAAAGAGATAATACTAATGCTCTATTTTGTGGTAGTGTGGTCGAGCAGTAGGCTTATCAAAGGAGTAGTGTTAAGCATTTGTTGTACATACACACAGGCAATAAATGAGGAACACACACTCAGAGACAAATCCAGCCAATAGGTTTTGTTATAGAAAAATATATTTTCTTAGTTTATTTTAAGAACCACAGGTTCAAATTCTACATGTAATATCTCATTTGAAAGGTATTGCAGGTAAGTACTTTAGGAACCTTGAATCATTACATTAGCATGTATACTTTTTACATAAAACACAATAAGCTGTTTTAAAAGTGGACACAGTGCAATTTTCACAGTTCCTGGGGGAGGTAAGTTTTTGTTAGTTTTGTCAGGTAAGTAAATCACTTACAAGTCTCAGGTTTGGGTCCAAGGTAGCCCACCGTTGGGGGTTCAGAGCAACCCCAAAGTTACCACACCAGCAGCTCAGGGCCGGTCAGGTGCAGAGGTCAAAGAGGTGCCCAAAACGCATAGGCTGCAATGGAGAGAAGGGGGTGCCCCGGTTCCGGTCTGCCAGCAGGTAAGTACCCGCGTCTTCGGAGGGCAGACCAGGGGGGTTTTGTAGGGCACCGGGGGGGACACAAGTTCACACAAAAAGTACACCCTCAGCGGCACTGGGGCAGCCGGGTGCAGTGTAGAAACAAGCGTCGGGTTTTCAATGTAAATCAACGAGAGATCAAGGGATCTCTTCAGCGTTGCAGGCAGGCAAGGGGGGGGCTCCTCGGGGTAGCCACCACCTGGGCAAGGGAGAGGGCCTCCTGGGGGTCACTCCTGCACAGGAGTTCCGTTCCTTTCGGTGCTGGGGGCTGCGGGTGCAGAGTCTTTTCCAGCCGTCGGGAAATGGAGTTCAGGCAGTCGCGGTCAGGGGGAGCCTCGGGATTCCCTCTGCAGGCGTCGCTGTGGGGGCTCAGGGGGGACAACTTTGGTTACTCACGGTCTCGGAGTCGCCGGAGGGTCCTCCCTGAGGTGTTGGTTCTCCACCAGTCGAGTCGGGGTCGCCGGGTGCAGTGTTGCAAGTCTCACGCTTCTTGCGGGGAGTTGCAGGGGTCTTTAAGTCTGCTCCTTGAAACAAAGTTGCAGTTCTTTTGGAGCAGGGCCGCTGTCCTCAGGAGTTCCTTGTTTTGCTTGAAGCAGGGCAGTCCTCTGAGGATTCAGAGGTCGCTGGTCCTTTTGAAAGCGTCGCTGGAGCAGGGTTCTTTGGAAGGCAGGAGACAGGCCGGTAGGACTGGGGCCAAGGCAGTTGGTGTCTTCTGTTCTTCCTCTGCAGGGATTTTTCAGCTCGGCCGTCGTCTTCTTCTTGTAGTTTCAGGAATCTACATTCTTAGGTTCAGGGGAGCCCTTAAATACTAAATTTAAGGGCGTGTTTAGGTCTGGGGGGTTAGTAGCCAATGGCTACTAGCCCTGAGGGTGGGTACACCCTCTTTGTGCCTCCTCCCAAGGGGAGGGGGTCACATTCCTATCCCTATTGGGGGAATCCTCCTTCTACAAGATGGAGGATTTCTAAAAGTCAGTCACCTCAGCTCAGGACACCTTAGGGGCTGTCCTGACTGGCCAGTGACTCCTCCTTGTTTTTCTCATTATCTCTCCTGGACTTGCCGCCAAAAGTGGGGGCTGTGTCCAGGGGGCGGGCATCTCCACTAGCTGGAGTGCCCTGGGGCATTGTAACACGAAGCTTGAGCCTTTGAAGCTCACTGCTAGGTGTTACAGTTCCTGCAGGGGGGAGGTGTGAAGCACCTCCACCCAGAGCAGGCTTTGTTTCTGTCCTCAGAGAGCACAAAGGCTCTCACCGCATGAGGTCAGACACTCGTCTCTCAGCAGCAGGCTGGCACAGACCAGTCAGTCCTGCACTGAACAATTGGGTAAAATACAGGGGGCATCTCTAAGATGCTCTCTGTGTGCATTTTTTAATAAATCCAACACTGGCATCAGTGTGGGTTTATTATTCTGAGAAGTTTGATACTAAACTTCCCAGTATTCAGTGTAGCCATTATGGAGCTGTGGAGTTCGTTTTTGACAGACTCCCAGCCCATATACTCTTATGGCTACCCTGCACTTACAATGTCTAAGGTTTTGCTTAGACACTGTAGGGGCATAGTGCTCATGCACATATGCCCTCACCTGTGGTATAGTGCACCCTGCCTTAGGGCTGTAAGGCCTACAAGAGGGGTGACTTATCTATACTGCATAGGCAGTGTGAGGTTGGCATGGCACCCTGAGGGGAGTGCCATGTCGACTTACTCATTTTGTTCTCACCAGCACACACAGGCTTGTAAGCAGTGTGTCTGTGCTGAGTGAGGGGTCTCTAGGGTGGCATAATACATGCTACAGCCCTTAGAGACCTTCCCTGGCATCAGGGCCCTTGGTACCAGGGGTACCAGTTACAAGGGACTTACCTGGATGCCAGGGTGTGCCAATTGTGGAATCAAAAGTACATTTTAGGTGAAAGAACACTGGTGCTGGGGCCTGGTTAGCAGGGTCCCAGCACACTCCTCAGTCAAGTCAGCATCAGTATCAGGCAAAAAGCGGGGGGTAACTGCAACAGGGAGCCATTTCTTTACAGTATGCATTCAGCACTTAAATAATTATGTAATTCATATTGTGTTGTTAGAATATAATTTGCATCTGACATGCAACAGTCATGCTCATGTATATTATGCAGTAATGATCCAAAAATAGTTTGAGTACAAGTTATTTGTGATTCATATGGCTGCATCATCTATTTCATCATGTATACCATTGATGCATTTTACCATGATGGATTGTTTGAGAGACTGGTTAGTTGTCTGGTAGATTCAGGTAGGAAAAGGCACAGACTTGATCATCCTCCTGAATTGTTTGTGAATTTCAATGGCTTGTATCTTTGCCTGATGTGAATTCCATGATTTTCTTCTTGGACTGAGAAGGATGAACCTCTGATGTGATTTTACTTATGCCTTGGTGTGGTGAATTGCAGTGCTAATCTAGACAGAGTGTTATATTTTTGGGATCGAGCTTGTGAGTTCATGTGTCTTGCATGTGAGAGACTGTTGTGTAAAGGAAAGAGCTTGAAGCCCGCCTATCGCTTACCATTTATTAATTTGCCTGCAACTCTTCTTTACAGCCTCGTAACTCGTCCACTCTAGGCCTAGCATCATTCCGTTCCCTGTGGCACAGGGACCCAAGCACTGATTGATTCAACTTAATTAGTGGCCGTCCGGTGCTTCTGATGTGATTGAGGTACTATTTTGTTCTTTTTAACTTCTCGTGCCCTGCCAACAGAAAGCTCATGACTGGCAAAAATGCACCCAGCAGGACAAACTAAATTGCAAAGTTAACTTTTTTAAAGCTAACTTTCTTTTATTTTGCCAAGTCGTCTCTTCTCACTTTTTAGGTCGAGCGCGCAATTGCTCTAGCCTGTTGTGATCTATTTTTTGGGCTTTTAACTACGCCCACCCCATGCCCATCACTATCACTCATTTATGGGCTTGCCTTTCAAAAATCCTTTGTTATCACTGGTAAATGCTTCACATTTGTCCGTTCTTAGGGCAGTTTTGTTACCACCTTGGCCATCGACCCTGTTACATGGATAATTGCACGTTTGCTGATAAATTTGAGTGAGTGAACTTTTTTCCTTTTGTGTCTCTCCATTGCGCTGATGCTCGTGGCGCTATGGCCCTTTGAATCAGCTTGCATTTGTCAACTGTTTTACTTATCATTTTCAATTTATGTGGCAATAAAAATCCAGTCAGAAATTTACAGCGCTAATAGCTCTAACTCGAGCAAACATGAGACCCATTGCATTGCCAATGCTTGTTTCTCTTGTTTTTGCTCATGGGCACTCTTCTCCAAAGATGACAATTAACTTGTTTGAAATTTCGCACAGCAACATTGTTTCTTTCTTTTGTGTAATTTCTGAAATGATGCTTCAACACATAATCATGCCGTGACCACCAATCTACCCATGCCAGTCCACCCCACTACAATCCACTCAACTTGACGCCACACCAATCCACCTAACTCCAATGCAGACCACTCACTCCAATTCAGTCCAATCCAACTCACTCCAAAAGTCTGCCAAACTGCAATCCAAATCAGTCTGCCCCACTCAAATTCAAAACAATCTGCCCCACTCCAGTCCACCTCACTCCAGTTGGCCTCACTTTAATCCAAACCAATCTGCCCCCCTCTCATCTGCCCCACTCCAATCCAAAACAATACGTCACACTCCAATGGAATCCACCTCACCCCAATCCAATCCACCCCACTCCATCCCAATTCACCACACTCCAATCCACTTGACTCCAATCAACCCTAATGCAATGTAGCCCACTCCAAACTGCCCCACTCCCTTTCAAAATAATCTGCCCCACACCTGTCTGCCCCATTTCAATCCAAAACAATCTGCCCCGCTCCAGTCTTCCCCACTCCCATCCAAAACAATCTGCCCTACTCCAATCCAAAACAACCTGCCTCACTACAGTACATCTAAATCTGCCCCACTACAATACATTTAATTCTGCCCCACTACAATACATTTAATTCTGCCCCACTACAATACATTTAATTCTGCCCCACTTAAATCCAAAACAACCTGCCCCACTCCAATCCCAAACAATCTGCCCACTCCAATCCACCTCAGCCCAATCCAATCCACCCACTCCATCCCAATTCACCCCAGTCCAACCCACCACAATCCACCCCACTCCAACCCACCACAATCCACCCCACTCCAACCCAGTCCACCTCACACTAATCCAGTACACTTCACCTCAGTCCAGTCCACCCTACCCCAATCCACTCCAGTACGATCCACCCACTCCAGTCTGATCCACCCACTCCAAACAGTCCAATCCACCCCATTTCAGTCAAGTTCACTGCTACCCAATCCACTTCACTCCAATTCAATCCACCCCACTCCAATACAATCCACTATATTACACCCCATTCCAGTCCAATCCAGTCTGCATGAATCCACCCTACCCAGTCCTATCAAGCCCACATTAATCCACCCTACTCCAGTCCAATCCAATCCACTTCATTCCTGTCAGGTGGAGCAGCACTTCCTCGGGGTCTGTATGAAGCTCAACAGGGCCCACCTCCAAATACCTCCAAATCTGAATGCTTTTATAGCGCAGAATCTTGGAGTGATCTGATGAGGGGAAGGGTGCGGGATGGGGTCAGCAGAGAAGGAGACCTGTAAATAAAATAATTGTACAACTCTGAATATTCTTACTATTCATTAATAGCAATTCTAGAAGACTTGTATATGTAAATATCCCAGAGCTGGATTAATTTACTACTTTTCATAAACTTCTTTTCCTATGGACAAATATGAATCATCCTCATCAAAGAAACCAAACTCTTATAATCTCTGTTGCCAATTCTATTTCAATCACAAAATTTGTGCTGCAATTTCCAAATGAGTTCACTGCACTCGATTTCATACAAATTATACCATCATTCACACTTGTGATTTCAACGTGAGTCAAAGATTTGTAAACCAATATACACTCCACAGCAATACACAAAATATCAAGTAACTCAAGAAATGGTGCATTAATGGTTAGTGGCCGTTCGCTCTGCAATAATCTTAAAACACCAAGTGAAACTAACCTTGCACGTTTGTTAGTTCGGGTTAAAACATTAACACTACACGTGCCTCAGCGATAGATGGCCTTACAGTACAGAATATGACCTGTTTTGTGATTGTGCGTAATGGGAAACAACTTCCTAATTCCTGCATGCGCGCCACCGAAGAAAAGGAAACGCCCAGGAAGACAGAAGATGCATTTTTATCGCAGCCACGATAAAACTGCAGGTGAAGAGGAGAAGGCTCTTCTAAGTCGAAGCCTCGCAGAGGAGAACGAAATTGGCACAGGGAATCAGCTGACCTTCAGAAGGAATCGGAAACGGGTAGTGAGCATCTGTTGTTGGGCGGGGCCGGTTTTATACTAGGTGCCACACCCAAACTGCCACACCCAAGATGGTGGCTGTACAGCCTGCTGGGAATTGTAAACTCCTACAGACTACTACAAAAACAATAGAGAATGAAGCAGAACAACTCTAGCACACAACTATATGGACCAACAAACATTTGTCTAAAAATGGAAGACATGCCAAACAATACCATCAGATATATCATAAGGTAATAAAACAGTTTAATAAGAAAACAAGCAACAAGACCACCATTTGGCTTTGCAGGCGGCTTCATGAGGTTTCCCACAAGATGGTTTGGCACACAATGGTAATAATGAGCATGCAGATTTCTTAGCTGGGGTGGGCCCTAGATCACGCACCAGCCATGTTCTGACAACTCCAAACAACCCTAATCTAGCCCACCTCAATCCAGTACACCCCTCTCAAATCAATCCACACCAATCCACCCCACTCAATCCAATCCAATCCAATCCAATCCAACCTACTCCAATCCAGTCTATACCACTCCCTTCCACCACAATCCACCACACTCTAATCAATCAGTTTTTGTAAAGCGCGGCTACTCACCCGTGAGGGTCTCAAGGCGTGGGGGAGGGGAGTGGCCTCATCCAAAGAGCCACGTCTTGAGGTTCTTTCTGAAGATGGTGAGTGACAGGCTTTGTCTGAGGTGCAGGGGAAGGTTGTTCCAACTCTTTGCTGCCATGTAGGTGAAGGCTCGTCCTCCGGCGGTGGTTTTGCGGATGCGAAGGGTGGTGGCCAGGGCCATCTGGAGGAAGCCGAAGGATCTGCCGGGGTGTGGAATCCACCCCAACCTAATCCTATCCACCCCACCCCACTTTGCTCCAATCCAATCCACCCACCCCAATCCAGTCTATCCTACTCCAGTCTACCACACCTAGTCCAATACCCCATCCTAATCCACCCCACTACACTCAATTTACCCACCCCACCCCACTCAATTCAACCCACCCCACTCAATTCAACCCAACCCACTCAATTCAACCCACCCCACTCCATCCAATCAACCTCACTCCAAATCCACTCAACTTCACCCTACTCCAATCCGATACACCCCAATCCTAGACACCCCAATCCGATACATCCCAACCCTACTCCGGTCCACCCCACTCCAATCTAATTCACCCCACAGCAATCCAGTCCACCTCACCTCAGTGCAATTCACTCCATTCCACCCCAGTCCAAACCTACCCCACCACAATCCAGTCCACCATCTTCAGGCCCCCCATCCCAATCCACTTCACCTTTCAATCCACTTCACCCCACTCCAATCCACCCCATCCCAGTTCAGTCCACTGCACTCCAATCCAATCCATCCTCCTCACCTCACTCTAATCCACCCAATCCAATCCAACACACCCGAACCCTAATCCATTCCACCCCACCTCAATCCAATCCATTCCATCCAAATGCAGCCCACCACGCCCCAGTCGAATCCAATCCAGCCAGCACATTTCAATCCACCCCACTCAAATTCAATGCACCCCACCCACTCCAATCCACCCAACTCACTCCACCACACTCTACTTCAGTCCACCCAAACTATCCCATTCCTGTCCATCCCAACACATCCCAGTACGTTGCACCCCACTCCAATCCATCCAGCCCACCCCACCCCACTTGAAACCATTCAGCCCACTCCAATCCACCCCACTCCAAATCTAATCCCCCACACTCCAATCTAATCACTCCAGTCCAGACCAAACTCCCCAATCCAATTGAATCCACCCAACTCAAATCCACCCCAATCCCATCCACTTTACCCCATTTAAATCTACCCCAATCCAATCCACCCCACTACCTCAGTTCACTCCAACTCACTCCACCCTATTCCACCTCACTCCACTCTACTATACTCTGCCACTGAACTCTATTTCCTTCTACTCAGCTCTAAAAAAAAAAAAAAAAAAAAAACGTCACTCCTTCTCCTGTGATGTGACTGCTGTAGCTTGCACCTGCAGGTCAAATAAAACATTGCCAGCTGGCACTTGCATAGTAAGATATCTGCAAAGTTCACCCAGGATATACTCCACACTGTCTCCGCGCAGTAATATCTTTTCACCTGCTCTGTGTTTATTTTCCTGTTCTTGCCTCTACCCAGAGGGTGTCAGGGCAATGTCCCTTTTGCCCATGAACACCAGTCACCCCGTCCATAAGGGCAGGCCTAACAAGCCCCTAGATAGGGTGATGTATGTTAAAAAAAGACTTATCTGTTTACATGTACTGACAATAAAAATCACATTGTTTTTTCTGTGGAGAGGCTAGTAGCCCCATTGGTGAGTATGGTGTTTCATGCTGACAACTCAGCAGTGCTAAATTCCAAATGGGACTATTAAATATGGTACTTCAAAGTATCAAAAGAATCAGTGCATTAAATCTGACTTGTTTCCCAAGTCGAATTTCACTTGTTTCTAAATGACAACTTTAGAAAGTTGTCCAAAGTTGTCCAGTAATAGTTTACGTTGCAAACAAGCAGCTGTCCTTGGGCAGCCTTCTGTCTTCCTGGGGATGTGAACAGCTCTCAGGAATAGGAACAAAGGATCTGTCAAGAGTATAGGTATGACATTTCTCCTGGCAGGATGGCCAGTTTGGGTGTGAGCCCAAAAGACAAACAGTGGTTAAGCTGCCTTCAAAGGGCAAATGATGTTCATAAACGAGAAGGGCTGCTCTGTTCTTTTGCTAGCATCTCGGACAGAGAAGGAAAATCTGCGGTCAAACTGTTTTTTCAGAGGGAGTGTAGCCCCCCAGTAGCTACATCTGTGTTAGGCTATGGAGCTCCACACAACAAGAGAAGGGTTCTTCCATGTTGGTATGTGACAGAATAGTGCATTCAGGGCTAGCTAGAAGCCACACTTTGCAGTAAGCCCTCATCAGGCAGTAGAGGAACTGGTAGCACATTGGCTAGTTAGTTGCCACATCCCTGGAGACTGATAGTGGACATAAACGTGGAATTTCTGCCACCCAAACTGCAGATCACTCCTGTGCTAGAGGACTAAAGACGGACTGCCCTGCTGTTCCCTATATCGAGCAAAGAGAGGTAGCACCTACTGCACCTTGGGCTAACAAAGAAAGGACTGTGTCTGTGGTGGCCTGCTCAAGGAAAAAGGATTCCTGAGCCGCAGACAGAGAAGGTGATTCCAAGATCCCTGAGCCCCAGACAGAGAAGATTATTCCTGTTACAGCCACAGGGCCATAAAAGCTGAGAATTCTGCTCCTCTGAGAGCCCAGGGTCAAGAAGCCTTGATCGTCCCTGGACACCCAGGTGCCGGCTTGGAAACCAAATCCTGAACCTCAAAAGTTGCACTTGTGTCTGCTGGACAGGGGAGAGTTGTTGGTATGCAGTTTTGTTGCCTAGCATGGAAATTACTGCAAGTTAAAGGGAACTACTGGTTCCGCTGTAGCCTGAGACCTGTAGATCAGTGACAATTGGGTTTGTGCTGGACTTCATTTGGACTTCATGGACATTGACCCCTTAGACCATAGTCACCCCACTGTGTTCGTGGACCAAGGAAGGTGGCAACATGACGACACCAGATCATCATTATTGAGCATCTTCATTATTCTGCATCCCTTGCATTAGGACCCCTCCACTGATTTCTGTGGTGGCGGTTTGCTCATAGATGTTGGCACTGGACTAGAGACTGCTTTAACTGCATGGTAACTGTTCAACTGAACTTTTCTGATCCCTGTGACTGCCTTCCTACTGGAACCGGTCCCCACAGAGTGCCTTACAGCCATTTTCAAATGACTTGTTGTGGCTAACCCTAAATTTCGAGTCATGGTAAATTTCAATGGTTTATTGCATTGAGTGAAAATGTAGTGTTTGTTTGAAATCCATATCTCTGGAACCCTCTGGTAGATTTTCGACATTGAGGTATCTATTTAAGGATAAAAATACAACCTATTTGTATACATTTTTTTGATTTTTACTGTGTTGCGTTTTCTTAGTCACCTGTTTTGATACTTCTTATGCTTTACATTTGTTCCTTTGGTGAAGCATGACTGCTCTGAGCTGTGGGTGCCCAGGAATGAGCTAAGGTTTCACAAACAAACCTCACTGGATCTTATACAGAATTGTGTCTTTATTACACAGCGAGGTCGCACAACCACACTATAATAAAACACTTTGCTCACAAAGGCTAAATCAAGGACATATTGAGGGATTGCAATTCAAAAACAATAATGTGCATAATCAGACTGATTACTTCTAAATGGCCTTTTTTTAATGCTAGGGGGTTTATTTTGATGCGAGAGAAAAGGAATGATACCTCTTCCTCATCCCACATTATTTGATGGCTCCAAGCATACAACGCATCTACGTGCATTCAGAATGATCTTGAAATAGGATTCCCACCTGGTATATATTTTCATAGCAAAAAGGGTCAAACAAATAAGGAATGTCATAAAAATCTAGTATTTTTACTCTTTGGATTATTAAAAGCTGAAAACAATAAATACAAGATGAAAACATGTGAAAAGAATGTCAATGCTGTCAAGACAGTTCTAAAACAGTTCTCATTTTGCATGTTCGAAATATCTAGGTTTGTGGAGTACTTTTGTTATTTTGTGTTACAGTACCTGTGGCATTTAATATTGGGAATACTTAAAGTAGCTGTAGTCACACAAGTACTAGAACCCAAAGAAAAAATATGAGCACCTTGGTGTATCGTATATGTTAAGGTAAGTTTTTAACTATGTTAAGGTGTGTTGTTAAGTATATTATTTGTGTTCAGCTTGATTATAGAGCTTGCGCTGTGTTATGATGTTATGTTTGTGCACTGGTCAGTGTCTGGTACCATTCTGGAATCTTACCGTAGTGCCAATAGTTGGTGGTGGCATTTAGGGGTGGGCAGACGTGGGCTCTTGGACTCTTACTGTAACTTGAATAAATAAGTAGAGTCTCTCCTTCACAGAAGATTGTCTTTATTCTGTGTCTGCTATGTTTCTAACAGTTGCTAGTGCAACATATATTTCACAATGAGTTGGGCGTTCTAGCTTAGCACCTGGCACAGGACGTGCCGATGGTGTGGCGTGAACGATTAGAGTTGTGCAGGTGTGTTTAACTGTGCTTCCAGGTTTGCTGCATAGTCTCTGTGGTGTCCTTCGGATTTGTTAGGTCGAGCGTGCAAGCGCTTTGACCTGTTGCAAAATTGTGGACTTTTAACCACAACCACCGCACGGCCATCACTTTCACTTGTTCCTGGGCTTGCCTTTCAAAAATCCTTTGTTACCATTGGTAAATGCTTTACGTTTGTCCCTCCTTGGGGCGGTTTTGTTACCGCCTTGCAAACTGCCCATGTTACGATTGCTGATACGCTTGACTGCAAGCAAATGTTTTTTTCCTTTTTTGTCTCTCCTTTGCTCCCATGCTCATGGTGGACGTGGCGCTTTGAATTGGCTTGCTTATGTCAACTGTTTTACTTTTCATTTTCAATTTATGTGGCAGGAAAAGTCCTGATCCGAATTTACAATGCCAATAGCTCCAACTTGAGCAAACACAAGACCCATTGCATTGCAAATGCTTGTTTTTTTAGCTACAAGGATTGCATAGAAATCAGGCAACAGCACTGTTCTCCGCAAGGATCACATCAAAGTCAGACTACAGGGTTGTTACACTGAGGCGCATGAGATCATCGCGACCCACCACCATTTTGGATAGGTGATTATACATTTGTACTCCATAAATACATTATTGTGCTTCATCCCAGTGCATGTAGCTATATTGTTGTGGTTGTAACTCATTTTTTACTGACCAAAGGAGACAAATAGCGATAAATTTATTTAAGAAAATAAATTACGGCTTTCTCTTCAAGCTTAGAGTACAACTGGTAAGAGCAAAATCCTGGATCTTTCAGTTTTTTGGATTGCAGACTTCATTTGTAAATGCTTTTGACTTTATATTGTAAGCCTTTTTCGCATGGGTCTTTGTATTCATTGTTAGAAATGGAGTCTCTAGTTGGCAGCGATTTGCACCCCGTCCAAGTAGGGGCCCTCGCTCTAGTCAAGGTAAGGGAGTCACACAGCTAAGATAACCACTGCTCACCCCCTTGGTAGCTTGGCATGAGCAGTCATGCTTATCACAGAGGCAATGTGTAAAGTATTTGTACACATACACGGTATCACAGTGGAAACAGCACAGAAGTACTCCACACCAGCTTAGAAACATTAGACAATATTTATCTGAATAAAAAAAGACCAAAGCTACAAAAATCCAACATACACAAACAAAGATACACATTTTCAAAGATTACATCCTACTATAACGCTTAGAAACACAATAACTCCAAATGGGGCTAGCACAACATCTTGACTGTTTCGTTTCCAACAGTCTGACGCCACTCGCAAGGGAGTGTGGGCTGGTCACGGAGTTGCACTGGCCCCAGGTACAGCACATTGGAAAATGAGCAAACAAAGATGTTGCAAGGAGTCGGGGAGTTGAGGCGTCACTGCTGCCAGTGCAGCATCGGTTCCTTACTGCTACTGGGGAGATGAGGCATCAGTTCCTTATTGCTGGGCAGGGGAGGTGAGTCATCGGTTTCTTACCGTTGCACAAGAGGTGATGTGGCGTCAGTGGCAAGGCGTTGGTTCTTTATGATCCAGCGGGGTCGTTGAATCCAGGAGGTCAAGATGCGAGACGTCAAGTGCACGGTATTGTGATCACGCCACAGGTGCTGCGTTGGACACGGCACTCAGGACTCACACTGTGGCAGGATTTCGGAGGCCCTGTGGCGGCATTGGGCCTGCAGCTTTGATCGTTGCACTAGCAGGGAACACAGCTCTGTTGCAGGCAGCAGCGTAGAGTCAGACAGCAGACAGTTCCGATGTCGCTCTGGATTCAATGTGCTTGTTTCCTCTTGGTTACACCAGACCTCACTCCCAAGGGCCCAGGAACTGGATTTGGCACCTCTTGGCAAGTTAGGACTCTCAGCAAGAGAACCCAAGTGCTGGCAGATGAAGTCTTTGATATCTCTAAGACTTCTTCTTAAAAGGAGACAAGCTCAGTCCAATCCATTGGAGAACCTCTGGAAGCAGGCTGTAGAAAGCAAAGTCCTGTCACTCCCAGGACAGAAGCAGTAAGCACCAGGTCAGCACTACAAAGCGACAGGCAGTGTGGCTGTCCCTTCTACCTCATTCAGCTCTTCTTCCTTGGCAGAATGTCTGCGGTTCAGAAGGATTCCAACTTTGTGGGGTCAGAAGTCCAGAACTTATACCCATTTCTACATTTGAAGTAGGCAGAGACCCCAAACCCCAAATCTCTATCTGCTCCCAATGGGAAGTTACACTTAAAAGGTATTTCAAGGTAATCCCCTTGTTACCCTGTAAGAGAGACAGGTCTTGCAATAGTGAAAAAAACGAATATAGCAGTATTTAATTATCAGGACATTTAAAACACACCAGTACATGTTCTTCCTTTTAAATACACTGCACCCTGCCCATGGGACTGCCATGGGCCTACCTTAGGGATGACTCGCATGCAGTAAAAGTGAAGGTTTGGGCCTGGCACAGGGGTGCACTTGCCAGATCGAAATGTCAGTTCAAAACTGCAGATACAGGCACTGCAATGGCAGGCCTGAGACATGTTTGTAGGGCTCCTCATGTAGATGACAAAATCAGTGCTGCAGTCTCACTAATAGTATTTGATTTACAGGCCATGGGCACACCTGGTGCACTATCCTAGGGATTTACTGATAAACCATATATGCCAATCAGGGGTAAACCAATCACCAATACCATTTAGACAAAGAGCATTTGCACTTTAGCACTGGCCAGCAGTGGTAAAGTGCTCAGAGTCGTAAACCCAGCAAAAACTAAATGCAGCACACAGTCAAAAACAGGAGGTCAGAGGCAAAAGGTTTGGGAATAACCCTGCCAAAAAGGCAATTTTCAACAGTCATGTAAAGTAACCACCTGATTTTCTACCTTGGCTGGTAGACCAGCACAAAAAATTAGATCCTTGGTTCAAGGTATTCCAAACTAACTTGTTACAATTGATACTGTGAATTACAGCCTTGCTGTTTAACTATTTGGGCATGAAGGACAGAAGATTTGTGATCACTTAGCAGTTTTAAAGCCTTCCGACTGTGATTTTGAAGGAGTAGAAGATTGGAATGTATTTCTGGAAGCAGAGAAAATATTGTCTTTGCACTTTTCTGAGGAACCTAGCATTGTCTTGGAGCATTTTCATTTCTATTCTGGGAAACAGTCTAGTAAAGAGAAATTTGATAACTATGTGGCAGCTCAAATTTGTGCAGGTACTTGCAACTTTGAGAACTCTGTGGAACAATATATTAGAGACAAAAATGTATTGAACTGTGCTTTTAACAAAGTACGGGAGTATTTATTGTGGTGCACTAACCCTACATTAGTAGAAACCATAAAAATTGTTAAGGATATTGAATTATCTTTTGAATTTGTAAATGTTTTTGCTGGTACCTCTGCTTATTCTGATAGTAATAACGTGAGTGCGTCGCCCAAAGTTCAGACTCAAGAGTAAGACTAGAAAGAGCTATCCACATACAAATGCTTATTTCAGATGCGGGTCTAGTACCCACATGAGCAACAATCCTACTTGTCCTTCTCAGGGAAAAACGATGTAACAAATGTAAAAACAAATTGGGCATTTTATTTATGCGTGCTACGGGAGTGGTTTTTCTGTTAAAGTAAATTGTATTCCAGAATCTGAGGAACATGACATTTGTGGTGTGATGTTGAGAACTTTTTCAACTGCAGATGTTGAGAATGACAAAGGGGTAATTTCTAGTAAGAATGGACCATTTTGTTGGGTTACCATTGATGATATTGAACTACAGATAATGGCTGATTCACGATTACCGGTAACTATGTTGGATAAAACAACATTTAAAGCTAAGTGGCCTAATATTTCATTATAAAAGCCTGATGTAAGAGCTGTGGCATACAGTTATTCACAGTTATTCTGAAATAGTAGCTTTAGGGTTCTTTGAAGATACCTTAACTTTCTTGCAGAGATCGTTTTTTGCGAAAGTCTATGTTGCTATTTATAGAAGGGACATAATGGGATGGATCGATCCGGGTAGTTTAGGGATGGTATTAAAACCTGATACAGACACTCAGAGAGAGTGAAAGAGAGACTGAGAGAGAGACTGAATGGAATGCAGTGTAAATATCCGAAGGTTTTCTCTGACAATCAAGGTATAATGGAAGGATTCGAACATGAGACGATATTGAAGCAAGGTGCTATTCCTGTTGTACACAACGTTTCTGATGTACCATTATGTATGAGAGATGAGTTCGAGAAACATTTCGATGAAATGCGTCAAGAAAAGGTTTTTGAGCCTGTCATTCTGCTGAGTGGGTCAGTGCTGTGATTACTTCTAAAAGAAGAATGGTTCAATTAGATTATGTGCAGATATTTGTTAAATAAAAAGATTGTAGTAGATTGACACCCTTTGCCTAAGTTAGAAGAGTTATTGACAGCATTGGGTGATAAGATTTTTTTAATAGTATAGATTTAAAATCAGCGTATAACTAAGTACCTTTAGAGGTAAAGTCATAGTTACTTATTACTTTTATTAATCTTTTTGGTGCCTACAAATATCCAAGGTTGCCATTTGGTCTAGCTTGAGCAGTCAGTATATTTCAATAGCGTATCTAAAATTTATTTAAGGATATCTCTGGGGTACAAGTTTTCCAGGATGACATCCTTATTTTCGCAAGGGCAGTTAAGGAGAATAATGTAATTCTAGATAGTCTACTGAGTGTTCTTAAGACACGTGACAGTGTTTTGAGATAAATGTAAATTTCGAACTGAACAAGTTGAATTTCTGGATCATAAGGTTAGTCTGGAAGGTATAAAACAGAAATCTGATCTCATTAAGGCTTTAGAAGATGCTCCTTCTCACGAGGATAAAGAAGAATTCATGTTCTTTATATGTCTAAGTGATTATTATTCCAGATTTGATCATTGATATGCTACAGTGATGGAGACCCTCAAGAAGATGTTGGGGTGAGAAGGGGTGACTGGTATTTGATGGCATCAAATCTATATGGTCTACAGGTCCTGCTTTAAAAAAACTTTGGGCATGCTATAAGTGTTGTATTGCGCTGGATGCTAGCTTGGCTGGATTGGAAGCCGTGTTGAGGGAAGTTGTTAATGGTTGTGGAGTACCATTGCATTTGTATGTAGGGTACTTAGAGATAAAGGAAATATAGTACCATAGAAAGGGAACCACTAGCTTGTACTCGGAGTATTGAAAAACTGAAAACATATATGTGTGGGGGACACATTTTGGTCTCCGTGCTGATCACAAGCCATTGATATTTACCTGTTGATAAAGACATGGCTTCAGCATCTTCCAGGTTGATTTATCTTGTCCAAACTTCAAGAGTAGAATTTCGGAGTTCCATTCCTGGTAGTGTCCATTTACAAGCTGATTGCCTTTCACAGTTACCAATTGGAAGAATTTGGAATCTGAGCATGTTGAAGTTTTTCATAATGATTGTGTTGTAGCCAGTTTTGATGTGGCTATGTCCTGCTCATTTACCTAACTCTGCTTGGTGCAAATTGGCTTCGGATTTCACAAGACTCATTGTGGCATTACCTTGACTTACATTATTTGGTTGTGTTGGTAGAGTATTTTTCCAAATTGGTCTATTATGACTGTTTCTGAAATAAATATAGATATTGCTATTGCCTTTTATCTGAGTTTTTTCCTGGAAGGTCCCCTTATGAACTTATTACCAATAATTGGGTTTGGTTGGTTTCTTATAAAATTGAGACATTTTTAAGAAACTAAGGTATCAATCATTTCACATTTGCTTTATAGTTACTGTTGCCTTAATTCAACAGCGTTGAGGAACGTGTGAACAGATTGCTCAAGGATAGCATTCGAACAACTTTGACATGTGGCTTGGATATAAAGAAATTTATAGGGGGGAAAAATAATTTTGTACTATAGTTAAGTTATTGATTGATTAATGTACTGTCACTTCAAAGATGTCAGGTTTCTCTGTTTTGAGCAGGAGTAGGTAATCTAGCCCAGGACTTATCATGCATTATGCAACTGGTAGCATTGGTGTTTTATTACAAAATCAAGACTACAGGCCACACAACACAAATAATAAAAAAAGCTAGACTAAATGACCTAGTCAAACGTGGACCTGAAAACCCATAGGGGTCGTTTTAGCTGAAAGGAAACCCTCTCTCTTTCCCCCTACTGTTTGTCAGTGCACCATTATGACTGTGATGCACATACCCAGAGTACCTGGACACCTTTTCAGCAGATTATACACTGACAGATCAAAGGTGTTGCAGAAAGGGTAGGAAGAGTCCTTAGAAGTCCCAGCCAGTCTCCTAGTTTTCTAAATTGTGTATGCCCTCCACTATTAGTGCAGCACTCCTCTTTACGCAGAGGACTGAGGCCTGGGCAGAAGTAATACCAGCACAGTGAGCTACTACTGCAGACAGGC
This sequence comes from Pleurodeles waltl, assembly GCF_031143425.1. NCBI lineage: Eukaryota > Metazoa > Chordata > Amphibia > Caudata > Salamandridae > Pleurodeles > Pleurodeles waltl. The sequence continues at coordinate 695,702,887 of NC_090450.1, forward strand.
AACACCACTGACGCAGGAATGTTGTTCCAGATCCTGGGTGCACTGGTAAATTACTTTTATAAGGTCTGTGCATATGATTGTTTGAAATGAAATGACTTATACAGCTTTAATTTTTGTGACAAAATATTTCAGTGTGGTATTGTGATAACAATAGCTCTTATATGCCAAGATCTCAAAAGATGAAAATAGTGGAAAAATGTGCGAAAATGTATTTTGCCCATTCACTAACATCCAAAAAAAGGGAATTTTAGGCTGGAGCCAGCTAAAATAAAGTCTATTTCGCTGTAAGAACTACACTATTTTTATTATTTTTATTATGTTCTCAAGGTCAGTGACATTACATATCGTTCAACAATCAGTGTGCGGATTTACACGATCCTCAGTATCACAACTCACATATTGTACTAACATATTCAGCCAGTCGTGGCTCCCCTCCATTCTCTTTGCTCTGTCCCACCCAATATTCCCTATATCCGTATGTGATCGAGAGCCTTTGTCGTCTCCCTCCATGTGCTTGTCCCGCTGCCCCTTTTGACTTCCTCTTTCCTTTCATTCCCAGCAGGTATCACTAGCTGTCTCCACTGCTTTGCTCCATAGTCTAACTTTGTTTCTGGCCCTCCCCTCACCTACCTCCTGGAACCTCTTGAGTAAGTTTGCCTCGGTATCTAAGTCTTTCATTGCATTGTCATCTTTTGCAGTAAAGCAAATGTGAGTCTCCGCTGCCAGGGGCCACTCAGTCACATCTCTATGCCAGTGGAGGAGCGCAGGCCCCCTAATTCCCAACCACTGCTTGGCTACCCGCCTCTTCGTGAGCACCATAAAGAATTGAGTAGCTTTCTGCTGCATTTTCTTCCCTGTGGCCTCTTTATTATTCATAGAAACAGTGATGCGGGGTGATCTCAAGGGCAAGGTGTGTCGCGTACTCACTTAGTGCTTGCCTAGCTCCAGAGATCCACGGTGTTCTGTTTCACTTCAGTGCTTTATACATAATGGACACCAGATGCCAGGCACCCCCCTCTGTCAACAGGGTTAGTAAGGTTGCAGTCTGTGGAAGGACATCGGGAAGTTCCTCCATATTTCTCTAGCAGTCCCTGCCAGTTTGGCATATTGTAGAAACTGGCCAGCTCCCACTGCAAATGTCTTGCATGCCTCCTGAAAGGTTATAAACCTCTCCCCAGAGTGCTGGTCCCCCAAAATTCTTCAACCTCCTACCCTCCATAGGGCCATCAAAATGCCTTCTGTAATATGTTTAAATGGTTGTAGCATCCAAATGTCGAAGTCCCTTGCAAAGGTTGGACATTAAAATATCCGAACCGTTGTTCTCTCCCACGTGTCCGCTGCCATACGTACCAAATAGGGGCACTCCTCCTCCACTTTAGAGCCCCTCATATGAAACTCCATCAGGTCGGTGCCTCCATAGGTGCCTAAAATAAGTATTTTTTCCCCCCAGTTATCATCTGTCACTCAGTGGGCTGCGTGTTGGAACTGCAATACATAATAATGGAAGACCATGTCAGGGAGGCCCATGCCTCCCTCCACCTGATCCATTTTCACTGTGTCTAGCGCTTCTCTACTGCATTTTCCTGTCCAGACCAAGTACAACAACAGGCTATTCAGTGCGAGGAAGTGCTGTCTTGTAGTTGGGTATAGCAAATTCTGTATTACTTAGAGGCACCAAAATAGAAAGACCATCATTGCGATGGCCACACATCCTGCCACTGAGAGGGGAAGCATATTCCAGTACCAGATAGCGGAGGTGAGGCCCTCAAGCAATCTATGTTGTATCAGTGGAGGTCCTCCATTGACCAGGCCACCATAAGTCCAAGGTAGCGGAACTTGGCCACCCTCCTTTCAGCCCAAGTTGAGGAAGTTTTGGTATTAGTTTACCCCTCAGATCACCAAGCGGGAACAGCAGTGTTTTATCCCCATTATTCTGGAGTCCAAATATGTCTCCAAACTGGTCTAGCTTATTCAGTAAAGTGGACACCAAACCTTCAGTTTCGTGAGATAAAAAAAGAAAAGTGCATCATCTGTAACGCAACAAGATCAGATGGATTGAGTCACTGAACTCAATACCCTGGTCCCTAAGCTCTGCTCAAAGCCTGATGGCCAGGGGCTCCTATGCCATTGCAAAGAAGAGTGGCAAGAGAGGGCGCCCCTGTTGTGTGCTGCGTTTCACTTCCCGGTCTGTCGATAACCCAGCACCTCCTCATCCCCCCCAGCTTCTGACACATAGTCTAGGATCACTGTTCAGAAGTTTTATCCAACTACAGAAGGTCAGGCCAAAGCCCATATGTTCCAGGACTTCTAGCCGATAGTCCAAGTCTAGTGTATCAAACGCTTTTGCAATAGACACCAGGACTAGATCTTCTGGTACATGGGCTAGTCTACCCAGCTTCATTGCTGTACTCCAGCCAGGCATAAAACCACACTAGTCTTGATCTACTAGTGTCCTCACCACTGTAGGCAGTCTCTCTTCTAGAATTTTACAGGGCAACTTAGCATCTGCGTTGATCACAGTCAGACCTATAGGAGTAGTGGTCTGTCCCCTCCTGGTTTCTGCATCATACAGACCATTCCCGCTCACATTGTAGGAAGAGGGGCAATCTACCTGCTCACCTGGTTCCCTCAAACAACTCAAGCTACTGAAGGTCTTATTAAAAAAACTATGATTATCAGCCAGGGGTCATTAAGACAGCTGTAGAATACATTTTACAGTCTTTCCTTGTTATCTTTTATTGCTTAAAGTATGTACCAATAGGGGGGAAAAAATAGCAGTTTTGGGTGATTTTTCTAGTTTTTGAACTGGCCCGGCCATTAAAATACAAGCATGTCAGTAGATTCCCTACTGAGTGGCAAATCCTAGTATCCACTTCAATGGCCATCCCAGTAAGAACACTCATCACAACTTGCTAATGACAGGAGTTTTCCCAGATCTAAAAAAGGTATTTATATGGCTCCTTTAATTAAAAAAAAAAAAAAAAAAACCTAACCTGGACAATCTGATAGAGACGATTGCCGCAGATGGCTTACCTTAGAATTATCCTCGGGTGTCGGACTAGATCCGGAAACTTTTCACGAGCAGTACCCCTGCATGCCAGTAGGTGGCACTGTCTACACAGAAGTGACGAGCGCAGGACCTATATAGTCACCAGTCCATTGCACAGATGTCATTTCTTTTCTTTGTGTGTGTCAGCGCAGATCCAGAGAGAGCTACTCCCAGTCAGTTTTTGGCTGCGCGTTTAATGACTTTGCTCAAAGTTCTTTTTGAGAAATCTTCTCCTGGTGTGGCAGAGTTGTTCACTAAAAGGACCTGCTTCGAGCCTTGTGGCGCCTGTCACTGACAGATGTCAGACGGACCCACACCTTGTTACCCTCTGGTGCTTGGAGCGTGACCATAACACGAACACCTGTGCCAACTACCATGCTATGCACCCCTAGGCCTTGAGGGAATGGTCCCTCAAGCTCCTTGTTGCTCAACATGCATTGCTGCCATAGTCTTGATCCCAGTTGAGAAGAAGGTCCCGGGTTTGGTCGTAGAGCCCAAGATCTTCATCACACTTGAAGTCATTCGGCGTTCGGGTAAGTCCCACAATAAGAAGTCAAAGGTCTTCAACTGTGCCCCATCTGTCGCATTCTTCAGATGAGACAAGGGAGCTTTGTCATTTGAGACCTGGCTCCACATTTGAGCCTGCGCCTGGGCAATCCCCATGTTGCTCAGAGTTTCCAGGTGTAGGAGCGACTCCCTCCGAGCTTTGTGTGTTTGCCATGCACCTTATATTTGGACACCCCATCCCTGCTGACATTCCTTCTGGCCGCGAGTATGGGAGTACTGGGTCCCCAGCAACAGGTCTGCCCCTGGCACTAGTCAGGCCCCATGGTTCCACAGATAGATCTGGATTGGTGGCGGGTGTACCACCTCAACCTTCTCCAGCACCAGTCCCCTTGCCGAAGCTACCAGCGGCACTCTCTACCGGTAGCATCTCTATTCTCATCCCTGACTCTGACACAGAGCCAAAGGGGCATCATCCGATCACAACTACAGGTTCAACTGGAGACATGCCTTCCAGGCTGGAACCTGATTTCTGTTCCTATGGGCTAGGACTTGGGGAGGGTTGGAAGGGTCACTGCACTCTGAAGAATACCAGCCCCTAGATCCAAATGCGGACTGATGTGCAGACTTGGCAAAGGGCCAGTGGACTGGACACCTCTTCAGATACTGCCATGTTTTCTCCCCCTACCGTGGCTATGGAGGGAGGAGTGTCATGTGCTATGGTGATGAGATGGGTGGCTGAGGTCCTAGACTCTCAGTTGCCCTTGGTGGCAGTCAAAATCAACGTCTTAACAGAGGTGCTTCAGCTGGGAGCGACCCGTCCAAACTGCTTCTGCCTTTTAATGAAGCCCTTATAGACGACCTGCTTGAGACTTGGTCCAAGTTTATTACGGGAGCTCCTGTGAGTAGGCCAATGGCACACTGCCACAGCCCTGCTCCACGGGACCCCGAGTTCTTCATGGAACATGCTACCTCAGAGAGCTTGCTCATCCAAGCCTCCACTTCTGTGTATATCCTGGTGTAGCTCCTATTGCCCCACCAGATAGAAACCCAGGAGGCCGTACACCTTAGGCAAGAAAATGTTTTCTTCCACTAGCCTGGCCCTGCGGTCCGTGACACTACGTGCCTTTAGAGCCATTACTCCTATGCGCTATAAGATTTGGTTGCGCTGGTGCTGCCCATTGTTACAGAGGCCATACTTTTCCAAACTGTTGCTGACGGGAGAAATGCAGCTAAGTTCATGATCAGAAGTGGACTGGATACTACCTACTCGCTAGGCAGAGCGGTTTTATCAACGGTGGCCTTATGGTGCCACTCTTGGCTGAAAACAACTGTCTTTGTGGGGATGTCCAAACATCGCTTATGGACATGCCCTTTGATGCTTCCGTTTCTTTGGACACAAGGCAGACTTGGCGCTGGAGTGCTTCAAGCATAGCAGAGCTATGGCCATGTCCTTGGGTCTTTCCATAGCCCCTCACCAACTCCAGTCTCCCTTTTGCTTCCCTTGTGGCCATGGAAGGGGCTTCCAGCTGTCTTTACCCACCCAGCTGCCATGGGCACAAGCTTCCCAGTCTCTGCATGACAGAGGTGGGGTTACCCACAGACCCCTTGTGTCGGGCAGCTAGAGGTCAGAACAGTCCACTATCCCCGGGCAGCTGCAGCCTACAAACCCCTTTAGTTTGCCCTCATATCATCATGGGACCCAGTGGGAGGCAGGATGCACCATCACCTGTCCCACTGGAGGTCTATAACATCAGACCAATGGGCTCATCGGATTGTCCAAAGGGCCTACTTCCCACCTTTGTTACCACCCCTCCACTCTTGCCACCCACTTATGACCGGCTGATGGAGAACCATCTCACTTTGCTCCATTGGGAAGTGACCTCTCTCTTGGCCAAGGGAGCCACAGAGGGGGTGCCAACGAGTTGCTTTTCCCTCTACTTTCTGATGCCCAAGAAGGGCAGAGGCCTTTGTCCAATCCCAGACCTTCACCCTCTCAATTTTTTCAATGCCAGACCTGCACCCTCTCAATTTTTTTTCTCAAGAAGGGGAAGTTCAAAATGCTCCCGCAAGCCCATGTCCAGTCTGCCCTGGATGGTAGAATTGGAATTGCAGGATGTATACTTTCACATTCCCATCCTGCCAGCCCACAGGCGTTACCTGAGGTTCACGGCAGCTTGGGTGTTTACCAAGGTGATGGAGGTGCCAGTCTTCCATTTCTCTCGATGACTGGCTGTTGAAGGCAGGCTCACCCCAGGCTGTCGTCTCCCATTCACAGACTGCGATGGACCCCCTGCGTTTGCTGGGGTTCATTATCAACATGCTGAAGTCTCACCTGACTCCTTCTCGGATGCTCCCTTGTAGTGAATCCTAGTTTGTTTTAAGGGTTACAGGAGTTAGCTTAGCCTTTGGCTTGCAGACTCGTGCCCCCATCACCTAGTGACTTTTACCCTACTTAGCTTGCTCTGTTTTAGCGCATTTATTTAATTAAATCTTTTAATATGGCTGCCTTGTTTTAGTTAAGGCCTGTGTTTTAGTTCCCTGTTATCAGTGCCACCTCACTAAGGCGTCAGTATCGAGCGACAAAGATAAACAAACAATACGTGTTCACATTAGGTACTTTCCCTCTTCACGCTTTCGAGGGAATTGTTTATATCAGTGGTTCCCAACCTTTTGACTTCTGTGGACCCCCACTTTATCATTAATTGAACCCAGGGACCCCCACTGAATCATCATTGGAATCCGGGGACCCCCCTACTGAGTCATTACTGGAAGTTTGGGACCTTATTTGTCAATATTTATTAATATTTTTTGTTTTTCTAAGCAGTCGCGGACCACCTGAGAAGGCTTTGCGGACCCCCAGGGGTCCCAGGACCACAGGTTGGGAACCACTGGTTTATATAAATTACTGTCCCAAGCATGTCTTGTTATCTATTGTTTGGGAACAAACCTACGTCAGGGGTCCAAGTAGATCTGTATATATATATTTCTCACCTATACAGATAGCAGAGGGATTCCGACCAGAGGCCATTGCCGCTATTGATGCTGCATGTCGCTTTGACGCTGACCCAGTCTTCGTGTCTTCACGGAGTCTGAGCTAGAGATCTCATTCCAAGGTAACAAGGGGGGGGGGTCTTCTCATGGAATTAGCATTGGCAGATTAGGTTTAACATACCTAGCTCTCTTTTAGGTTAGAGGTTAGGCCTATCATGCTATGATATTAGGACATATTCACACACTTCATGTCATCTCATGATATTGCAAGATGGTGGGGTCTTTGTATTAATGACTCTTGTCTTTACCATTCTGTTTCTTGCACTGTTCATTATCCTAATCATTTCAGCCCATGCAACTTGTCGCAGATTGCAGTTTTGCTAAATAAAACCTATTGAAACTTTACTGCATCTTCTTCATTGCATGGTGTTTGGTTGAGACGTTGTTAGTGTGAGAAAGGGGTAATCTCAGTTTAACAAAGACAATCCCTGAGATGTCATACTCTTGAGTCCATGCGTAAAGGCTGCCACAAATCACCTTTTACTGTTTTGGGTTTTGATGAGTTACAGCCGGAAGGGTTGGAACGACAGTTGCAACTTGTTGTAGGATTGGCATTGTGGCCTACAAACATAAGTACTGTCTTCCTTAAACCAGCAGTCTTGCCTAGAGCAAGAGTCCAACTACGACACCCTTTTTATCTGTGATGTTTTGGATACAGTGCAATTTTGGGCCCATCCTCCAGAACGGCAAGTCCAGGATATTCAGACTATAATACTGATGTTTCAGATTCTATCCCCGATTTCGACGAGGCTGCTGAGCGTCATGGCCTCCTGCATCCTGCTTGTGACACATGTCCGTTGGCATATGTTGCCTCTGCAGTTGGACCAGAAGTTCCAGTGGGCGCAGCATCAGGGGAATCTCTGACATGGTCCAGATTTTGGAGGGGACCTCAAAAGATCTGCAGTAGTGGCTAACAAACTGTGATTGGGTCAGCGGCAGAACCCTCTCCCTTCCCCAACCAAATCTGACTGTGGTGACAGATATGTCACTCCTGAGATGGGGTGGCCATCTGGTAGAGATGGAGATCAGAGCCTTGTGTCTCACAGAGAATCCAGACTCCACATCAACCTGCTGGATTCCTGGCCGCTATGCAGGTGTTCACGGACAACAACGCCGCCATATGGAATTGCACCAAACAGGGTGGGGTAGGGTCATGGAACCTCTGTCAAGAGGCCCTGTGTCTCTGGACACTGCTGGAGCATCAGGGTATATCCCTTGTTGATTCATCACCTACCCGGCTCTCTGAATGCCAGGGAGGACAAACAGAGCCGAAGATGCCTAGGGAATCACAAATGGCGTCTCCAACCGGAGGTGAGGCATGGTCTCTTTCAGCTGTAGGGAGAGCCTCAGATCTCTTTATCACCTCAGAGAACGAGCAGTGTCAGCAATTCTGCAAGCTGGAGTTTCCAAGGTGGCTCTCGCTTGGAGATGATTTTCGTATTGAGTGGAAAGCAGGCCTCCTTGTCGCGTTCCACACATACCACTCTTGCCCAAAGTTCTCAAGAAGATCAGGAATGACCGGGCTAATGTCATCCTTGTGGCACTGGACTGGGCTTGGAGAGTTTTGTATGTGAAGCTATTGAGCATGTCTACTGGTCCGCTAATCAGGGTGCCTTTCGGGAGGATTTTCTGTTGCAGCAGCAGTTCTACACCCAAACCTGTAAATGCTCGGCCTTCCTGCATGGAGATTGAGCAGGGAATGTTGACAGCTTCTGATCTTCTGTACAAAGTCTACAATGTTATCTTGGTAGCCAGGTCTCCCTCCACCAAGACTGTATACACTGGCAGTTCAGGCATGTTTGTGTCATGGTGTGCAGAAAAACAGGCTGACTGTCTTTCTGCTCCCCTCTCTTAGGTCCTTCTCTTTGTCCTTTCTCTTGCCCAGTAAGGCTCTGCTCTGGGCACCCTAAAAGGCTATCTTTCTGCCATCTCCGATTTTCTGTGGTTACCAGATAAGCCTTCCCTTTTTAAACCCCCTGTTGTATGTAGGTTCTTGAAAGGTTTGAAACACAAGTTTCCACCTTCACCTGGTCTTAACTTTTCTAATGAGCCACTGCACAATTGTCCTCTCAGGCTTCTTACCATCAAGAGGGCCTTCCTTGTGGCAATAACATCTGTCCAGAGGGTCAGTGAGCTTCACGCTTTGTCATTCAAGCCTCCATACCTCAACATCCATCCTGACAAGCTGGTTCTTTGCACTAGAGCTTCCTTAGTGCCCAGGTTTGTCACTCCCTTTAATGTAGGTCAGTCCATCACCCTGCCTATTTTTTTTATTTCCTACCTCTTTCCTCCGAGGAAGAGGAATGACTTCACTGTCTGGACCCAAAAAGAGCATTGTTGTTCTACTGTAACTGCACAAAAGAGTTCCGAGTGGACAACCAAGTTTTTGTGGGGTGTCGGAGAGAAGAAGTTAAAGGCCAAGCTCCCGATGGATCATGCTCTGCATTAAGATCTGCTACACTTTGGCCAAGAAGCAACCCTAGGGGGTTTGCATGCTCATTCCATCAGAGCCAAGGCTGTGACCACTGCGTTAGCAGGCTGAGTTCCAGCCATACAGCAGCGTGGGCACCTGTGCACATGTTTACCAAGCACTACTGCCTGGACGGTCAGGTCCGCATGCATGGACATTTTGCCTGTTCGGTCCTGCAGGACTTTTTGGTGTGAAATTGTTTTGCAGCCCAACTTCTGGGGAGGTATTGCTTGAATATCTATTCTAAGGTAAGGAATCTGCAACTAGAAGTTTCTATCAGATGAACAGGTAACTTACCTTTAGTAACACCTTATCTGCTAGAGACTGTATCTAGCCACAGATTCCTTACTGACCCACCCCTCCTCTGCAAATGGATTTGTGCGACAGAGCTTTTCCTTATCAGGGCCCTAATTTTCCACACCAGTGGTCAGTGTTCTTCGTAGCTCCGGCAGTGGAAAGTCGCAAAAAGAAACTGACACCAGAGTGCTGGGGTGGTGCCTTTATAGGCACCGTGCAAATCACTTCCGACACTGACGATGCCACCTAGACCCCGAATTATGCCCCCTACTGGTGTACAGGGGTACTGCTCATGAAAAATGTCAGGATTCAGTCTGACACCTGGGGATTATTCTAAGGTAAAGAATCTGCAGATAGATAGAGTATCTACCAGATAAGGCGTTACTGAAGGTAAGTAACTTGTTCATAAAGACCCCAACAACTACAGACCCATAGCAAATGGACCATTCCTGTGCAAACATACCGAAAGAGTAGCTTTCGCCCAGGTATCACAATGCATTGAAGACAATTCCATACTATCTGACTTTCAAACTGGTTTTCGTCCAAGAATAGGCACTGATTTGGCTCCAATGTCTATCTGAGAGGATCTTAAGAACACAGTGGAACAGATCAGAGCTGATGTCCTTCTCTTGAACCTTTAGGTGGCCTTTGACACAGTGGATCATTATACACTCATCCAAAGACTTGAGAAACCTGAATAGAGGGCACAGTTCTCATTTGGCTCTCATTCTACCCACACAACAGAACAAATACTATACATAGCCCCCCCCCCTTTTCTTCTAAACCATACAACATTAAAGCAGGAGTTCTTCAAGGCCCAATCTTCCAATCCATGCTTTTCAACATCTACAAGAAATCACTACCAAATTTGAAAATAAGGTTTGATATCACCTGCTACAACTCCAATACTTCTGAAATTGGAAAAACCCAAAGCATATTAAAACATCAAAACTCTTGGATTGCCTCTGGGCCATTGACCATGGATGACATAGAACCACCTCAAACCTAATGCCTGAAAACCGAGAAACCTGTGGTGAATGAAACACCTGCACCTGGCCTGACGATCAAAGATCACCTTCAAAAATATCTAAGGCGGTAAAAGTCTTAGAATTGCCATGGACACCAAACTGGCAATGAATTCACAAGTAGACAAGGTAGCCAAATCAAGCTTTATCACAATGAAAACATTACAATGCATCTTCTGCCCCTAGCGTACTCACACAAAGATGAAATTACCATCTCTCTTTGCCTATCAGAACTGGACTATGCTAATGGTCTGTGTCATGGCTCAACTTTAACTATGAATAGACTACAAAGAATTCAGAATGCTGCCCCTAGACTCCTACAACATGTAAAGCTAGAAGCATATATCTTGCCTGTCTTGAGAGATTTACACTGGTTACCAGTTGCCAGAAGATTCTCCTTGAAGCTGCTTTGTATCACACACAAAGCAATGCATTGCAAATAACCACTCTTCATCAGGAAGAAAATCAACAAATTCATACAACAAAGAAACCTATGCTTAAGAATGGCTCCCTACCTCATAATTACTACATACAAGAAAAAACATGGGTGGGATATTTTTCTCAGTTCAAGCAGCCACACTGTGGACCTCCGTACCTACAAAACTAAGATCCACAGATAAGTATCTCCACTTCAGACTATTAGTCAAGAGCTGGCTCTTCCAAAATGGCGACTATACTCACAACTCAAGAATTTACCTCAACAGTATACTCAAGCATGACAAACTATACTTCTCAGAGTCTGGAAAAGAACTGTCATTATACAAGTACGTCATTTTACATTGACCTATGCCTCCTGTTATAAGCAAGATACATTTATATAATAGGGACATTATATATTAGACCACAAGATACATGTGTATATCAGAGCATGTCAAACTTTTAGGTTCTGTGTACATATATGTGCATATATAGAGAGTTACGCTTGTTACTAATAACCACAATAAGTGGCATATGTATATTTATGTATATATGTTCATTACAATCATTTGAAAACATAAAACATTTGCTGCATGAAAAATGTGGATAGAGACCATGTAAATATCGCTGCTTCAATGTACATACTGGCCTTTATATAGAGGGGTTTCATCAAGCAAACCAAACTTTAACAATCTTTATAAATATATCTATACAAAAAACAAAGGAGAACTCTGGGAAGTTCCCAATTTAGGTGGAGAGCTGCTCTAGTAAGGAGCACTCTGCAACACCAGCGACACTCTAGATTTGCTCACCTCAAATGTCTGCTTATCTAGCAAAGTTTTTAAGCATAGGATCAGCACAGTGCTATCCTCGCCGAGCTAGATAGTGACAAAGTCTTTTGGCATTTGTACAGCAAAATCTTTTAGCATAGGATTGACATAGTGTCATCCTTGCCGAGCTGTGAAATGACAAAAGCCATTTACCACTCCAGGCACAGTATTACAGCTTTGGATGGGTCAAATACCGTCCAAGCCAACCTGGAATGAGTAAAGCAACCCCTGACACGTGTTTCGCTATCATTAGAGCTCTTCAGAGGGGTATAGCTTTGTCCAGACACAAGGGAGCACCCAGTATAAGTCAAACCAAGGCCCTTTCAGTGACGCATAAATTATGCAAAAAACAAAGGAGAACTCTGGGAAGTTCCCAATTTAGGTGGAGAGCTGCTCTAGTAAGGCTGCCTTCGAGTTTTTGAGAAATCCCAGGAAAGACATGGATTGACTGGGTATAAGCTATGATTTGCTTTGTTTTCTTACCAATCTGAGACCCTAGAGCAAGGCAATAGTTGTGGCCATTTGACACAGACAATGATCTGGACATTGGTCCATAATCAGGATATCCTCTAGGTAGGTGATCAGTCTGATGCCTCTCATTCGCACGTGTTCCACCACCAGGCATAGGAGTTTTCTACAGCACCATGGGGGCCGAAGAAAGGCCTAAAAGTAGCACTAAAAACTCATAAATGTGTTCCTTCCACCTGAGCTGCAGGAATCGGTGATGTACAAAAATAGGGAGTGTTAGATTTGCCTCCTTCAAATCAAGCCTAACCATCCAATTTGTTGGCGGAGGGACATCTCTCTAGAGGTGAACTCCTATTTTTTTGAATGGTGATATACTAGACACTTATTGATTTATTTTAGATTTATCACAGGTCTGAACCCTTTGTCCTTCTTTTGCACTAAGAAAATATTGCTTTAAATGCCTCTGGGGTGGATTACTGACATTTCGGTGCCTGTGAGCTCCATCTCCACTGAGGAGAAGTAAAGGGTTTTGTGGCCAGAAATCTGTTGTGAAGTCCCATAAAACTCTATGTGGAAACCTTGTACAGTCTCTATTAGCCAAGGATCAGAGAAGGTCTCCCTCAAATCGGGCACAGACAATCTCAACCTTTCCCCAATTTTTACTTGGGAAAAATGGATAAGCGTTATCACATAATATTCTCCTTGGGCGTTGGTGTTACCATGGAAACTGCCTCTGCCCCTGTCGGCATCTCTGGAAGGGAAAAAGGTTTACTGTGTTCTGTAGTTCTGTCATCCATTATTTCTTCTTCCTTGCCCTTTAAGTGCTTCTTGGGATGAGCGTTGGTGCCAAACTTGGCCAGCGAAGTGGACCCTGCCTTTCCCAGCCCCGGGCAAAATCTCCTTGGTAAAAAAAGCTTTTTAATGGAGGATTGGACCTTGTCCAAGGCTGAGAAGGTGGCCACAATCTTCCCCAGCTCCTTGATTAAAAAATAAAAATAAAAAATAACACCAAAATAGGTGCCCTAGGCAGTGGCGTCTGCTTCTGATGTAGACAGATCTTTCAATTTGAGATCTATTTTTATTAGAAGAAACCTACGGTGTTTTGCTGACAGGGTGCAGGTCACATTTCCTATCATGCATATTGTCCTATGCGCCCATCCTGAGGCTGACCACGTCTGCTGGCAAAGGATACCCTGAAGGTTTGGGGTCCTCAGCCAATTCTAAAATCTTAGGGAGGGGATCCACTGCGTCTAGGAGCCTGTCTTGACCTGCTCTCCAAGAGTGATCTGTGCCTTTTTTAGGGCTTAGAGGTTGTCTAATCTTTTGGCAATATTATCTGCCTCCTTTTGACTTGGAAAACATTCCGAAGACATTGGATGGAAAATTTTGTCCTGTTCAAACATGTCTTACTGAGATTTTCCATCCCCTGTGGATCCTGTTGAAGATGGTCTGGGTCTCCAGGTTCCGCTGCACCCTGGTTCCTCCTTGGAGGATTGGTCTTCATCATCTGTACTGCCCCTGTCTATTCTGGGGAACCCCACAAGAGTTTCTGGATTCAGAATGACAGTGTCACCAGATTTTTCGGGCAAGGGTGGGAGCCTAAGGATGCATGCACATTCTATATACGATTCACACAGTTTCTTGAATCCTTTAAGGTGCTCTACATCTTTTCTAGGAGCATACTAGGTGGTGCTCAGACAGGATGTAGTCTCCAGGTTGGTCAGCTGATAATTAAGAGGTCATAATGCCCAATTAATGGCCATAATAATGCAGGATGAAATGCCTTCTGAAATAGTGAATCCCTCAAGGAGACATTCCTCTTTGTCCCCCTCCAGGCACTGAGAGTATTCATGGTCACTGAAGGTCTTCAAGGCATGACACTCAAAGGGTCTACAGCAAACAGAATCTCTGTTTATTGCTTCTGTTTCTGTTTGACCAGTTCCCTTTCTAAAAGGCTGTTTCCTGGGTGGTTTGGCGCGGATTGGCACATGCTTTTATTTTGTGCTTTCGAGAAGTACATGTGAAACGTACCTTATCGGCATTCACCAGTCGGTCCGTTGTCCATTGTGGTAGTTTGGTTCCAATGGCTCTCCAAATATCAAGGTGGTGGCAGGGCTCTCACCAGTTGTGGAGTGAGGAGTTGGTTGATAGGCATGAAGGGCTGGACGCATGGCTTGGTTTAGATCGATTCCCTCCAACACTTGCCAAATTACCCCCTTGAGTATGCCCATAAATTGTTGAACTATACCACTGGCTTGGGGCCAAAGAGGTGTACTCTTTTGAAGCTTTATATTGAGTCTAACAAGAAATTTCTTGAATTCTTTGCTATTGAAAGGCGGGCCATTGTTAGATTTGAGAATAGTGGGGATGCCCACACTGCAAAGATGTCATCAAGCCACTCGATTACTTTATCATGGGCTGTCGAAGATAAGTCTTCCACTAAAGGAAAACACAAGTATTCATCAGTGACTAACAGGAGATGATGTCCTTTTTCTATAGGCCCAAAGAAATCAACTGCAACTCTCTCCCAGGCATGCGCAGGAAGGTCGGATATTGTCGATGGATGATGCATCACCTTGGGGGATAAACAGTTATAAAGGTGGCAGGCTTTTAGCTCTCTCTCAACTCGTTCATCTAGGCGAGGGAATCACACTCCATCTCTAAAGGCTCTTTTAGTGGCTACAATGTCCTTCGTGGACTAGCTCAATGACTTGCTTTCTCAGGCTCTCAAGTGTGGCAATTATTGAGCCTCTTAATATGATACCCTCTCAGGTGATGGATAGCTCATCCTGTACATTTTTGAACTTTTGGAATTCAAAATCATCAGCAAAACGTTGAATATTTGTCTTCCAAGATTGCATTGTAACGAGCTCTTTCAGGATCAGCACGTCTTTATCTGCTTTGGTAGCAGCAATAATCTAATAAATGGATAGAGGTGCTGGCCCTCACAATGAAGTTGAGATACTCTTCAGCCACTTTGGATGTTGAACTATGGCAATGTAGCACTTGTGAAAAGTAATCTGCAGGGTTTTTGTCTTTCCCTGACTTGTGTACAATCACATAATCATACCCTTGCAGTCCCAATCCCCACCTCTTAAAGCAAGTGGGCACCTTAGCTTTCGTGTTTACAAAGATGGAGAGCAACGCCTGGTGGTCTGTGATGATAGTGAAACATTTTCCATATAAAAACCCATGAAAATGTTTGCAGGCCCACACTACAGCCAGACTCTCCTTTTCAGGCTGAGAGTAGGCACATTCTATTTCAGACAGGCTTCTACTGGCATATGCCACAATGTATCTCTGGGGTTTCGGATAACCATTGTGTTGAGCAAGGATTGCCCCCAGCCCCACTGGGCTTGCACCTCTTGTTATCTCAGTATATAACTTGGGGTCAAAACAGGCCATTTCAGTTGCATTCTCAAACTCATGTTTTATTTTTTTTAAACTATGATCGCATTCAGGAGACCACTGAAATGGGTAATTCTGCTTTGTATGGTATCTCAATGGGGCACTCACCGTAGGAAAGTCACAAATGTACCTTGAGCAATAACAGGTCATGCCTAAGAAGCATCGTAGCATGGTTACATCTAGTGGGGGGCAGGTAGATGATAGTGCTTACACCATATCTGGGTTAGGAGTCATTTCCCATCAGAGAATATGGGTCCAAAGAATTTAAGTTTGGTTTTGTGAAACTCACATTTTGCTGCATTCAAAGTGAGAGCTGCATCAGCAAGTAATTGGTAGACTTGTGTAAGAGCCTTGCCATGCTCCTTTTGTGTTGCCCCAAATGCCAGTATGTCACCACTGTATTTGAGGACATGCGTAACAGCTTGAATAACTCTGTGAATAACATCCTGATAAATCTCCGCAGCCAAGATACTCAAAAACACAGTCTTTTGTATCTAAACAAACCATCATGAATCAAAAAAGTAGTAATGTGCCTATAGTTCTCTTCTAGCTCGAGTTGATGGTATCTTATGTTCAGATCAAGACGGGACAAGATTTTGGCTCCATTTAGCTGCATGACCATGGCTGCTATGTGGGGACCAGGATTTCTTTCTGTCTCAATTGCTTTGTTGGCCTTGTGCATATCAACACAAATACGCACTGCACTTTTGTGGCACCTCAACTATGGGCAAAACCCATGGCGTAGAACTGGTGGAGCATTCAATTATGTCATGATTCTACAGTGTTTTGAGTGCTTTCTTCATGGCTGCTTGTGTGTGAAAAGCAAGTCTGCGGTGCCATTGGGCTACAGGGCGAATGTCCTCATTGATATTAAGTTGCACTTTCACCTTCTTGAGTCTTCCTGAGACACGAAAGAACGATGGTAAATGACTCACAATTTCATCCTGAGCATGAATGTTGTAGTTGAGAGATATCAGTCCCATAGGAGCAGCAGTGGCAAAACCAAATAGACGTGCACTAGAGGACGTTCCCTGATGAACATGAATTGGTGATTGCACGGACATCATCTGATGTCGCAAGGTTGCTGTAAATGACCCTTGACTCTGTAACGGTATAGAAGCAGCCCACGCAAATACATTTGTTTTGACGGAGTGTGGCATGGCACAGGAGACAGGAATTTGACCCTTTCTCCTGGACTGATATTAATCAATGCACCATTGTCTATAATGAAGGTTATAGGGTGACTATTCGCCTTCAATGTAATTTTAGGAGTGTCCAAATTAATGTTGTCGCTTCGTTTGCCAATTCTTTTTTTACTCTTGTTTTGTAAATATCTTTATTTGGGTTTGATTCATACGTGATACTATCAAACAGTACATGGAGGCACAAACACGCACCCAACGATAACTACTAAACAGTAAAGGAGGCCTGAACACACTCACACCTACCCCCCCCCCCCAAATAAATTAGTAAAATAGGCAGCAATATGACCCTGTAATAAAAAAGATGAACTACATTAATGGATAGGACAACACTTCTGCATATACTGCAACAATGGGTTATGTCAAGGGAGTTTAGCCTCCAATGAGAAATGTATGTCGGAGTGTCTCAACCACCCCCCATGATCTTGTGAAATTTGTGTGGGCACCCCTACTCTTGTAGATGACCCTCTCGGCTGCCATGTAAAGGTCTATCCCTCTCTTCCATTTTTGCAGGGTCAGGGCCTCAGGTGCCCCCCAATAACATGCTATGTCTCATGTAGCCACCACTAGCCCTAGTTTACAGAAAGGAGTTATGCCCTGAGAATATCTATGTCTCCCAGCACACCCAGCAGGACGTATTTGGGATCAAGAGGGTGTTCCCTTATCACCTGCGATCAGTGCACCTGGAGAGAGTCCGGTGAGGCCTCCCTCCTCATACAGTGCAGGCGGGCTCTATCATAATAAACTTGATGGAGAATTTTGAGCTGTATCTGGTGCAGGCGAGATTTTATTGCCGCCCCTCTCTGGTGCATCAGGTCTACCTCCCAGTCTACTTCCTAAAGGTCTCCTGCCTTAAAGCACCACCTTTCCCTCAGTTTGCCCAGTTTTTCTGGCATGTGGTTATTAAGTATCTTATATGTGAGAGAAATAGCCTTCGATAGTCACTCCTCCCTCAGCAGCAGCAGCCTACCTTTCAGCGGTGCGAATTCAGGTAGATCCAGCACCCCTAAGCCCTCCACCTGCCATGCGTGTCTCAGCTGGGTACACTTTAGGTATTGATTGCAATGCATGGAGTAATCGCTCCAAAGAGATGCAAATGGCATTACAGCGTCCCCCTCCTCTAGATCCCTTCCATGGGAAATCCCCAGCAAATTCCCAGGCTCTGAATACCTGAAGTTTCCCCATCTTCCTCAACCACAACCTACCTAAAGCGGCTTCATTTGTGTCACCCTTCCCACTCAGCCTATACAGCTGGTGACCCTCCTTCAGGACTCTGGCACCACTGGTTTTACCGGCAGCAGTCATCAGGTGCCCATCTCCCCGTATAGGAAGTGTAGGTATAAAAAACAAAATGTGCACGATCCAATCTGTAGGTAGTATTATCCTGCAGAGCGAATGTCCAGTCATTTACAAGCAACATACAGGCTACCCAGTAGTAGAACCTAACATCAGGGAGGGCGATCCCCCTGTTATAGGGAATACGTTGAAGAGTGGAGAGGACTGTTCTGAGGTGCCCACTACACCAGTGCACAGGTCACCCTCAAGTTTAACAAATGTAGTCTCTGGGATCAGATAGTAGGTATTTTGCAGGGTGTATAATAGTTTTGGGAGAATGATCATTTTTTTAAGTAGCTGCCCTCCCCATCAGGCAAGGGGCAGCATATGTCACCTCTCCACTTCGTCCTGAAATGTCTGGACCACTCCATCTAAGTTTTCCACTGGAGCATCACATAGATGCCCAGTTATTGAAATCCTTCAGTCACTGCCAGGAACTTCTGAAGAAGACTGGTGAGGTCCAACAAGCTGTAGGGGTGATATAGCACAGGCTTGCTCCAATTAATATGGTAGCCTGAATAAGCCCTGTAGGACTCAAAGGTGTGTAGGATCCTAGGGATGGTTGTCTTGGGATCAGTGATGTACAGCAAAATGTCATCAGCATATAGGGATATTTTTTTTTCCTCTGCCCCATCCGTGGCTGAGACTTTAAATCCCATTATATCAGGGTGGGAGTGAATCATGGCTGCCAAGGGTTCGATAGTGAGGGTGAATAACAGGGGGCAACACTGTTGGATGCCCCGCTCTTTCAGAAAAGCTGTTGAAAAAACCCTGTTCACCTGGTCTTTTGCTGTGGGGGATCCATTGTCTATAGCGGGCCAAAACCAAATTGACCGAGTTTCTGGTGAAGGAAGGGCCAATGGATGCTGTTGAATGTTTTTTTTTCTGTGTCCAATGCTAGAAAGACATGGGGATCCTCTCTATGATCAATCTCCGACATCCAATTATGAAGACGAAGAAGACTGAGCGTGGTAGACCTGCCAGGCATGAAACCACACTGGTCCCTATGGATAAGCGGGACAATCACCTTCAGGAGTTTGGACGCCAGAATGGTGACCAGCACTTATACCTCAATATATAAAAGGGAGATGAGGCGATAGAAGCCACAGTTGGTATCTGGCTTTTCATGCTTATGGATCACCACTGTGGTTGCACACTGTAGGTCTGGTGGAAGCGCATTATGGTCCCTTACCTCCTTGAAGCTGTCAAGTATATATGGGGCCAGCAATCCTGAGTATTTTTTTAGGAATTCCACTGGGAAGGCAATGGCCACCCGTACCTCCTTCAGGGTGATATTGCTGTTGAGTGCCAGGCGGTCATCTAAGGGCACCACTGCCAGACCCGCTGTCACAAGGTATTCAGCGATACCGGGGACATCCACCAAAGGGCAGGCCTTCTAGAAGTGGTAACTAGCAAAGGCGTCCGCAATGGCAACATTGATTGAGGAGTCCCCATCTCATCCGTGATGCCGCGTATCAAACAGAATACAGGCCGTCTCCCTTTTACAAAGTCAGGCAAACAATTTGCCCCCCTTTGTCTCCTACATCATATAGGCGATGCTCTTTAGCCAGCAGTTGCCTGTGAACCTCGCCCCCACAGCTAAGTCTTAATATTCCCTCTAGACCACCTTAAGAGAATGCAGGGCATGGGGGGGTCAGTTTGAGTTCCAGGAGAGGCCCAAAGGGCCATAATCCGATGCTCCATGCCTGCTACCTCCGCCACTGCCCCGCGCTTCTTACGGGCCAAGACATTCTGCAATCTATCTGTGAGTACTGTCTTATAGGCCTTCCAGAGCACCACCGCTGAATCCACTGTCCCATTATTTTCTCAAAAATACAACTTTGAATAATTCAGGAGTTCATTAGCAACCTCAGCATCTTTCAGATTCCACGCATTCAGCTTCTTCTTCACTCCCCTAGGACGGCCTCTGCCCCCCATCGCAATCCAAAAAGATGAATGATCCGACAAGCCTTGAGCAAGG
The DNA here is from genome assembly GCF_031143425.1 of Pleurodeles waltl. Classification (NCBI taxonomy): domain Eukaryota; kingdom Metazoa; phylum Chordata; class Amphibia; order Caudata; family Salamandridae; genus Pleurodeles; species Pleurodeles waltl. The sequence goes on from NC_090450.1 coordinate 695,722,927, forward strand.
TATTCTGCTCTGAGCACTGTGGCCACTTCTACCTCCGGTGCAAAGATATAGTCTAGCCGGGAGAAAAACCTATGAACCCAGGAGAAATATGAATAGTCTCTGCTCTCAGGATATTGCTGTCTCCACATCTCGCAAAGTGCCGTAGAATCCGCAAATATCCCCAAGGGTGTGACCCCTGTCGGGGCAACCACCACTCTCGAGTGATCTGAATCGGGGAGCATGACATCGTTGAAATCCCCTCCCACAACATGGACAGCTGAATCAGCCTAGAAGAGGATGGCCACCATTTGTTCTAGGTTTGGCTGCTGTAGGCAGGGGGTTGCTAATCGGGTTTACAGACATTCTTCCCCACTGAGCCTGAACCCTGACATATCTCCTGTAATGGTCTATCCATGTTCTGGACACTAGCACAGTTTTTGTTTTAACCAGGATCGCCACTACTCTCGAGCCAGGGGTGTACCCCTTGTACGCCAGCAACCGTGTTGGCCCCCCAACCCAGGAAGTGATATTGGGCCCCCTCAAGCACACTGTAGAAAACTGGGTTCTGGTTGCAGAAGCCCCCTCACTTTTAGCTTGGTGTTTGATACAACTTTAACTGAAGTGCACTAGGTTCCTACTAACCAGGTCCCCAGTGCCAGTGTTACTGACCAAAAACAAGACACCTGGTCATTTGATCATCAAGTGGCCAAGCTCTTTAGCACCTCTGTAAGGCCCTAGTAAATAGTACCTCTGGTAACTAGGGCATGGGTACTAAAGGGGGTCCCTAAGAGCTGCAGCATAACTTGTGCCACTCTAAGGGATCCAGCACCAAACTCATGTAGACTGCCACTGCAGGCTGCATGGCAAGGTGCTCCTGAATGCCATGTCCCCTTACACACTGTAATATTTGTAGGTCACCCCTAAAGCAGACCTTACAGACCTAAGGCAGGATGTGTTATATTACTGGTGAGGGCATATAAGCATGAGCAAATATGCCCCTAATATGTATTTGTCGATTCTTATATGTTGTAAGTGAACAGGGAGGGCATTCTTAATGCATGTGCTGGACACTGGTCAATACAAGTTGCCAAGCTACATGATGGCTTCACTGAAAATAGAGATGTTTGGTATCAAACATCTAGTATTAATGAACCCTCACTGACTCCAGTGATGGATTAAGTAATACATGCACCCAGAGGGCACCTTAGAGGTGCCCTCTGGAATCCTACCAACAGCTGGTGGGCTACTTGGCTAGTTCTAGCCAGTTTGCTACCAACAGATGGGTTTCTGACCCCCAGACGTGAGAGCCTTTGCTCTCTGAAGGTCAGGAACAAAGCCTGCTCTGGAACAGACCTGCAAATCTGTATATTAAGGCAGGAAGCTTCAAAGAAGCTCACCACCTTGGGTATGCAGATCTGGCTCTCCTCAGATGGAGAGCTGACCCCCTGCCTCAGGGCCCATTTGGCACCTGGACAGTCTGGAAAATTAGCTATGCAGGAGGCATGTTGCACTTGCGGGCTGGACACACCTCTAGGGTGACCAGCCTGATGTGAACACAGCCTTAGAAATTCCACCATCTTGTCTGTGGTGAAATTAGGAATTCTGGGACAGGGTGATGCCCACTCCCAAAAGGAAGTGGCCATGTAGGGAGTGTAGTGACCCCAAGGGTAAGGAGCCCATTGGCTACTACCCTTAACGCCCCCTAAAATGAGTAGTTAGGGGATCTCCTGATATGAGGACCTGAGATCTTCGGTGGACACAAAAGGAGTGGACAAAGAAGACTGCTGACCTGAGAAGCAAGGAGCACAACCAACTTGGCGCAAGCCCTGTCAGCCTGCCTGCTGCACCCAACCCTTCAGGAGCAACTGACCTTTCTTGCTGTTGCAGCCTACAAGAGACCGGGAGAGCTGCCACTGCTTTGCAAATCGCTGCAGAGAACTCCTTTGGAACAGAGGAACTGCTTCCCTGCATCTGCAGACACTGCTTGTAAAGTCCGGTACTCTGCCCCATTGGCCATTGGATCCTCCGAGGCATCAACGTGCCAGGAGAAGACTGTTTAGAGCTCAGGAGATCAGCCCCACCACTTCACTGATGTTTTGAGATGTAGACCCCACCTGGAGTCTCCCTACACCTACACCTGGTGTATTGAACTCCTTACAACAACCAAGGCTTGTTGGTGGTCCAATCTGGACTCCAATAGAACCAAAGCAGACCTACTAATGAGGGACACAGGACCCATGAAGCCATTCAGGAGAGTGGCCCACTGCCCTGTTTCCCCTCTTCACCAGGTCACCAAAACCCAGAGCAAGTCCCTGACCACTGCGACCTGACGCCTCAAAGCACCTCTGCACCCAAGCCCCACAGCCTGAGTTCAAGGGAGCCGATGGTACCCATGTCTGAGACCCTCTGGAGCTGAACCCATCCCTGGGTTTGGCTAGACTGGACTTCCCCTCGCCACCTGCAGTGTCTTTCTGCAGGCCCCCTCCAACCGTGAGTAACTCCAGCACCGAGCCCAACACCAAAAGACACCACTGCACCTGAGCACCACAGCCCGAGAAGTGGACAAAACCATGTTCCCATGTGCCGAGGTCCTTAAGGGTCAAGTCCCCAATGGGTTCCCCCAGACTGGCCTTCAAGTCCAAGCTTGCAGCAACTTCCAGACCGGACCGTTTCCTACTGAAGTGATTGGGACACCAGACGCTGTAAAACACTTCTATACCCGGATGCCCCAGAGCCTCCTGAGGTGGCCTGTTAGTATGGCCTTGGACCCTGCCCCATACTCACTTTAAGTCCTGGATAACAGTCCCGTAAGTTGCTATGAAGTACCTGAATGCAGTACACAATTTTCTCCCTTAAGATAACATTACTGCTCTCATAAATTGAATTGTCAACTTTTGAAAACTGTAAAAATTCAAAACTCGAGAAGTACTCACCTGATTATGGTGATCCTAGTATCTAAATGTATATAAAAGTATGTTATTTTTTTTAATTGGTGTCGGATTTCTTTATTGAGTGTGTCTCACTTACTTGCCTGTGTGTGTGCCTTACATGCTTAGCACTACACTCTGATATGCCTAAGTGCTTGTCCACACTACTACAAAAGAGAGCATTTGGGGTGTAATTTGTGCCTCTGTAGTTCGTCTGGGGTTTGCTTGGACTCCTTGCAGTGTACCTCATTCTGGTCCACTACATAAAGAGCCAGCTTCCTACATGCATCTCCTGGAGTAGGAAGGTATCAGGCTGCAAACACCATATGCAATGTGTGACCAGGCCATGCTTCACCTTACTGTTTAACCTGTTGACATTATAGTGTATTGTGGGACGTCTGGTAGCCTGTCCTGTGTCATAAGATAACAGCATGGCAGGTGAGGTGTGTTCAAGTGTACCCCTGACCAAACTAACACGAACTAAACCCCTGCATAGAAGCCCTGCATGCTCCCTTTCCATCCCCCTCCCCACCCTCCGTCTTCACAAATAAGAGTAGGAACACAGGTCAACTAGACAACTACTTGTGTGTGAGGCAAGAGAGGTCTGTTGCCCACTCACAAAACCTCAAACACCCAACTAGTGCTCCAACATCTACAGAGCGAAATGAGCAGAGGAAAAATATACCCCCCCAACCCAATTTAGAAAAGAGTAGAAAAGTGAGGATCAGTCCCAAAAAGGCAGATAGATGAAGGTGAAGCAAGAGGGAGGCCACTGGATTCAGACCCAGCTCACAAACCATTTCCCCACCCCATGTGCCCCCTGCTCTGCCAGAGGGAGCTGCACCCTTGTAAAATGACAGACACATTTACCAGTGAAGCGGTCCCAGTGATTGCCACCAAAACTTGCCTACTGGGTCCTAAGCTAGTCGTACAAGAGCATGTGTCAAACTCAGGACCTCTCACATCAGGTCAAGCAGGTCCAAACATGAAAGGCGGTGTGGGCTAAACAAGGGGATGCTGCTTTGTCTCAAGGTCTGGATTGCCCTCCACCACCTCAGAGCCACTGTCCACCAATGTTGCTGAAGTAAGAGGTTCCACAAGTGCCCTGGCTTCCTCCCTCTCCTGCCCCAGGTCTCCAGGTCCAGAGTTACATCCTGTCGCACCACTACCCGGCTGTTTGATGCCAATCTCCATCTGGGTATGACTTTTGGACGTTTTGTCATCCTGTCCGGTGTCCTCTCTGTGACGCAGGCATCCTGTGTACTGGACCATGGGGACGCTCCTTTCCACGGACATCCAGCCAGTCACATACGTCCTCCGGGTTGGTGAAGAAGTGTGCACGACTCCCGAGTAGTATCTTCAGTTTTGCAGGGTAAAGAAACATCTGAGTGAGGTCCATGGCTTTCAGTTTCTGTTTGACCCCCAAAAAGTCTTCCTCTGATGCCTGACAAATTGGGTATAGTCAGTGAATATACAAATCACATGATTGTCGAAGATCGGGTCTCCCTGCCATCTGACCGCCTGGAGGATGGCATTGCTGTCCCTGTAATGAGGAGTTTCACTATTATTGTTTGAGGCAGGCCCCCTGGGGAAGGTGTCATACCAGGGACCGATCTGCCCTCTCCACCACAAAGACCGGTGACAGGTTGGCCGCCGTGATCTTTCCTTTGAGCCACTCTTCCAAGAATAGCTTGGCAGCATTGCCCTTGGCACCCTCAGAGAACTCCACAAAACATAAATTAAACTTCCTTGATCGACCTTCCGCATCTTCAGCATGCATGGCCAGTTTCTGTGTCGTGAAAGCTGCCACTATGGCCTTGAGGGACAGTTCCTCCTGTATCTGGACAACTCATTGTTCTGTTGCCGTAGATTTTTCCGCACCTTTGCAGAGGTCTGCCCTAGTAGGTTTACATTGAGGGGACCGAGTCGATCTTAGCCTGGATGTTGGCACTGAAAGCCTCAATAGCTGACAATATCTGGGCTCCAGTTGGGCCCTGGGGCGCGTGGAGGCCTCCTCCAGCTTTACTTGATGCACCCCCTGTGAGCCCACTGGTGGTAAACTGGTCCAGTTTAGCCTTCTGTGCCCCATGCAGTGCCCTGTCTCTGTCCATTTTGGGACCACGTAGGGACAGACTAGAATTGTTTCCTTGAGCACCAGATTGCCAAAGGGATCGTGCAGCACCTTGTCGCTCTCCACCCTGAAGTGTCAACCACCCACAGGCTGGGTAATCAGGGGCTTGCCTGGGAGATTGCACTTCTAGGATAACTTTCCCAGGGTCCATTCACTCACAACTCAGATCAGTTCAACCTGTCCCAGGGCACTCCCTCTCCGCAATGCGTCACCTCCAGGGACTCCTAGCCCAGCGCAGATTTGTTTCCCTCACACAGCGTCTGCCATAGTGCCACCATGCTCCAGGAGAGACTTGGAACAAAGCGGGTGGCCACAGACTCCAGTCACAGCCAGCATCCCAGGGCCCCCACCAAAGAAGCAGGCCTGTATTTGAAGTTAGTGAATGGGAACGTCAGTCTTTGCAGGATCTGGGAGGGGTGTCTCTCACCCTAATCTGGAGGAGTCCAGAGCAGTTCTTGCCAGACTAGAAGTCGAATCTCTCCAGGGGACAAGGCAAGAGGGCCCCCCGGGCCAATGCAGACAGACTCTGGCACTTATTGTAGAAACCTCTGGAGGCTGCCCGCACCAAGCTGTGGCACTGCAACAGTCTCTGTGATGCATCAAGCAGCTCCTGTGTGATACAGAGGATCTTGCCTGGGCAAAGAGACTAGGTCCAGGGGAATAACGAGCCACCCCAAGTGTGTGGCTGGTGAAGTAGCTCAGAGTGCCAGTTGCACCCAGGCCCAGAGAAGTGAGCTGACATGTCTCCACCAGACAGGTCACTGGCATCTCAGGGAGCAGGCCTGGTCGCAGGGTCACAAGCTTCTGTCGCAACGTATCCTACCACTGCAGTTCAAAGCAGGTCCCCGATAAAAAAGAGCAGTTGACCCTGGGTCGGCGCACCACACTAGGCTAATTAGATGACTATTGCGCTACAGCAGGGGTGGCCTCTGGTTCAATGAAAGGTTGCACCACGCAACTTCTCCAGGGCGGGTGGCGCAACTGCTGCAAATCAGCCCAAGTCCTTGCCGGAAGGCAGGGGCCGGCCCCAATTAGTGTCACTGTGCTCTTGGGTGTGCAGAGGTCAAAGAAGGCCTGTAGTTTTGGCAGAGATCCAGCTGGAGGGTGGAGCCCCACACTGCAGCAAGCAAGGTCTCCAAAGTTGCATCAGTCGCACTTGGGAATGGCAACAACCAACCAGCATCCTTGCACCAGATTCCAACTTCAAAGGCCTTGCCAAGAGTCCGCCAAGAATCAGAAGGCAGTGTGGGGGTTGCTGGCACTGCAGGGTGGGAGGATGCTGCAAGATAATTCTGAGAGAACAGGAGCTCTGATTTAATACAACCAGTTGGTCATCTTGCCAGCCACGCCCCTCTTCTTTTTTGACTTTTGATCTTCTTTGCAAGCAGCTAATTCTACATGTGCATGTTGTTCCTTAGTCGATCTCAACAAAGCACATCTGTTTTTTTCACTAGTGCTTTATAATGGCGTTCAAGAGCCTTTATGAGTAATGTGACAATGAGCGACTGTGCTTGGTTTCTGCATGCCGTAATTGATGTTGCCTTTTGGCCTTGTGGGTGTGGTGAAAATGCTTCTGGAACCTTCTGGCATCCATTTTCTCTTCTTGCAGTTGCGCATTTGGTTTCTCTTTCACTTTGCAGGCCGTTATGAAGTGTTTTTCTTTCCTGCAGCTTTTGCACGTCTGTCCTATGGCTGGACATTTACCTTCATGGGGAAATGAAAATTGACATCGGAAGCATAACCTTTTGTTCTTCAGAGAAGTTAACTTGTGTACATCTATTTTGTGCTTCTGCTTACATTTCATGGTCGGCGCTGATTCATTATATTCTGTTCCTGCTTCCTCATCAGCAGCTTGTCAATCTGCTTGTTCTTCTGTCCTTGCAGCCATTAGCATTTTCTCTAAATTGAGTGGCTCTCTCAAAATGCATCTTCTGAAGGAATCTGAAAGGCAGCCATCAATGAGTCTGAGGCGCATGGGTTCTTCATCATTAACGTTCGAGAACTTACAGTGTTTGAGAGGTGCATCAAGTCTCTCAACAAATTTATCCATCATTTCACCAGGCTGTTGTGGGGCCGGGTTGATGATGCACCTCTCATCTTCGACATTCAACATCGATTGAACTGGCATCCAATGCTTCTTTTATCTTTTGGTATGATGTTGCAGCAAGTTGGGAGACTTTATTTAGCACGTCTTTCACTCGATCACTGGCAAGGTTTGTCAAATATTTAATGATTTTCTTAATCTTTTCTTCTCCTAGTGCATCTATGAAGTCATCGGACGTTGAACGTTTTTATCCAGGCAGTCTATCTAGCACCAATGTGTTATAATTTGCAGTATTATTAATCGTAGCATTTTGGTTAAACCTTTTAGCTTAGTACTAGGAGAACTATAATGGTACAGCCCTTCCTATCTCCTCCTTACACTGTAATGGTATAGCCCTAGTTTTGGTGAAGCTTGCCTTAGAATGTTGGTGAGGGAGTGCTGACAGGACGGAGCAAAGGAGGAAGCGGCTAGTGGAGACTGAATAAATAACACCCACTTAATGTACATGTCTTTGTGGTATCTTTACATTTATTGGCGACGAGGATGGGATAGGAGTTTCGTTATGCGTCCCCAAACTATGTCAAACGAAGGTGATGGCTTCAAGAATGTAGCCACGCTGAACTTTGAGCTCTCTTCAGATGCCACTGAGAGCAAGTGCTTTGTCTGATATTCAAGGTCATATAGCACTTCACTCACTTGTGCCGGTAAGTACATTTCTGTTTTCATACCTGGTTGTCACTGCCTTTAGTCTGCTTCGTATTGATGATGACTCTGTGTTATGGTGCAGAGCAGTATCTCTTCTTTCGGCCTTACCAGGTTTTTGGTTGACTTTTTCAATGTGATCCTCTTCAGGGCCTTCAAATTCTTCAGTGGCTGTGTATGGGCTGGAGTAGGGCTTAGACCGAGCATATACCAATTGCAGAAAGCTTTGCATCAATGTGGGGTGCATGTGGCATGGACTAGCAGTTTACTGCACATTTGCAAACACTTAGAGAGAGCCCCATGTTTCTTCGGAGTACGTATCCCAAACATGTTGCTAGTTGTTCTAGCTTTCCCAACCCTGGAGCATGAAAATCAACATGCCACATAATGAGCTCTGTAACAGACGCCTTTATTCTGCAACATACTTTTGTGCACTCCAAGCATTGAGTCATAACTTTCATAACCACACCTTAACACCGCCCATCAGTTTATGTAATTTCTGTCTAGAGTTCACAGGGGGCCACAAGGTCCCAAGCACACATTATAGCAAAGACAATTTAGTTTTATATAGCCCACTTGCGTTACTCTAACTTCTGATGAGTGTCACTGTGCAGAGTTGTGTACATGGTTTTTTAAAGCAAGTAGAAGCAGAGTCGCTGATATAAACACACATTTACACAAGCTGTTTACAAACAAGGACAAACTGATGCTCTGGAAAAAGGTAGCAAACTATACTGAAAGGTGGCCACAGTGCTCCTTCTAGATTCTAGAGCAACACAGTGACAAACGGAGAAGCGTGCTGCAGTGATACAGCCCGCTGCGTGTCATCCCAAGTTGATAGAAATCACCCTCGAATTTGGGAAGGACAACCATGTAACTTGAGCGGTCTATTTAGCGTGTTACCGCGCATTTCTAAAAAAAAAAAAATTAACGCTAAAAGAGAACACGCCCAGGATATCACGTGCTGGTACGCTGTTGTTAGGGACGCCAGTGCTCACATTCTGGACTGGCGGCGCATGTGGGATTGGAGCTGGATCTACCGGGTCGACGGCCTATCACTTCCAGGAGGCGGGAAGGCGGTCACTTCCAGGGCAGCTGAGCTGTTTTTCTCAGGGCGTGTCCTTCTCCTTTCTCACCAATTGCAGGCTTTAATAATGTGGCACAGCAAACCCGCCCCCTCTAAGTAGACCGCCTCTCTGTCTGTCAGTTATCGTGTCCTAGCTCACGGATTGGCTCCGCCTGCCTTCGGTTTTTGAGGTAGGTTTGAGTCGCGCTAGGCAAAATAAATCTTGTATCAGAAAATGGGTGCTAAGTAACCTGCTCCTTGGTGGTTCCCGTGTGTTCGTAGCTGCACCACCAAAACATCTATTCCCACCGTATTTTTGAAGCTGAGAGGTACGAAAAGTAAAACAATTGATAAAAAACGATATTTTTTGCTTAAAGGAGGTCGTATTCGCCTAAATTGAGAGTATTGCCAGTTATAATGGGCCGCCGTCTGTTCCATTCCTTAATTAAGAATCTAAATTCTGAGATTGGCAAATTGAATTAGGTTGGCTTTGGTTATAAGAGTACTTCCAATTACAGAAGGAGGAGACTTCAATACCAAACGATTCGTGCAAAGCAAAGCCTTTTCGTTTAAAGGGTACTGCTTTTGGGGTGAAAAACCCGTGTTTTTAAGGGAATGCGGTAAAGGAGTTTTCTGTGTTGGTGTAATGGTTTAGTTCCAGAATGCTTCCTAGTCCTGGAATTGCACTCGGTTTTGGGAAATATTTTTTTGTAATATAACCTTTTCAGGTGAAGTGTAGCCACTCCAGTACTGTTTGTTGTCCTGACCGTTTTATTAGGTATGTTTGTTGTATTTGTATACTTTTCATGGAGTGGTATGTTGAAAATCAACAGAAGGGAGATGGATTGATTAATCCGGAACCCCATCCGTTAAAGCCTTTTTCCTATACTCCTTGGATAATAGGGGGCACCCTGCGTTTTTAGTTCGTGAGCGGTCTGTTTTTTGTGCCTTCTTAAAAATATAGTACACTTGAAACCTTTTTTATATAATATACGTTAACCATACATGCACACTTTGCTTTACGCACATATTATATTTTTCATTTATTCACCCTCAGCCTCTTGTTACCTCTTCTGTACGAATAATTACAGCAATATTCTCCCCACCGTGAATTTGCCAACCTTGCTTCTTTTACATGTTCTTCAGTACTCTATAAGTAGCTCATTTACCACTACTTTAACAGGTGCTGTTTGCACTCTTGGCTCTGGCAGACAAGATTATTCTTTAACCCCCAAAGCCATAAAGTCTACATATATGTTCCCCTCTACCCTCAGCATAGCTTCTCATTTTTGTAAACGGCCATGTTTGCAATTTGCAACCAAACACCAGTCTTGCAGCAACTTTTTGAATATGTCCAGAAGCCCACTGTCTCCTGTGGCCAGGTCCTCCTAAATTGTCTAATATTTGTTTTGTGTGTCCATAGATGTGCAGAGGAGGGGTTAGGGATTTTGATTGCCTGCAGATTATATTCAAAATAAAGCTAGGAGTACAGTTCCAACTGTTTTTAGGTTTCGCTTAAGTCAGCGGAAGCACTTTTGGCAAAATATTTTGTTTAAAAAAATAAATGAATAAATAAAACCGGCTTAAAGCCTGCCCAGTTCTTATCATTGGTTGGCTTCAATGTCACTCCAGTTTCCTAGCTTCCTATTGGTCACCACCTCGTACGTCTTCCAGAGGCTTCAGTGTGAGTCCCTGTAATGGAGCAATGGGCCAAGTACAGCTTTCTGTCTGCCTCTGTGCTTCCAGTAGCCGCAGGCAGTTTTTTTTTTTTTTTTTTACTTTTTCTACACGTTCTTTCTAAGAGTGCATGTGTCTACAGTCCCTTTTGCCCAACCTCCTGCTCTCTCTTGTGTGCTGCTCCCTGCCCTGTCATCCCCCACACCTCCCTCGTGATACTTACCCTCCTCCCGATGTCTGTTGTGGTGCTGTTTCCCCAGCCCTCTTCCCTAACCTCCACCTGTCCACTACAAAAACCAGTGAACAAAACCAAATGTCTTGCAGCGATGCAAGTGCCATTTGGCTTTGTCAAGAAACATACTGCACAGCAGGCGTAGCTGCTGCGCAAAATGACTTAAGGCAAATAAAGCAATATGACTGTCAGTGCTGGTCGCATCATAGTGCTTTTTTCTTTAAGCCATGTTGCACAGCAACTGACATTTCTGAAACAAACATTAACAAAACTAATAGATCCCACATAGGCACAACTTAAATAGGCTTTTACAATGCTTGTTAAATTATTTTTGAAACTTGCTTTGGAGCACATCTGTCTGCAAGACCTAGTGTTACTAATTCTTTAAAATATACGTAGAATGTGCTTTTGGCAACTTGGTGTATGATTTGATTTCCAGGAAGCGTTTCCATGGAAATGCATGAAGGACTATTACTCACCTAAAACACATACTCGGTCATTACCCTGTAATATTCTATTCTTTATCTCCTACATGCATTATACAAAAAGTAATCCTTCTTTTCCTTTTTTTTTCTCCCGTCATTGTCAATGCCATTAGGGCTAACATTAGTGGAATAACTAGCCTTTGTGCATGCAACATCTGTAAACTGCATTTGTGAATGCCTAATGCTTGTGTTTTGAATGTGTTGGCACATTAAAACCAAACCTATTGATTTTGCCAAAGCTCATTGTTTTCTTTAAAAATGACAACTCATTCTACCCATTGGAGCATTAAACCAAACCTTTATCCTACTGGAAAGTAACAAATTATAAATAGACCATTACTCCTACTTTCTTTTATTTTCTGTCTAGTATAAATACAAATAATCAATGTTACGGCACATGGTGCCCCTCAGTGGTCTGTTAAAATTGCTAACGTAACACATAATCTGATCATCTGTCTGGTACTGATGCTCCTGGTTGCCCTTGATTCTGAATTCTAGGGCAAGGCATCCAAATGTCCAATAAGATACTGGAATCCGCACACCTTTGGCAACTTGGACCAACCTTGCTTTGTGAACTGTGTTTAGATGGAGGTCAGTTTGTAGCCCTTAAAGAGCTTTACTGAAAGAAACATAAATCATGCTTGCCCAGCAGTTCTTCAGTAATTCCTAATAATCTCCTACCCCCAAGTTATTTATCTAACCTCTCTTCTCATTGTTTTTGTGCCAAAATGCATAATTTTCGTCTTTGACAGATATATTGTAGGGATCTAAAATTGTCTACTTCCTCAATGTTTGCCATATTTAGCTTCTCTAATAAATACCCCAATACATGTACTGTACATAATGTCAGTGGAAGAAAAGCCTGGTTCATACCGATAGCAAATTCCTAAGAATGGCACTTAGTCTCCTCCTAAGGATATGCCTTGTAGCTTCTTTTCTGGTTAGCCTTTTCTGCTTTTATATTACTTTTTAAAGAGTCTTCCATGTACATTTCTTAAGGTCTTTGTACATTTTAGATTTCTTTTAAGAAATGGGTCTTTACCACAAATTAAATTTACTCTATATGACCCTTTCAACCAATGGTATGGTTGTCTCCAATTTCTCAAAAGGTTATTGTCAGGAAATAAAAACAAGCATTTACAATGCAACAGGTCTCGCGTTTGCTCATGTTAGAGCTGATCGCGTTGTAAACTCCTAACCCGACTTTTCACCTATCGGGCAAAAGTGCATTTATGTACACAACCCGAAAAAGTAAAATTAACTATGTAAAGCGCTCGACTTCTGCCAAGCGAGATCGCGCTCGTAAATTGGAGAAAAAGAAGTCCACGAGCCCGATGGAAAACAGCGAGCCTCGCATGTTTTCTGTACTCGGTCGCTGCGCTCGAGGAGGGCTAGCCACCGGAAAAGGCATGCCGTATGCCTGCCTTCGACTAATGAAAGCAAGCAGATTTTATTAGGCAAGCCCACGAACCAATAAAAAACACTGACGTGAAGTTGACAGGGCTCCGAGCCCTTTTCTAAATACAAAAGCGTCTCACTGCTATGCGCGAGCGCATGCAACGCAGGCTCGACCCTAAAAAAAAAGTTACTGACCGCCATTTCGCAAAAAACTTTTGTTAAACCATAATTAAGAAAAAAACATCATTTCCTACGCCAGGTATACATCGGCAAAGATTTACATCTATAGATATGAAAATGGATAATAGTATGGAAAGAGACACATCCAGATGAGGTTACTCAAGAAGTTTGCATCCCCTTCTTTCTAACCGAAGAGGAGAGCATGTCAGATAAGTAAATGGTATTTAGCAACCTTATGAGGCCCAATCAGTGTGTTGCATGCTTGCCAACAATTCTTTTATAGTGTGACTTGTACTTTATTATTGGCCATTAACATAGCCTGTCCCACATCCCGAATTGTTTCTGGGCTCCTGGTTGTATGTGCTATTGTCTGTATTTCAAATGATTTAGGTTAGTAATGTCAGAGGCATACATAGTCACATAAAAGAAATATTGGGCATGAAAATGAATGCTTTATAAATGGATATGCAGGTTTAAAGTATAGTTTACTTGTTCCTTATATTAAAAAATGTTTAGTTGGTCTTATGGCTTGGAAGAAACGGTAATTGTGCAATTTGTAGTGGAACTAAAAATGAGATTACAAATATTTTGTGCATAAAATAATTGAAAATGAAATCATTGGATGTGGTAAAGATAGAAGGAGCAATTTGATCACAAAAATTGTAATTTAAAAAATGTATTTACAGGGAAATTGAAATAAAAATGAACTAAATATATGTTAATTGTAGACAGCATAAATCGTCTGCACACAATTAGATTAGTGATTTGCAAATTGTAGATAATCCCGTTATAGTAAGGATGCGTAGAAAGCTGCAAGTGAAATAGGTCCTCTTATTAACTCTTCATATGGATCCACAACAGCCGACGTGTTTTGTTACCAATGTGACTTTTTCAGGCTGTAAAAAGTACATAAGAAAACTCACATTGCGATACATGAAGGATGACGGGAATAAAAACCATTTAAAAAGCGATTTAAAAAAAACAACTGCTATATCCACACCACCAAGTGAATTCCAGAGAAAGAGAGGAAAAATAAGAAATAAGAAAATTAAAAATTAAGGAAACATTTATTGTATATGTGCCAGTGAACAATCACAACCGCTTTTGAACAAAGATAGAAGAAAAAGTGAAAATAACATGAAAAAAACCCCGGTGCTTGTGAAACAAAAAGTCTAGTGCAATACCATGTGTACAGAGTCCAAGCATGAGCTGTAACACCGAAGATGCCATGCGAGTCTCATGTAGATTAATAGAATATAAGCTCTGTTAGTAGGGCTGTCATTACCTGACCGGCACCAAGAAAACTGATTAATTTGATGAAAATTTGCCAGAATATTTGTATTTCACCCTTATATGGAAGTACGTGTGCTTATTCCACCACTGCCTATTTTTGTTTCATATGTTAATTTTATGTAAAGGAAAAATATAGCATTCAGTAATGGAAAGATTGCCCTGCATCTAAGAACAATACAGATGTGCTAATAATTTTCAAAGGGTCACCTTCTCTATATAGATTTTTCTACTCTGTTTTATAAAATGAGGTTTTGCACATAAGCACAATTCCATACTCTAAAACAGAAACGTAATCTGTACTATAAAAATAAAAATGCACATTATACAGCCTTTTATAGAAATTTAATCAAAGATCTAACATATTGGATGTAAAACATCAGCAAAATTATGAACAAAAGTTATTAGAACAAAATAAGATTTAACTGAGAGGAATAAGAGACAATTAAAACTAGAAGTACAGCGAAAAATATTGACAACCTGAAACTAATCTCCTGCAGAACGGTATGCGTGCATTAGAGGAAAGGGTAGTGTGCAAGATTTTCCAGTCCAAATATCGGGACAGGTCTCGAGTACTGAATGAAAAAGGAATGCATTTTGCAAACAGCCACTGGTGCTTACGGACTTTGATTGTGAGTATCCAGATGTTTGACTGTATATATTTTAGAGACATTTTGAATATTCTAAATGCTTTTTTGAGGCGTTGATACAAACCTCATAGTTTTAGACTTTTGAGAACACAGCAGCCTCTCTGGATATGCTGATTGTACAATAACAGGTCCTGTATATTCCGCACCTCACCCTCAGGCAGTGTACTTCTTCCTGCACACGTACCCAGCTATGCACCTTTCAAGTAAAATTAATTCTTTGAAGCAGAGAAAAAACAGCATATCAAAAAAGCTATTTCACTCTGCTTTACCCCAAACATCATATTACTCTTAACATCATATTACTCTTAACATCACTTCGAACTGTAGTACCCAAAAAATCAACATTTCATATGTTCAGCTGCATTCAAAATTGCAGGGGTGTGGAATTTAATAAAAAAAAACTACTTGCCAGTTGTACTGGTTGCTTCATAAAGTTACTTGTCCTGGAAAAAAAAGTCACTTGTCCCCTTGGTTCCATGTAGTGCGGAAACAAATTATGGCAGCAGTCTGATAATAGCGCCTCTGGTTATGCCAGGGCTCACCATTATGTAGAATTCGAATACTAGCAACTCACTTATTTTGCCTCCTTTCCACAGATCTACATACTGGGGTTGGAGGAAGCGCTAAGCAATAGTTAAAGGGTAGGAATGCTCTTTTGAGTCTGTGGAGACCTACTAACTTACATGTTTTATGGGTTTTTACCAGCTCTTTTCTAATCTTTTCCTATAACGGGGAAAGCTGGACATTTTCTCCTGACAAGTTTTGTTCAGTGCTAGGTTCTACCTTGGAAATGTGTGCTTTTTGATGCCAAAATTATTTTTTACCAATGTTTGTTATAATGGTGAGTGCTTGGTAGCTCCCACAATAAAACATTTTTGAAACAAAAATGTCAAAACAAGACACACATTGACAAAACCAAAAGGCTGACCACCAATGTCGGAACTATTGGCTTTGCCAATGATTGTATAATTTCCTGTTTCCCATAATCTGGTTAGAATTGGTTACACTGATTTTTCCATTCTGAATATTTTTGGAAATACTAGCATGTATCAACACATTTTTACTAAATGATGTTTCAAATAAATGGTACCTAAAATTTCAGCAGCATTTATTTTTTCCTTCTTACCTTTTTTTGTGAACATTTTATTTTGAAAGCAAAGAATCATCGACTTTTCCTTCAAGGTTCTGCAAATATTTACTTTTACCTAGAGAGCATTCTAGGAGCATTATACATAGCCTCATATTGTTAGACTTAGCAAATGTGTGTACACATTTTTATACTGGAAAAGCTATCAGTAATGCAGTTGAGTTTACAACATTTCCTTGAGTGCTCACCCTAATTATAAAGATTTTGCATTAATGAACCATAAAAACAAGTTTGAGCCGCATTAACAAATATTACCTCAACTGCAGACAGAGCCATTCCTCGATCATCAAAAACAAAATTCTCACATTGGCATATAAGGTGCGTCTTGAATTAAGACATCTCCAGAAGCAAACATCAGATGTTACATAAAGATGATAAATTGTGCACCTCAAAAATAACGCAAAAAAGCATATAGTTCTATATGTACTGCCTTAATGCTAACACACACAGGAGGTTGCCAAATAATGTGAATTGAAGCCAACTTTAAATAGTACATAAAATTGCTCCGAGTTGTATGAGCAACAATACTTTTTAATTTTCCACAACCCTGTTACGTTTACGTTCTACGTTTTCTACCCCAGTCCAATCTTTGTTTGCAAAATTCTTTTTCTGGTAGTACTTAAATAGGCTCTCGGTTTTGTGGTATTTATGTGTTTTTAACATTTCCGTCTGTATTTCTCCATATTTATTTGTTGGAAATGCCATTGGTATTTATCCATATTTATTTTTGCATTTTGAGGATAGAGTTGTAAAATGGTATATTTCCACATTCACTTAACTTATAAACATGCACTCATATTTTGATGCCTGACATTTAACAAATTAGGCACCAAATATAACAAAACACTACACCTTCAGGTAAATATTACCATTATGCTCTACAAATATGTAAACAAATTATTGTATTTAAGGAAACCGTATCCTGTTTTTTTTTTGTTTTTTTTACCTCCCCGTGCTCTTAATCTGCTCGGCTATTGGTGTGGAACTCGCAAAATACAGTATGGAATTACTCACAAGAAGCACAATTTTGAATATTTCTCCACTTTTAAAAATAAATACAGACCAGAAACATTTTTTTCTGTCTATATTTCTGTAAAAATCAGTAAAAACTGGGAGCCTTGTACTTAAATTACATTGTGCTGCTAGATTTGCAGTTTGAACATCTGGGAAGCACCTTGTCATAATTGTCATTTTCATAGCACCCCATGTCAAAATTTTTATTTTTGTGTTTATAGTAATTGATTTGCATGTCTTTGGAGTTGGCGGTGCACCTTTGTTGACCATTTGCTTCTCAATTCGTTTTTAGTAGTTGGGTTTACACTAATTCTGTGGATGGGGACCTGCAGACCCAATGATATAATATATCTTTATTGGCTAAGCAGTTGAAGCAGATATATTGCAGACTAAATAGATGTCATCGGGATGTTAAGTAAAAATGATGAGTTGTTTCTTTCTTGCAGTTAAAATTCATTATACTGAAAGTGTAACATGGTTCCATAAATATATTAATAGCCAACCGGTGTTTCACGCATAGTAGCACAGAGGGAGTTTCACAGAGCTATGGAGGAACACCCTATAAACATTTAGAACCCTAGGTAGTTCCCAAGTTTTAGGTGGAGAAAAGCTCCTCTATATGGAGCACTCTGCAACGCCACCTTCGCTATAGATACGCTTACCTCAAATGCCTCTTTTTTTTTTTTTGTCCAACAGAATATATAAGCATTGGATCTGTGTATCTTTCAACTTTTATTTTTTCTACATGCAATATACTCTTTTAATGCAAATCATGATGTACTTTAAGTCCAACAAGACTAACCACATAACTGCTATACGGTGTACCGTACTACAGGGCCTGAATAAAGATGCAGAGGCACTTACTGCCTATTGTAGATCACCAACAAATGAACATCTAAAACCCTCATAGTGAAAGGAGACAGACAGCATTGATACAGTTGTAGCTATGAAGTCATTGTTTGAGGAAAAAGGTGATGTATATAAAGGTAGTTGTCAAAGTAGGGCATTTCTGTGTGTAAACTAATTATCTTCACTGCTCATTAGTGATGCTTACCTTTCTACATGTTGATTGTATGTGGAAGGCTGCAGTACCATTTTGAACATGCGTATATACCCATAATGGATACTTAAAGAAACATGACTGTATTTTGATTGTCAACAAACCAACTTGAAAAAGAGCCAACACTTGTGATTTCATGGACGTCCACAGTGACTGGGATCTAAAATGTGTTTTTACCAGTGGTGGTGTTTGTGGTACCATCTGGTCTTTGATGTTTAAGATCATGAGCAGTGTATTGGGTTGAGCTACAGATGCATAGCTCAGCATAACGGACATTTCACCTTTTCTTTTAATCTTTAAGGTATTACATGCAACATTTCTCCATCCTTTGTGTTTAAGGCATTACTAATATACATCATCTTGGTTGTAATCAATTTATTTTACTGATTATATAAAATAATGAACACACTATTTGTATTTGAGCTTTTACTAGCTAACATATCACAGTGAACCCTAACTAGCTGATTGTAAACAACCCTGGTCCCATACCCTTCTTTTGTTGTAAAAAGACATGTGCCACTTTTATGTGGAGTGACAAAGTCCTGTGAGAAAGCACACTACGTTTATAGGCGGTGGTGGTGTTTCTCACAACCCCATGCAACAGCTAGATGTCCAGCTGCTATGGTTCATATTGTACTTTTTTGTAAAAACATTACTTTTCTTTTTATTTATTGTATGGTTTGCTGTTTATTTAATGCAGAATGTAAGGCTAAGATATGCCTATCAGAGGTGTCAGTCCCTCTTGAGCGCAATTTCCCTGCATGTTGGAGCTGAAGTTGTTGGTTGTCAGCCTACCTCAGGAGTCTCCAACCTTTTCTGGAACATGAGCTCAACAGATTTTTTTATGTGAGCAAATCTACACCTGCATATTTGCTCGTGCTAAAATACGTTCACAAATGCTTTCTAAGAGTACAATGTCCTTGTCTACTTATGTAAATACTTGTGAATTCATGAAATACTCAAATCTGCACTAATGTAAAGACCATCACTTGTGACCAGTTCAGCGCTAGAAAATTTCATGTTACATTACAGTGATCGCAGTCTGCTCTTTCACAAGGAGCAAATCGGTACACAAAGTACTTTTGTTCACTGTCCAGACCTACTGTGGCAATGTGTGCTTTTTGCAATCAAAACATATTTTTGCTCTTTGCTAATACTTGTTACAATGGTGAGGGCCCAGCAGCTCCCACAACAATAACATTTTACAAAAGGCATGTCAAAACAAGACACACGTTTACAAAACAAAAAGGCTGCCCACCAGTGTTGGAGCTATTGCCTTTGCCAATGCTTGTTTATATTCATATATCCCATAATCTTGTTGAAACTGATTACACTGACGTCTTACTTAATGATGCTTCAAAGAAATGGTATCTATAATATCACAGTAATTTAGCAAAACCTTTTTTTCATAGTTGCATTTTTTTTTTTGTGAACATTTTATTTTGAAATAAATATCAATCTTGCTTTCAAGCTTATGCAAATATTTGCATTTAATCAGATAGCCTTCTGGGAGCATTAATAAACATTGCCCCATATTTTTAAACTTTGCAAACGTGTGTACACATTTCTTTTTTTTTTTTACTGGAATCACTGTCAGTAGTCCAGACGGAGCTTACAAAATTTATTTAGAATGCTGACCCTAATAATAAAGGCTTTGAATTATTGAACCATAAATACAAGTTTGGACAGCAGACTGTTCCTTTCCCATCTCTGTAATGTGGTACTGTAAATTGGCAGCCAAAGGGTTTGTGCTGCAGGGACCTACTTGTCCCAAGGACAAAATAAACATGAAAACCTGTTGTCCTTGACCCCAAACAAGATGTCCTGGGTGTCGGGCTATAGGAATCCCACACCCCTGAAACTTATTCAAGCATGCCACACTTGTTTGAGTGAGTGTGATTGATATCAACTGAGAAGTACACGCGAGTGTTAAAAACAAAACAACAAAAAAAACCCTGCATTTGGAAGAGATCTAAAGACTCTGACCTCGCGAAAGCCAGAGACCAGTAAAGGCATAAATTGTGGCTCGAACATGTAGACCCTCCTCAACACTTGCTCACTCAGCTAACATGCCACCAAAATCTGTGATCTTATCAATGTCATCTTCCTAACTGAGACTTGGCTCAACCTGGCATCAGTCCCCTACATCGCCACCACCATACCAGCAGCATACAGAATCATCCACTTCAATCGCATCAACAAGCCAGGCGGAGGAATCACGGTCATCCACAGAGACTCCATCAAATGCATCTCCCCCATGGACGACACCATCCCAGCAATGGAACACCTCGACATCCCTATCCAAATGGGTGAGAAATCACTGATTTCATCGCCCCTCCCTTTTTTCCATCGTCTCAAAGGACTACATGTTCCTGGGTGACCTCAGCTTTCACCTTGACGACATAGCCAGCCCTAACTCCGCCAACCTCCTCAATAACCTTAACAATATCGACTTCACCCAACTTGTACACGACCCCACGGATATCGCAGTTCAAAAGCTCAGTCCCATGTTCACCTCCAGCGACCACATCAAATACAGTCACACCACTGAACTCACATGGACTGACCACTTACTCGTCCACTTCATCATCAGGACCACCTGATTTCTCCCCCCACCTTCCCGATTCAACCCAATGCTGCCGGTCACAGCTGGAACAAGGCCTCCGAAACTGAATGGACCAACACATCACGCACTCAAACACCACCATGATGTGAACGAGCATATCAGAAGCTTCAACATCTGGATCACTAACTGCGCTGACATCATCACCCCATCAAGAACAAGAAACACAGAAGTTCCACCAAGCAAGCCAGCTGGTATACCGAGTACCTCAGGGCTCCCAAGTGCCCCGAGAGAAGGTGCTGCACCAACAAGAACCAGCAGACAGAACTGCCTACGTATCAGCACTCAACCTATACCACCACCAACTACATTAGATGAAAAAAAAAAAAAAAAAAACTGGCATCGCGGATCAAAGCTAACCCCAACAACAATAAGGACCCCTTCTGCTTAGGAATTCACCAACCCTGCAGAGGCAACAAGCAGCATCTTGCAGATGTTTTCCATGACAAAATTGACAAAATCTAGAGAACCTTTAAGCCCCAACTCAAGCTTGAAGACTTTTTCAACTCCCATACACAGCCATTCCAAGGCTAACCACCTGGAACCACATCACCACTCGGGTCACCATCATGAAATCCATCCCCTTACAGGGCCCCATTCGACCCATTCCCTCACCACATTTTCAACCTAGGGGCATCCAGGATTGGCCTCGAACTCAGTACTTCACTAGATTCTGCCACCTTCCTAGAAGACTGGAAACGCACACAAAACAAACACCTGCTGAAGAAACCTTCATTGGACTTCAACAAATTCAGCAACTACAAACCCATCTCCCTCCTTCCTTTCCCAGGCCAAGTCATTAAAAAAAAAAAGCCACCAGCCAACAATTCACTATCTACCTGGAACACAATCACCTCCTGGCGACTCGCAATCCAGATTTCACAGCAACCACTGCACAGAGACAAACCTGATTGTGGCCTCAGACGACCTCCAGGCCCTCCTCTACAAAGGAGAGATAGCCGCCCTTATCCTCCTTGATCTCTCAGCAGCACCACACGCTCATCGCCAGACTGTACAACATAGGCACCCAAGGAGCCGCCCTGAGATGGATCGCCTCCTTCCTCACTGACCGAACACAGCGCGTCCACCCTTCACCTCAGAACCCAAACCAATCATCTGCGGAGTCCCTCAAGGCTCATCACTCAGCCCCTCCCTCTTCAACATTCACATTTCCTTGCGAATGGTCAGATCCCATGGACTCAACATTATATCCTATGTCAACAACACACAACACATCTTCTCCCAAAACTCCACTGCTTCCAGAACCAACTTCCACCAATGCATGACCAGTGTCGCCAGTTGGATGAGGAATAATTGCCTCAAGTTCAACACAGACAAGACGTACGTCTTGATCTTCAGCGGTGACAATTCCCCTTGGGAAGCCTCCTGGTGGCCCACAGAACTGCGGCCTACACCAACCTCAGCTGAGTTCGCCAGGAATCTCTGTATCATCCTGAACAGTAAACTCACCATGAGGTCCTAAGACAACAGTGTCATCCTGCTCATGATACGTAAGATTTTCAAGTGGCTTCCCAAAACATGAGATCACGCAAACCCTCGTTACCAGTCGTCTGGAATACGGAAACACCCTCTATGTGGGAATCGAGGCCCACGTATTTCAAAGACTACCGATCAACCAGAATGCAGCAGCAAGACTCTTCCTGAATCTCCCTTGTCGCACCAACATCACCCTCGCCTCCACCTCAAAATACTCCACTTGCTCAAGTTTCAGAAGAGATGCCAATTCAAGCTCCTCACTAACGCATTCAAGGTCCTGCACGACTCTCGACCCACCTACACCAGTCACTGCTTGAGATTCCACAAACCCTCCAGACATCTCCGTTTCGCCTCCCTTGCCCGTAACCCCTGCATACAATGCAGCAGAGAAGGATGACGCTCCTTCTGCTTTGAAGTCAAAGCCTGGAATGGCCTCCCCCTCAGGACCTCCTCCTCTCTACAGAAGTTCTGTAGGACTCTGAAAACCTGGCTCTTTTACTGCCAGTGCCTGGCTACCTTTATGGGTGACAAGTCGCGCTCTGCAAGTCGACTGATCGATTGATTGAGCTTGTACCTGCTGGAGTTAATAAATTCCTCCAACAGTATCACATTGCGTTTTTTTTTATCTTGCCAGGAAACCTTGTACTGAAATTTCAGAAAACAACATAGGGTATGCCTAGGCAATTTTAATCTTAGATCCTTCTCCTTAATAAATAAGCTCCCTTAATTGTTAAGATTAAGCCCTCCTTGGTACAGACAGTATTCAAGCAAATACTTAATGTTGAAGCATGCCACTAGAAGGTATAGTAGGTTAAGAGTCTTTTTACCAATTGGATGTGAGACCGGGGGGAAGGGTGGTGGGGACAGAGAGAGAGAGAATGAATAGGAATGAGGGTGAATTCCTGTGGAGTGTGTTCTCTCTCGTGATATGTTTAGATGGAAACTGGTAGTGAGGAGAACCCGCAAAACGTTTCTTACTCCATCTTCATGATTGTAAAACAATAATATCTCCCATCAGTTAACATGTTATGTGTGACAAGATTCATATCTGTGGTGCGCTTGTTATGGGTTTCCCTTTTCTGTAAATATTTTGCTCCACCTGACCATCACGCTCACTTTAGATAAAGACCGAAGTCTCTTTCGAAAAAAGTTATCAAAACCGATCACAACAGTGAATTTACTGAAACACACAGTCTATTAGCAATTTGTGTATAAAGATGGGACAAAACTTTAATTTTGGGGTTCCACACCAGTGGAGACCCGGAGAATCTATAAAGCACTAGAGTTGGGATGACTGCAGCCAACTCACCTTGTTCAGGTTCGGAAGTAGCAGCATATTCCATGATTCGCTGGCTGGACCCACTTTCAAAGGAATGAGGTGACCAGGTGCTTAGGAGGGGCGCTGGCAGTTGGTTCCCTTTCATGAGGGTTTTGCTTTATTGAAGGCGAGGGACGGAAGAGGCGCACAGGCAGGGCAAATTGACACTATTGCTCCGAGAGCAGAGACCAGCACCATTATGTCGAGGGTGAGGTCCAAGCCCTGCAGGTGTCTTCAACAAAGGCAGCTTCATTGAACCCA
The DNA here is from genome assembly GCF_031143425.1 of Pleurodeles waltl. Lineage (NCBI taxonomy): Eukaryota > Metazoa > Chordata > Amphibia > Caudata > Salamandridae > Pleurodeles > Pleurodeles waltl. Next base: position 695,746,608 of record NC_090450.1, read on the forward strand.
CTGTATCAGAGGAAGTTGGGGGAACTCAGAATTCTGTGGCCAAACATCTAGAGCCAAGAAGCAGATGGGGGTTAGGAACCACTGTCTGCGGTAGAACAAAGACAAAGAACTTGCAAGTAACATATTGAGACTGCACCAGAACTAGGACATCACTGCTGCGTTCCGGGGTAGATACCTAACTTATTTATGATGAAGTGTGCATGTCAGAGAGTCATTTCTGCTCAGGGGGCCATGAAACAGCACACCATCGAGATGGGAATGCCCCTGCTGACAGTGATACCTCATGGGATGACCTATCCCTCAGAGCTTTCGATAACAGAATATGTTCTGTTACTGAGATGACTCAAAATGGGAATGTTGTGGACTATTGGGTACTGAGAAGTAATGGTTAGCAACCTGCGATATAAGACCTGCCCCTTGCACCATGAAAGACCCCTCCTTCTGCTCAACGGGCCAGTGCAGTTTACCAACAGAGATGGTCGTCAAGATTACCATGGGTATTGGTCCCATTAGTACCCATAGCAGATGCCTGCTGTGATTCATGCTCCGTAATTTGCAGTTGTGTGTGCAGTAGTAAAGTACTTTATGTATTTGCTTTTCTCCAAGGGTTTTGTTATTAAAGTGTAAACAAAGGAGTGCGTATCCTCCCTGTAACATACTGGTCTGGTGCAAATTCACAGCATTTTAGGAGGCCACTTCTGGATTCCAACTAGTACTTTCCAGCACCCCACCTCCCTTTGGGAACACAGCTTCGCAATTTGATCTTCAAATTATTTTTGTCCAGTGACTGGTAAACGTTTTGTGCAAAACCCCTAGTACCTCTTGCCTTCATCAGTTTTCGAACTTCATAGTGATCATGTAGGCAGGCGTATCCTATTTTTTGAGGGGTGGCAGTTATTCAGATACGAGTTTTACTGTTTCTTCAAACCGCAAATACTTCTCCCTCTGTTTCTCATGCGTTCCATTGCTAAATCGTTGATGCCAGTGTGCCCCAGACAGCGCCTCTCTCTTCTAGGAGAATGCTATTGCAAATTACGCTTTCCAGGCATTGTAACAATTAATGCTAATTAGGAGTGTATGAAATTAGTATCATTTGCTATTCCGTAAAAATGCAAAATTTCAGAAGTACACAAAATTACACACACTTACGTGAAGTGCATATCTGTCAATTAGAGCTATATTTATCACGAAATGTATCCTCACATCCATTTTTGATGAGGACAAATTTTGTGCTAAAAAATAGCACAGAATAAAATTGATGAAAAGAAAAGCAGCTAAAGTTCTGGTTGTTTGTATTGTTCCAGCACTCCCTTCCTGTGATTTTACAGTGAAAAGGTGACGCAATTGTGCAACATGGCTTAATTGTGTAACTGCTGGAATTTTACACCCCTCAAGCCTAATGCAAAATTACTCCGGCTTAAGTTCAGTTTCATCCGGGTCTAATTCTAATTTGACTTTAATATTTGTTTGAAACCTACCAGTCCCAGATGCCTAAGTGCAGAGCATTGGGTACCCCAGTATTTCACGCAGGGCCTTCGCTATATACTAAAAACCTACAATAAAGAGACTGTATTGCATTGTATTTCTTGCCCTTCGCAGCCCCTCCTACACTCTCATCTCACTGTAGGGTAGATATAGTGCAGTCATACAGGTATTAAATACTTCTCACTGTTACAAATTAAAGTACTGGCCCGGGTAGTGTCATTAAGAGTATTAGTATAGAGCCTGTAACCCCACACCACCTCCCTGAGTGAGTCTTGGACTTCTTGCCCCCAATACCTTGAGAACCAAATAATTGGTGACCAGTTTTGCGTCCAACAGTAAAGTGAAGCCCTAGGACAGCAGTGGTAAATAGTCCTGAATGGGCTTTTGAGGAGCTCCTAACTGGACTAGGACTCCTAAAAGTTCTCACTGGCCCTAAGGACTAACAACCTTGGTTCGTTATCTTAAATTGTTCGGTGACATGCTGTACACATCTCCACTCTTGGCCTATTCCCAACAGAACAAAAATACTCTCTTATACTTCGACGGATATACTTTTGAAACCCTTTAAACTATTTGAACAACAGATACGTTGGGGGGGAAAAAAAGTAGTATCCCCTTTTAAACATGTTAATCCGGATTCCTGTCCCTTATGGAATGCCCTCGTGTGTAACAGTAGAGATGTTGGTCAGAGTGATATCTCACCTCCTTCCCCTTCTACTACAGTGGATCCGTCTTGTCTATGTTTACTCTCTAGGAGGTGTTTTTTTTTTCTTTGTTGTGATCTTCATTTCCTGCGAGTTGGACCCAGACGTACCATTGTCCCATGGTCTCATGGTGAGCCCAACACATCTTTACTTTTTTCAAGCATTGCAACATATCTATTTTGGCTGTATCCATGTCGCAGTGCATCTCCGCGTCAGTTCATTTCAGCTTTTGCTAGACTTCACTCGATCCGTTTCTTTAGTTGTGTCTTGTTATGATTATCAGAGCCACCGTCTGTGCCTTCAATGTCTTTCAGTGTTAGTGCTTTCTTTTTCTTTAGAGGTCTGATCACTTTTTCATTGTGTGAAGAATATGCAGAAAGGGTACCCCCGTTGATAGGGACTGTTTTTAGAGCTGAGGAATTCTGTAACTGGGTGAAAGTATTTTTTTCTTCCTATTCTGGAACTCAGTTGGTCCTGGATTTTCTGACACTGGAAAGCCCAATCTTCTTTTGCTCATACCAGTGCACTTTTGTTCCTCACAGGAGTGATCTTATGAGAAGCTGTCTGAAGGGACCTCGCTCCTTGGGGGCTCAGCTTTACACCGTGGGTGTGGTCCAGTGCCATTGGGGGTCATCCTGCCTACCTCTAATGAACTGTAATAGTTCCCTTAAATAGCCACGTATGTTTTAGCCCTTTGCACCACATGTTGTGCGTCTCATGTAAATGTCATTGCGCCACAATCTGTTCTCCAGATCCTCCTGCTTGAGGTGAAATTCTTCATTCTGGTCTGTGAATGTTTGCTTAATGTTCCACGTCTGCTTATGTCCCTCTGATCTCTCATTCATGGTCTTCTTGAGGTAATCTTCCCTGGTTCCCGAATTCCCCCCCCCCACACAAAACCCCTCCACACCACCACCGGCGAGCCCCATCCTCATTCTGGATGATCCAGAGCCGAAACAATGTCGTACAACGCTGATTCTGACTTGGACGGTGCTGACACGGCCCAGAACACTGCCGCTTTTTTTTTAACAGCCATGCACAGGTGAGGAATGGGAGGGGTCTGAGGACCCTTTAGAGTATGGATTGGAGCAGCAGAACTGGTATGGGGGAAGCCAGTGAACTGGATACTTCTCCAGATGCTGGTATGCTCTCACCTCCTTCTGTGGCTACGGAGGAGGGAGCGTCATATGCCATGGTGGTGCATAGAGCAGCTAAGGTCTTGGACCTAGACTTGCCTACGGTGCCAATCAGGAAAAACATCCTGACAGAGGTGCTTCAGCCGGGGGTTGCTACATTGGAACCGATGTTACCCTTCAATGAAGCCCTTACTGATGTCCTGCTGGGGACGTGGTTCAAACCCAGCACAGGGTCTCCTGTAAACAGGACAATTGGTAACCTCCATCGACCAGCTCCTTCTGACCCTAGTTTCCTCACCCAACACCCTACCCCGGAGAGCTAGGTTGTCCAAGCATCCAGCTCCCATGGTGCCTTCCCTTCCGCTGCCCTGCATAGGGAATCCAAGAGGCTGGACCAATTTGGGAAGAAGATGTTTTCTTCTGCCAGCCTGGCATTGAGGTCCGTAAACACATCATGCCTACTGGGCCGTTTTTCCTATACTTTATGGGATATGGTAGCACAGGTCCTGCCCCAGGTTCCGGAGTGCGTATGGGACATGCGTACGGGACGCTCCCACTCAGGTGTCAAGGATGGGAGAGATGCAGCCAAGTTTACAATTTGTTGTGGTTTGGACACAACAGACTCGTAGAAATCACCCTGCCCAGCGACAGTGGCCTCATACCACTGGCTTTTTGGGGTATGTCCAAACAAATCTGATGGACATGCTTTTCGATAGCACACGCCTTTTTAGAGAAAAGGCAGACCCGCTGCTTGAACAGATCAAGGACACTCGGGCTACGGCCAGATCCTTGGGCATCTCGGCACCAGCAATCTACCTTTTGCCCCTTTCGAGGCTTTGGAACGGGCTGGGTGCCACACCACCTGCCCTTCAGCCACCGTACTTCAGCTTCACAGCATCCAGTGCAAGGACGAGGTCGTGGTACCTTCAGACTCAGAGGGTCTGACCAGAGATCGGCCACTACCCAGCCCCCCTCTTCCGCTACGCCCAAACCCTCCTAGTATGGTTCTACAAGACCATATTCGTCCACTTGGAGGGAGGATTAGATTTCATCTCCCTCACTGGCAGTCCATAGCATCTGACAAATGGGTCATGCAGATCATACAGAAGGGCTATTCCCCCCCCCCCCTTCCAGTCTGTCACTCCCTCTATTCCTCCATTGAAAGAACAGCTGATGGAGGATCATTCAATCTTGCTCCACGAGGAAGTTACGGCTCTCTTGGCCAAGGGAGCCATGGAAAGGGTCCCAATGTCATAAGTAGGCAGTGGTTGTTATTCCTGCTACTTTCCGATTCCAAAAAAAGACCAAGGGTTTTCGCCCTGTCTGGGATTTAAGGGACGTCCATCTCTTCCTCAAAAAGGAGAAATTCAAGATGCTCACTCTGGCTCAGGTCGTCTGCCCTAGACAAAGGAGACTAGATGGGTAGCATTGGACTTGCAGGATGTGTATTTTCACATCCCCATCCTTCCCTCACACAGGTGTTACTTGCAGTTCAAGGTAGGCCACAATCACTTTCAGTTTACTGTGCTACCTTTCGGTCTCACCAGTGCCCCTCGGGTGTTCACCAAGGTGATGACTGTGGTAACAGCTCATCTGCGCAGGTTAGGGATTTCAGTCTTCCCCTGCCTCAGCGACTGGCTGTTGAAGGCTCCTACCCCCCAGTTGCTCGTCACCCACCTTTAGACTATGGCAGACCTCCTTCATTCGCTGGGGTTCATTATAAACTTGCTGAAGTCACACCTGACTCCCTCTAAAAAGCTCCCTTTCATCTGGGCTGTTCTGAACACAGTGCAGTTTCGTGATTATCCTCCCGAGCAGCGGAAACAGACTCTAAGGCTGATGGGACTCATAGCTTCCTGCATCCTGTTGGTCAAACATGCCAGATGGCATATGAGGGCTCTACAGTGGGACCTGAAGTTCCAGTGGGCACAGCATCAGGAAAATCTTACTGACACGTTTCAGATCTCAGCGAAAACTGCAAAAGACCTGCAGTGGTGGTTACTGAGCTGCGATTGGGTCAGAGGCAGACTCCTGTCTCTTCCCCAGCCAGATCTTACAGTAGTGACAGATGCGTCACATCTGGGATGGGGTAGCCATCTGGGAGAGGTGGTGTTCTGCTTCACTAATGACCGAGCTGAAACACTCATGCACTGACAAAAATCTCTGGAATGCGCTTCTTAGTCTAAAGAAGAAATCTATTACTTCACTTTGCAAGGTTCACAAAAGGAGATTAGCATGCTGAAAGCACACAGTTAAAAATGGTCACAGCAATGAAATGAAAACATGTACAAATGATTCTCCAATACAATATACACAGCAAATATATGTATCTATATTCTATAATAATGCAAAGCAAATAATGAATTAAAAAATATCCATCACCACGAGGCAAGGGCATAACTGCTTCATCTCCCTCCTATTCAGCATCAGATCGCCAGATCCCACAATCGATCGAGGAGAGAGAGATAAATTATCTTCACGGGAAGGATGACAAACCCCATCGTTCGGGGTATGCCTGAGATCTGCAAACACTTGCAGTCCTTGGTCCATCTGGTCTCGGCCTCTTATACTTTGAACAAACAAGAGAGGAACATTCTAGAACCTCCCTCTCTCTCACCGTAGAAGTTTATTTATTCAAAAGATGCTGATTGCTTTGGGCCAGCTTTGAAAATAACACGACAGGACTTGGCCACAATCCCAGGGTGGCAATTCAAAACAAGATCATTCCGTGCCGTCTTGGTACATTCTTATCAGCCTAAGCCCTTGGTGGGAAAGAACACAAAAAATAAAAACATGAGCACAGTACAGCGTGGAAAACTACTTTAGGCTTTTAACGTGGCAGTGGCTAATGCTAAAATAAAGTCAATAGGCAAAATGAAGTTGGTGGTCACTAATGTGACAATGTGCTGCTAGGCTGAGTGCAACATGGAGTCAGTGGTCAAAACATAAATATCACTACAGGTGGAGATCAGAGGTCTCTGGTCTCCAGCGGAATCTAGACTCCATATCAACTTGCCGGAGCTCCAGGTGATCTGACAGGAATTGAAAGCATTTCTTCCTGTTGTGGAAGGGAAGTTAGTGCAGGTGTACTCGGACAACACCACCGTAATGTGGTCCTTCAACAAGCAGGGTGGTATTGCGTCGTGGATCCTTTGTCAAGAAGCTCTGCGTCTCTGAACATTGCTATAACAGCAGGGAATAACCCTGGTGGCTCAACACCTGGCAGATTCTGTGAACGCCAAGGTGGATGAACTCAGCCATCGATGCTTAGTAGATCACAAATGGTATCTCTATCTGGAGGTGGCGCAAGGACTCTTTCAGCAGTGGGATGAGCCTTGGTTAGATCTGTTTGCCTCTGCAGAGACTGTGCAATTTCAGCAGTATTGCATGGTGGAGTTTCCAAGGTGGCAATCGCTCAGCGATGCTTTTTGTCATGAGCGGAGTTCGAGCCACTGGTACGCTTTTCCGTCCATACCACTTCTGCCCAGCGTTCTCAAGAAGATCAAGAACGACCGGGCCCAAGCCATCCTTGTGGCTCCGGATTGGGCACGGAAAGTCTGGTATCCAGAGCTTCTCAAAATGAGCGTCAGTCCTCCGATCAGGCTTCCCCTTCGGGAAGCTCTTCTGTCGCAGCAGCAGGGGAGGGTTCTCCACCTGAACCTATCAACTCTGCACCTCCATACGTGGAGATTGAGCGGCAGCAGTTGATGGCTTTTGACCTTCCTCTTGAAGTCTGTAAATTAATTTTGGCAGCCAGGCGTCCCTCCACTAAAACGGTATACACCTGCCGTTGGAAACACTTTGTATATTATTGTACAGAAAGGCCTATTGATCCTCCTTCTGGTATCCTTCTCTTCATACTTTTACTCGCCCAGCAGGGGCCTGCCTTAGGAACCCTCAAGAGCTATCTTTATGCCTTATCAGCATTTCTTCAGCTGCCTGATCAGCCTTGCTGTTCAAATTCCCCATTGAACATAGATTCTTCAAAGGGCTTGTACGCCCTTTGTAATGCCCAATGGGACTTAAATCTGGTCCTCACATTTCTGATGTGTGTTCCCTTTGAGCCTTTGCACAGCTGTCCCCTCTGGCTGCTCGCTATCAAGACATCCTTCTTAGTGGCAATAACATCTGCAAGGAGGGTGAGTGAGATGCAAGCTCTGTCATCAAAGCCACCCTATCTCACTGTGTATCCAGATGAGGTGGTACTCTGCACTCCTGCCTCTTTCCTCCCCAAGATGGTGACCCCATTTAATGTGAGTCAGAACATCACCCTGCCCAACTTCATTGCTCAGCCGCATCCCTCCAAGGAAGAGGAGCATCTCCACCGACTGGACCTAAAAAGAACATTGTCGTTCTACCTTGACCGCTCAAAAGACTTCCGGGTGGATGACTAACTCTTTGTGGGGTACGTGGGAGCAAAGAAGGGCCAGGCAGTGCAGAAGCCAACCATTTCGTGCTGGGTCGTTCTCTGCATCAAGATCTGCTACACATTGGCCATGAAGCAGCCTCCTGGGGGCTTAAGGGCTCATTCTACCAGGGACAAAGCTGCTACCACTGCTCTAACTCAGGCGTTCCAGTCCTGGAGATTTGTCAGGCAAAACGTGGGCATCTTTGCACTTGTTTGCAAAACGCTACTGCCTGGACAATCGGGTCTGGAGAGACACTTTGCTCTTTCGGTCGTACAGGACTTTCTATTGTAAGAATATCTACCACAGCCCACTGCCAGGAGGTTATGGCTTGGGTATCTATTCTAAGGTAAGGCATCAGCAGCTAGAATTCTCCATCAGATGGACAAGTTACTTACCTTCGGTAACGCATTATGTGGTAGAGAGACTATCTAGCTGTAGATTCCTTACACCCACCCATGCGTCCCCGCTCTGTGGATATGTCTAGTAGGGTTAGGGTTTATTCCTTTTACAAAATGTTGGTTCTAGCCACGACTTTGCGCTTCTGGTGTGGAAGTTTGTGGGTAAAAGAATTGACGTACACATGCCAGGGTGGTGCCTTTTATAGGCGACCATGACATCACAGATGGCTCCAACGACATTGACGACACCCTATCGGAGCCAAACTATGCACTTGGATCCGAACAACGCCACCCAGTGGCGCACCCAGAGTATTAATTAGCAAACAATTCTGGATTTAAATTTGATGCCAGGGAATTCAAAGGTAAGGAATCTGCAGCTAGATAGAATTTCTTCCAGATAAAGCGTTACCAAGAGTAAGTAACTTGTTCATCATCTTACTGTGAGGATCCCACGGTCATGTTGTCTTAAGTGCAGGGACATAGACCCACTGCTACTGTGACCCCAGATTACATTGGTGGGTCTCAGCTCCCAATGTCGGTTGGTCTGCTCCTTCTTTCAGGTGAGTCACAACTCCAGACCACCTTCTTGCTCCTGTGCTGTACATCACAATGCATCTGGTACCCCTAGTACATATCCATGCATCTAGGTCTTGTTCTTCGTGACCTGACTGCTCAAGAAGGGGTCTCAGTGGTTGCTGAGTTAGGCTGTTCCCGTCTCCTCTGGACTGCAACTGTGATTTGTTTTTTAAAATTGTCCGGCCATTGCTAATGATTGCAGATAATTATGGTTAAGGACAGTCACTCAACTGTAAATACTCCATTGCAGGGCAGACCAAGCCCTGCATTCCCATTTTAGTCAAATATTGCACTTCGTTCTTTGTAGAGCAATATATGACAAGCAGGGACATGCAGTCTGTTAGACCTGGCAGCTCTTGGCGTGGTTTCTCTGTAATTTTTGCTTCTGAACTCCTGGTTTTGGACCCTGTGCTGTAATTTGTTTTGGCTGGTTTTGATACTCTGGGTACTTCATTGCTGCTAACCAGTCGTAAAGTGCAACAGCTCTCTTTCTAAATTGTACTGGTGATTGGTTATCCATGATTGCATATTTGATTTACTAGTAAGTCCCTAGTAAAGTGCCCTAGGGGTGCCCAGGGCCTCTAATTCAAATGCTACTAGTGGGCCTGCAGCACTGATTGTGCCACCCACATGAGTAGCCCTGTAAACATGTCTCAGACCTGCCACTGCAGTATCTGTGTGTGCAGTCTTGCACTGCCAATTTGACCTGGCAAGTGTGTACCTATTTGCCAGGCCTAAACCTTCCCTTTTACTACATGTAAGTCACCCCTAAAGTAGGCCCTCGGTAGCCCCATTGACAGGGTGCAGTGTATGTAAAAGGTAGGACATGTACTGATGTGTCCTAATAGTGAAATACTGCCAAATTTGCCTACAAAGGCCTATCTCTCTCATAGGTTAACATTGGTACTGCCTTTAAATATCTTTTAAGTGCAGTTTCCCATTGGGGGCAGATAGAGATATGGAGTGGGGTCTCTGAACTCACAATTTAAAAATACATATTTTGGTAAAGTGGTTATTTAGATTGTCTGTTTGAAAATGCCACATTTAGAAAATAGGCATTTTCTTGCTTAACCATTCTGTACCTCTACCTGCTTGTGTAATCCACGTCTGGGTCAGACTGACAGTTGGGCTGTTGTGAATTCCCACTAGACAGTGACTCAAAGGGAGTTGGGGAGTGCCCTGCAGTTCCTGATGAGTCTCCTGGGCTTGAGTGGGAAGGGAAGAGCTGACACACCTGAAAGGGCTGTGCCTGTCCTCACATAATGCAGACTCCAACCCCCTGGAGTGTGTCTGGGGCCAGACCTGGGCAAGGCAGGATCCTGTGAACAACGGAGACTTTCCTTTGAAGTTTGCCTACTTCAAAGGCAGAAATGAGTATAAGTAGTAGACCCAAAACCCCAGATTTTCAGATTACTTCAGGATCAAGAGGAACCTCTGCCAAGGAAAAAAGCTTGATGCTTGAGTAGGACCTGCCACTCTGCCTGTTGGTTTACTCTGCTGGCCTGCTGCTCCTGCCGTAAGAGGGAAAGGACTGGACGATGCTTTATGAAATCCTGCTTGTGAAGTTTCTTCAAGGGCTTGGACTGAGCTTGCCACCTGTTTAAGAAGTCTCAGGGACATCAAAGACTCCACCTACCAGCACCTGGGTACTCCTGTGAGGACCCTGATTTGCCAAGTGATGCCAATGCAGTTCCTGGGCCCTTGGAAGTGAGTTCTGGTGAGAAAACAAGAAGATCCAGGCACACTGTCTCCGGACAACTCCAGAACTGGTGCAGCTGCACGACTGCGCTGCTGCCTGAAACCCAAAGCTGTGGTCCCAGCTGGAGTGCGACGACCCTGACCGACACCGCAGGCCCAATGAAGCCTCGCTGTAGTTCTGCGACTCCGTGGGTTCCGAAGTGCCATGTCATAGATGTCCGTGACATCCGACTCTGCCACGGCGCCAGCAGCTTTAACCCCGCCAAAGCGATGTCTCTCCTCCCAGACTCTGTGCACTGGCTTATTTCTTTGTTACCAAAGGTAGTGTTTCTGGGGGTCCGTGTGACTCTGTGATTGGCGCCATTGGCATCGGATTGTTGGGAACAACTCTGTCACGACGCCGCGATAACTCTAAATTGAAGCATTCGTGTTTCTAAGAGCTATATTCAAGGTTAATCTTTAGCAATTCATAACTTTGCTTGTGTATGTTTTGATCTTTGTTGTTTTGGTCTTGTTTTACTCAGATAAATATTGGCTATTTGCCTAACCTGGTGTTGAGTCCTTTTGTGGTGTTTTAACTGTGTTACTATGTGTGATTGGACAAATACTTTACACATTGCCTTTGAGATAGGCCTGAAAGCTTGTGCCAAGCTACAAAGGGGGTGAGCAGGGATTGTCCTAGGTGCGTATCTCCCTTACCCTGACTAGAGTGAGGGTCCCTGATTGGACAGTGCATACTGACTGCCAACCAGAGACCCCATTTCGAACACAGTCAAACTGCAGAAGAGAACATTTGGGAGATTAAAGGAGTACAGAGGCTGTCTGGACCTAACCATTTTACAAGTGTAAAAGATTCAAGAAAATCGATCTGCTCAGATTATCTTGACCAGTGCCAGGTTCCACAGGTTACAAAAACTGCTGCCTATTTTCTTTACCCACAGAGCCAAAGAGGCGTTGACATCCACTATAGGCATCTACTATGGAGCAACAGTCATGCTGAGATTTCACCTCTTACTTGTTGACGCATGCTTTGACTGGGCCACCAAAAATATTACCAGGTTGTCCTTAACCTGCAGCTTCTAAAAGGGATACTTTATGAATTGGTATTTATATATATGCATGGTATTTCTGTAGTGCGAACATGGCCAAAAGGCATCAAAACACTTACTGTAAAATTGTGTATTTGTACTATGAAATCCTCTGCGATTCAGTCTCCAACCTTTTAATCACTTCTTACTGGAGCATGGTAAAAGCTAATGGTGCAAAGAATGTGGACCAGGTTGATAGATAATTAAAACATATGTTTTATGAATATCCTTAATCCCTCACGATTTGAGCCCTACATAACCTGTGAACATAATCTTTGTGTGTCATAAGCAAACAAGGATGTGGCTACACGCGTAGCATGTAATGTGATGAACGCGGCCTAGCTTGGAGGCAGCAGCTTCGAGGCAGAGAGAAGCACTGTGGAGGTCGTAGAGGAGCAGGGTAAGGAGATTTGCCCTCCCTGGTGCTCTGTAATGAGTAGAGCAGAGCTACAAAGCGCAGTGGCAACTTGGAGGCAGCTGCCCTGGTGAGGAGACTTGCGGGAGAGACTTTAGGGCTGAGGAGTAGGGCAAGGAGATTTGCCTTCCCTCCGCCCGGTTGCCTAGCTACAAAACTAAATTGTTTTGTCTCTCTCACTGTGCAACAGTTGGAGGCCAGTTGGACAAGTGACTTGATTAGGTGATGGTGATGGTGAGTAAGCCACGCTGATCTGCAGAGCATCCACGGAAGTGCCACAACCTCCAGAAGTATTTCTCGCCACCTCTTTCCTCACCTCCCTCATTGTCTCCCGCTGTGTGGTGTGTGCTTGGTGTGCTCCTTAGTTTTGACCCTTTGCAGTTGAGGCCTATCCCTCATGCTGCAGGGGCAGGGCTAGTTGCGTAGGGTTGGGGTGCTGCAGGAGGGCGGGGTTGGGCTGGGTAAGTGTTAGTTGGCAGTAATGTGGTATGGTTGCACAGGGGCATGGAGAAGAGGTTAAGGCTGAGTTTGCTAGGGAGGTCGGCTGGTGGGCAAGGTGCAGCTTGTGGGTAGCAGTTGGGTAGTAGTTGGAGCCCGAAAGTAGCTGAGAAAAGTTGGGTAAAGTTTGCAGCTATTTTTGTTTTCAACAACTGCGCCAGGAATCGGTGCAGGCACCGGAGCCAGTATTGGAGTTTGTGTAGATATTTACAGAGAAATGTACTTGATATTTGCATTAGTATCTGCATAGCATTTTTAATGCACCTACCTACCTGTTTACTTACCAACCATGACTGCCTTTGTTGTGCTTGCGTCGTCAAGATTTTGTAGTCAAGGCTATGCTTCAGAAGATAGATTTGATAAAATGACATTAAGGAGATCACATTCTGGTTGTCTGATTGCTACAACTAATTCTTCTAATAACCTGAAAAAAAATCCATCTGCTGAAAGAAGTCTGAGTTGTCTCATCTGAATCAATTTTTAGCTTTTTTTCAATGAGTGGCAAAGAGAGGGGAAAAAAAGATGGCAATTGGTATGGATCAAGCAGCTGACATGATTTTAGACTCTTCATCATCTCACGGGACTTCATGTCAGGAAACTCAAATTGCCCTAAGTTCTCTCCTTTCTACAAAGTAAAGTCGTTTTTGCAGATCTCCTTGTGTAGTCAAAGTAGTTGAAGGAGGGGCAATAATCAGAAAAGTGTTGCCTATAGTAATATTGAAATGGATCCTGTGGATGCTGCAGTATAGAGTTCTGTTTCTAACAACCATATTGAACTGAACGCTGCAAGTGGCATGCCTACTACGTGAGGGCTGGTTTTAAGTCCTGCTGGGGTAGATCTTTCGGATTCTCATTGTGGAAATAATGGCTCTCCAGGATTAAAAAACTTGCTTCATAGAGAGGATCCTGGTGCACTGGTGGACTTTACTCTGCCAGACATAGATATAATTAAAGATACGAATTTGCTGAGGGATGCATGTTTGAAATCATCTGTTGCTTCAGGGGGGGGGGCTAGGTTTAGCTGTGTTTGCCTAGCTGCCCTTCGTTGCCTGCTTTGTATAATAGTACTCCTTCTTTGAGGGCTTCTTCGGCGATTTGAATGAACTCAATGAATTGTGACTCATTTGTGTCGTCAGGGCACAAGGGTTATTGGAGCCTTTTAATCTGGAAGGGGGAGATGGGGGAAATACCTCATCTAAAATTGTTTTGTATTGAGAAAGTTTTATCTTCTATAAGTTTTTATTAGAAAGATCGATCTCTATATTTGCCCAGGTGTTGGAGGTGTTGTCACCAATTCTTCTGGGGGTTTATATCGAATGCAGGGACAAAAGGTAAAATCACAGGTCACCCAAGTTAATTTGGTGGTTAATAGTGGGTTAAAAGAATTTTGCACAGAGATGGGTAAGCCTTGTGGGCCTGGGGTCTTTTCCTCTGCCTCTAGGGTAAAACATGGAAAACTAGGGTTAAACAGGAGGAGGACAGTGTACATTCACAAGAATCTTTTCAGGGGCACAGTCAGGATGAGCAATGGGTCCAAGTAATGGAGAATCCCCTATCCATTTTTCTCCAATCTTGAATAAAGGGGCAACACTTTATGGTGATGCTCTTTTCCCTCCTGCGCAATCTTCTGTTGTCCTCCCTAAATTGGCCACCAATGGGGACCCCCAGCACTGGGGTTGGGGAATACCGCAGGGGATCCGACGGCAAAACCCCCTAAAGGGGAAAAAGAAACATATCATGAAATGTAGGTCAAAACAATTAAGGTCTGCAAGTGTCCTGGCGGAGTCTGTGTCTCTTGATCAGCCAACAAACATTTAAATATTAAATAACGTATCTCTTGATCAGAAAACAAACACTGAAATATTGAATAATGTTCTTTTGCATGTAGGTCTGGTTTCTGATCAGAATTTTCTGTCCCACTCCAACCTTCTAATACATCAGAGATGCTAGGTCCTAATATTTCCACCCAGGAAAAGGGGCCAGTTCCTACTAATGGGGTAACTACTTAAGAGATCTGTGATGGCACGGATGAGTTGTGTCAAAAGTGTGGCTGTAGGAGTGGAGTGGATAACCTTGGCCTTTCAACAGCTGGGTAGGGCATAAGGGTTTCAAAGTGGTGGAGCGGAATTCGGAGATACCACAGTCTCTCCCTCTAGGGTAATGCCTATCTGTCATTAACTAAGGTCTGTTAGACCTTTTAATGGGGAGGTGCAGCCATTTTTCCCACCATCACAGGCACCTTATTTTGGGTCTGGGACAAAATTTGATAATTATACTGGGGTTCTGAAATTGGGTTTATTCCGCATGTATTGGATTTTGTCTGTTTGTGCATTTGACCCTTTGATTAGACACGCAATTTTACATCTATTATTAGAAAAATGAAGACCCTGAGATTAATAAGAAGTAAAGACATTGATAATGTCTATATAAACCCCTCTGCTCCTCGTCCGACTACAATGGTAACATTTAGCTCTAGGATTGTTGTAATGTTGATCTTGGAGAATGTGGATTATTTTCAGAAATTAGAAATTGATGACCTTCTGGCAGAGCCCATTACTGTGTCTAATTGTGATAGTTCGATGCTGGAGTCACTGGGTACCACACACGACTTGATAAGGAGGAGGGAGGTCCGTCAATTTGAAGGACATTACCATATCGCTAGACAGAGGTATGGGGGGGGGGGGGAAGGGGGAAGTGATAAGTGTTGTGGGAAAGGAGGAACTGTGTGTTTTGGAACCAACGAAGTAAGATGAGTTATCTAATTAGAGTTGGGTAGCAGGCACTCTGAATGGGTCTAAAAACACTGTAAAGCTTCTGGAGGTAACCCTCCGGGTAAATTATACTCCTGGAACATGCAAGGCCTGGGTCAATCTAATTTGAAACTGAGTTCTGTAGTGTCTTAAGTAATTAATTATTTGCTTGCAAACAAAACTTGGGTCTGTATTGACTTTAAATATGAGAATTACTTTGTTTGTTCTTGTGTAGTAAAACCCTCTGTAAAAGACCACGCCAGTGGAGGAATTGCTATTTTACTTTGCACTGATATTAACTCGAACCCAAAGGTATTTGTTCAACCCTCAAATATTTGCCTTTGCTTAAAGCCAGCTTTGTTTAACGAGAATGGTGGGTTGTTATCTTTTTTGCTTGTAAACATAAATATGTCCCTGGTAAATCTCAGGCTATCCTTGTTGATTCTATGCTTTTATTAGTTTGTAGCATTAGTCTCCTGGAGAAATGTCCTTTGGTTATTTTTGTAGGGAGCTTTAATGTTAATGTACCAAATTCTGCATGTATGACCTTTTACAACACAAAATGAGGTGTGTATTCCTGAACCAGTGTCACCTGTAAATGTTGGATCAGATATGCGGGGCTTATGTTTTCTTGAAATTCTGAGATTGTATGAATTCATTTTCGTAAATGGCAGATTTCCCAAAGATTCTCCTGCTTCTTATACTTTTCATTCCTCTTGTGGTCAATCTTTGACGATGTGGTAGTGCCCCATCAAATGTTTACAGTCTGTTTACATTTGGAGATTTTGGGGACTGATTTAAGTACCCTAGTATTCTCTGTGTTCATTGATTTGGAGCTTGAGGCTCTTGACTCTTGGAATTCCAGGAAAGGCAATGTTGTTTATAATAAATCTAGTGAGTGCACTTTTTGGTCACATAATAACATACAGAATTCGGGTCATAGTATTAAAATAGCAAGGCTCGGCCCTCCAGATTCATCGTTAGAGAACCCCATCTCCTGGTTTGAAAAGCAGCTGACATTATTTCGAACTTTTGGGAGTAAAGATAGAGGTTAAAGGTCTAAATCTCCTATCAAGATCTACTGGGCTGTAAAAAAGGCGAATCATGAAATAGACTCCCTTGTTATGAGACAATCTAAATTTTCTTTAATCACGAGACACAGGGAACTTAATTGCCTTAAGTGCAAAAGAACAAGATTAAAAGTGGTAGAACAAAGAAAGGAGGAGGATAGGAAACTGATTAATTTGAGGGAATCTGCAACTTCTTTCAATGCACTTAAATATTGGGCTTTAATAGCCCAATATTGCAATTGTAGCGTTACAGCTGAGGCTATCCCGATCTCGAACAATGAGTGGACACAGTATATTGTGCAATTATATGCCTGTAATTTAAGTAGCACTGGCAAGTGTGCGTCTGCTGTTTAAGTAGATCTGGTGGAGTTTTATGGCCTGTTATCTTGTAAGGAGATTGTGGGACTTAAGTGTGCAATAACTTTAGGGGCTTTGGGCCGTGACAAACTTCAGATATCACTTATTAAACAGGAGGCTTCTTTATGGGCTATTTATTTATGTCCACTGTCCCAGCGTTGTTATATGTCTGGTGATATTCCCTCGTCTAGGAGGGGAAAATAATTTTGTACCCTTATATAAAAAGAACTGAAGGCCTTTACCTTCAATTATAGACACATTTCCCTTTTGGAAATTACTTGCCAATAGCATATTACTTCAACTTCCGGAGTGGGTTTCTGGAGATTATCTTATAACCACTGGCTTTCATAAAAACGGTGGTACTCTTGACAACGTTACTGCTCTTCAAACCCTAAATTAAAAGTGTCCGTTGGTTAGGGGCATGCCCATGTACACTACTTTTATTGATTTTTCCACAGTGTTCAACCGGGTTGACTGGAGGGAAGCTGTGAAGAAAACGGTCAGCAGTAGCTATTTCCGCTCATCTTTTGAGGCTAATAATTGCCTTGCAATCTTCTACGTGGATTCAGGTCTTGATGGGAGGAAACCAAGGTTTAAGTAAACTGGTGACGCACAACAGCTCAAAGCATGGGGTGTCTGCTTGCGCCTCTACTTTTTTCGTTTTATAATCACAACCTGCCTTGTAGAATTGGTCAGGTAAAGGGGAATTTTCCTAAATTTGGGCTAAAGAATGTTGACTGTCTTCTTTATGCAGATGATGTTATTCTGCTGGATCTACAGCAATAGGCCTTTAAAGGCATCTTTGTGCGCTGGAGAAATATTCAGAAGAGCACTTTTAAAAAATAAACGTATCTAATAGTAAAGGTATGATTTTTAGAACAAAGGGGGTGTAGAATTAGGCAGAAATGTAATTGGTTTCCGGGGAATGCTAAGTTGGAAGTGGTGCAGTTTTATTCCTATCTGGTAGAATCTTGTCAAGTAACTGCCTAAATAAAGACTACATAAATCATTGCTAAAGTAAGGCACTGTCCCAGACCTCTGCTGTTCAGATTGTTTAAGAGTTGTGGGCAAATGCACTTTGCACATGTCCTTTTGGTTTAGAAGATAAAAATACCACCTACTTTGAGTTACGCCTGTGAAGTGATGGATGAGCAGCTTTGGCCCTTTTTTGTGGGCGCATATGGCATCAAATTTGCAATTTTAACTCTTTGGCTTCTCCATCTGCTCTTTGGCTTGAATTTGGGTTATCCTCCACAACTGTGCTTGCTGTCCTGAGGAGGGGGGACAGTTTGCTAGGCAGTGAAATGGGTTCTATCTCGGCTGCATTAAAGCTTGAAATTTTCCATATCTTGAGAGGAAGATTTGCACTTTATTCTAATTATAGAAAAGCAATGGAAATGTTTGAGACTACTCAGATCTGAGATTCCCAGACCCCCGCCCCCGAAAATCTCCCAGAACCTCCTCAAAACTTGATAAATAAATCTTTGTGTATAGCGAGTAGGAAAAGGGATATTTAGCTCTGCTCACAGTGTGCAAGAAATGAGATTAAAAAAATAAAAAACAACCCTATCCTCCTACAGAATCTTCCACATAGTGTAAGGAGAATTATTCTATTATTATTAACATTAAAGTTGTTTGCGTTAAGAGTTATCACAGGAACTTTGGAAGGCATTCCGAGGGACGAGAGGTTTTGTGATCTTTGCCTGACTCATTTCCATGACTTAATTCATGTGCTCTTTGTATGTCCATCCCCTCGTTTTGCACGTCAGCACTTTTTGAAATCTATTTTTTTAAATCCATTATAATTTCAGTAGTTGAGGCTCGTCATTGCTTATTTACCTCTCCTTCCCAACTAAAATGGCCTGCACAAAACTATTTCAAAACTTTTCTAAAATGTTTTTTCAGTGTGTTTGAATTTTCACATGTAATTGTTTTGGTACCTTACTTGAATTGCAGAGGACCGTAAATGTTTTTATGCAATCACAAGTTTTATTATTATTATTATATGCTATGTGTTAAAGTTGGATGCTCGATAAATATAAGGGTATTACTGCACTTTATTATCTGAGTGGGCAGAACTGCTTATTTCGTTCTTGTAGTTATTTGTCACTTTGGCAATTTATCTGCTGATTTGCACTTCTTAATCATGTGTATTTTAATATAGAGTGTATGTATTTTGTATTGTTTTGATCATCGAACATTACTGCTTGAATGTTTTGCGTATTTGCACTATTTAGCCTTTTGCACTTTATAATCGAGTACTGTATTTAGTATTGATATTGCGTATTTGTACTTAGTAAGGTTTTGCACATTTTCTCTGATGGAAGTTTTCACTAGAGTTGTCATTCACACAGAGTTAGGCTTCCTGATGGCTTTGCCTATGGATTTATGTTTTTTAATTTTTAATGGGTGAATTAATTTATTTTATTATGGTAGTTATTTGTGTTTTCTTTTTAAATGTCTTTCTTGCAAATGTTTTTATGTTGTTGCATTGAAGATAAGGATGAATTATTGTATTCTTTATGTGGATCTCTGTTGTTCCAAAACATAATAAATAAATAAATAAAATGTAATTGAAAATTGATTAAACAAACCAGGGTGGATCAGAATTTATCAGTCCTAGTGATTTAAAAAAACTTGTTCAGAGTCTGAATGCTTAAATGGTTTCAAGTGGAAGAATGTATAATTTTGTTATGCGGGGAAAGAACATTTATGTGCGTCATTGGAAGGATCAGTGATCTCTGAAGAAACAAACTGTTTCACCCCAAGCCTCGTTCTGTGGCTGTTTCCATTCATTGCCTCTACCTCTCTTTCTGGTTTCATTCCATTGTCGGCTTTTAAAGTGTAACAACATTAAGGTTTCACCTGCCCTTACAGAGCGGATTTGGTAATTGACTGTGTGCTTCTTATGACTACTATTTGACCGTTTTGTAGCTGTATTGTAAATTTAAAAATGCAGGCCCAAATATTCCTTTAATCTTTCTTTTCTACTACATGCATTACGAAGGCTTAACTTGATATGATGATTTGAGCTAGGTTTTAGGTTAAAGGGTTTGTAGTTTTTCGCTTAAGTTTCTGCAATCACCGTGCGTCAGTGTCTGTTTTTATTTTACTGATGCACAAGTGGCCAACAGATTGAAGCTTGCTTAATAAATCTGAATTGTGTGCATTGTTTTTTTTCTACTTCCAGGTCTGGGTGAAGGATCCGAAGTCCACGAAGGAACTGTTTTACCGTATCCCACACTGTCACTTTGCTGTGGAAGTTGCATGTACACCTTGAATTTTGAGGTGTCTCTTCCTTGCTCATGGACACAGTAGTTGTATGGAAGAAACGGCTGTACATCCTTGGGGCTTCAGCAGCAACTCCGTAACTCGGACCGAATGGAAAGCAGGCATTTTGTGCTCAGCTCTCTTGTGTATGTGAAACAAAACCTAGCTGCCCAACGATAATGGTCAATGACACCTAGACTGTTTAGAAGGAGATCAAAACATGCATTCATTATTTCCACGTTGATGGCTTTGTGGTAATTTGAAAGCGGGTAGTCCAAGGCAGATTTAAAAATCATGTTGGATGATATGTTGCTCTTCTTTCTAAACGTCACAGATTCCATTTGAAGAAAGGCCATCGTACGTGAGGCTATTATGAAGGGCCAGCGTACTGTTCCCATGGAGGTAATGCTCCTTCTCTGGTCTAAGGGTCACTCCCCATGGTGAAAACTTTGTGCAGTAGGCAGAATCCTGCAGTGCAGTGACACAAATATCTTGTGAGTCATCCTCAAAAGAAGACAGTTGCCATGGATATACATGCAGATGAAAACCACAATGGAAAAGCAGAGGTAAGAGCACTGCCACTGTTGTATCATAAAAACATTCTTATTTGCATATTAAACTGAATTTTCAGTGTGTTTCTTGTACAGGCAGAGCGTTTGGTAGACTTGAATAGTTGAGCTTCTGTCCTTTGACATAAGCTCTTTCTGGTGATGGTCCTTAGGAAGGTAGTGTTCAGCCACACATTTGTAACTTTGTGGCTTAACCCAAACTCTCATTCTGGTTGTTACAGCAGGCCAGAGTTGCAACTTTGTAGCTGTTCTGTACCTTCCCAATGGCCACCACCAGCAGCTCCTTTGTGAGCGTCAAAGGTTTTGTACATTGGTCCAGAAATCTCACAGGGTTTTGTCAGATAGGAGATAAATATATGCTTATTAAGTCATATGGAAGTATC
This sequence comes from Pleurodeles waltl, assembly GCF_031143425.1. Classification (NCBI taxonomy): domain Eukaryota; kingdom Metazoa; phylum Chordata; class Amphibia; order Caudata; family Salamandridae; genus Pleurodeles; species Pleurodeles waltl. The sequence goes on from NC_090450.1 coordinate 695,767,414, forward strand.
TTTGAAGATACTCTGATCATTTCAACTAAGCTAGATCTTTATTTTACACTGCTAAATCAGGAACACAGTTTTAGACACTGCAAATCTTGAAACACAAGAATTTTCACTGGTGTATTTGAGCAAAATCATTTGCACATGTGCCTTTCATTTCTACAACATTGCTAATATTTCCAATTTGCCTTCATCCATCTAAGTAAATTGGACTTATATATGCACTTTTTAAAACATTTCTTCTAATTGTTTCATTTATGTATAAAACCCCATCTTTTCCTAATTGGTTGCTTTGGCCGTACTCTGCTTACTATATACAGTTTTCTGCCGGAGATTGAATCTCTGGGTGTAAGATGGTGTATGTTCCGTCTGTTGCTGTGGACGGCATGCTGTGATTTAGGCTTCAATTTAATCCATATGCCCCTTTTTTAGAAGAAGAGTGAGCACACCACCTTCTACCTGTTCCTTGGAATTCTCAGTGTAATGTGAACTCTGGGCATTTGTTTTTTTCTATCTTCCCCTGAGTTTTTCAAAACTAATGTTCATTAGCAAGTCCTTAGTGGGGTTCAGGCCTATTAGGATTGTGACCTTTACCTAATTGCAAGCCTTGCTTTTATCTGCAATCTTGTGGAACTGATCTCAACCTCTGCTTTGGAGTGTTCCTTAGGGCATCTATGTGGGTAGCAGGCTAGTGCCATTTAATCCTTATTTGCTTGAGTAACCTATGCACAGTCTCGTGGGGGATCGGGAAAGAACGGGTTCAGTGTTTCTCTCTTCAGAATGTGCGTGCTTAATGAGGGAGGACTGTTGTCACAGTCCTCCCTCCTCTCTGTCCCTGGGGAAAGCGCGGGACCGTCCTGGAAACCACAGCAACACGCCCGCTACGAACGGAGGCTACAGACTGCATTTCTGTAATTCATAAACATTAATTCTCGCCTTCCTATGTTTTCTTTAGGGCATGAAGAACTGCATCCTGGAGTCCGGTCACCCTGAGCACGAATCGGAACCTCTGCCAACTACTAAAAACATACCCGTGCGTATATTTATAGCTCAAATTCACTCTTGTCAGACGGGACAGGAATTGTAACCTTTGTTCAGGTGTCTGTCAGAAAATAGCGATGAAGTCCTTGGAAATATGAGAGCTTTTGAGTCGTCACCTGATGCCTGTAATTTGAACTTCAATGTTTGTGGTGATGATAGTTTATCATAAAATAATTTTATTCCAGAGTTGGAGTTCCTGTTTCAGAATTAAAGTGCTATATTTTCATTCTGCACATTACACTTTCCCTGTTTTCATGTGAGTGCTGCACAGTCATGGCTTAAAAATGAGAAAAGTGGGGAAGGCAGTCCACGCTAAGTCTGTCCATGCTTTATTGAACAGTACATTTGAATATTTGTCTCCTGCTGGAAGAATTGATGAAAAAACAGACTGCTTTCTTTGAGTGCATTGGCGGTGGTCTTGTATTGTAATTGTATTTATATAGCGCTTACATAATCTTTTAAGCAGTTTACATGCTGAAAACATGCTTTAGAAGCTGGAGTCTGCGGATGGAAATGTATTTATTAACGAATATTATTGCATGGTTGATGTCTGAATCATTTCATGAGAAAACCAGAAAAAGAAATTTCAGCAGGCAATGGAGTTTATCTATTTTTTAGGGAATGTACACACTGGCTTTTGGCAATTCGGAGCTAAAGGCTGCAGCAAGCTTGTGCTTTAGAAGAAAAACAATCTGTTACTGCTTGAAATTGCGCAGCAAAAGAGTCACAATAAAAGTGTATTTCAACAGGTGTAAATGGTATTGGATCGTTTTGTCCCTTTAGTTGTCTGCTGGGAAATGTTTCTTTTGTAAGTTTTTGATGGTAATTTTTTCTATTTGTCATTCTTCACATTTATGTCCATAAACATGTGTTCGTATACGTGTGTGAGCTTGGCGGGTTATTTTTATGGCCGAGCGCTCTGTCCCTGTTGTAATCTCTCTTTGGGCTTTTAACCACACCCATGTCACACCTGTCACTTTCATTGGTTCGTCGGCTTGCCTTTTAAAATCAGATTGATTTCATTAGTGAAAGGCATGCATACGTCATGCCTTTTGCCGTGTTCAGCCCTCCTCAAGCGCACCAGCCAACTACTGAAAACATATGAGGTTTTACATAGCACAATCACGCTTGGTTTTGTCTTTCAATTTATGTGGCAAAAAAAGTCCAGTTAGGAGTTTAAAACGGTAATAGCTCTCACTCTGGCAAATGCGAGACCAGTTGCATTGCAAATGCTTGTTTTATCTGGATCCTTGTGGTGTTCCTTTCCTCATAGCCCAGCAGGTGTCTTTTTATATCGGTTTTGACTCCGTAGCTGTCATCGTAGTTTGTGATCAACAGAAAAACCTTTAAGCTGACGGATGGGCTTTGGCTCCACCTGCACATTGAATTTTTGGAGTAGAGAGTTTGATTGGGTAGAAGTTGAGTGCATCCAGTGAAAAAGAGTTCTTCGATGGCACTTTGAAAACCTATATTCAGTACAGGAGGAGTAATTATGCTGACAAGCCTATCGGTGCTATAGTCCTGAGCTGTTTATTATGAAAAGTTAGGACAGAGGCAGTAGTCCGGACATTTATTTTGCAGAGCAGGTATCAAAATTAATAGGCATTTAAGGGTGGATTGTTATTACACTGTGCTAAAGCCTGTAAACTGGTCTATTGGTACATAGACTTTCAGACTACCTTAGTAGGAAAGGGTTGTTGGTAAAACTTGTTGATAGAAGATTTGTTAGGACCTGCTAGAGAGATTGTAGTTTGTTGTGCCAACTGTAATTTTGTACATATTTATAATTTGACAGTATTCCTGATGGGTAGCTAGCGGAAAGCTGTTTTTTTATTTTTTAATTTAGGCCCAGATTAGTTTTGGGAACAAGCCAATGATGAAGGTGATGGGCCTGATTATTTTCCCAAGATAGATTGTCCTGTATCATTGGGTTGCTCTGTTAGTTATGAAAAGTTCTAACAAAGCTGTAGACCTTTTTATTTTTTTATTGTGCAAAGAATTTGTTAAAACCAATAGGGCTTTAAGGGTAGATATTCACTGCATCTGGATAAAGCCTGTAATCAGGTATTTTGTTATGTTAAATCTCACAGATGACTGCAATAGACAAGACCTTTGGTGTTGGTTAGCTCCTCTTGAAAGCCTGTAGGGAGACCGTGAAGATTTTTCTCTGGCTTGCCAGGTTTTGCTACTCAGGTGAAATTTCAGCCATAGATAAGGCAAACTGTCAGACTGAAGTCGAAATGTGCTCAGCTTTAGCCCAGTTTGTTGTCAGCCTTGCACACCTTAGTTAATTCAAGGCTAGGTATGGAAACAGATGGTTTAGGTAGAAGACTTAAGTCTACCTTTAGAAGACGTTGACCAAATTGGCTTCCACTCATAGCAGAGGTTAATATCTTTCACAGGACGTTAGACTGGGAGCAAGTGGCCTGAATTCAGTTTAAAAATCTAGGTGATTATAAGCAAAAAACATGCAAAATTTACTGTGATAAACTATACAATCTGATGTTTGTTATGTTTGTACAAATACACACGGGATAGCACAATCTCTTATGAGAATGCATTCTTGTGTGCATCTCTTCACTCTTGTACTGCTTTCAAGCAGCATATACTTCATCACTCTCCTGTCATTCTTTTGTTTGTGTCTCAGCAGTCGTTATTTCTGCATCTGTAATTGGAATCACTTTCAAGATAACGGTTCCAAAATATGTCAGACAACTTTAGTGTGTTAGTTCCATTAACCAATCAATTGCCTAGTTCCTTCTGAGAGAGTCTGAACTTGTCTGCCTTACTCCTTGACATATGAAGACCATCTCCTGGTTCTTTTTTCTGAGCTTAGTTCCTTCCAGACTGGGAAAGCAGTCCTAAAATATTTAGTCTTATAATCTAAATCTTGATCGTCCATCCTTGCTTAACAAGAGTTCAACTGTTGCTGACGTTTTTTACCCCAGTCATCTGTGTGGCTGGCTGGCTGGCTGGCTGTGTAGTGAATGACAAGTTAAAAACAGTTGTTCCATTGTATAAATGTTTCCAAGATGGCCTAAGAGTCCTTCCTTTCCTTAAGAAATATTGTGAGACCCAGTTGGAGAATCCCTGAAGCTTTGCTGACATAATATTGGTTGATTTCCACATATGATATTCACGGTACAGTTTGTCCCTACACAAATGAATAGAAAAGACTCACTAGAATGGTTGTTCATAAACATTCTTCCATACATATTTCGAAATATCTGCTACCACATTGTCCCCTAAATTGCAAAAGGGTTTTATTAAACACACACTCGCATGCCAACATCCAGTCTCCTGGAGCGGATCCTTCCGATGAACTTGTGAATCATGTCAAATGTCTCTCAGGGGTGGTGCATTGGCTCATGTCAGTGTCTTATCTCAGTTTATGTGTGTAACAGATTATATATTGGAGAGCTTATGTGTGTGAGGGTTGTATGGGCTGTGCACCAGTTAGGAGTGTTTGATTCATTTAACATTGTACACACCCAGAATGTTGCGTAGCTTTTCATTTTCTTTGCCCAGTTGTGCGTGTGGAACAATCAATTGTATGCTGTGCTGTGAGTAAATGCAGTCAGCAGTTTGATTACTGGCTGAATGTGTATTCTGAAAATAAACATGCAATTTTTTGTTTCCACATTTCTGCCATGTATCGACTTAAATATGAAGGTCCATGGTCCTAAAAGGGTCTAATTTCGTTTTGACTTCACGTAATGTGCAATTTCTGTTTGATGGATAGTCCTCTGATATGGCTTTAATCACCACACACATCGCAGATCTAGACTTTAAATAAACGTTAATTTTTGAATGGCTGGATAGTTTGTCACAATATATGAAGCAACTTAATCATTTATGGAGTTTTGAGGTATTTCACTTGCAAATATTCTATGAAGGATCTCATGTAAAAACTTACTCTTTAAAGCAGCATTGAACAATTCTGTTAAAATGATGTAGTCTTAAATATGTCTGTATAACAGTCACATACATTTCTGATGGATACAACTACCTGTGGATTCCTCCCCTTATGAATTCTCCCAATGCGCCAGCATTCTGCAGAAGCTTTCTTCCCAGCTCTCCATGTCGATGAGGACGTCACAATTGCACGGCTCCGCATGCGACTCCGTCTGACGTCATCATAGCAATAAGAGGTCCTCGTTGGCGTGCTGACGTCAGTTCCCTTTTTTCCATGCCTTCGACGCTAATGGTTTTCTCCTAGCTCTTGAGAAGCTACTGTTTAGAAGGTGTCTTATTGTACCTGTTACAATGTCTCCTCCTAAGAAGTCAGGGTTTAAGCCTTGTAGTGAGTGCAGGGGTCGTATGTCAGTCACGGACCCCCATGAAGTCTGTTTATGGTGTCCTAGTTCGGACCACGACATGGGAGAGTGCGTCTTGCCAAGGGTAGGTCGCTCCCCCTGCCGCTGCAGCTCCTCCAAGTTCCCGAGTTCCTGTGTTCCTGAGACCCACCTAACTGTAAGTACCCCCCTCCTCCCAGCCCCTCGCCCTGCCCCGCGCCACTCACCTTCTCTCCTGCTCCTGCTTCTTTTCCTCCTCTCTGTCTCTTCCTCCTCGCTCCCCCTCTGCAATCTTCTTCTGTGTTCTTCTGTTCTTCTCTTCTGTTCTTCTGTTCTTCCCTTCTGTTCTTCTGTGTTCTTCCGGTCTTCTGTGTTCTTCTTCTCTGTTCTTCTCGGTGCTTCTGTGTTCTTCTTCTGTGTTCTTCTTCTGTGTTCTTCTGTGTTCTTCTGTGTTCTTCTCTGTTCTTCTCTGTTCTTCTCTGTTCTTCTCTGTTCTTCTGCTCTTCCGATCTTCTGTTCTTCTGTTCTTCTGCTCTTCCGGTCTTCTGTTCTTCTGTCTTCTGTTCTTCTGTCTTCTGTTCTTCTGTCTTCTGTTCTTCTGTCTTCTGTTCTTCTGTCTTCTGTTCTCCTGTCTTTGGCTCTTCTACCTCCTCCGTCTTCTTCCCCCGAGCCTGCCCTCCTGCTCCTTCCTCATCCCCCTCCCTCACTCGCCTCCCCCTCTCTCACCCCTAGCTAACCCGTTCGCTATCTACCTCCCTCACTCCTCCTATCTTCCTATCTCTCTAGCTCCCTATCTCACTATCTAACTCCCCCACTCTCCACCTCCTCCTACCTACCTATCTGTCTATCTATCTATTTCCCTATCTATCGACTTCTCTATCTATTTTCTCTATCTATTTCTCTATCTCTCCCCCCCTCCCGCCACCCTCTCTACTACCTATCTCCCTATCCTCTCACTCTACCTCTCTCCCTCACCCACCTCTACAACCCCCCCTCCCCTATCTTCACAACCCTACTCCTATCTCTCTCCCTAATCTCCAAACCTCCTAACACTCACCCTCCTCCACCCTAAACCCCCTCCCCCAGCTCCTCTCACTCTACCTGTCCCCCCCCCCCTCGCGCTTTCCCGCCGCGACCTCCTGCACGCCCCCGCCCCCCAGCTCCCATTCGCCCCCAGCTGACCCCTCCCCCCCCCCTCCTACCTCTTATGGCGCCCGTCCGCGCCTGGCCCGCGCCCAGCGCCACGACCCCTGGTCCCCAGCTCCCCCAAGCCCCGCTGATCCACTACGACCCCACCACCCTCCACGCCCTCAACCCAGGGCGCTCCAAAACCTGCTTCCTAGCTCACCCCAAACGCACCCATGGACCCTTCGCCTGCAACTCCTGCAAACGCATCTTCCACCACGCAACTACCACGACCACAAGCCCACGCGCCATCAACCACCTCAAGTGCATCCTGATCAACGCTCGTTCCGTCCACAAGCACGCCGTTGAACTTTGGGACCTCCTGGACTCCACAGCCCCGGACGTCGCCTTCATCACGGAGACATGGATGAACGCCTCCTCTGCTCCAGACATCGCTACCGCCATCCCCGAAGGCTACAAGATCTCCAGAAAAGACCGCACCAACCAAGTAGGAGGAGGTGTCGCCATCATCTTCAAAGACTCCATCAGCGTCACCACCTCCACCGAAGACCCCCCCCTCGCCGCTGAACACCTGCATTTTCAGATTCGCACCGACCCAAGGACCACCCTCAGAGGATCCCTCGTCTACCGTCCTCCCGGACCTCGCGCCTCTTTCAGCGACGCCATCGCCGACTTCATCTCCCCGCACGCCCTCGCCTCACCGGACTACATCCTCCTAGGCGACCTCAACTTCCATCTGGAACAAAACAACGACCCCAACACCACCACCCTGCTCGACAACCTCGCCAACCTCGGCCTCAAACAACTGGTGAACACCGCCACCCACATCGCCGGACACACGCTCGACCCTATCTTCTCCGCCAGCAAACACGTCTTCTTCAGCCACACCTCTGCCCTACACTGGACCGACCACAGCTGCGTCCACTTCACATTCCGACGCGAGACCTCCCACCTCCGCACTCAACCCATCCCTCATCGACAGTGGAACAAGATCCCTGAAGAGCAACTCTTCTCCGCTCTCGCCGCCAACCAACCCACCCTCACCACCGACCCCAACGACGCAGCTCTCAACCTCACAAACTGGATCTCCAACTGCGCTGACAACCTTGCTCCCCTCAAACGCACGCATCGACAGACCAACACCAAAAAACCTCTCTGGTTCTCTGACACCCTCAAAGAATCAAAGAAAACTTGTCGTGCCCTTGAGAAGGCCTGGCGCAAGGACCACACCGCTGACAACATGACCGCCCTCAAGATCGCTACACGCGAACACCACCACCTGATCCGCACTGCCAAAAGGAACTTTTTCACCGACAGACTAGACAAAAACAGCCACAACAGCAGAGAACTCTTCAGCATCGTCAAAGAGTTCTCCAACCCCAGCGCCAGCGCCAACGCCGTCACGCCCTCACAGGATTTGTGCGAATCCCTCGCCACTTTCTTCCATCGCAAGATCAGCGACCTCCACGACAGCTTCGGACACCAGACCCAACCATACACCACTGAACCCGCTTCCCCGGACATCACCCTCAACAACTGGACCCACATCAACACGGAAGAAACCAAATCCATCATGAACTCTATCCACTCCGGCGCCCCTTCGGACCCCTGCCCGCACTTCATCTTTAACAAAGCCGACGACATCATCGCCCCGCACCTCCAGACCGTCATCAACTCTTCTTTTTCTTCTGCTACCTTCCCCGAATGCTGGAAGCACGCTGAAGTCAACGCCCTACTAAAGAAACCTACGGCTGACCCAAGCGACCTGAAAAACTTCCGCCCCATCTCTCTTCTACCTTTCCCAGCCAAGGTAATAGAAAAGACCGTCAACAAACAGCTGACCACCTTCCTGGAAGACAACAACCTGCTCGACCCCTCACAAACCGGATTCCGAACCAACCACAGCACGGAAACCGCCCTCATCTCAGTCACAGACGACATCAGAACCCTGATGGACAACGGTGAAACAGTCGCCCTCATTCTCCTCGACCTCTCGGCTGCCTTTGACACCGTCTGTCACCGCACCCTAATCACCCGCCTACGCTCCACCGGGATCCAAGGCCAGGCCCTGGACTGGATCTCCTCCTTCCTCGCTAACCGCTCCCAAAGAGTTTACCTCCCTCCGTTTCGCTCAGAACCCACCAAGATCATCTGCGGCGTACCTCAAGGCTCATCGCTCAGCCCGACACTCTTCAATGTCTACATGAGCCCCCTCGCCGACATCGTACGCAAGCACGACATCATCATCACCTCCTACGCCGACGACACCCAACTTGTACTCTCCCTCACCAAGGACCCCGCCAGCGCCAAGACCAACCTACAAGAGGGTATGAAGGACGTCGCAGATTGGATGAGGCTCAGCCGCCTAAAGCTGAACTCTGAAAAAACGGAAGTCCTCATCCTCGGCAACACCCCGTCCGCCTGGGACGACTCCTGGTGGCCCATGGCCCTCGGCACCGCACCGACCCCCGCAGACCACGCCCGCAACCTCGGCTTCATCTTGGACCCTCTTCTCACCATGACCAAGCAAGTCAACGCCGTGTCCTCCGCCTGCTTCCTCACTCTCCGCATGCTCCGTAAGATCTTCCGCTGGATCCCCGCCGACACCAGAAAAACCGTGACCCACGCCCTCGTCACGAGCCGCCTGGACTACGGCAACACCCTCTACGCCGGGACCACAGCCAAACTCCAAAACCGCCTGCAACGCATCCAAAACGCCTCGGCCCGCCTCATCCTCGACGTACCCCGCAACAGCCACATCTCCGCCCACCTGAGACACCTGCATTGGCTCCCAGTCAGCAAAAGGATCACCTTCCGTCTTCTCACCCACGCACACAAAGCCCTCCACAACAAGGGACCGGAATACCTCAACAGACGCCTCAGCTTCTACGTCCCCACCCGCCCCCTCCGCTCCGCTGGCCTCGCACTTGCTGCCGTCCCTCGCACCCGCCGCTCCACGGCGGGTGGGAGATCTTTCTCCTTCCTGGCGGCCAAGACCTGGAACTCCCTCCCCACCAGCCTCAGTACCACTCAGGACCACTCCGCTTTCCGGAGACTCCTAAAGACTTGGCTGTTCGAGCAGCGATAACCCCCCCTTTCCCCCCTAGCGCCTTGAGACCCGCACGGGTGAGTAGCGCGCTTTATAAATGTTAATGATTTGATTTGATTTGCCAAAGGATGAATCCAAAGGCGTGGAAAAAAGAGAAGCTAAGCTCTTCTTAGCAAAGGTAAAGAAAGGACACAGAAGTCACCGAAGGTCCAAGACAAGGGACTCGTCATCCAATAAGTTGTTGAGGTCACACAAGAAGTGGCGCTGACACGATTCTCGATGTTGTTCTTCTAGAGATTGGTCTCGATCTTGGTCTCCCTCTAGATGGCGTCATACGGCGTGGGAGGTCAGTCCTATGGTTACTCCCCAGCCTCAAAGTCCTCAGGCTTTTCTGGCGCTCTCACTCATCCAGGTGGTCAAGTCCCCGGAGAGTCCTCCAGCTCATTTTTCACCTGGGTTGGTTCAGGAATCGGTGGCACAGGTTCCGGATCAGACCCAAGCGCTGCATGAATAACAAAGGTTCCCTGCCTTCCCGACTCCGGGAATGGATGCGGCAGCTTTTCTGAATGCCATGTTCAGTATTTTAAATAAGCCTATGGCCCCTACTAGTTCACTAGCTGGTCCCACGGGTCCATTGGCGTTCTCCTTGGGCTCTCCGTCTCCATCCAAGTCGGCTCCGTTTGTGCCTTTCTATCAGGCTGAGGGTGCTGGTTCGGTGCCAATGATGTAGCCTCTTATGCCAACGGCACAGATGGAGTCAACTCGGGCGCTGGATGTGTCCCGGTCGGGACGGAGTGCATCGCCTTCTTCTCCTTTACTACTCCCATCTGTCTTGAAGCCAGCGTCGTCGACATTGGCAGACTCTGTCGACGCCGAGGTTGGAGGCCAGGCTGCGGTAGAGGAGGATAGCATTAAGGCTCTTGTAACAGCAAGAATATCAGAGACAGTTATTGGAGAAAGGAGAGATTTCTGAGCCCTTGGAAGAGTTTCAGGGTCTAGGCTCAACTAGTGGGCTGGCTACCTCCCTTGAGTGGGATCTTTCATCCCCGGTGAATTTACGGAAGAGGCGGCTTCATATCATTCTGTCATAAAGAAGGCTGCAGATTTTTTGTAGCTTCCATTTCCATCTTCTGAAGTTAAAACAAACATTTTGACTTAGGTGTTACATCCTTCCTCCACTTCAATGGGGCCCCTGCTTCATTTTAATGATGCTCTCACAGAGCCTATTTTGAAGGTCTGGAGAAAGCCTATTACGTCGCCTGCTGTGTCCAGAACTGTAGCAAGGAGGTACAGGGTTGCCTCTGGGGATCCAGGATTTTTATCCCAGCTTCCGACTCCCGAGAGCTTGGTGGTCCGGGCTTCTTGTTCGGCTCGTTCTGCACCGGGTTCCTTTCCGGCTACTCCTTCGGAGAGGGAGTCCAAGAGGATGGAGCAAGCAGCGAAAAAGACTTTCTCATCTTGCAGTATGGCCCTAAAATCGGTCAATGCTACCTGTGTGCTGGGTAAATATGTGCATGCCCTGATGGACAGGGCTAGAGCTGTGGTGCCTAACTTGCCGCAGGATATGCAGGGTCAGTTCGACGAGCTCCTGTTGGACACCCAAACTGCGGCCAAACAGATCATCCAGTCTGATCTGGATACAGCAGTCTCTGTGGCCAGGGCAATGGGTACTTCAGTGGCCACCAGGAAACATGCGTGGCTCAGGTCTTCTGGGTTTTCAACTGATGTCCAGACAACTTTATTGGACCTCCCCTTTGACGGTGAAAAGTTGTTTGGTGCCAAAGCAGACTCTGCTTTAGAGAGCTTCAAAGATAGTAAGGCCACGCGAGATCTTTGGGACTGCAGGCTACTACATCTACTCCCTTCAGATCCTTTCGAAGGTTTAGGGGGTTTGACTGTGGAGAGACCTCAGTCCACAATTCAACAGCCTGCCAACCCTCCATATAGATCTTTTAGAGGGCGGAGGAGCCACCCAGCTGCAGCCTGCCTCATCCCCTTCCTCTGGGGGAGCACAACAGGGAAAGCAGAACCTAGTTTTTCATCAATTTTAAGTCATGCTTCTCCCGTAGGGGGCAGGATATTTCATTTTCTGTGTGGGTTAGTCACACCGGTCTCTTGGGTACAAAGTATTGTGGGGAAAGGTTATGCCCTTCCCTTTTGGGAGTTTTCCCCCTCCCAACCCTCCCTTTCCTTCGTTTTGTTCAGAAGATTATCTCCTGTTGCTTCAGCGGGAGTTTCAAGTCCTTTTATCAAAAGGTGCAGTGGAGTTGGTTCCGGAGCAGGAAAGGGGTCAGGGATGCTAGATTCCCAAGAAGGATGGTCGATTGAGGCCTATTCTGGATCTGAGGATTTTTAATTGTTTCCTCAAACAGGAGAAATTCCAAATGCTGACTCTAGCGCAGGTGCTTCTGGCGTTGAACAAGAAGGATTGGATGGTGTCTGTCGACTTGCAGGATGCTTACTTTCATAACCTCATTCTCAAGTCACACAGAAAGTATCTCTGGTTTTTGGTGGGGTCACAATACTACCAGTTTGTGGACCCTCCTTTTGGTCCTACTTCCGCACCTCGAGTCTTCACAAAGATGATGGCGGTGGTCGCAGCAAATCTCAGAAGGAAGGGAGTATCTGTATTCCCTTACCTGGACTATTGGTTGATAAAAGCCAAGTCCCCAGAGCTTCTGCTGCATCACCTGCAATTTACCACTCAGTTGTTGTTCAACCTGGGCTTTACGGTGAACGTGCCCAAGTCTCACCTGGAGCCCTCTCAGCGCCTCCTGTTCATAAGGGCAGTACTGGATACAACATTGAATCAGGCCTATCCTCCGCCTATCCTAGCAGATTCAGGACATTCAGCTGTTGATTTTCAATATTTCAAAATGGAGCGGTTATTCCAGTCCTCACGGTCCTACGTCTGCTCGGTCTGTTCGCTTCTTGCATTCTGTTAGTCACTCATGCATGTTGACACATGAGGGCTCTCCAGTGGTGACTCTGCAAACAGTGGTTTCAACAAAAGGGAATCTTGAGGAATAAATCACGATCTCCAGAGACACTATAGCGGATCTACGATGGTGGGCTGTGGATGGCAACCTTTTCCAAGGAAGGCCGTTTTCTCTACCACCACCAGTGGCCACGGTCATAACGGATGCTTCCAATCTAGGGTGGGGAGCTCATCTGGGGGACCTGGAGATCAAAGGTCTTTGGTCTCCAGTGGAACAGGTGTTTTATATCAATGTTAGAATTGCGAGCAATATGTCTGGCTCGCAAGCCCTTCCTCCCGTCTGTTTGTGCTCAGTCAGTTCAGGTCTTGACGGACAACACTACCGCGATGTGGTACATCAACAAGCAGGGAGGAGTAGGTTTTTCCTTCTCTGCAGAGAGGCTCTGCGGCTCTGGTCCTGGGCTCAGGACCATCAGATTTGCTTAGTGGCAAACCATCTGACTGGGGTCCTCAATGTTCGTGTGGACATTTCTCGGCTGATCACTAGTGGCGTCTCCATCCAGACTTGGTCCTTCACATCTTTCGGATGTGGGGTTTTCCACAGATAGACCGGTTTGCCACTCGGGAGAACGTGTACTGCCCGTCGTTCTGCAGCCTCCAGTATCCGGTGCAAGGAGCATTGGGGGACACGTTTCAGATGTCTTGGTGCGACCAGTTACTTTACACGTTTCCCCCCATACCCTTGATTCCTCGGGTTCTGGGGAAGATTCACCAAGATCGGGCTCAAGTTATTTTCATAGCTCTGGATTGACCAAGAAGGGTGTGGTACTCAGACCTTCTCCAACTCTCACTGTGCCCTCACTCTGTCTCCCTCACAGAGCAACCTTCCTGTCGCAGGGGCAGGTGCTACACCCCCACCTCCAGAGCCTGCATCTACATGCCTGGAGATTGAACGGGGAAATCAGAGTTCTTTTTCTCTCCCTCCAGAAGTGGTGGATGTTATTTTATCGGCCAGGCGACACTCCACCAAGACTGCCTGTCGGTAGATGGGCAACATTTGTTACTTGCTGTGGAGAGAGGCACATTGATCCATTAAAGGCCCATTTATCTTATGTTCTGATGTTTGCCCTTACTTTAGCACAGAAGGGTTGTGCAGTTGCTACTCTCAAGGGCTATTTTTCGGCACTGTCGGCCTTTCTGTGCCTTCCTGATCAACCTTCCTTGTTTAAATCACCTATAGTTGTTAGGTTCTGGAGAGGCCTGACTAATAATTTCCCCCACTCCGTTCACCGTTGGACCCTATGCATTCTTGTTCATTAAGGCTGTTAGTCTTAAAGACAATTTTCCTTATAGTTATCACGTCTGCTAGGCGTGTGAGTGAGCTCCAGAACCAGGGCGGCTTTCCTTCCTAAGGTTGTCACTTCCTTCCATATGGGGCAGTCTATTACTCTTTCATCCTTCTATCCTCCTCCTCACCCTTCAAAAGAGGAAGAAAGACTTCATCGCTTAGACCTGAGGAGAGCTCTGAGTTTTTATGTTGAAAGAACAAAAGACTTTTGTGTGGATGACCAACTCTTCCTTGGATATGTGGGCAAGATGAAAGGCAAAGCTGTCCATAAGAGATCCATATCCAGGTGGGTCATTCTTTGCATAAAGATCTGTTATTCATTGGCAAAGAAGGTTCCTCCTGAGGGGATTAGTGCTCATTTCACCATGGCTAAGTCTGCCACTTCGGCATTGGCTAGAGGTGTTCCAGTAGTGGATATTTGCAAGGCAGTAACTTGGGCTTCCCTCCACACTTTCGCAAAGCATTATTGCTTAGATTTGGAAGTTAGGAGGGACGGCCATTTTGCATGTTCTGTGTTGCAGGATTTCTTGGTGTGACCGGTCAGGCACCCACCTCCGAGTGTGGTACTGCTTTGGGACTCTATTCATAAGGTGAGGAATCCACAGGTAGTTGTATCCATCAGAAGAACAAGTTAATTATCTTCGGTAACGCTTTTTCTGGTGGATACAGTAGCAACCTGTGGATTCCTCACAGTCCCACCCACCTCCCTGTTGCCTATCTGGTCATACCAATAATTTTTACTAGTGTTGTATATACGTTTTTGGGTATTTTTATAAGAATAAATGTTGTGTTTGTATTGTATTTGCATTGCGGTGTGTGTGTGTATGTATATATATATATATATATATATATATATATATGTGTGTGTGTATGTGTGAGTTTGAGTCGGTTTTCACCTGTTCGCCTCAAAGGCACGTTAAAAAATGGTGAAACTGATGTCAGCACGCCGATGATGACCTCTTATTGCCACGATGACGTCAGGCGGTGTCGCGTGCGGAGCCGTGCAATTGTGACGTCCTCGTCGACATGGAGAGCTGGGAAGAAAGTTTCCGTCGAATGCTGGCGCATTGGGAGAATTCATAAGGTGAGGAATCCACAGGTAGCAACTATATCCACCAGAAAAAGTGTTATCGAAGGTAAGTAACTTGTTCGTTTGTGTTAAACATTGGTGGAATGGTCGCCATGCCTACTTTCATGAGATGTATTCCTATTCCAGGCTGGAAATTAATATACTATTAGTGCACCCTTTTTGGCTCGATCCTACCAGCAACACAGCTGTCTGGTTTTCCCTGTCCCAGTTTATCAATTGTGTGTTTATCCAATAGCCTTTTTCCTGTCTTTCTGATTGGCTGGTTTTTATCTTGACACTTCTCACTTTAAGGGAACTACTGTTTTTTTTTCCTTATTTGAATTAGCACTGCACGACAGAGCATGTTTCCCAACTCTCTCCATCTTGAGCTTTTGCACCCTTCTCTCCTACCCACCTCCAATATCCATCATGTGCTGCTGTCTGCCTGGTGTGCTGGAAGCTCTGTCTTGTGAGGTTCCCTCACCAAAGTCCCCCGTACTCTGCGTTGCTTTCTTCTTCGTGTGCTGCTTTGCCCTCCTCCTACCAACTCCACGTTGCTTCCCAGTCCCACCCTCACCCACTCGAGATAAATCTACTTTTTTGGGGGGGAGAAGGAAATTTTTATGGGGAATACTCATTCTTCGTGGCGACAGGTATTTGCTTTCATTTAATAAACATACTGCTCTCCTTCCAAAAATTCAGAAAATAGAATATTACAGGAAATAAACCCTTTCTGAGCATGTCACATAAAAATAAACTATTTGACTGATCCTGCAGAGTGTGATTGAACTGAATAACTTCTGGAATCCATGAAAAAAAGGTCTAAAATAATCTCCATTTAAAAACGATTATCCATCCCACCTTGTGGGAGAGGCTTGAAGCCGTGAAATCTTTACAAAAATATTTTATAAAAATTACAATTTTAAAATGTGTTCCAGGATCCTACACATTGGCTGATATTCATGGAGCTCTTCTCACCTGCAACCAACTAACTCACCCCAGTTGTTTCACTTTTTTATGTAAAATTGCACATCTTTCGAGTCTAATCCTTTATCCTCCTCTTTCATCGTGCATTGGGATAAATGTGAATGCATATTATTGGATGTGGGTACATGTCACTGATATATTTGTTTTTCCCATTAATTAGATTTCAGTTTTGAAACAAAATGGTCTTCTGCAGACGTTTGTGACAGGACTGGAACAGAAGCAGGAAGGTAAGTGTCTGTCTTTCTCACCACTAGCATATGTGCTCTGGCATCAACCCCTCATTGTTGTACACATGAGGATGGTGACCTTTTCCCCTAAAAATGTGATTTCATTATTCTCCTCATTCCGAAAAGATGGTCAGCAGCTAAGATGTGTACATTTCCTGTTCCTAGTCCCGGTTTTTGTTCTACTCTGTTTCCACATTCCACTCAGGCCCTTTTTTCGCCCTCAAAATTATCTTTTGTTTGCAAAAATGGTAAGCACTGATAATTTTCACATATCCTCTCCAGCCCCCTTGTCTGTGCTCCCTTAAGCTGCTCTGTATATTTTTGTTGCGGTGTGGATGTAAATATAAAAGGCCATATACACCGCAATATGGCAATTATGTTATATGTTACGCTAGGTTTTGTAGAATGCATGATTACCTGTCAGATCTCCTGGTACTGGAAAAAACGTGATGGCTGACCATGACGGAGGTTAAGGTGTGGGGGGAATAACCAGGTTTTTAACTCTTTAACCCCTTCGGTGCGCATGACGAAATGATTCCTCTTGTGCGTGGAGGATGAAACCATTCTGTCCTCCTCACTGGAGACCCAAATCTCTCTGCTGTTTATAGCAGAGGGAATTTGTTTTTGTAAAAATAGCCTTAGCCTTAGCCTTAATTAGCTTTCCCAGCTCCTGAGGCTATTTTTAGTTTTCAGCGAAATGACAACGCATACCGCATGCTTACATAATTTCACTGAAAACGAAAGTGAAATGAGCCGATGAGCTCATTACACTTTCACTGCCCAGGTGCTAGTGGGGCTTTTGCAGCCCCTCGAGCACCTAGGCAGACAGGAGAGCTATTTTAGAAAGGGGAGAACCTCCCCTTTCCAATGGTACTCTGCCCTAGTGGATCCCCGCTTGGGAAACGTTGCAGGAGGGTGATCCCCAAGTAGGGCTCCACCCACTAGACACCAGGAAGGGGAGAGAGGCCCCTTGGGCAAGGGCTTTTGCCCTCCCTTAATCTTGTGCCATAATAAGTCTTTCTGAAGGGGCAGATTGGGGTAGTGGCCCCCAATATTCCCACCTGCGGACCAGAAAGCCCACTAGACCCAGTTTTTAAAAATAAAATATTTATTGTTTTAACTTATGGTGGTGGGGGTTGCTGAAAATGGCCATGCCAATGCCCCCACGCTTCTCCAGACACAAACTACCTTTCTGCGTGCACTGGATGGGAACATAGGGGTTATTTCCCCTGATTCCCTCCTCCGTTGGGGGCAGTAAGCAGAAAGCCCACTAGACACCAGGGATTGTTTTTTATATATAAAATTGAAGTGGGGGCAATCGTTTCCCCCCCGGCACCTTAGTAATAGCCTTTCTGACCCCCAAACCCTAGAATTTCACATTTTAGTCTGTTAAGGCAGGTCAGGTGAAAATACCTCCCATATTAACTCTTCCTGAGGGGTGCGACGGCTGTATCCCTTCCCCTGTTTCTTTTTTTATTATATACAAATGGAAATGCCTAACATCTGTCTGAAGTCAGGATGGATATTACCTCACAACCAATTTCTGTCCTCCTCTATGCGGACAACGCTGTTCTACTAGCTTGTTCGGCGAACAGGCTCCAAATAATATTTCATTCCTTTCACTCTTACATGAGTGATTTGGATTTAAAAGGCAATCACACTAAATCTTTTATTATGACCTGTGGCCCTGGTAAGACAACATCAAAAAATTTTGTTGTGGGGAAAGCTAAATTCTGGAAGGTGAAATACTTTAAATATTTGGGGATCTTATTCAGCTTGAGTCTCGAATGGAATTCACTGTTGAATAATAGGGTTCAACACTTCAAGAAAAACATGGAGGCTATTTATAGATTTTCACATAGGTTGGGCAGGAAGCCCATTAAAAAAATGCTGATTCTTTATAAAACTAAATGCACTTCTGCTGGGTCTTATGGGGCAGGTTTATGTGATACTCAAACCTGTCTGCACTCCAACAGGCAGATAATTGTTCCATTCAGAGATTATTGATGATCCCACAGGGAGCTGCCACTCTTGTATGGCATGAAGAATTAGGTTTGGGATACTCAGAAGATCAGTTGGCACTTGCACGGCTCCTATCATGGATTAAATCTTGGATCAACCCAGAGGCCCAGTTAGGTCCTGTATTATAGATTGTCTTTCCTTAGATGGTGTGGCCCGAATTCCTTAGTTTTTTTATCTGAGACGATCTCTTGAGGCCATAGGCCTGAAAGAATTGTCTGACAATCCTCATCAAATTACTGGTCTAGCCAAGGTAGAGGTTAAAACTTGTTTCTTAACGTACTGTAAAGATACAAGATTAAGGAGGGCCCAGTCCATGGTTTCACTGAAAAGATATGTTGACATCGTGACTACAGATTGTGTGGAACCGTACCGCCTTTGGATTGTGAACCCCATACACCAAAGGTATCTTACCCTTTTCAGGGTATGTACAATTTACTATAGGGTAGCTTTTCCTCTGTATAATACCTATAAGCACGATCTCCCTACTTGCAATTGTGACCACATTTCTCCCCAAAGCACAAGCAACTTTATACTTTTCTGTCTACAGAGTTTTTAGGCGAGATAGTCTAATCCCAGTTTTAAAGAAATCCAAGTTGAGAACATATAACTAAGGCTTGAATTTTTTACAGAAACTCTCTACCCCAGAAATATTTTGTGCAGTAATAAACTTTACTAGGAAGGCTATTGGTTTAAAGAAAATATACAAAATGTGACCCTCTCGATTATACTGCAAACATGTATTCTCATACGTTTGGTGTAGTGATGATTACGTCCCCTTTTGGCGGCCACTTTTGATTGTTGTTTAAAAACGTTTTTTAAATGTTCCATTTTATGAAATGTATTCTGATCTTTAGTAATTTCTGTATGTTTTATGTATTTAAAAATGAAGGGACGTCTTATGTACATCCGTTTTATGACTTTTGTGGCCAGTAGGCAGAATAAAGTATTACAAGACTTTGACTTTGAAATGGACTATGTCCCTGTAAAATGCCAAAACTGTGAAAAAAAAAAAAAAAAAAAAAAAATGTTTTTCTGATTCAAGTCTGCCTATTCCTGAAGGCTGGAAAGATGGCGATTTTAGCACTACGAACCCTTTGTTGATATCATTTGCAGGGGAAAACCCGATGCTTTCTTCTGCAGCCCTTTGCCATTTCCCCCCAAAAACTCGAAACTTTGCTTTATTTTGCCCATTTTCTCGCCCCACCCCCCCCCCAGGGAAATTCACTGACACTGGGTACCTTTAGAATCTCCAAAATGTTGTGAAAAAGACACAAATTTGGCATGGATACCTTAAGTGGACAAAAAGCTTTGAGACCTAAGTGAACTACCCCAAATAACCAAAAAAGGCTTAGCAAAAAGGGGGAAAAGGCCTAACAGTGAAGGGGTTAAGATAGGGAAGAAGCGGTCTCTGAGGCGTCGTATAGAAAGGAAGAGAGTAAGAATTTTAAAAATAGTTTGGAGAAGGCAGGTCCACTGCCCCTTGTACTTCAAAATCTGTCAATAACCAACAGGCTGGTGGATAAAAACTTAGTATCCACTAGGGTTTGAAGTAACTGCTTTTTTGTAGAAGATATCTCCGCCTGCGCAAACAAATCACTTTGGAAACAAATTTGACATTTTGTGCAGTCTCATTTAGATAGGATGTCAAGCATAAGACAGTTTTATTGGGAAGGCATGGTGCAATTGTGTTGTGAAACATTATCTTGTAGGAAATATTTAACATGAGAGGTATTTGTCTGAATGTTTCTACCCCAGTGAACATTAACATTTCTAAGAATATGTTCTATTGAAGATACAACATAAGTCACAAAATCAGTTAGCTCCTTTTCAAAGCTCATGCAATTTCGAGGTGGTTTGTAGATAATATCAATTATTGGATGCTTTAAGGAAAGTTTGTCTCAATAGTAAGGCACCGGAAGGGGATTGAGTTGAGACACATGTTTTTCATCTGAGGTATTCTTTTTAAAAAAGGGTTATCCTACTACCAGATTATGGTTATTTCAAGATGTATACTTTTATAAACAAAACTGTACTATGAGAATAAAAAAAGTGTTGGGGTTGTGGTGAAGCATGTTTCATTGCAATTGACAATTATCTGGAATCAGAGAGGCTATGACTTCAGAGTTAGCAACTACATATATTCCGTTCAGAAGGGCCTCAGCTGTGGTATTTTGTGTTGATAGTTGTAATAGACTGACGATGGATAATTATTCATAAGCTGTTCAAACCTACTTGTCTTGTATTAATTTAGCTGCACCAAGGATCTGATAGAAAATTCTAGCTGCAGATTCCTTACCTTAGAATTCCCTGGCGTCGGCTTCAAATCTGGAATTTTTCTGCTCAGCAATACCCTGCGCGTGCCATAGGGTTGAGTCGTTTGGATCCGCGTGCGTCGTGAGGCTCTGCATGGCGTCGTTGGAGCCGTCTGTGATGTCACGGTTGTCTATATAGATGCCACCTCGGCACGTGTAGATCAGTTCTATTCCTTCCACACCGGTTAAGCCCAGATCCAGATAAGAGCTACCCTTTTCTTCGGCAGATGTTGAGGTTCTTCTTGATTGTTTGAAGCATGTCTTCTAGAAAGACTGGATTCAAACCGTGTGGGGCATGTCATCACGCCATGTCGGTAACGGATCTGAACCTGGTGATTAGAAAAAGATCACTATTCCACTTCGTGTTCCGACGGTCAGGCCATGGCTCCGAAGGCCTTGAGGGAGAGATCCATAAAACTTCTTGCGCCCCTACAGACATCTTCGGTCTGCGCGACTCTGAGGAGGTCACAGTCCTGCAGTAGGAGGAGGTCGCGGCACTGCTCCCGGAGCCCCAAGTCCTCTTCCTCGCATATGAGGTCATCCGATACCTCAGGTAAGAGGCGCAAGAAGAAGAAGTCCAAGCGGACCTCGACTTTGCCACGCCTATTGGCAGACGCATCTAGGGAACGCCGACGTTACGAGTGCGGTTCCGCAAAGCCATAGCCGCGTCTTCCCCCTTTTCAGGCGGCCGGGGTGACCCCCTCTCAAATAAAGGAATTCTCGAGCTACGGCCAGATCCTTGGGCCTCTCAGCGCCAGCTCGGCAGGAGTCTGTCTTAGGCTCCTTTTGAGGGTTCGGAAGGGGCGCGGTACCACGCCACCCACAACTTAGCAACCGTCCTCAGGCTTCACACCATCCCAGGAGTCGTGGTACCATCAGACCCAGAGGGTCTGGCCAGCGGTCGGCCACCACACAACCCCCCTCCACTGCATCCAAGCCCTCCTAGTGTGGTTCTGCAGGACCATGTCTGTCGAGTTGTATGGAGGATTCAATTTCATCTCCCTCACTGGCATTCCATCACAACGGACAAATGGGTCTTGCAGATCATACAGAGGGCTATTCCCTCCCCTTCCAGTCTTTTCCTCCCTCTATCCTTCTGACAAAAGAAAGGCTGATGGAGGACCGTTTGGTTTTGCTCTGTGAGGAAGTTACGGTTCTCTTGGCCAAGGGAGCCATAGAAAGGGTCCTATGTCAGAAGTAGGCAGTGGTTGTTATTCCCGCTACTTTCTGATTCCCAAAAAGAACAAGGGCCTTCACCTACCCTGGATTTAAGGGAAGTCAATCTCTTCCTCAAGAAGGAGAAATTCAAGATGCTCACTCTTGCTCAGGTCTTGTCTTCCCTTGACCAAGGAGACTGGATGGTAGTGTTGGACTTGCAGGATGCGTATTTTCATATCCCCATCCTGCCCGCCCACAGGCGTTACCTGCATTTCAAGATGGGCCACTAGCACTTTGTTTACCGTGCTCCCTTTCGGTCTCACCACTGCCCCTCGGGTGTTCACAAACGTGATGGCAGGTGGTAGCAGCTCATCTGCGTAGGTCAGGAATTTGTCTCCCCCCAACCTCGATGACTGGCTGCTGAAGGCTCCCACGCCCCAGGCTCTCGTCACCCATCTCCAGCCAACGGTGAACCTCCTGCATTCGCTGGGGTTTACTATAAATGTGCTGAATTCACACCTGACTCCCTCTCAGAAGCCCACTTTTATCAGAGCTGGACACAGTGCAGTATCTGGCCTATCCTCCCGAGCAGCGAGTCCAGGATATTCAGGTTATGATACTGATGTTTCGGCCTCTATCCTGGATTTCAGTGAGACAGACTCTGAGGCTGTTGGGACTCATGGCTTCCTGCATCCTGTTAGTCAAACATACCAGATGGCATTTGAGGGCTCTGCAGTGGAACCTGATGTTCCAATGGGCACAGCATCAGGGAAATCTTACCGACGTGGTTCAGATCTCAGAGGGGACTGCAAAAGATCTGCAGTGGTGGTTAGTGAACTGTGATTGGGTCAAAGGCAGACTCCTTCCTTCCCCAACCAGATCTCACAGTAGTGACATAAGCGTCACTTCTGGGATGCGGCGGCCATCTGGGAGAGGTGGAGCTCAGGGGTCTCAGGTCTCCGGCGGAATTGGGGCTCCATATCAACTTGTTGGAGCTTTGGGCGATCCGACTAGCATTAAAGGCATTTCTTCCTGTTGTGAAAGGGAAGGTAGTGCAGGTGTCCACGGACAACACCACCACAGTGTGGTACTGCAACGAGCAGGGTGGTGTGGGGTCGTGGACCCTTTGTCAAGAGGCTCTGCGTCTCTGGACATGGCTGGAACAGCAGAGCATAACCCTGGCAGGTTCTCTGAACGCCAGGGTGGACAAACTCATCCGACCATTCTTAACGGATCATGAATGGTATCTCGTTCCGGAGGTGGCGCAAGGACTTTTTGCAGCAGTGGGGAGAGTCTTGGTTTGATCTCTTCGTCTCCTCAGAGAACGTGCAATGTCAGCAGTATTGCGCATTGGAGTTTCCAAGGCGGCTATCGCTAGGCAGCGCTTTTCATCGCAAGTGGAGTTTGGGCCTCCTGTAAGCCTTTCCGTCTATACCACTTCTGCCCAGAATTCTCAAGTAAATCAAGAACGGCCGGGCCCAAATAATACTAGTGGCTCCAGATTGGGCACAGAGAGTCTGGTATCCCGGGCTTCTCAAAATGAGCGTCAGTCTTCCAATCAGGTTGCCTCTTCGGGAGAATCTTCTGTCACGACAGCAGGGGAAGATCCTTCACCCGAACCTGTCAACCTTGTGGCTTCATGCGGGGAGGTTGAGCGGCGGCAGTTGATGATTTATGACCTCCCTTCCGAAGTTTGTGATGTCATTCTGGCAGCCAGGCATCCCTCTACTAAGTCGATTAACGCCTGCTGGTGGAAACGTTTTGTTTCATATTGTACAGAAAGGTCTATTGATCCTCTTTCTTCTTCTCAATCTAATATCCTCTTGTTTATTCTATCTCTCGCCCAACAGGGTTCCTCCTTAGGGACTCTTAAGGGCTATCTTGCTGCCTTATCGGCTTTTCTACGCTTGCCCGACAAACCAGCTTTGTTCAAGTCTCCCATCGTACAAAGATTTTTAAAAGGGCTTGTGAATATGTTTCCACCTGTGCCTATTGTCATGCCCAGTGGAATGTTAATCTTGTTCTTACTTTCCTAATGTGTGCTCCTTTTGAGCCCTTACATAACTGTCCTCTCCGGCTGCTCACTATCCAAATAGCCTTTTTGGTGGCAATTACATCTGCCAGGAGAGTGAGTGAGCTGCAGGCTTTAGCATCAAAACCACCTTATCTCATGATATATCCTGATAAAGTGGTCCTCAGAACTCGTGCCTCTTTCCTCCAAGATGGTGACCCCTTTCCATTTGGGTCAAAATATCACCGTGCCCACCTTTTTTGTTCCACTGCATCCCTCTAAGGACGAGGAGTGTCTCCATCGCCTGGACCCAAAAAGAGCATTATTGTTGACCCTTGACTGCACAAAAGGGTTCCGGGTGGACGACTAACTCTTTGTGGGATACGTTGGTGGAAAGAAGGGTCAGGCAGTACAGAAACGTCCATTTCGCGCAGGGTCATTCTCTGTATAAAGATTTGCTACGCTTTGGCCAAGAAGCAGCCTCCGGAGTGTTTGAGGGCTCACTCTACCACAGGAAAAGCTGCTACCACTGCATTAGCTCATGGCGTGCTGATACTTGACATCTGCCATGTGGGCTTCGTTGCACATGTTTGCGAGACACTACTGCCTGGATAGCCAGGTGAGGAGAGAAGGGCATTTTGCCCGCTCGGTCCTGCAGGACTTCCTGGTATGAAATATATCCTCAAGACCCACCACCAGGAGTTATAGCTTGGGTATCTATTCTAAGGTAAGGAATCTGCAGCTAAAACTCTCTATCAGATGAACAAGTTACTTACCTTCGGTAACAAATTATCTGGTAGAGACTCTATCTAGCTGCAGACTCCTTACACCCACCCAAGCCTCCCCGCTCGGCGGTGATATAGATATATATATGTGGTGGTTAATGAACTGTGATTGGGTCAAAGGCAGACTCCTTCCTTCCCCAACCAGATCTCACAGTAGTGTGTGTGTGTGTGTGTATATATATATATATATGTATATATATATATATATATATATATATATATATGTATGTTCAATGGCATGTGTAGCTGCAGATATACATGCTGTGCATATACTTCTGCCATGTAGTGTTGGGCTTGGAGTGTTACAAGTTGTTTTTCTTCGAAGAAGTGTTCTCGAGTCACGGGATCGAGTGACGACTCCTCTTCGGCTCCATTGGGCATGGGCATCGACTCCATGTTAGATTGTTTTCTTTCCGCCGTCAGGTTCAGACGTGCTTCTTTTCGCTCCGATAGTTCGATTCGGAAAACTTTGAAAACGCTTCATTTTTCATCTGTATTGTATCGATCGAGTTACATCTTCTATCGATACTTCGGTACCGTCGGAACAGACATCTCTACTCGCCCTTTGGGGCGCATGCACCCAACTCTGGCCTGGTCGGGCCGACCGCTTGGAAGCCTCATGGATCGGACTCCATTCCGATTCTGTCCTCAGTGCCACGCCAAATTCCCTTATACAGACCAACACCTCGTCTGTAATCTTTGCCTTTCCCCAGATCAACGGGAAGAAAATTGCGAGGCCTGCCGATCCTTCTGATCAAAAAAGACAGTTCGGGACAGAAGAGCATGAAGGCTAGAGATGGCGTCCAAAAGCTCTGAACATCTTGACGTCGAAGAGGAAGAGATCATGCAGACTGCAATCACCGTTCAAGGTTCCGACTCTGACCAGGAATCTGAGGAAGACCGAAAGACCGGTCATGGCTGGACAACACGTGAGTACGCCTCCTCCTGTACCAGCCCAAAGATCGAAATATAAGGCCTTGGGTATGCCACTGCCAGAAGGCCATGGCTCGACCTGAAAGAGGACACCCGGTGACCAAACCGCCAGTTCGGCACCGAAAAAGGCCACTCCTCAGAAACCATTGGAGTCGACGAAAGGCTCCGTGTCCGACTCGAGCAAACACCGGTCTTTGGAGTCAAAATTTCGGAAATCACTTTCGGAACCAAGACCATCCACAACACCATCTTTTTCGATACCGAAAAAGCCAGCTTCGGAGCCAAAAAGAGCAGGTTACACCGAGGAGCATGGACTTTCTAAGACACTCAAAGAAAGCCATAAGACTTCTGAGGAGGACTCCCGAGAACAGCCACTACTTGAAGTAATGGACGAAAGGCAAGCCAGGATTCATATCCACAAAGAAACTGGCAGACTCTTAACAGCACCTCCTCTAAAACCTAAGAGAAAAATTGCCTTTCAGGAGGAATTGGACACTACACAGCCTCCAGCTAAAGTGCCAAAGCCAAAGGAGAGACCACCACCTCCTCAATTTTTTCCTCCTCATTCTCCTCCTCTCTCTTCACACCTGCATATCTCTCCTCCTCTCTCTTCACACCTGCATATCTCTCCTCCTACCAGTCCTACACCAATGCAGTCACCATCACATTTGTTTGTCTTGCAACAAAACAATGTAGACCCATGGGATCTTTATGATCCAGGTCCCATTCCCGAGAACGACCCAGACTGCTATCCCTCTAAGCCTTCACCACCTGAGGATAGTACAGAGTACAATAAAGTTTTAGCTAGGGCTGTAGCATGCCATATTGTCACCATGCACACTGAACCATTTGAGGACGATTTTTTGTTTAATACACTCTCCTTCACCCATTCAACATACCAGTCGCTCTTTATGCTCCCGGGCATGCTAAAACATGCTGATCAAATATTTAGTGAGCCAGTCAAAGCAACGATAATAACTCCCAGGATAGAAAAGAAATACAAGCCACCTCCCTCTGAGCCTGTCTATATAACTCAGCAACTCCCTCCAGACTCAGTAGTGGTAAGCACTGCCAGAAAGAGGGCAAACTCGCAATCATCAGGTGATGCACCCCCACCAGACAAAGAGAGTAGGATATTTGCTGCTGCAGGGAAGAGAGTTGCATCCCAGGCAGCCAAACCAATGGAGAATAGCCAACTCACAGGCGTTGTTGGCTAGATACGACCGGGCCCATTGGGATGAGATGAAAGATATAATTCAGCATCTCCCCAAGGAATATCAAAAAAGGGCACAGCAAATAGTGGAGGAAGGGCAAGCCATCACCAATAATCAGATTAGGTCTGCCCTAGACTCAGCAGACACAGCTGCCAGGAGTGTCAACACTGCTGTAACAATAAGGAGGCATGCGTGGCTCAGGTCCTCTGGTTTCAAACCCAAAATCCAACAAGCGGTGTTGAATATGCCGTTCAACAAAAAACAACTTTTCGGCCCAGAAGTGGACACTGCAATTGAAAACTTGTGTAAGGATTCAGACACTGCAAAAGCTATGGGTGCCCTATACACCACACAATACAGGGAATCCTTTCGGAAACCTCAGTTTAGAGGTGGATTTAGGGCTCAAACTGCAGAGGCATCCACATTGCAGGCAAAACCAGCCTACCAACCTCAATACTAGCGAGGTGGTTTTAAGAGCACATATAGAGGACAGTATCCCAGAAGTAGAGGGAAATATCAAACAGCTAAACAAACCTCACAACACACTAAACAGTGACTTGTTTGATTCCCTTCCACTCCACACCTCCCCTGTGGGAGGAAGACTACAAAGGTTCCACACCAATTGGCAAAACATTACCACAGACAATTGGGACTATCAATTATCCGCAATGGTTATTGCCTAAAATTGATTCAAACTCCCCCAATCATTCCACCAAAACCACACAAATTATCCACAGAACAATCAGTCTGTTACAGGAAGAAGTCGGATCTCTATTACTTAAACAAGCAATAGAACCTGTGCCACAAAATCAAGTAGGGACGGTAGCTTTCTCACTATACTTCCTGATTCCCAAAAAGGATAGCACCCTAACATTAGATCTCAGGACCCTCAACCTTTACATCCTGTCAGAACACTTTCACATGGTAACTCTCCAGGATGTTATCCCACTACTTCAAAAACACGATTTCATGGCAACATTAGACCTCAAGGATGTGTATTTTCATATCCCCATCCATCCGGGGCACATAAAATATCTCAGGTTTGTCATTCAAGGAAAGCACTATCAGTTCAAAGTGTTACCCTTTGGAATAACAACAGCTCCAAGGGTATTCACAAAGTACCTAGCAGTAGTCGCAGCCTTTCTAAGAAGACAACATATACATGTCTTTCCATATCTAGACGATTGGCTGATAAAATCAAACAGTCATACGCAATGTCAAAACCATGCGCATTGCGTAATAAAAACCCTGCACATGCTAGGGTTCTCAATAAATTACCAAAATACAACAGTATTTGGGTGCAATACTAAATACTCAAAAAGCGCTAGCTAATCCAAATACACAAAGAATACAAGCATTCCATAATATAATTGCACAGATACACACAAGTCAACAGTACACTGTCAAATTTGTCATGAAAATATTAGGGATGATGGCAACATGTATTACAATCGTTCCACATGCAAGACTGAACATGTGGCCCTTACAACAGTGCCTTGGACAAGAATGGTCACAGGCACACGGTCAACTTCAAGATCTAGTGTTGATATACCGCCAAACATACATGCCCCTTCAGTGGTGGAATTCCACAAATCTAAATAAGGGGCGGCCTTTTCAAGACCCTGTGCCTCAAACCATAATTACAACAGATGCATCAATGATTGGCTGGGTAGCTTACCTCAATAATCACAATATCCAAGGACAATGGGATGCCCAACACAAACAGCTACACATAAATCACTTAGAGCTGTTAGCTGTCTCCCTAGCACTCAAAGCTTTTCAGCCTCTTCTCACTCAAAAGAATGTCCTAATCAAAACAGACAACATGACCACCACGTATTACCTAAACAAGCAAGGAGGGACTCATTCGTCCCAACTCTCCCTCCCAGCTCAAATTTTTTGGAAATGGGCCATACACAACCAAATTCACCTGGTAGCACAATACATTCCAGGGATACACAATCAACTAGCAGATGTTCTCAGAAGAAATCATCAGCAAACACACGAGTGTAAGATTCATCCTCAAGTACTTCAAAAATACTTTCAACAATGGGGAACACCAAACATAGATCTGTTCGCCACAAGCGAAAACGCAAAATGCCAAAACTTTGCATCCAGACACCCACATCCCCTATCCAAGGGCAATGCTCTATGGATCAATTGGTCAGGGATATTTGCTTAGGCTTTTCCCCCTCTCCCACTCATTCCATTTGTAATCAACAAATTGCATCAAAACACACTCAATATGATACTCCTAGCGCCAGCGTGGGCCTGTCAACTGTGGTACACAACATTATTAGACCTATCAGTAGTACCACACTCCAAACTCCCAAACAGACCAGGCCTGTTGAAACAAAACAAAGGACAGATCAGACACCCAAATCCCAACACACTCAATCTGGTGATTTGGCTCCTGAGGTCATAGAGTTTGGGTATTTACAACAACCATCAGAATGTATGGAAGTGATTAAACGAGCAAGAAAACCCACTACTAGACAATGCTATGTGTAGGAGGCTGGCCTGGCTTGTAGTGGGTACCAGAGGTACTTACACCTTCTGCTAGGTCCAGTTATCCCTTATTAGTGTAGAAGAGGTGTTTCTAGGAGCTTAGGCTGATAGAAGGTAGCTATGGCAAAGCAGCTTAGGCTGAACTAGGAGACATGTAAAGCTCCTACTATACCACTGGTGTCATATGCACAATATCATAAGAAAACACAATACACAGAAGTACTAAAAATAAAGGTACTTTATTTTTATGACAATATGCCAAAAGTATCTCAGTGA
The DNA here is from genome assembly GCF_031143425.1 of Pleurodeles waltl. Taxonomy (NCBI): domain Eukaryota; kingdom Metazoa; phylum Chordata; class Amphibia; order Caudata; family Salamandridae; genus Pleurodeles; species Pleurodeles waltl. Next base: position 695,796,724 of record NC_090450.1, read on the forward strand.
GTACCCTCAGTATGAGGATAAGATATAGACACAAGATATATGTACACAACCAAAATTATGCAGGTAATAGCAAGAAAATTAATGCAAGCAATGTAAAGTTATAGTAGATTGCATTAGTAGCACATAAGTATAGGAGCAACACAAACCATATACTCCAAAAGTGGAATGCGAACCATGAATGGACCCCAAACCTATGTGAACTTGTAGAGGGTCATTGGGACTGTAAAACTGTGAGGTTTAGTAAAATAGCCCACCCCAAGACCCTGAAAGGTAGGTGCAAAGTGCACATACTACCCCCAGAGAGCACAGAAGTCGTGATAGGTGGTTTCTGCAGGAAGAACAAACACCAGCAATTCCACAACAGTGGATTTCCGGACCTGAGTACCTGTAAGACAAGGGGACCAAGTCCAATAGTCGCGACAGTGTCGAGAGTGGGCAGGAGCCTAGGAAATGCCAGCTGAGGGTGCAAGGAAGCTGCCACCTGTTGGAAGAAGCTTGGAGTTCTGAAAGAAAGAAGAGAGCTAGGAACTTCTCCTTTGGAGGATGGATGTCCCAAGTCGTGATGAAGCTTGCAGAAAGAACGCAAACAAGCCTTGCTAGCTGCAAGGGTCGCGGTAGAGGTTTTTGGGTGCTGCTGTGGCCCAGGAGGGACCAGGATGTCGCCACTTGGATGAGGAGACAGAGGGGGCGCCCAGCAAGTCAGGGAGCCCTCACAGAAGCAGGCAGCACACGCGGAAGTACCTGAACAGGCACTTGGAAGAAGAGTGAACCGGAGTCCTCGCAAAGTCACAAAAGGGAGTCCAACGACGCCGGAGGACAACTCAGAAGGTTGTGCACTGAAGGTTAGAGTGTCGGGGACCCAGGCTTGGCTGTGCACGAAGGAAAATCTGGAAGAATGCACAGGAGCCGGAGCAGCTGCAAATCACGCGGTACCCAGCAATGCAGTCTACCTCCACCAGACATGGACTGAAGAGTCACTGGTCTGTGGGAGTCACTTGGACAGAGTTGCTGAGTTCCAGGGACCACGCTCGTCGTGCTGAGAGGGGACCCAGAGGACCAGTGATGCAGTCTTTTGGTGCCTGCGGTTGCAGGGGGAAGATTCCGTTGACACATGGGAGATTTCTTCAGAGCTCCTGGTGCAGAGAGGAGGCAGGCTACCCCCAGAGCATGCACCACCTGGAAACAGTCGAGAAAGCCGGCAGGATGAAGCGATATAAGGTTGCTAGTAGACGTATTGCTACATTGTTGCGGTTTTGCAGGCGTCCTGGGCAGTCAGCGGTCGATCCTTTGGCAGAAGGTGAAGAGGGAGATGCAGAGGAACTCTGATGAGCTCTTGCATTCGTTATCTGGTGAGATCCCCAAAGCAGAGACCCTAAATATCCAGAAAAGGAGGTTTGGCTACCTAGGAAGAAGGATTGGCCACCAAGAGAGGTAAGAGCCTATCAGAAGGAGCCTCTGACGTCACCTGCTGGCACTGGCCACTCAGAGCAGTCCAGTGTGCCACAGATACCTCTGTTTCCAAGATGGCAGAGGTCTGGGACACACTGGAGGAGCTCTGGGCACCTCCCCTGGGAGGTGCAGGTCTGGGGAGTGGTCACTCCCCTTTCCTTTGTCCAGTTTCGCGCCAGAGCAGGGTTGGGGGATCCCTGAACCGGTGTAGACTGGCTTATGCAGAGATGGGCAGCATCTGTGCCCATCAAAGCATATCCAGAGGCTGGGGGAGGCTACTCCTCCTCAGCCTTCACACCTATTTCCAAAGGGAGAGGGTGTTACACCCTCTCTCAGAGGAAGTCCTTTGTTCTGCCTTCCTGGGCCAGGGCTGCCTGGACCCCAGGAGGGCAGAAACCTGTCTGAGGGGTTGGCAGCAGCTGCAGTGGAGACCCCGGAAAGGCAGTTTGGCAGTATCCGGGTTCTGTGCTAGAGACCCAGGGGATCATGGAATTGTCCCCCCAATGCCAGAATGGCATTAGGGTGACAATTCCATGATCTTAGACATGTTACATGGCCATGTTCGGAGTTACCATTGTGACGCTGTACATAGGTAGTGACCTATGTACAGTGCACGCGTGTAAAGGTGTCCGCGCACTCACAAAGTCCGGGGAATTTGCCCTGAACGATGTGGGGGCACCTTGGCTAGTGCCAGGGTGCCCACACACTAAGTAACTTTGCACCCAATCTTCAGCAGGTCAAGGTTAGACATATAGGTGACATATAAGTTACTTAAGTGCAGTGGTAAATGGCTGTGAAATAACGTGGACGTTATTTCACGCAGGCTGCAGTGGCAGGCCTGTGTAAGAATTGTCAGAGCTCCCTATGGGTGGCAAAAGAACTGCTGCAGCCCATAGAGATCTCCTAGAACCCCAATACCCTGGGTACCTCAGTACCATATACTAGGGAATTATATGGGTTGTACCAGTATGCCAATGTGAATTGGTAAATTTAGTCACTAGACTTTTAGTGACAAATTTGGAAAGCAGAGAGAGCATAACCACTGAGGTTCTGGTTAGCAGAGCCTCCGTGAGACAGTTAGGCATCACACAGGGAACACATACATATAGGCCACAAACCTATGAGCACTGGGGTCCTGGCTGGCAGGATCCCAGTGACACATAACAACCACACTTAAAACATAGAGTTTTCACTATGAGCACTGGGCCCTGGCTAGCAGGATCCCAGTGAGACAGTGAAAACACCCTGACATATACTCACAAACAGGCCAAAAGTGGGGGTAACAAGGCTAGAAAGAGGCTACTTTCTCACACTATGCTAACAAATGGAAAAGATTTGTATATTATTGTCAATCTAAACAGATTGCCCCTCTTACAGCATCAATACAAGATATTGTATGCTATTTACTTCATTTACAAAAATCAACTTTAGCATTCTCTTCCATAAAAATACATCTTACTGCAATTTCAGCATATTTGCAAAATGTACAGCACAGCTCTTTATTTAGAGTTCCTGTTAGTAAAGCCTTCATGGAAGGCTTAAAACGCATCATTCCACCCAGAACACCTCCAGTCCCTTCTTGGAATTTAAACATATTGCTTTAGCAACTTATGGGCACACCATTTGAACCTATTCACTCATGTTAAATGCAATTCTCAACATGGAAGGTTGCCTTCCTAGTCGCAATTACATTATTGCGAAGAGTCAGTGAAATTCAAGCTTTCACTATTGAAGAACCGTTCATACAAGTACACAAACATAAATTCGTACTACAAACTAACCCTACATTTCTTCCAAAAGTAGTATCACCTTTTCATATCAATCAAACAGTGGAACTGCCAGTGTTCTTCCCACAGCCAGATTCTGTGGCAGAAATAGATTTACATACATTAGACATTAAAAGAACACTAATGTACTATATAGATAGAACACAACCATTCAGAATAACTAAACCGCTGTTTGTAGCCTTTCAAAAACCTCATACTGGTAACCCCATTTCAAAACCAGGATTAGCAAGATGGATAGTAAGATGCATCCAAACATGCTACGTTAAAGCCATAAGACAACTCTTGGTTACTCCTAAAGCACATTCCACAAGGAAGAAATATGCTACAATGGCTTTTTTAGGAAACATACCAATGGTTAAAATATGTAAAGCAGCTACTTGGTCAACACAACATACATTTTACTAAACACTGTTGTGTAGAAGTTTTAACAACACAGCAAGCCACAGTAGGTCAAGCTGTGCTCAGAACATTATTTCAAACAACTTCAACTCCTACAGGCTAACCACAGCTTTTATGGGAGGACTAACTGCTTTGTAGTTTATGCACAGCATGTGTATCTGCAGCTACATATGCCATCGAACGGAAAATGTCACTTACCCAGTGTACATCTGTTCGTGGCATGGTGTGCTGCAGATTCACATGCACCCTCCCACCTCCCTGGCAGCCTGTAGTCTTTCAAGTTAACATTTGTACATATGTAGTTATATGTGTGTATATATATATATATATATATATATATGTGTGTGTGTATATATATATATATATGTTCGATGGCATGTGTAGCTGCAGATACACATGCTGTGCATATCCCGCCATCTAGTGTTGGGCTCGGAGTGTTACAAGTTGTTTTTCTTCGAAGAAGTCTTTTCGAGTCACGAGATCGAGGGACTCCTCCCATTTCGGCTCCATTGCGCATGGGCGTCGACTCCATCTTAGATTGTTTTCTTTCCGCCATCGGGTTCGGTCGTGTTCCTCTTCGCTCTGTGTTTCGGTTTGGAAAGTTAGTTAGATATCGGAAAAATTTGACGGTATTGTTTGCGTTCGGTATCGGGTTAGTTATCACAGATCTACACCGAATTTTGAAGAGCTTCGGTGGCCCTTCGGGGTTTCGATTCCCCGGCGGGGCCTGGTCGGCCCGACCACATGCGTCTACAAGACTAATGGAACGGACCCCATTCCGCTTCTGCCCCGAATACCACAATAAGTATCCTTACACAGATCAACATTTGGTCTGTAATTTGTGTTTGTCTCCCGAACACAAAGAGGATACCTGCGAGGCCTGTCGAGCGTTTCGATCGAGGAAAACGCTGAGGGACCGGAGAGGGGAAAGGCTTCAAATGGCGTCGGCAGGACACCACGACTTGAAGGAAGAAGAAACCTTCTCCATTGCTGACTCGGACGAGGCCGAAACAGAACAGACGCCGAAAACCGTGAGTAAAACTGCCCCGGCCAAAACTCACGTTAAAATCATCAGAGCCCAGGGGACGCCACCGCCGGCAGGCCATGGCTTAACCCAAAAAAATCGGTGACCGTCCATCGGCACCGAAAAAAGGGCACACATGTGTCGAAGTCATCCGACTCCGGTCGAGATACCGGCACAGAAAAGACTCGGCCCGAGACACCGGGTCAGAACAATCTCGACAGCGAGACACCGGCACCGAGAAATCGGAACACTGAAACACAAAAAAGTGGCTTCGGAGCCAAAAAAGACGGTGGAAAAGGTTTTGATACCGAAACATCCGGCTTCAGAGCCGAAAACAAGTTCCTACACCGAGGAGCAAGGGCTTTCCACACAAATGCAAAGCCATAAATTCGTCCAAGAGCTAGAAGCAGGGGAGCCAGATTATACACAGAGAAGGCTCCATATCCAAAAGGAGACAGGGAAGATAAGAACTCTCCCTCCTATAAGGATGAAAAGGAAACTGGCTTTCCAAGAGAAGGATAAACCACAAGCAAAGGTGGCAAAACAAGTAACTCCGCCACCATCACCTCAACGCTCACCGCAATTGTCACCAATCGCTAGTCCACCTATGGTGCAGTCTCCAACACACACAGGCATGAGCCAAGATGACCCTGATGCATGGGATCTTTATGATGCGCCTGTGTTAGATAATAGTCCCGACTGTTACCCAGCAAGACCATCACCACCTGAAGACAGTACTGCTTACACGCAGGTGGTGTCCAGAGCAGCTGCTTTTCACAACGTGACACTGCACGCTGAACCTATCGAAGATGACTTTTTATTTAATACTCTGTCGTCCACACATAGTCAGTACCACAGTCTTCCGATGCTACCGGGAATGTTGAAACACGCAAAGCAAATATTTCAAGAACCCGTTAAAGGCAGGGCCATCACTCCTAGGGTGGAAAAATAGTACAAGCCTCCACCAACAGACCCTATGTACATTACGAAGCAACTGACACCGGACTCAGTAGTAGTTGGCGCAGCACGTAAAAGGGCGAATTCACACACCTCCGGAGATGCACCACCACCCGACAAAGAAAGTCGCAAGTTCGACACAGCGGAAAAAAAAAAAGCAGCACAAGCAGCCAATCAATGGCGCATTGCAATTTCACAGGCTTTGCTGTCAAGATATGACAGAGCCCACTGGGATGAAATGCAACACATTATTGAACATCTGCCCAAAGAATTCCAAAAACGTGCACAACAAGTGGTAGAAGAGGGCCAAAGTATCTCAAATAACCAGATCCATTCAGCAATGGACGCAGCAGTCACAGCTGCAAGAACTGTAAATACAGCGGTGACAATTCGGAGACACGCATGGCTGCGCACCTCAGGATTCAAGCCCGAAATCCAACAGGCTGTGCTTAATATGTGTTTTAATGGACAGCAGTTGTTTGGGCCGGAAGTGGACACAACTATCGAGAAGCTGAAAAAAGATACAGATACGGCCAAGGCCATGGGCGCGCTCTACTCCCCACAGAACAGAGGCACTTTTAGTAAGACGCAATTTAGAGGGGGGTTTCGGGACCAAACCACAGAACCCTCAACTTCACAAACCAGGCCCACATACCAGAGCCAGTATCAGAGAGGAGGCTTTCGGGGACAATACAGAGGTGGACAGTTCCCTAAAACTAGAGGAAAGTTCCAAAGTCGCAAGACCCCTCAAAACAAACAGTGACTTCAGTGTCACAAATCCCCAACACGTAACACCAGTGGGGGTGGAGACTAACAGATTTTTACCAAAATTGGGAGGAAATAACAACGGACTCGTGGGTCCTAGCCATCATCCAACATGGCTATTGCATAGAATTCCTACAATTACCACCAAATGTGCCTCCAAAAACACACCACATGTCCAAGCAACACATGGATCTATTACAGATAGAAGTCCAAGCGTTGTTACAAAAAAATGCGATAGAACTAGTACCCAATCATCAGAAAGGAACAGGGGTTTACTCCCTGTACTTTCTCATACCCAAAAAGGACAAAACTCTAAGACCCATATTAGATCTCAGAACACTAAATCTTTACATCAAATCAGATCACTTTCACATGGTAACACTTCAAGACGTAATCCCCTTGCTCAAACAACAAGACTACATGACCACATTAGATCTCAAAGATGCGTACTTCCATATACCCATACATCCTTCACACAGGAAATACTTAAGGTTTGTAATCCAAGGAGTACATTACCAGTTCAAAGTGTTACCATTCGGAATAAGAACAGCACCAAGGGTATTTACAAAATGCCTTGCAGTAGTAGCGGCACATATCAGAAGACAACACATACACGTGTTCCCGTATTTAGACGATTGGCTAATCAAAACCAACACACAAGAACAGTGTTTTCAACACACAAAAAACTTTATAGAAACACTTCACAAACTAGGTTTCTCACTAAACTACCAAAAATCACACCTATAGCCGTGTCAAATACAACAATACTTAGGAGCAACAATCAACACAAAAAAAGGGATTGCCACTCCAAGTCCACAGAGGGTACAAGCATTCCAAAACGTTATACAAAGCATGCACCCAAACCAGAAGTATCAGGTAAAATTAGTGATGAAACTACTAGGCATGATGTCCTCATGCATAGCCATTGTCCCAAACGCAAGATTACACATGCGGCCCTTACAGCAGTGCCTAGCAACACAATGGACACAAGCACAGGGTCAACTACAAGATCTAGTGTTGATAGACCGCCACACACACACCTCGCTACAATGGTGGAATCATATACATTTAAATCAAGGGCGGCTTTTCCAGGACCCAGTGCCTCAATACGTGATCACAACAGATGCTTCTATGGTAGGGTGGGGAGCACACCTTAACCAACACAGCATCCAGGGACAATGGGACACTCAACCGAAACAAATTCACATAAATCAGCTAGAACTACTAGCAGTGTTTCTAGCGTTGAAAGCATTTCAACCGCTAATAGCCCACAAACACATCTTTGTCAAAACAGACAACATGACAACAATGTATTACTTAAACAAACAGGGAGGCACACACTCATCACAACTGTGTCACTTAGCACAAAAAATTTGGCATTGGGCGAATCACAATCACATTCACCCAATAGCGCAATACATCGCAGGAATTGAGAACCAGTTGGCAGACAATCTCAGTCGAGATCACCAACAGATCCACGAATGGGAGATTCATCCCCAGATACTACAAACCCACTTCAAAAACTGGGTAACACCGCAAATAGACCTATTCCAACAAAAGAAAACGCAAAATGCCAAAACTTTGCATCCAGGTACCCACAGCCTCACTCCAAGGGCAATGCGTTATGGATGAGTTGGTCAGGGATATTTGCTTACGCTTTTCCCCCTCTCCCACTCATTCCGTATCTAGTAAACAAACTGAGTCAAAACAAACTCAAACTAATACTAATAGCACCAACTTGGGCACAACAACCTTGGTACACAACACTACTAGACCTGTCAGTAGTACCTCATATCAAACTACCAAACAGACCAGATCTGTTAACTCAACACAAACAACAAATCAGACACCCGAATCCAGCATCGCTCAATCTAGCAATCTGGCTCCTGAAGTCTTAGAATTCGGACATTTAAACCTCACACAAGAATGTATGGAGGTCATCAAACAGGCTAGAAAACCTACTACAAGACATTGCTACGCAAATAAATGGAAACGATTTGTTTATTACTGTCATAATAATCAAATTCAACCATTACACGCGTCCGCTACACACATTGTAAGCTACTTACTACACTTACAAAAATCTAAGTTAGCTTTTTCATCCATTAAAATACATCTCACAGCAATTTCAGCTTATCTGCAAATTACACATTCAACTTCACTATTTAGGATCCCAGTCATAAAAGCTTTTATGGAGGGCCTAAAAATGATCATTCCACCGAGAACACCACCAGTTCCTTCGTGGAACCTCAATATTGTATTAACAAGACCCATGGGTCCACCATTCGAACCTATGCACTCTTGTGAAATGCAATACTTAACTTGGAAAGTAGCCTTCCTAATAGCTATCACATCACTCAGAAGAGTAAGTGAAATACAAGCCTTTACCATACAGGAACCATCTATACAAATACATAAACATAAAGTGATTCTACGTACAAATCCTAAATTTTTGCCAAAAGCTATATCACCATTCCACTTAAACCAAACTGTGGAACTCCCAGTGTTTTTTCCACAACCAGACTCTGTAGCTGAAAGAGCATTACATACATTAGACATTAAAAGAGCTCTAATGTACTACATTGATAAAACCAAACAGTTTCGCAAAACAAAACAATTGTTTGTAGCTTACCAAAAACCTCATACAGGAAATCCAATATCCAAACAAGGCATTGCCATATGGATAGTGAAATGTATTCAAACCTGTTATGCTAAAGCTAAAAGAGAACTGCCTATTACACCAAAGGCACACTCCACTAGAAAGAAAGGCGCCACAATGGCCTTTCTAGGAAATATACCAATGACAGAAATCTGTAAAGCAGCCACATGGTCTACGCCTCATACATTCACTAAACATTACTGCGTGGATGTGTTAACAACACAACAAGCCACAGTAGGACAAGCAGTACTAAGAACTTTATTTCAAACAACGTCAACTCCTACAGGTTAAACCACCGTTTTTGGGGAGATAACTGCTTACTAGTCTATGCACAGCATGTGTATCTGCAGCTACACATGCCATTGAACGGAAAATGTCACTTACCCAGTGTACATCTGTTCGTGGCATGAGACGCTGCAGATTCACATGCGCCCTCCCACCTCCCCGGGAGCCTGTAGCCGGTGTAAGTTGATCAAAGTTAAACTCGTACATTTGTAAATATAATACTTTTAGTCACATTATGTGAACATACTCACTCCATTGCATGGGCATTATTGCTATATACACAACTCCTACCTCACCCTCTGTGGGGAAAACAATCTAAGATGGAGTCGACGCCCATGCGCAATGGAGCCGAAATGGGAGGAGTCCCTCGATCTCGTGACTCGAAAAGACTTCTTCGAAGAAAAACAACTTGTAACACATTCCATTAGCATGGGCATCTCTTTTCTTTATACTCTATCACTCATACCTTACCCTTTGTGGGAAAACAATCTAACATGGAGTCGATGCCCATGTACAATGGAGCCGAAGAGGAGTCACCACTCGATCCCGTGACTCCAAAAACACTTCTTCGAAGAAAAACAACTTGTAACACTCCGAGCCCAACACTAGGAAGCAGAAGTATATGCACAGCATGTGAATCTGCAGCGGAACATGACACGAACAGATGTACACTGGGTAAGTGACATTTTCCATATATATATATATATATATATATATATATATATATATATATATATATATATATATATATATATATATATATATATATATAATGTGTGTGTGTTTTTTGGTATTTTTCTTAAGGGCATGTCTTTTTCTTCAAACAATCAAGTGAAAAAACTAAATGCTGTTGGTTCTTCCATGACTGCGCTTCTGGCGTGGAAAGTTGTGGAAAAAGAACTGACGTACACGTGCGGAGGTGGCGTCTATATAGACAGCTGTGACGTCACGATGACACCACGCGGATCCGAACGACGTCACCCGATGCTGCGCACAGTGTACTACTCAGAATACAAATTCCAGATTTGAAGCTGACGCCAGGCAATTCTAAGGTAAGGAGTCTGCAGCTAGATCGAGTCTCTACCAGATAATTCCTTACCGAAGGTAAGTAACTTGTTCTTTAGTTATCATCAAGACTGGTACAGGCACTGTGGCTTTATTATTCTTAGGCTACCACCTTTTTGGTTTAGCTTGATTAAAGTGCTTAACAATATACGTAGAGTAGTCTTTGCTTCTGCCATAGGAATACTACTTTCCCACTTCATGTGGTTGGCTGGAGTTTAGTTTAGAATTCTGGATCCTAAAGAGTGCTTGCATTGTAATGCAGCATGAGGGGTCGTTTAGCATCTCAAAAGTACACTGAGTCAGCGTACACTACATTCTTTATCTCAAACACGCACTCTATACTAACAATCATTGTTTTATGTTTTCACTGCAGAAGATGTCTTTAATGTTTTAATTGGGACTCCATATGCAAGCCACTTCTATCGGCTTTGTCAGTGCTTGTTCTGGATTTGGATGAATGAATTAGGTTTTATGCGTGTTGGTGTTGGGATTGATAAACATATTGTGTTTCATGTTGCAGTTCCAGGGTTATGGTCTGATCAGAATAATCTGAAGTTTGCTAAAAGTTGAAGTAGAACAAAGGCTACCCATGTGGTACCTATATAGTTTTCTTATTCTTTGAATTCAATGCAAGACTTGAGTGCAAAGAGTTAGAGTTGCAGCCCAAACCCGAAGGAGTCCTCGACCAAAAGGAGTTAACTGAATCCATTGAAGGAAAAAAAAAAAAAAAACTCCGCTATTTGTCTGATGGTTCCACATACTACTCTCTGTAAACGTTCAGACGTGACTGGCCACATTTTAAGGAATTGAAAAAAATGCTCAGCAAATTGTCAAAAAATACATTTCATTTCAGTATGAAAATGAATCTCATCAAGGTTTCATATCCTCTTCTGATGAAATAACTTAATGATGGTTAATCTCAGCAACATGTGAAATTCCATTAATTCCGTGTGGTAGGCATTTGTTCTGTAAAACGTGTAGAGCTTTTTAGGTCCCCAATTTGGTCCTGGTATAGTGAATAAGATTGAAATGTAGTAGCAATTAATAATACAGTGAATTACAAAGTATAATGTCTGTCATATCTGCCCCATCCCCAAATGACCTACCCTTCTCACCTCCCAGGCAAGTAACTGTTCTTGCTGGTAGTGAGGCTTGATCTGCTGCTGCCGCCACTGCTATATCTATGTGGTATGTTATTGAAGTTTGGTTACCACCTTTTCATTTTTCAAAAGTGAATCTGGAACTATCAAGAATCGAAGAGAGTGCTGGGTGGAAGTGCTGTGGCACAGGTGGGTGGAGGTGTGGACAGATGCTGCTAAGGAGGAAGAAATGGTACAAGCTTCTCGTGAACATACAGCAGCAGCACATTCTTTCCCCACAAATGCAAAGAGTTTGTATACCATGGGTATCAGCAGTGTACGTTTTCTTCCCACATACTTACTGGTGTTGAGCCGTCTGAAACAGTCCAAACGTCACTAGATCTGTGCACAAATACAGGACATGTGGCAGCAGTGCAAAATTCCCTTTCACACACAGGGCAAGTGCAGCAACCCTTCAAGGATCTCTTTCATAAACAGAAGAGTAATTGGAGAGTAAGCAGGTGTTCACACTGGTTCAGACACACATACTGGTGATTGCAACTGTAGATGCTTCCTTATTCATTAGGTAAAATTTATGTTGGATTATCAGACAAAGCAGATATGTAGTTCACAAATTAAAGAGCACATTTTTAAGAAGCTGTGGCAATCCGTGCTCCCGATTTGCGATTTGAAGGCCAGTTGGCAACACTCAATGTCCATAATAGGAAAGCAGGCTGTCTTTAAGAAGCCCCATCAGATTAGCAATCACTTATTCAACTTCAGTTCAAATATTGAGGGCATCTTCCGCTCATACTGTGATCATGTCTTTGAAAACATACAGAGATCCAAACTAGAAATAGAAAGTGACTTGCCAATGAAAGCACCAGTTGCACTAAATGAAAATAAAAATGCAGTATTCAAACTTTAAATCGGGAAAACCAGGAGCAGATGAGATAACAGGTCTTTTAGGTCTGTAGCGTCCATTTTTCAGATGAGATTGTCTGTGCTTGTTCTCCAGACTTTCCAGGCAAACAACCATTGGGCACGTCAATAGATTTGACGTTTGCAAGCAATGCCAGATCCACACACCATGCAAAACATCAAGCCTATTGGTTTTGCCTTTTTTTTGTGTGTGCTTTGAATGCATGTTTCCTCCAGATACAGTTCCTTATTTAAATTTTATGATAAAGGAGAAATGGAACGAACGACAGACACCATAACAGCATCCCAAAACAAACAGTTGTACCTAGAGCAGGTAGCAAGCACAGGCTAAAACCACAATACAACTAGGACTTGCAAATGTATGCCAAGATAGTGACAAATTGATTACGCAAATCAATTGATCTAGCCAAAGGTGACTTTATTAAAGCTTGCCTAGATAGTGACAACATTGATGTTACAACGAGGGGCACAAATTGAAAAGCTTCAGTATAACGTGATGTGGAAAAAGCACTTCATTACAATCACTGCCCCTTTAGAAACCTGTGGTGTGGTATTATGTATTGGATCAGGTTTTATATCCATATTGCTGTAGCACTTTGCCCTGCACCCAAGCTAGCTGTTAATATTACTATACTTACATAGAGCACTCCACAATTTGTCTAGTCTCTAGGTAATAGCAGGTGTTTATTATTACCCAGCGCAGCCAGTGCTGGCTACTTAATTTGTTTTGCTCAACTGGATAAAGGCTGAGTTGGCCCAGCAGGATTTTAACTTGTGAGCTTTAAGTTACACACAGACGTGTACAATAGGTGGTTTAATTCACTGAGCTATTTTAACAAAAAAGTCCCCTCAAAACTTAGATTTGGCTAAGGTTAAAGCAAAGATTGAAACATTCCACCCATCTTTAACTCTAATATTACCATACAGAACACATTATCGACAACCCCTAGGAATGCATTTGTTGCAATTTAGACCATGGGATAGGTCATGGAAGTTATAAAAAAAAAAAAGAAAAAGCTTGCAGACGTTTACTGCCCAATAGGTCCAAGGGAATGAGAGGATTAACAAGCACTCACTTGATTGCGTACTCCGTCACTATACTGCCATAAAAAGAAGCAAACAATTGACAAGTCTCAAACCAGACTGCTGAAATAATGAGAATTTCCCCGCAATTCTAGGTTCTGTACTGTTATATCCCTAGGCACATGTAGGACACAAAAGTCTTAAACTAATTCAAAAATGTAATAGGTGTGTACTCGCCTACCTCAAGTGTCATGCTTCATCATCGGCCACACTTCAATCACCAGAGAACCATACATACTGAATGGGCTCCTCACAGTGATGAGGGGTGCTCAATAGGATGATGAGTGAAAGTGGAAACAGGATCTAGACTTCACAAAAATCCCTGAACCTAACCCCACATTTTTTATTTCGTTGTGCGTAGATCAAGGGGAAGATTAAGAACTGGATTGATACCCGGGATTGGTTGGTATCCCTGCATCTATAAAGTCAGCGTATTTGGAAACCGGATCTAGACTTAATAAAAATCCCTGTACCTAAACCTGATATGTTTCCTTTATTGTGGGGGAACAATTCTGGGACCCATTAGAGGGCTGGTTTGTAGGCTCACTTTCACCCATCATCCTATTAAGCACACCTCATCACTGTGAGGAACCCATTTACCATTCGCAGGTTCTTTGGTGAGTGAGGTGTGCCCAATAATGAAGCACGACATCCATGGGGATCTGAGAGCCCCCCCAACCCATCAAATTATTAAATGTGTTTAAGGCTTGCGTGTCCTACACATGCCTGGGGATATAGTAGTACGGACCCTAGAATTACATAGATCATGGAAGCTCAATCTGTGGATATTGAAATCCTAAAATAAACCACCAAGCATCCAAGGCTTGAACTGATATCTCAGTTGTGTTCACTAAATCAAAAACACTCTGAATATTAATTAAAAGATACTTAAGAACCTTGAAGTCCACTTCACACATTTCAAGCCTGTACCCATGCAAAGAATCCTGCTACAATAGGTTTTCTAAGAAACTACCTTCCCGTCCAATGCTAAACTTATAAACTATGATTACACTCTTGCTTCATGAAGCAATGGCATCCTACCAACTCTCCTGCCTTGTATATTGCAAGTGAAAGACAGTGCTAAACACATACTGATTTATTGAGCTCATTTGGAGGACGATATTGTGGCTAAACTCTCAATGTTTGAAATCTGCCAACAAAACCTTCACTTCTGCCTTATCACAAGCCAAAACATATGTCCTCCATAGAACCTTTTAAAAAGTTAGTCAAGCTTAATAATTTGAGACAAATCAACAATGCATAGTGCCTCTGGCAGTAAAACAAGGGCGCTAAATTTCGCAAATGTTGGCACGGTGTTCAGACTACAATAGATATATGTGCCATAAGCGTCCTAATTACTCTCTTGGTTATTCTTGTTTGTAGCTATTCCAGAATGAAAGGCGAAATTATTTATACTTTGTTTGGTGCCACACAAAAACCCATTGCAAATGTATTGGAACATGTAGAAGAATTCACACACCGAAAATGGCGTCTGCCTTTACTTTGCACTAAGGTATGAGGTGATCAGTGCTAAAAGTAGGCTCCAATACAAACCCAGAAATTGTATTTCATCCTATAATACCTAAAATGACATGATCACACAACGGGTGTCACCTAAGCACAGCACGTCATATTACCTTTCCCTTGGCATAACCTTTAACCATTCTACAGTATCAGCTCAAATAAATGCACACACACAACATGCTGTGCACTACACATCGTGTCAAGGAAAATTTTATATACTACCATTATGAGAGACTAGATCACGACCAAGAACCAACCTAGAAATTAGTCATCTTGACAAAACAATCCTGCCATGCATATATTTGTATATATGCAAAAGTAGTTTAAGAAGATACTTATTTTTCAGGTAACATTATGCCTTTAACTTCATTCCTTTTCTTTTATCGGTCTCCAATTCGTTTTTCATTGGTCTTCATTTCACTATATTTTACAGTCCAGATTCTACTATTAGAATGTCCTTTTTTTTTTATTCCATACAGAGTTACCAAACACAGATTTGAGTTAAATAAATCCTAAATGTGTTGTTGAAGTACACAGCTGGAATAATTTGGTCTTTTGGCACGGCTCTTCGCCCATCCGCTGTGACATCAATCCTGAGGGACAAAACTGTAACTCACTCTTATTTTGAAAAAATTATTTTCTAATTGTGATTCTCTTTCACTTACAGTAATCTCAGGTGGGTCAGGTTATGTAACTGTATCAATTTCTGTTTACTGTATACAGTGCCATAGTTTCAGAATATACACATAAGATATGCAGTGCTACATAAATGATTTCCATTTAAATAAATTATATTTAAATGTTTTGGGATTTATGTCACTTTCTGTGTGCCTTGCGATGCCTGAAGTGCCAGTAGTTGGTTGTCCTGAACATTTGTCTTGGGATCTCAATCCATGTTACTTACCCCTGTTTGTAAGTGCCATGTTATTTCAGTGCAGTCTTCTGAAAAGTGTGCAAACTAATGTCCCACCTACTTAGTTTTTTTCCAGATCTCTATTTAATTGTCTACTCCTTTCTATCTCTTGCCAGACGTATGTGAGGCAGTGCTTCAGGCAGAGGAGGAATGGGAAGCTGTTGAGATCCTCCAGTCAGGTATGTACTTTAGTGTAGGATTGACTAGATTACGAAAAACAATTTCATGGTTGCTCTCAAGCTAACGTTGCTCCTCGATCCCTGGTTGCTCATCATACTTGGCTGCTTTTATGTTTTGCATGGTTGGGTTGCCGTTGCTTATTTACATTATGTAACTGGCTCACTGATTTCACATATGCTGAGGTGTTCTGTAATTGTCTTAACTACCTGCTTGTTCCCTAATTCGCCTGAATATGTGTCGCCTTCTCTGTTAAATATTTAGTATGTTTGGTACGGCATGAAATAATACCAAACATCCTCTAGAGCAGTAATTGCACTTGGCCTCCGTATCCCCAGTGATTGTGGGCCTTATACCCTTTGCATGCCACTATGACATGCGTTAAATTGTCTTTCATTGTTACAGGTCTGCCAGGTGAAAACACAACAGGTAACTCTTATAGTCCAGGCAGCGCCAGGCAGTATTTAAGGCTAGGGGAGTGTTGGGCAGTTTTATTATTTTATGCCATTGACAAGCTTCCAACGCGCTTGCAATATATCTTATTTCAATCAACTCTTAGTGAAAAATGAATTGGCCATTCCTTTTACCAGCTAGGTTACATAGTGCAGAGGAGTTGCTTATAGTAGAAGTCTTGTTAATTTGATTAGAAACTGTACTACTCTGCTGCCCTCGTTCTGTTTTTTTAGGTCTTGTTTGCCAAGATATTTTAATATCACTAAAATTATATGTGTAATAAATATAACTTCAATGGTTTCAGGCAGCCCTATTCATCCCTTGGCCTGTTATTTCATTCACATTTTAATTTCGCCCTCTACAGCATGCAGCATCATTTAGTTAGGTCAGCCCACTTCAGCTAATGGCTAACCTCACTGTGAGTGCCATCCCTCTGCCCTTTTACAAGGAGCACATCCACGCACAAAGTATTTCCCTGAAGTGCCAGGGACTGTAAAGGCAATGTTGCTTTTTGAGACCCAGAAAATATTTTTGCTTTTAACCTATGCATTTTTGTAGATGGAAGAGTACCTGGCAGCTTCCCCAACAAATACTATAACAAGATATAACAAGCGTTGAAAAAGCCAACAGCAGACTGCTAATGCCAGACTTTTTGATTTTGCCAAAGCTTGTTTTATTTGTACGAACAGTACAAAGTACATTCACTTGTTGTCACTAACAGATTAACGTTATATTTACTTTTTCGCTGAAAACTGACCATGGAGCAATAAATAATTGCCCCAACAGATACGAACCTACTTTGAAATTCTTTTTATCGAGTCTGCATTTGCTAGTGCTTTGTTTTTTTCCAGTCTTTCGATTCAGATTTTGTTGGCATAACTCGATGAGCGAGCTTTCATGCCTATCAGATGGGGCTGAGTAGTATGAGGGGAAAATCAGCTGCAGTGTTTCAACTGACAGAATTGGTAGTCACAATGATCACTGTGATAAAACAACATGCATAATGCAGCATACTTCACTGTAGTGGAGTCTTTTGATTGACTTTAAGTAGAAGTGATGGACTTTTAATTAACACCTGTAAAGCCCAGATAAAAGTGTTGAAATATACTGGATGGGATTATTGATTAGGCCTCGCAAAATGATAAAAATGTTACTAGACCTGCAGGGTTAGTGACTTAAATAATCTACTAAACCTAATTATAATGCTCTTGACCCATAAACTGGTTTCATATTATGTGCTCCTGGGAAAATATTTAAATTCACTGAGCTGCCATTTTCTTCTTTATCACATATGAGAGCACCTTCAAATATGCCAGTTCAGCATGTCTGCTGTACAAAAAACACTTTTGCTCCTTTTACTGCACAAATCTAGCCCCATATAGGATACACGTGGCCGCTGACTTGTCATCTGGGCATCGGCAAAAATGTTTCTCAAATCATGTTTAAAATCTATCACTTTGAATAAATATATACCCGAAGCATGAAGTGGTAGCAAGCTTATTTGCAATCAGAATATTTCCATTTTAATGGCCATAACATTTCCGATTGAAATGTGGTTTTACTGATAAAGCTATATAGTATATAACGTATGGAAATAGAGTTTCTGAAAATGTTTGTCATTTGCACATCACCAAGTAAAGTGTTCTGATTTGTTTTCCTCCTATTTAAATCTTTGTTGGCATCACACTTCTGAATTACAAAAAAATGTTTTCGTAATTCCTGATATATTTTGAAATACCTGTACTATTCATTTTCAAACTGTTTAAGTGTTGCGTTTTAGGAAACAAACCTGACATCTTACAGCCTTTTGTTTCTCAGTAATTTTCAGACAGCTCCCTTGACAAAAGCCTCTAACTGTAATAAGATAAAGAAATATAAACACCATTTTCCAGGGTAAGATAAGAAACAATTTGTAAAAAGACAAACTGACGTTTGACCTGTGTCTGTGAACAGACAGCAAATGTTTCAAGATAAAAACAAGATTTAAAAGCGTCTTTATTACTCATTCACTTTGTGAATGAAAAGAACATCTGCTCCTTTCAGCTTAAGTTCACTCTCCAGAACGGACAAGTAGGAGCTAAAAGAAGCTTGACCTGCTAAAATCAGACTCGCCATAACGAGTGGGTGAGTAGATTTGTTGAGGTCTGTTGGTGGAGTGTAATCTCTTATCTACGTCAGAGTAATCGTTTAGATAACTTTATTGTTATGTGACCTGGTTGGGTGGTGCATCAGACGAGATTGAGAGGCAACAAAAGTATTTAATTTTGCCTGTTATTTTTGTTTATTGCTTACATGGCCGTTAGTTTGCTGCATAGTGCTGCAACTCGAGGAGGTGGAAGTGTGTACAGCGAGGTGCTAGAATAGTTAGAGAGTAGATAATTTATATTCTTGAAGGGATGGGCCATTTGAATAATTTCAAGAATCTACTTCACGCCAGGGAATGAGTGGAACAGGTTTAAAAACGGATGATCTTCGTATACAAGAAAGGGCCGTATGTTGTTCAGATAGACGTTCTTAAGTGTAAAAGAGTACCAAACTTGTTCTTAACTAAAAATGAGAAACAATTTAATTTTTTTATTTTCTGTCTGTATTGAGTCCATTGTGTCGGCCATTCCCGCTTCTTATGCGGACTTCTTAGTTTTCTGTTCGGGCTTAGGTACTGAAGCTATTTTGGCTAATCTCAATGATGTGAAAAGTATTTTCTAAGATAATGGATGTCTGCATGGTGGGCCTAGTTTGGTGCACTCTTCATTTCAATTGTTCCAGAGAGCCGCCTTTGACTGGGCTGCTGTGCAGCTTATGAAGAAACCAAGGAATGACTGAGCGACAGTACATATTCTACATGACATGAGAGATTAGCGAGTATTTATGGACAACGTTTTGATGACTAAGTGTGACTGCATCTTCTTTAATTCTTTTCCCCAACAATTGGACCTGAGGCTGACGTGTAAATGTGCGGCGAGACATGAGTTTGGGCTCCTTTGAATATTAATTGGGGTTCAATTGAAGTGTACAATACTCTGTTCATAGAGGTGACTTTACCCTTTCATGCAGACAAACTTGTTTCAAGAACAAACCCACACCAAAACTTTTTCTAGTAAAGTATCCATTTCTGATTCATATCAGCAGGATAATTCTTAGTCATGGCACAGGGATCTGTAGGATGTTCTTACAAAATGAATGACTCGAGAAGCACAAGTGAAGAGAAATGAAAATCCTCTTAGTAAAAAGCTCCTTTTCTCTCAGTTTGGAGGCAGTTACTGTTCACACTTCCAGATTGATGAGCATCAGGCCATGTCTTGTGAGGTTATTGTTCAAAAGCCAGAGGATTTCTTGGTGCCAGCAGATAGAGAAACAGAATACGGAAGCAAGGATCATGAAGTAATGTTGCGAAAAGGAGCAAAAAACGTTTTCAGCTTTTCATTTTGAAGTAAAATAGTTGAATTACCGACTCTGGTTATTTCACAACCAGGTGAGGTCAGTACAAACAAATCAAGTCTGCTTTTTTCTGTCTTGCAAAATAGATAACTTGTGGCTTGTGGTGTTGACTAGAATGCAAGGTGTGTGCTGGTGGACAAGAAACCAACTTACCTCTAAAAACTGAGCGGAACGTCCTGGATATTGAGCCATGGATAGAGCATCCTAAATGTCATTGTCGGGCCATAGAAGGTCAGTGCAAAGAACGTTTCTCAGAAGGGTGAACAAAGTGTTGGCCTAATTAAACATCTGTGCAACACCATCTTGAATACATTCCAGCTGTCCGAGTAGGTGCTTTAGTAAGCCCAGGAATAAGGCATTCCCACATTCTAGGCCGGCACCGATAATCAGTTGGTTAGCTCATGCCAGCCGTGGTGCAAACAAGCCTGAATTTACCTGAGAGCACACTAGTGCTGACAACATGGGATAACATAACTTGAAGGGACAGGGGAGAAATGCATGAAGAGGACAGTTTCAGGTAATGTCCAAGGATAGTCATATTTGTACTTGTTTCTGTTCTGTCCAAGGTGTATAACAGCAATGGTTTGTTCACTAGATGATTCTTTTCTATAAAGTGAAGTCCTTTGGTATCTTTGTATTCTTTTTTTGTGATGTCTGCTACTCACCCATATCTTCCATCAGTAAGAGGTGATGCCTTCATTTTCTGCGAGCACAGCTCCTGAGTGTAAAAAAATATTTACAAGCTGTCACATGCAGAATACTGCTGTCTTCCCCCCTCACACACACACATTCTTACGCTCTATCTCCCCTTTTCAGCTGTCTTACCTATGTTAGACCTAGAACTTGCACTCAAGTCACATGTGCAAATTGAAGATTCTCTCCCACTTTCAGCTGCAACTCTTAAGTCTGACACAATTCCAACTAAGATCCCTGTGCAGTCTGCTACATCCCTCTACTCTTGGTCTTTTTCCCTGATGCATACATGTGCTGATAGCTACTTGTTACCTTTGGCGACAGAAGGTCTTTCAGAGTGGTACAGGCACTGACTACCAAGCTTGGTGCTAAGAAAATATAATTTTGTCATTGTAAACAAGGGAAGGGAGTGAGATATATGAGAAGTAGAGATAAGCACTTAAGCAGTAACTTTAAAAGGCAAACTCAAACCATCCCAATACGTTTAGTTTGAAAGAGATAAAAAGTAAAAACCCTTAGAGCTTTTGTTGGGAAAATTGTATTACTCCTTAGTTTGAGATGAACATCTGTTTAAAGATAGTCCCTGCATAGGTTTAATTTTTTTTTTTTTCTCCATTTTTTTAATTTGTGCCATGGCTCACAAAACCTCCCTATACAGACTCTTCTTTTCTACTTGATTTCAGAATCATGTCAAAGTATAATTTGTATGTCTTCCTTTTTTGGGGCCTTTGCGGATGAGGGAACTCATGGGTTGAAAGCAGAGGAAGTTCATCCATTTATATTGGAACATACCTGATCACAGCAGCGTTTTAAATTTAGATGTGGACATAGACTGAAGGTGCTTTTCAGAGTGTTCAGGCCCTTTGCTGTCAGCAGTCTAACCAGAGACCTACGTTATGGGGAATGGGTGATAACCATGTAATCACTTTGTTTAATTTATTTTGCCTATTTTTTGTTTCTGTAGAGATTCACAAGATTTGTCTGGGCTTTATGATAGGAACACCATTACTGTTCAAGTTACGTGTTTTCTGATTTAAATTTGCTCTATAGAGGCCTTATTTTTGCATACCAAATACTCCCGTATCTCAGTGATTGACTACTGAACACTCGCCTTTTACGGAAGTGACTAAAGCACTATAGAGTGCAATCATTCTTCACAACCTGTATTTCTTTTTTTAACTGGGACAAACCTAAGCTTCAATAGTTGACTCATCATTTGCTTGGATTTGACAATAGAGATATTGAAACAGTTGCTGGACAGAGCTACTCATTACAGAAATGGTGTGCTGTTTTTGTGATCATTGTAAAGTACTCATTCATAGTGTTGATAATTCATGTTAGGGTCTTCAAATTCCACTGTTTTCACATGGAAACAGACATCTGGGTAAAGTACGGAGAAGATGCTTATCTCACAGGGTGTGCAGACTCAATCAAGTTGGGGCTGAAATGCTAAATTCCCCAACACTGGAGTGCCCACATGTAACAACTGTTGACTCAGGATTGTGGTTACACTAGGAGTCTTTGCCAAATCAAAATTCTCAAGACTTTCCTGGGGTCTTTGTGGTATTGAATGGAAAGCAAAACTAAAACAGAGGGCCAATACATTCTGCATGTTTTTTATATATATATAGGGAATGAGGAACTGCCTTATAGTATGCTCCTCGAGATGCTATGCCTTCCAAAAACACAAAATCAAAAGACTCCCTTCTTAAGAATTAAGCTCAGAGAAGATCACTAATGGGAGCTGCTCCCAGTAATAGTAGAATTTCTGTTTATACAATGAAGATATGTTAACGTATATTTTTCTGCCAAAGGAAAAGTGGAAATGCCATCTCTTCTCATCCTAGTTACCTGAACTAAGATCTGTGTAATGTGATTTCGATATGTTGATTCAGGATATTTCTGTAGGGAGCAAAAAGTAGTATGCAGCATTTTTTTAAATCTCTAAACAAATAAATGTGCTTTTCCACCAGCTCCTATATCAGTGCGGTACTAACAACCTTGAGGACAGTTTCTACTTGATTAGTGGCACACAGGTTTGTACATCATTCTAGTAAATGGTGTTTTCTAAAGTGTAGATTGACTTCCATGCTGACACCTTATATTTCCTTCCACTGGAACTTTCCTTGTCCACTAATATTAAGTGTTAATTTGCAGAGTCATTGAATATCAGACAGCATACCCTAAAACACAATTTATTTTGAGATTACCAATTTTAAAACTACGGACTGTATGGTTTTGGGGCATTAGGGAGTGAGAGTGTCTGGAAAACCTAAAGTATTTAGATGTGTCCGCATAGTAAGTACAGAGTGCATTTTTTTATTATATCATGTGCAAGATGTTTTAAACCAAGGTAATAGGTTTGAAAATGTGCACTGGTAAATTTATCGTTTAAGCTTAATTCAGGTACAGTTTTGGACCAAAATCAGAGTTGTGTACTTAAAACTATTTGTTGCTTTAAAGAGCATCAGACTCTAAATCTTACATATTAGTTGGCATAATGGCCACTAGTAAATCGTAATGGGTTCTGGAAATAATAATGCAGGGATTACCAATTACCTGTAATGGATAACATGGGAAGTGCCAAGAAAGAGTAGTGTAATCCTTCTTTAGTTAAATTTAAGCTGTATGGCACAACATTTTCTCAAGCTTCTCCAGGTATTTTTTTATGTAATCTCCTCTCATATTTTCTCCTACTTTCCTGAGGGCACTGCTGTAGAATTTGAAGGGTGAGAGAACGTCTTTGCTGGAGATGACAAATATATTTATATGTGTGACCAGCTCTCCAACAAAACTGTCTTCCTAAAATTAACTAAGCATATTTCACTAATGTGGCTTCCAAGGGTTGTATGTAGGCTTAACCATTAACTGAGAGGTCTTGACTGATGTTCTGACTTTTGGGACCCACCTGCTTCTATAAAAAAAAAAACAAGAAACAACTTTCTTCTGAGGACTATGAAACAAATGTTTTTATTTTAAGTTGGATTGATCATTAATACACAAAACGTATGTAAGTGGTTTTGAAAAAGTGCGGCAGAATGAAGTTGGTATTTGCAGTTTTTCTAGGCCATATAATCCTTTTCGAAATGTAGTTAAGTAACTTTTTGTTTTCGCCTTTTATCTTCTTAGGGACCTTGGATGATCTTGTGGGTCCTGCACCACTTATCTCTTTTAATGAGGCACTTCAATACTTTCAGACCGCTGATCTCTCTGAGTGCCGGGTAGGTGTACCATGTGACTTACTGTGATTTTGGGACAAAAATGTATCCTCAAGACATCTCTGGGAAGACTATGCGTTTAGCCTGGTTATTTGCATTATGGAAAAGGCATTGCAATTGCAAACTAGCTGAAATGGCTGAGGAGCAGTTGTTTTTTTAGTCTCTGGCTGTAGTTGTAGTTTCTGGTTCTATTAGTCATTTGGCATGCGGACAGATAATTGGTATTTTAATAAGCTGAAATTTGTGATGCAGATTGTTGTCTTTTTGTTTCATTGCTCTTATATCATCCCTCTCTCACAACAGAAAAACATACAGCCAACTGTGCGCAGGACGGGGCTGTCGGCCATCTCCCACTTCCTTTTTGGACCCCCTCGGCTACATCGTGATCTACAGGAAGAACGGGACTTAGCTCTTACTATTGCCCAGTGTGAGTCTCTGTTTACGGTGGCAGGTTTTTACTGAGCTCAAAGGTCATGGTCCAGGTCTTCAATATAGTGCTGGCTCACTGCCTTTTTTGTCTGTATCTTTGATTTCTCTAAGAATATTTTTCTTGGATCCTTTTATTACATGACATACATGGGTTGTTTTTTGGTAGGGCTTCTTAAATGTGTAGGTTTGGGACCCCCTGGGCCTCAGGTGAGGGCTGCAGTAAGTTGCCTGATGTTTCCAGTTCCTCTATCAGTTGTAGCCATGGCTGTCGGATGTTTCTTTGTAAATAATGCAAAAGACAAATGGGTTTGAGGCTCTCTTTAAAACCGTTTGTTTCTGCATTGATTAGTTAGAGGCTTTGAAAGTAGAAACATGTCTGGCAGGTCCCCTACCCTGCGACCCCACTGAAATGCCCAGTAGAGAGTCTGGCCCTACTGTAAGCCAGTTTAGTAATAACAGTTTATATGGGAGGATCGCAACATTATTTTTATTTCTGGTTATTATGAAAAATTGGTGTCAGATTGTTTAAGATTGAGAAACCAATTTCTGTGGTGGCCTTTCCATGTTTGCTCATGACCTTTTCTCCAGATATAGATATCAACCTACCTACACTTTTCATGTTCTTTTCCTCTGGAGGGCAATTTGTTTAGGTATTTTGGGGCATGTATTCAGCTTTCAAAAGGTTGTGCTCACTAGTAGTCAATCAAAATCAGGTGGCTGAGGCTGTGAGACTGCCTTCTCTCTTGTTTTCTTGTTTTCAGTAGGATTCTCCTTAGAAGCAGTGAGGTGGACAGGGAGAGGTGGATTGTAAGATGCATTGATGCTCCCTTGTGTACAAATAACACTGGTATCTGTGGTGCACATGTGTTTATGTTTAGTTTCCGTGTTGTTGTGGCCACATTCATGAAATGTATCATGTGGCTTGCTCTTGATACTAAGCAGTTAGCTATTGGTGAGCAGCTGCCTTTGTTAAGCTCGTTGGAAACTTGATTAAATTGACTTCCCCAAATGTATGTGTCCATCAGTTTACCTTTAACACAATCAGGTACATAGCTCAGAGACAAGTACCTCTATTTTATTTTAAGCGCAATTCCAGTATGCACTCTGTGGGTGATCTGTGAAGGATCAGGTAGCTACTTACGAATATTATGTTAAAAGCTTATTTTCTGTCATTGGTATGGCTTTGCAACACTAATTAAGGTGTGAGTGCCTTTCATCTCAGACCAGAGTCTGAGTCAGCTAGTGATGATTTATGTGTGTGTACCTCTGTAAGGCTACTGTGTCATTTTCATTAACTTGTGGGAGTATGATGATAAGATGTGATGGAATACGAGAAGCCCTAATGGTCTCTATTGGAGACTACTGTCCTCGGGTCATATCCCCCACTGGGGATTCCTAATACAGACTATAAGATACCGACCTGGATCCTAGCGGATCGGTTGCTTTTTCTTCTTCTCAAGCAGATTCATCCTGATCAGAATAGCTTTGTGCAAAAGAGAAAGATGTCCCTGAACATTCAGCGGTCATATTGAGTCATTGAGTTTCTTTTGTTGGCCTTCTGTAGATCGACGTGTTTAGTGCTTGACTTGGAAAATGCATTAGACTCGCTCAGCTGGAGCTACCTCTTCGAACTGCTTAGACACTTGGACCTGAGCAGATGCATCTCAGACCCTATAGCAATCTGCAGAGGAATCAGGCTTGGATGACCACTTTCTTCACTACTTTTTGCACTGATAGTTGAACCACTTTCAGTCCATCTTTTATGCAGTGGAGAGCCGTAGGGCATCTCCTTAGGGTATACAATGCAGACAAAATGCTACTGTACTTAAAAGATACTGCTCTGGGACATGCTGATGTTGGAAGAGACCTCAAGGCGGTCTGAATAGTCTTATTGCTTCCTACTCCCCTTTTTTTACTTGGAGATAATGCTTGACTCTGTCAGTGGTGTGTTGCCCTAGCAGCAGCCCACCTTTCTATGCCTTGATATTGATATTAATCCGGCTGATCAAAACTTGCTTGACTGCAGTTTTATATGAGCAGTATCGGCCCTTTGAATTCAGGTGTCTTTTTGGAGGATGTTGCCTCTATCAGTGATGAGTTGGGCTATCCTCTTGCAGATGGTCATGCTTCTTGCCACTGTACCTGACTGTCAGGTTTTTCAGGTCCCTAGACACTGTTCTGGGTGATATGGGTTAGAGTTCTGGTCGAGGCCAGGTAGCAATGGCTAAGTTTTGCTGTTCCCACATCTGCAGTCGGTTCGGGAGTACCGAACTTTGAACATTTCTTTCCATGCCACCGAGCTCCAGTCTCTGTGCAGCTATTTGGAGGACCAAGTAACGATGCAGCAGTCCTGATCCATTACTAGGATACACCAGCATTTTTGTCTGGGAAGTCAATATGCTAGTCTATCTCCTCGACTGCTCAGTATCACCTACCAGTGCAATTGCACAACGTTGCACTTTATATTATGGGCACTCCATTATGCACCTGTGATTCAACTTTTAAGCTTTCTCCATACTCGGTGAGCTGCGACTTTTGCTAGCATGGCTCAGTGTAATGCCTTTGGCATATAGCCGTTCAGGGACCTCCTCCAGGCAGGCCTCCTGCAAAACTTTGTGGAGCCTGCTGAATAATATGGGGTCCTGCAGGACCAGTCCCTGACTTATAATGATCTGACTCATGTTTGGCAGTGCAACTATCGAATCACTATGGATGAAGCTGTGCTCACGGTGTATTACAAGCAGTACATAATATGGGATCAGTGCATCACTTGATCAACTGGATAACAAAAGCACTTAATACACGTAGGAAATTCCACTTGACAGCATTGAGAGAGGAGTGGGAGGTAGAGCTGGACAGAGCATACCCTGATGCAGAATGGAACCATAAATTAGCCCTCCCTGCCACTGAGTACTGGAATTCCAGGTTCAAGCACATTAGGTTTTTTTAAACACAAAGCTTACTTATCCCCTGTGAAACTCAACAATTTTTTTGCAGAAGCAGATATCTCCCACCCAAGAGGTGGGTCTGCGGTTGCAGATGTGCATTATATATTTCACAAAGGATTCACATTGATGAATGTCTGGGCAGCTGTAACAGTCCAGTTGTCCCACTTGTCTAGCCATGTCAACCTGGGCATTTGGAAAGTGTATGCATAAGGGACATTCAAGCATTCCAAAACACAAAAATCATCCCTGAGCCGTTTTTTTGGACTTGGCACTGACGCTGGCGATGCGTTGTATCTCCTGCCGCTGGAAAGCCAGTGCCCCTCCATCTCTGACTGAATGGTCCAGCCCAGTTCTTTTCTGGACTCGGAGTACAGCCCTAGGGTGTGAAAAAGCCAGAGGTTTTCTAAAACATCCACCATCACTGGACTGGACTGGGATGAGCTGTTTTCCAGATTTGAGGGCCTCCTTAGAGATAATACCCTACCGCTGTAAAAGGTGTGTCACAATCCCTATTCTGAGTCGGCATGGCCCTCATCTTAGACTTACTGCCTATGTTAGGCTAGGCTTCCAATCATGTCCCTCATTAATCAGTTCCCTAAACACCCCTATGACCAACTTGGGCACACAACACTGCATGCCTGTGGGCACAACCCCTCTTTATCAATTTATGCATTGTGCGCAAGCAACTGGCAGCAATGCATACCTGATGCACACTTATTACGGTGAACTTGTGCCTCCATCAATGTTAAGTCCCCGCTTCTCCCCTCGTTTAGTCCCATTAAGGTAATTCTCCTGAACAGTGCCATCTACTGATCCCCCCCCCCCCCCCTCATGTTTGATATGGTTCTAATGTTTGTTCTTACCCCAATCTGCTGATGTTTTTAATGACATGTAACTCATGTACGATTTGTGACCTTAAATCACTGCATTCTCGACTAATTAACTTTCTGCAAATGTAATGTTTGTATCTGCATCTAGTCATTATTCTTTTCCATTTTTGAATAAAAAAAACAATAAATTGATTAAAAAATGTTTTAAAAAATGTTATTTGTTATTGTTATGTTCCATATTAGCCAACTATTGGTTTATTTGGCCTATGTTGGATGTGTGCTGCACGTTGTGCCTGACATGTTTGGTGGGATGTTACTGCGTGGCTTGACACAGTGTGAGCAATATGACACTCATCTGAATGGCATATCAGTGCTGACATAGATAGGTGTGTGTGATGTATGTAGACTGTCTACATGTCACATGTAGGTTTTCAGCTTTGTATGTGAGACTTCTACTGATAATATATTTGGCCTATTTTCTGGAGTGTTGTAAGTAATATTACTTTTTTGTTTCTTTTGTTGTTACCTGAGTACTAAGCTGTGCTCATTGGGACTTTTTACTTTCCTTTTATGTTTACCTTAAGTTTGTTGTATATTGTGTCCTGCTACAAACCCTTTCAATTTTCTTTAATTACTGTGATAGCTTAAGCATAATGTTGTACAATAACAAATAGTGGTTCAATGTAAGTTGCTTGAATTATGTTTTGCTGATATGTTTTCTAGCCATTCTTCTTTTGTCCATGGACTTTCAGTTCAAAGCAGTCTGAAACCTGTTAGTGTTTCTGAAGGGTTTAAAACTCCTTCTAAGCCAAAGCTTCTCCTTGCAGGCTCTCTCGACACAAGTCAGAAGGTGCACATGCGAGTTCTGCAAACAGTATACAAGAAGCTAACAGGTTCAAGATTTGACTGTCCGCGCTACGGGGCCCACTGGGAGCACCTCGGTTTCCAAGGTGAGCAGTCCCATTTTCAGCAGCTGCTCATTTCTGTATAAAACTGACATTTCTTCAGTTACATCTTTGTAGACTACCCCCTGTCATCAGGCTCATCCAGATCAATGGTCACATGGCTTGTGTGTGAAAATGTAAACCACACACCTAATGAAGCCCACATAGATGTGTTGTTATTGTTCCATTCCAGAAGAACACCTGGTTGGTGCTTTCTTCCGTGTTTATTTTATTTTTGAATCGGTGTTTGTTTTCTTATTGACTACGAATTGGTTTTATTTAACACCTTTTCTTTTAAAGAAACATTGGCTTAAAAAGGTGATTCTACACCCCCACCCCAAAATCGGGAAACCTGAAAGGGGGAGCAAGGCACCTTGGTTGGATTTGCAATCTGTCAGATCATGCTGCTTCTAAAGTTCATAAATTAGACCCTTTCATGCCTAACTAAAGATAATGTAAGTGTTTTCTCTTACTCTTTTCCTCAGAGTACCTTCAGTCATAGGCTTTGGCAAGTTCATTAATTTGTAAAAAGGCACCTCCCGCTTCTGGGCATTGCCCCATTCTCATAGTAAGTTTTGCTATCATCTCAGCTCTCATTTCCCTACCAACTTCACACAAGCTTATTCCTCTCTGAATCAGTAAGCCTCAAATAGATCCATAGAAAAGGCTTTAATTCCGTCTACTAATACTGCATATTCCAAAATGCTGAACTGACCTATTTTGCTTGTTTGAGAAAGCCCTCTGCACAGTCAGGCAACACAAGTCGAGGGCTGGAATCTGTTACCATCTTCATGAATGCAAATCATTTTCTTTGGATTTCTTAAGTGGCGACTTGAGTTGTTGATGACCTTCCTGCACCACATTTCAGTCTCCTACCCAAAAATTACAATCTAAAGTACTGGTGTCGGAGGTTGAGAGTCTACTAAAATGGGAAATCAATCAATATTTTTCAGGCTTGGGAAGGACAGGCTTCTTCTACTAATTTGTCTCAATGGAGATGATGATGACAACTCTTCATTGAACAAAAACTCATAGATTTTATTTTCAAGGTAGTAACATTTGGTATACTAGTGCTAGCTATATTATAGCTTAGTTGATGCTGAAACTATTACAGCACATAGATAGTGTCTGTGAGTGACAAGGAATATACTTGCATTCATATTTCTATCTGAACCTCATACCGCAAGTCCCGCTAAGTGGCACAAAGAGTGCAATAGCAGCACAAATCCTAGCATTTGGTATTAACTGCAGTTAACGGTTGTTGGTGGAAGTGCATGATTCACATATACCTCTACCCCAACAGATGGCTACATTATGTCCATGTGAAGCCATTCATCACCTACATTTTTTTTTTTTTAGACTTTTTTTCTACTAGGTTTTCTCAGCGAATGAAATGGAATCCGGTGCCATTGCGTAAAAGAAAATTGATAATGAGAGCACTAGACACTAGTGTTGGCTGAGCCTCTTCACTTGTATGAACATCCCATCCCCTCATCAGACTGTTTTCCATAATGAAGTCACCTCTGCCATGTGGCTTTGCAAATCCAAGGTCAAATATCCTTACACAACCTCATTTTGTGTCAAGTTTTCACAACAACCTTGCTACATCTTTCCACTCGTTGGGAGCAAGAGAACGATAGCCTAGTCCTATTGAATTGCAATCCAGGCACTCTTAAGTGTGTTTTTTTCCCCACCTTGGCATTCAGTTTGTTGAACATGTATGGCGTTCTACTCAGGGTTGCTCTTTACTCCACGGCTTTTTATCCTCTCAGGTTGCAATTCACATTTTAAACAACCTAGATTTAGGAATTATTTTCTTAGTCACAAATATTTTCCTTTGTATGGCGCGCATGAGTCACGTAAGACTGATCTACATATACCATGCTAACAAGTAGGCAAAATGTATTCTTTGGGCAGGCTCAGCAGGTTGTGACCTGTGTTACTTGGAGGGACCATGCATCTGGATGTGTCAAAGTGCATTTTGCAGAAATGGTTAAAACGACCATTAGATCTTTTGCCACTTTACCAAAAAGGCATGTTCCCACATGCATAAGGTTAATCTCTCTGAGGTGAAGACAAAAAAGGCTTGATTTAGAATTTCATGAACGGGTTACTACATGGCAACGTGACGGATATCTAATTTGCTTTATTACAAGAGCCAAAGAATAGAGTGCACTTGTAGATAGGCAGGCGAGATGTTCATTGCGTTTGTGGTGGAGTAATCTGCAAGCCAGACTCATAGGCCTGCAATGTTTCCTCAGCTCGGACTGATCTGAAAAGAACTCCTCAAACAACACTTTTCAGAATTATTCTGTTTATTTCTTAAAGCCCTAAAATCTGGTCTTCAGAACTCCTGATAAAGGTTCCTCACTGTCTTGTTTCTGTCGGGAAAATATTTCCGTCATGGTAGAGGGTCCGATTGCTCAACACTACTCTCAATCTCACGGCTTCAGTATCTGAAAGTTTAGCCTACAGTCAGCTTTTTCCCTGGAAGGAGATTCTAGATCTCATTTAAACAATGAGAAAACAAAATAGCCACAATGCAAACGATTATTGTTGCAAGGCATACATCCTTGAAAACCTTTTTGATCTAAATCTCATTCACCTCTCCATTAATATATTCAGAATTTCCTTCACAGCCAATTCATCCGTCTTTGGGAACAGATGAAATACTGCATTTAAAGTAGATATGAGGTCTTTTTTGTCCTTTTGTCATAGGCCCTCGTTTCACTTGTAAACTTTATCTTGTGTATTAATGTTGGCTTATGGGTTTTGTGAATGATGCCCTCGTCTGATATTAAGCTAGGCATTCAGCATTTTATGGTTGCCTCAACCCCTTCGCTGGTAAGCCTCCCCACCCCGTGCTAATCCTTGGTTTGGCTATTTGGAATAGTTTGCGCCTAGGCCCCCATAACGTTTTGTCCACCTAAGTTACATTTCGGTCCATTTTTTGTCAACATCCTGGGGATTCTAGAAGTACCCAGTGTTTGCGTATTATCCTGGTGGGGGCTGAGGAATTAGCCAAAATAGAGCTAGAATTTGGGTTTTTTGGAAAAATGGAAAAAAAAGTGCTGCAGAAGAACCCATCGGAATTTTTCCCCTGCGAATGGCATCAGGGAAGGGGTTGCGTTGCTAAAATCACCATCTTCCCAACTTTTAGGAACAGACAGACTAGAATCAGAAAACCAAAACGTTCAACACAGTTTTGCCATTTTACTGGGATATACACCCCATTTTTCCTACTTTTTGTGCTTTCGACCTCCTCCCAGTTAGTGACAGGAATGGGTGTGAAACCAATGGTGGATCCCAGAAAGCTATACATTTCTGAAAAGTAGACAAAATTCTCAATTCAGCAAGTGGTCATTTGTGTAGATAATTTAAGGTTTTCCTATAGAAAGTAAGAGTTGAATTAAAAAAAATATGAAATTGAGTTTAAAAAACCCCCAGACATTTCTGTCTAGGTTTTAATCTGTAACTTTTCTAGCTATGGTAGATTTTTAAAGCAATATTCTGTTACCTCCGCTGGACCCTTCTGGTTGCAGAGATATATAGGGCTTGTAGGTTCAACGAGAACCCAAGGTACCCAGAGCCAATAAATGAGCTGCACCTTGCAATGGGTTTTCATTGTGTAACGGGT
Organism: Pleurodeles waltl; assembly: GCF_031143425.1. Lineage (NCBI taxonomy): Eukaryota > Metazoa > Chordata > Amphibia > Caudata > Salamandridae > Pleurodeles > Pleurodeles waltl. The sequence goes on from NC_090450.1 coordinate 695,829,422, forward strand.
ATACAGCAATTAATTTGGTAAAATATAAAGAGTGAAAAATAGGTATCAAGGAAGCCTATGTGTTTCCGAAATGGGCTCAAGGTATGGAGTTAGAAGCAGTGATTATTTGCATATCTCTGAATTTTCTGGTTAGTGCTGTCTAGTCCATCTTTTCGAGATGTTCCTTTGCTGCCTGTACACTCTTGATGTTTCTTGTGCTGTTGTCTTGCTGGCACTGGGGAAGGGATCCACCTTCCTTGTCTCCACTTCAGGCCTGTTCCCTTTCCATGGACAGTAGTTCTTAACAGTTCACCATAACCTCCGTTGTGCCATCGACATTCCCTCATCTGCTTACTTTTCTCAGTCTTATTTTATGTAATACCCATTGGCCTTTCACTGCTTGGCGTTTCTGTGTAACTTTCTTTTGCGTATGTATCATGCGATTCATAGGTAAATCTGCAGTCCTCTGCTGTTGTGACCATCTTGTAGGGGTTTGCATTTTCTGTCTACTATAAATGTAGTTACATATCCAAATGTCTTGTTTTAATTTAAATTCGCTTTTTTGTTGTCTCTATCTCATTGTGACTTCAGTATTGTCACAATCAGCAGTGCCACTTCTAGGTAAAAAATATATGTGAAGGTTTTGGTAGTTTGTTTGATCGTTGACTAACTTTACTTCCCTCTGGCATCTGTCATTTTGCAATCCCTTCTCTCGCCTGTTGTGTTTTAGAAGATACATCTGTATCTCAGTCTTGGGAATCCTCAGATTCATATGACTGAAGACATTAGGCCATCAGTATAAATGAAGTTACTTTAGTAATTTCTGTATTCTCGGCATTAGGCCTAATCGAACTCTAGAACATGTGCTCCTTTTCCTTGATCTTTCTTGCGCATTATATAGTCACTCCCCAGGAGCTAACTAGGTGACAGGATACACACAGCAAGGGAACAGGCAGAACACCCACTTGTCTGTTTTTAGCGGATTACATTTATTACTCTGAAACTGTTACTGCATGTTTTCTTATACGTTCTTACAAGGGGATTTTCATTTGTATGACTGAAATAGTACAAACTAACCATACACTACTATAATGGTGATTAAAGCTTGCCTGCTTTCGATTAAGACAGCAAAGCTCCTTTGAGTTACAGCACCTCTTATCTTGGAGTTCGTGGTTTCCACACTTATCAATCTAAGGGTTAGATTACAGCTGCAGTGTATGTGTGAGGCCTGCTTTGAAATCTGCATTGATGAAATAATGAATGAAAATAGAACTTTCAGCCTAACCGTAGCGGTGACTGTATGTGAAGGAATGTTGCAATTTGATAGGCACACTGCGTTTTTGTGTGGGTTCGCATTAACATAGTGGTGGAATGATGTAGCGGATGTCCAAACACCATTTACTTCTGCCTGTCCTGAGTCTCCTTCCTTATCTCTTGTAGGTTTGGACCCTGCCACAGACTTGCGTGCGACTGGACTTTTGGGTTTGATGCACACCCTGTATCTAGTTATGGACACTCGGACCTTACCACTTGCTCGGGAAATCTTCAAGCTGTCCCAGCATGAAACACAGGTGTGGTGTACAATTTCTTGCCTACACCTACATGTACACCTTTCGTCATGTTTAGTGCCTGTCGAATACTGGTTTCAAAGTTTTGGCTTCAAAGATTGGGGTGAAATGGCACAGGCGGATCTCGCAGCAGAAGTATACAATCGGCACACCTGGGGCTATGTCAACAATTTGGAAAATCTGAAGAGTTATTAGTCATTGCTTATTAAACTTGATCAAGTAGTCCATGGGGCCGTCCTGTGTGTCACCTGAATACTTGACTCAGTTCTGGAGAAGGCCCACTCCCTTGGGGGTTGCACATCTCTACCTCTCATTTTGACTTACATTTTTCTAATACTTTACATAAACCTTTCCAGTGTGGCGCTGCAAGTACACAATATATCTCTCCAATGAACTGTCAAGTATTTGAAGGTAGCTGGTTTTTTTCACTGTATATAAATGTTTTTTTGGTAACTATTTTGCTTAGGTTAACCCCTTTGCTGCCAGGCCTTTTTTGGCTATTTGGGGCAGTTCGCGCTTAGGCCCTCATAACTTTATGTCCACATAAGCTACCCACGCTGCATTTGCGTCCTTTTTTTACAGCATCCTAGGGATTCTAGAGGTAGCCAGAGTTTGTGAGTTCCCCTGAAGGAGACCAAGAAATTAGCCAAAATACAGTGAAAATTTTGTTTAAAAAAAAAATAAAAAATGGGGAAAAGGGCTGCAGAAGGCGGCTTGTGATTTTTTTTTTTTCTCCTGAAAATGGCATCAACAATGGGTTTGCGGTGCTAAAATCACCATCTTCCCAGCTTTCAGGAACCAGCAGGCTTGAATCAGAAAACCACATTTGCAACACAATTGTGGCATTTTACTAGGACATAGCCCATGTTTACTATTTTCTGTGCTTTTAGCCTCTTTCCAGTTAGTGACAGAAATGGGTATGAAACCAATGCTGGATCCCAGAGGGCTAAACATTTTTAAAAAGTAGACAAAATTCAGAATTCAGCAAGGGATCATTTGTGTAGATCCTAAAAGGTTTTCCTATAGAAAATAAAAGCTGAAATAAAAAAACTTGAAATTGAGCTGGAAAAAAATGCAATTTTTCTCTACGTTTTACTTTAACTTTTTCCTGCCATTTCAGATTTTTGAAAGCAATATACCGTTACGTCTGCTGGACTCTTCTGGTTGCGAGGATCTATAGGGCTTGTAGGTTCATCAAGAACCCTAGGTTCCCAGAGCCAATAAAGGAGCTGCACCCTGCAATGGGTTTTCCTTGTATGCCTGGTACACAGCAATTCATTCGGTGAAATATAAAGAGTGAAAAATAGGTATCAAGGAAATCTTTGTACTTCCAAAATGGGCACAAGATAAGGTGTTGAGAAGCAGTGGTTATTTGCACATCTCTGAATTCCGGGGTACCCATACTCGCATGGGAATTACAGGGCATTTCTCAAATAGACGTCTTTTTTACACACAGTCTTAAATTTGGAAGGAAAAAATGTAGAGAAAGGGAAACAACACTTGTTCTTCTATTCTGTGTTCCCCCAAGTCTCCCGATTAAAATGGTACCTCACTTGCGTGGGTAGGCCTAGTGCCTGCGACAGGAAAGCAACATGGACACATCACATTTTTACATTGAAAACCGACGTGTTTTTTGCAAAGTGCCTAGTTATGGATTTTGATCTCTAGCTCAGCCGGCACCTAGGAAAACCAACCAAACCTGTGCATTTTTGAAAACTGGACACCTAGGGGAATCCAGTATGGGGTGCCTTATGGGGCTCTCACCAGGTTCTGTTACTCAGAATTCTTTGCAAACCTCAAAATTTGGCCAAAAAAACACTTTTTCCTTACATTTCGGTGACAGAAAGTTCTGGAATCTGAAACGAGCCACAAATTTCTTTCCACCCAGCGTTTCCCCAAGTCTCCCGATAAAAATAGTACCTCACTTGTTTGGGTAGGCCTAGTGCCCGCGAAAGGAAATGCCCCAAAACACTATGTGGACACACCAAAATTATCAAATACAAAACTACCTGTTTTTTGGGGAGGGGAGGAAGGGGGCACCTGCATTTTTGGTCCTGGGCTCAGCAGCCATATAGGGAAACCTACCAAACCCAAACAATTCTGAAAACTAGACACCCGAGGGAATCCAGGGAGGTGTGACTTGCTTGGATCCCCCAGTGTTTTCTTACCCAGAATCCTCAGCAAACCTCAAATGTAGCACATTTCTGTGTGGGATCACCGCACCAGGACAAATTTCCTACCACCCAACGTTCCCCTCAGTCTCCCGGTAAAAATGATACCTCACTTGTGTAGGTGGGCCAAGTGCCTGTGACCGGGAAGAACCAAAAACATGTTGAAATTGAGGGGGAACCAAAGGAGGTCCAAAAGGGGAGTTTGAAAAAAAAAAAAAAACATTTTTAGGCTGACAAGTGGGGCAGAATTTTTATCGGTATGGATGCGGCAATGCTGGGTGGTAGGAATTTTGTGGCTTCTTGCAGATTCCGGAAGGTTCCATCACAAAAATGTGGGGAAAATGTGTGATTTCAAGGCAAGTTGTAGGTTTGCAGGGCATTGTCGGTAAGAAAATGGTGTGGGTGCATGTGAAGCACAACACCCTGGACTCACCCAGATGTTTAGGTTTCAGATGTGTCTAGGTCTTGTGGATTTTTCTACATGACAGCATACCAAAGTCCAAAAAGTGCAGCCCTCACCATTCCAAGTGGGACGATTTTGAGAGTTAGCCAAGCTCTCATGGTCCAAATGTAAAACCAAAATCTGAAATAATCAAATGTCCACTTGCTTGCCGTGGGATAAGATGTTTTAGTGTGCGGGGGAGAGATGAGACTTGTTACCCCCCCTTCAGTTGGGGTGGGGGCATAACCATGCCCATACTGGTTGGTAGCCACCACCCCACTATTTTTTTTTTTTTATTCCCTGGCATCTAGTAGGCTTTCTGCCCCACCTGGGGAGTGGATCAGGGTAATTGCCCCCATCTGCCCACCGGTGGGCAGAACAACTTTGGCCCCATTTTTTTAAAAGAAACAAATCTTCTTCTCTGGTGGGCTTTCTGCCCCCATGGGGGGCAGATGGGCCTTTCAAAAATAGGCCAATCTGCCAAAAAAAAGATCCCTGGTGTCTAGGGATTCTGCCCCCCCTCTCCCTAGCGCTTCCCCAGAGGGCCCCTACTTGGACGTAAAGGTTACATCCTGGGAACCCGAGCGTTGCTGCCCAGGACGTAACTGTTACATCCAGGTCACCCGAGGGGTAAAAGGTGAGGAAATCTATAAATGCCTCAGGCCCTTCAAGGGTGTTAATTACATTTTCTATGATGATACAGTATAGTCTCCGGAGACTGGGCCAGTATTCCAGAGCTATACAGGGAGTGCAGAATTATTAGGCAAATGAGTATTTTGACCACATCATCCTCTTTATGCATGTTGTCTTACTCCAAGCTGTATAGGCTCGAAAGCCTACTACCAATTAAGCATATTAGGTGATGTGCATCTCTGTAATGAGAAGGGGTGTGGTCTAATGACATCAACACCCTATATCAGGTGTGCATAATTATTAGGCAACTTCCTTTCCTTTGGCAAAATGGGTCAAAAGAAGGACTTGACAGGCTCAGAAAAGTCAAAAATAGTGAGATATCTTGCAGAGGGATGCAGCACTCTTAAAATTGCAAAGCTTCTGAAGCGTGATCATCGAACAATCAAGCGTTTCATTCAAAATAGTCAACAGGGTCGCAAGAAGTGTGTGGAAAAACCAAGGCGCAAAATAACTGCCCATGAACTGAGAAAAGTCAAGCGTGCAGCTGCCACGATGCCACTTGCCACCAGTTTGGCCATATTTCAGAGCTGCAACATCACTGGAGTGCCCAAAAGCACAAGGTGTGCAATACTCAGAGACATGGCCAAGGTAAGAAAGGCTGAAAGACGACCACCACTGAACAAGACACACAAGCTGAAACGTCAAGACTGGGCCAAGAAATATCTCAAGACTGATTTTTCTAAGGTTTTATGGACTGATGAAATGAGAGTGAGTCTTGATGGGCCAGATGGATGGGCCCGTGGCTGGATTGGTAAAGGGCAGAGAGCTCCAGTCCGACTCAGACGCCAGCAAGGTGGAGGTGGAGTACTGGTTTGGGCTGGTATCATCAAAGATGAGCTTGTGGGGCCTTTTTGGGTTGAGGATGGAGTCAAGCTCAACTCCCAGTCCTACTGCCAGTTCCTGGAAGACACCTTCTTCAAGCAGTGGTACAGGAAGAAGTCTGCATCCTTCAAGAAAAACATGATTCTCATGCAGGACAATGCTCCATCACACGCGTCCAAGTACTCCACAGCGTGGCTGGCAAGAAAGGGTATAAAAGAAGGAAATCTAATGACATGTCCTCCTTGTTCACCTGATCTGAACCCCATTGAGAACCTGTGGTCCATCATCAAATGTGAGATTTACAAGGAGGGAAAACAGTACACCTCTCTGAACAGTGTCTGGGAGGCTGTGGTTGCTGCTGCACGCAATGTTGATGGTGAACAGATCAAAACACTGACAGAATCCATGGATGGCAGGCTTTTGAGTGTCCTTGCAAAGAAAGGTGGCTATATTGGTCACTGATTTGTTTTTGTTTTGTTTTTGAATGTCAGAAATATATATTTGTGAATGTTGAGATGTTATATTGGTTTCACTGGTAATGATAAATAATTGAAATGGGTATATATTTTTTTTTGTTAAGTTGCCTAATAATTATGCACAGTGATAGTCACCTGCACACACAGATATCCCCCTAACATAGCTAAAACTAAAAACAAACTAAAAACTACTTCCAAAAATATTCAGTTTTGATATTAATGAGTTTTTTGGGTTCATTGAGAACATGGTTGTTGTTCAATAATAAAATTAATCCTCAAAAATACAACTTGCCTAATAATTCTGCACTCCCTGTATATTTAAGTGTACATTGTAACAGATTTTTGTCTTGTCCACTTGTCACAGTTTTTCTTTATTCACTGTAAGATGTTTTTTGACTCAGTTTATTTTTTGGCATATTTGTTTATTTAGCTTCTTCTGTTTCTCTCTGAAGGTATTTGTATGTGTGCTTTAATCAACCTAAGGGCTTATTTTGTTGTTATGAGACATTTCAAATAACTGACATGCTATAAAAGTGTTGGGCCAACACATAATTAGAAAGTTGAAGGCCAAGCAACACAAGACTGTGTTGTGTAAAACTGTGTTTGCTGCCCATGTTCCCTATGTTAGAAGTTCAAGGTTGTAACACTACATGGACGTATTTTGTTTCTTACACTGACCTTTTTATGTAGTCTTTCTAGAAGTGATTGTTCTTTCTTTTTTTGAGTAGGAAGTTTAATTTTGTCTTCTTTTTCTTATTCAGAATTTCCCTTTTTGTGTTATGTCCATCAATATCACCCGGATAGTCATCCAAGCCCTGAGGGAGGAATGCCTCTCCAAGTGAGTAGCACATTCCCAATTGAAGGTATGGATTATTGTTTCATATAGAGTAATGCATACGAAGATTGACCGTGAAAGAGTGCTGCAGCAAGAACCCAGAAACCTACAGATAAACTCAAATGAATTTGCGCACAGCAACCCATAGAACAGTATGGGAAAATTTGCACATTGAAGCTCTTCTACCACCCTGTGCGGGGATAAGTATAGAATGATATAACTTGAAATTGAGCAAAATAAACTTTCTGATGGATACTCCCAACAGCAGATTCTAAAAGATTTAAACAGCATTGCTCCTGTGTGCCTGTAGGTGGTGTGATGTGGCTCCTTGCTGACTTCATCCTGCCCCAGAAGTGACAAACTGAGCCACATTTAAGGTCCACTCCTGCTCACTGACATAAGTTCTCCTTTCTTTGTGCGCTTGCATACAAAGATCTGAAGCTCACAGACAACTTTTTCCTCAATTCTTATGTTTTAACCAGTGTGCAAGAGAACCATGTCTCCACCAAAAACTACAGGGTTTAAGTTGTACAGGAACTGTTGTAAACAGATGTCTGTGTCAGATCCTCGTGAGGTCTGGCTCTGGTGTTTGCGTCTGGCACACAACTCCAAATCCTGCAAGGAGTGCGCGCTTATGAAGCCAAAGGTGACCCGGGAAAGTGAAGTTAAGCTGTATGTTGCCAATAATGAAAGAATCCTCAGATGTTCTGCTCCTTGTCGAGGTAGAGGGTGTGGATCGGTTCCTGCTCTTGGGGACGAGGACATAGCCGCAAAAGGTCTTCATTGAGGTCTAAGTCTTCTGATACGTCAGAATCGAAAGACCAAGTGGGATTTGTCCCAGTCCTGCCATTTTCAGCCTGAGAAGCTGAGAAGATGTCTGTGCTCGATGCTCAGATCTTCTCACTTGACCATGGTGGTCTTGCTTTCGGTCCCCAGCAAAGTCACTACAGACTGAGGACTTTAGAAGGGCCATGCTGCAAATTTTCGCCCCCCCTTCCGGCTCCCTACGGTGAGCTTTCAGACTCCAAGAATCTGAGGAAGACCTCCAGTAGGGATACCCACAGCGGGTCTTCCCTTGGTGGCATCTGTGCCTCTGGTTACACCACATTACGGTCCCTGGGACATTAACATCACCACTGGCATTAAAGGACCACTCTGTTCCTATAGTTTTCTCTGCCTCCGAGCCAAATTCATCTGAACCTGGAGGTTGCCCCTCTACGCCGAACTGACACACCCAGTCCCATTCCATTCTAACTTGACAGAATCATCCCTTTGCCTCGTAGCACTTTCCCAGCTCTTGGTTAAGTCTCTGATCTGAGAAAACCTGCCTTTGGGAATCACAGTGGTAATGAGGGAGGGAGTATTTTTCCCAACACAAGGATGGTAATTTATATCTAGACTTGCAGGAGACCAGGGGGTTGGACACTTCGCTAGATACTGGGTTGTGTTTGCCCCCTGGACCACCAATGGAAGAGTGTGACTCCTTTGCAGTGGTAATGAGACATGCCACTGAGGTCTTGGACGTACTGCAGTCTATGGAACAATATACTAACAGAAGTCACTGCTGACTGCTTGAGCTTTGGCAGCATGTTTGGAAGAGAGCCATGGACTTCTCTTTGGAGACATGCAAGTCTTTTTAATGGACATGCTATTGGATGGGCTTGCCTGTTTGGTGAGAAGACTGGTTCAACGTTGAAACGTTTTAAGGAATCCAGGCGATGGTACATTTTCTAGCCCTTCTAGACAGTATCTGCAACAGTTTTGCCCCATCTGAGGATTCTCCAGAGGGTTGGCATACTGTCCACCAAAGCCCACCGCCTCCTCAATAAACACCCTAGTCATTTTGAGGGTGGGGGTCAAGCATACAACACCCAGTCAGTCATGGCCAGCAAACCTCCCACACCCCTCTGGCATGTGCCTCTAGACCGCTTTAGTTTGCCTTTATTGGCACAAGACCACCCTGTTGGAGGAAGGATCAGATATTACCTTCATCTGTAGTAAAATATAATGTCCAACAGGTTGGTCCTTCATAACGTTCAACGGGCTATGCCCTGCCATTTCTTTTCGACCACAGCAGCTTCCATCCACACTAGACTTTCCTGCAAAGAAACACCTATCTTGGTCCAAGAAGTGCAGATTCTTTTGGCCAAAGAATGCATGAAAAGGGTTTCAGCACCGGAATTAGGGCCTGGATGTTACTACTGCTATTTCCTCGTGGTAAAGGAGGACTGAGGCCTTCATCCTATTTTAGATCCCTACCCTCTGAATGCCTTCTTGGGGAAGGACAAATTCAGGATGCTCACACTGGCTCATGGTCTGCCTACCCTGGATCCCGGCGACTGGATGGTGGCTTTAGACCTGCAAGATGGCTGCTTTCATGTATTCGTTCTGCAGTCTCACGTATGCTACTTGTGTTCAAGGTGGAGCAGAAGCATTTCCAATTTGATGTGTTTCTTCTCAGCCTCACCTATGCCCTTGGGTATTTATAAAAGTGATCATGCTGGTTGCATCATTTGGAAGGTTACAGATCCCAGTTTTCGCCTACCTTGATGATTGGCTGTTGAAGGCAGGCTCTCCACAATCAGACGTAGACCACCTCCAGAAAACAAGGAGCCTCTTGACAGCCTAAGGTTCTCAATCAATATTCTAAAGTCAGACCAGTCATTTTCAGAGTCTTCCTTTCATTGGAATCATCCTGGATACAGGGCAGTTTTTGGCCTTCGCTCCACTCCAACCAATCTGTACATTTGGGTGATGATCCTCATGTTTCAGCCTCAGTCCTAGGTCTCTGTGAAAGTGTACCTCTTGGCATCCTGCTTTTCAACTATTGCAGGTGGCTTATGTGGGCTGTGCAGCGGAACCCTGAAGTCTCAATGGGTCCAAAAGCAGGAGGACCTATCTGATTCCATCCAGGTTTCAGAAGGGACTGTAAAAGACCTGTAGTGGTGGCTCAGCTGCAGTTGGACCAGCATCAGACTCCTCTCCCAGCCCACTCTGAGCTGATGGTGGTGACACAGCTGGGATGTGAAGGTCTCACAGGACTCTAGTCTCCTGCAGAAACCTGTCTCCTTATCAACTTTTTGGAGTTGCGGGCCATTCTTCTAGCACTGTAACCTTCCTACCGTCCAACAAAGGGACATTGGTTCAAGTTCTCACATACCACACCACTAGCCATGTGGTACTATAACAATGAGGGCTGGGTGAGGACATGGATCCTTTGCCTGGATGCATGTCACCTCTGAAGTTGGCTTGATTGTGTGAGCATTTCCCTGGCCGTGAACTACCTGGTGGGATCTTTAAACACCAGCGCAGACAAGCTCAGTCAGCAGTGCCTGCCAGGACTGGGAAAGAAAATAGGCCCAGGCTCCAAAATAAGTGTCCCCTTTAGTGAATTAGATAAATAATGAATGGCCCGTTTTTGGAAATTGGAGTAATATTGAATTTGTAAAGACAGACTGTATAAGTGTTTTGCAGGGTATGGAAGACTGCATGAATTTGAACTTGCTGCAGGCATTGTTTTGTTCTAATATCAGGGAAATTAACAGAAAAAGCCAACCAAGCAGACTATAAAACTGGCCCACGAACAGCCCAAAAACAGTGACTGGTCAGACCAGCCTGTCTGGCACTGCCTATTGCCCTACAGACCATTCCAGACCAGCAGATCATGATTGCTGCTACTCTCTGAGATGGCTCTGGGTATCTCCCATCAGTGCGGGAAACACTGGCTAGATATTTCTGCCTCCAAACGTTTATGCACTGTAGTTTCCAAGAATGCTGTCTCTTGGAAACCCATTATGGAAAGAGTAGCGAATGGGACTCCTGTGTGCTGTTTCTGCAGCTGCATCTCCTGCCTCGAGTTTTGAAGATGATCAGGAATGTTATCCGAGTGGCTATGGGGTTGTGCAGGGAGAGTGAAGTACCCAGAACGTCTGGGCATGAGTATCTCCTGTCACAGTGGCAGAGCCAGGTCCTGCAGGACCAAGCCTGCACAATCTTCACCTCCATGCATAATGAGTGAGTAATGGCACTTGCCTCCGTTTGATCTTCTTCATGTGTTGTGGATGTCATCCTTGCTGCGCTGCTCCTGTCTACAAAATCTGCTTCTGCTGGGTGCTGGGACAAGTTTGTAGTCTAGTTTAGCACCTAAAATCCTGAACTGTAACAGACTTAACTCTCAGATGTTTATTGTTTGTTTTATCCTTGGCCCAGCAAAAACTTAGTGTGGGCACCGTTAGGGTTATTTGTCTGCCCTTTCAGTTTTTTTTTTTTTGACTTTTGCTGGACCAACTATTCTTCAAATCACCTTTTATGATGAGCTTTCTAAAAGATTTGACTCATTTGTTTAATCTCAAATCTTGATCTTAATTTGGTCCTCACTTTCCTAACAGCCTTGCCTTTCAAAGGCATGCACAGGTGTCCACTACATTTCCTGTGTGCGTGTCTCTGGTTGCGGGGAACTTCAGCTCGTTGAGTGAGCAAACTCCTAGCCCTCTTGAAGTAGCCTTCTTATACCACCTTTTCCCAGACAATGTGGTATTGCGGGCCATGCAGCTTTTTTAGCTAAAATTGGACAGTCCATCATTCTTCCAATATTCTTTGTATTGTCACATGTCATGAGAGGAGGAGAAACTTCATTGCCTGGATCCTAAAATGCCATTACGCTTTTTCATTGATCACACCAAAGACTACTGGCTGAATGGTCAGCTCTTTGTGGAGTAGTGTTGGGCAAAGAAAGGCAAAGCAGTATTGAAAAGGATTGTTTTCTGCATCAAGATCTGCTATGCAGTGGCCAAAAAGTAGCTTCCAGAAGGGCTGAGAGCTCATTCCACCAGCCAAAGGCTGCTACCACTGCAGTGGCATATGGAGTGCCTATCCTTGACATTTGTTGATTTGGATGTCAGTGCACATGTTCACACAGCACTACAGCCATTACAATTTGGTCCTTTGTGAAGGGTAATTCGCTCGTTCGGTCCTGCAGGATTGTTTCTTCTGAGGCATTCCACCGACTGTCCACTTTGGATGGTAACTGTTCTGGTATCTACTTAAAAAAAAAAACAAAAAAAACTTCTGTTTATTGACATTTCTGGACAAATATACATCACGGAAACAACAACGTTCACGTAGTTCTAGTTATCAGCAGTACTAGTCAATTATCATTGTGAATTATCATTGCATTTTTAGAAGAAAACATGAACATATAGGAAATTCAACCCCAACGTCCCCCTCTATTCCCCACCCCCTCCCTCATATCCACCCCTACCATGCCAGAACTCTTGTTAATAAAAAGATATTCCACCCATTACATTTCTGTTCCGATTTTTTTGTTTGTTTTTTCCTCTCCTAAGTGAGTCATCAATTTAGTTTTCAGGCTAGTCTGTGGGTTTATATTCTAATGCAAATTTCTCATTCGTTTCCACCTCTTTGGGTCAGTTGGGAGGCTGTATTTCCTACATCGTTTGTCCCCATGCCAACAGCAGTTCCAGTAGTTTTGCATCCCTACTTGTTTGCCTCATATGCACCTCTTCCATACCTGCCCACTCCCGCAAGTCCCCCAGCCAGCTCTCCTTAGTCGGGTCTGATTGCTCATCCAATGTATTGCAATTCGTCTGTTAGCTACCGTAAGGCCCAGGACTGTGAATCTCCTGCTAAGCCGCCGCTTACGATCTCGAGGCAATAATCCCAGGATACAGCCGTTGATAGAGAAATATCCCACCCAGTGGTGTCTCTAATCTGATCTATCACAGCCCTCCAATATGTACGTAACTTTTGGCACAGCCAGATCATATGTAGAAAGTCAGCTTCTAAGTCAAGGCACTTCAGGCATCTAGAGTCCCGTGTCGGGTAGATTGCATGGAGCCTTCTGGGTGAGAGATAGGTCATATGTATTATGTTGTATTGTATTTCTTTGAATCTGGCACATACTGATACTTTCCAGATTTCTTCATGTGTTTGGGACTAATTATCGGGGGTGAGCGGTTCTTCACTTACCATCTCCTCTATTTTTAGCTGTTTAACCGGCCTCTCCGATCTTAATGCCCGATATAAGTGTGCCACTAATTTACGCCCTCCTGTCATTGACAACATACAATGTAACGTCTGAGTGGGGTCTGGAGCTTCCGGGAATGTTGGCCATAGCTGTTGCGCCATGGCCGCTAGTTTTGCATATTGAAGGAACTGTCCCCTACTCAGCGCCAAATTTTCCGTAGCATCTTGAAGGGATATTAATCGCCCATTTGGATACAAGTCAGCTTCCATATTTTTGGCATTAGGCGTATCAAATGGGGGCAGGTGTCCGGCAGCGCCTTCCCTCCCATCAGTAACATCCCGAGTGGCTGCATAGTCTCCGTAGTCTTTAAGATGGATCGTTCCCAACTAGGGTCGGGGTCCAACCACCTCACTGCATGTTGCAATTGTGCTGCTAAATAGTATAATTCTAGGTCTGGTAGTTCAAGTCCCCCTCGTTTCCCCTCCCTCCGCAGTGTGTCAAGACTCACCATACTCCTCTGCCTGTTCCAAAGTAGTTCTACTAGGAGGGAATCCAATTCACGGAAAGTGCTCTGCAGTATCTCGTAAAAAGTGCCCTACATAATGTAAAGACATCTCAGCAGTACCACTATCTTCATAAGGGCAATCTTGCCCATCATGGACAGTTTCAGAGTGTTCCAAAACTGGATGGGTCTCCTTAACCCATCGATTACTCTACCCATATTCTTTTCGTAGTTTGAGGCCTCATCTAGAGTTATATAAATTCACAGGTAATGTATCCCATTTGTTACCCAAGGTAAGTGTACCTGCGGGAGCTGCTCTATCGGGGTGTCGATCAGTCCTCCCAAAAAAGGGGAAAGATTTCACTCTATTCACTGAGTCCAGAAGCCTTTGCGAATGCCACAAGCTCAGCCAACATTCTCGGGACTGATTCCGTTGGCTTCTGCAAATAAAGCAATGCGACGTCTGCATAAAGGAAGACGATGTGTTCCAGTACCCCACCCGTTTCCCCCCAGCCTCTAAGCTTCTGGAGTCTACATGTCAGTGGCTCCACAGCTAGAGCAAATATCAAAGGCGACAAAGGGCAGCCATTTCGGGTACCACACTGGCGTTCTGTTGCTTCCGAGACTGTGTGGCCTGTACGTACCCTGGCCTTTGGGATATATATAGTGGTTTTAATTACTTAACGTATTGTGGACCCAGGCCCATCATATCCAGCACCCCCAGATATAACTCCAACGAATGTTATTGAATGCCTGTTGTATATTCTAGAAGGCCAGGGCATAATCCTCTTCCTTCCCTTTCAGAGAATGAAACACATGGGCCAGTCGGCGAATATTGCGTAAAGTATTCCTATGTGGTATGAACCCTGATTGGTCTTCATATATTAACTGTGGGAGAAAAGGTAGCAACCGTGTCACCAATATGTGTCTAAGCATCTTAAGGTCTACATTAAGCATTGAAATGGGTCTGTAGGAACCCGGTTCGGTTGGGTCTTTATCCAGTTTTGGGATCACCGCTATGAGAGCTTCTTTCATGGATCCCGGTAGGTCCTCCCTCCCCAAAGCCTCATTATAGACTTCTAGCAGTTTATCTACCACGGTTTCAGAGAAGTGGTGATAAAATTAGTCTGGGAGGCCGTCGGGTCCAGGAGACTGTGCCGGTTGTAAAGCCCGAATTGCTTCCAGGAGTTGCAATCGATTGATCGGAGTCTCCAGGGTCGCACAAGCCTTTGGGGTCAAACTCGGGAGCGTAATTGTTTGCAAATATGAGCTTATCCATTGATTCGCTACCATTCCCTGGTCTTCTGGGTAGACCCTCTTTAAGTGTGTTGCAAATACCTCATTAATAGCCTGCTGTGTGTGTACTAGAGTTCCGTGTCTGTCTTGTATCTCGAGGATTGGTTTGAGTTGGTGTTCTGTTTGTATGAGGTGTGCCAGTAGGCGCCCTGATTTATCCCCCTCCAGGTACCACTGCCTGCGACCAACTGACCGATTGTGTCTATCTAGCCGATCCCATAGCTCTCCTACTTTCTATCGCTGGGCATTCCACTCCGTTTTCTCTTTGCTCCCCTTCAGTAGGGGATTTTCAGAGCTGGCTAGTTTAATTTCTTGTAGGGACAGTTCTTTTTTCAGAGTGTGACTCTGCCGATATGCAGGCTCCCCTCACTACTACTTTCATTGGGTCCCATTCCAGGGCCCTCTTATTTGTAGATCCCCAATTGTGTTTACAATACCGTGTCAGACCCTGTTCAATCTGGTCTCTAAAGAAGGGTCCTTAAGCGATGGAGCATTCAATTGCCACAATGGTTTCTGAGGGGAAGGGGGTGGATGGGGATTTGCGGGCATGAAGCGAGAATGTGACGAGCAATGGTGAGTGGTATATCCCCAGATATTAGACTCCAGAAATATATTGGGCTTCTGATGCCTGTATGAATACATAGTCCAAACAACTGAATGCGTCGGATGCCGTGGAACAGGAGTAGGCTTGGGTAGTCGGATTCTGGCTTCTCCAGATGTCTGAGGCCTAGACTATCCCATAACATTCTCAGGGCTTAGTACCTTGGAGGCGTGGAGTTCTGTCTAACTCGGCATTCAAAACACAGTTAAAATCCCCTGCCATTAGGATCTCTGCGTCTGGGGACAGGTGTAGTTTCCCCAGCATCACCCTCAGAAATTCTCTGTCTTCGACATTTGGAGCATATATATTCACTAAACTTAGAGGCTGGGCAACAAGCATGCCTTCAATCATTATATATCTGCCTTCCTCATCCATGTAGGTTCTGGTGAGTTTAAAGGGGACTGTTGGGGCAACCCATATCAGAGTTCCCTGTGCGTATCCAGACTAGGAGGTGGCGTATAGCTGGCCCCTCCAACGTCTTCGTAGGTATCTTATACAGCCCCCCAAAAAAATGTGTTTCTTACAGTAAAGCAGTCGATACCCCATACCGCTTCAGATAGGCATAAATTCTGTTACGTTTGACATAATTATTTAGCCCACGAACATTCCAGGTCATAATTTTGTAATCATTCTTTGGCCCTGTCATTTGTCATGGTAATACGATAAACAACGTTTGGTGAGGTTCTAGCACTTGATATTTCAGCATGGTATTTCTTTCCCTCCCCCAGTAACATCCCAACTTCAAGAACATAAGCACTGTAATCATTACGCTAACTAAAAACCCCTCAGAAATCCTTATTACCCCCTCGTGCAGAGAATGGCTACCCATCCCTCCCAGCTCAACTAGGAGCAGGAGAGCTGCGAGTCTAGCCCCACTTGTTTAGTCCCTTCCCCTTAAATCAAAGTAATGCATATTATATAGCTGCTATATAAATAATGTGACCAGTGTGCCTGAGCCCACACCTGGCGCCAGCCCCCCAACAGAGGATTGTCGCTATACATGAGCCAGGCCCCTAGTGTAATGTGCTATATTAACTGAAGCCTGTCTAGTTAAGTCATTGTTAGAATTTGTCTTCAGGAGCAATCTAATTTTTAGTACCTTCATATCGGCTCTTCATGTCATTCAGTTTGTGCCAGAGTTCTGCCCTATATTCTCCCATCATCAGCCGTGACTGTCAGGTTGTCGACCCTTCTCTTCTCCTTGCGTTTCTTGTGTCAATTTGAGCAGCGAGAAAGCATTTCTTGTTTCTAGGGGATTGGGCTCCGCTCTCAAAGTACTGTCTTCCGATACCATTATTCTCCCTGTAGGTCTGTCACCTAGATCTAAGTCTGAGTGTGATGGGAGTGCTCTGCGGTCATCTGCGCGTCGCTGATCTTTCTTTTGTCTGCCTTTCTGGTCCCGATCGGGTAGAACCTGTTTCAGCCCCATAGAGTCCATCCAGTCCATTGTGTCGCAAGGGGTCTCAAAGAACAGTACTTTTGTTGCATGTTGCACTCTAAGCTTAGCTGGAAAGATCAAGCTATATCGAATATCATGGTCCGTTACCTACATTAAACTCCAAGGAAACTAAGGAGGCCATGTCTTCTGATATGCTGGAGTATCTCTGTCCCTATGATTGAACATTCGGGCCACAATTGATTGAGGGGGAGCCCCCGGCTTGGGGCGGGGGCCAGAGTTCTGTGCTCTCATTCAATTGAGGAAAAAATGCGACAGTCGGATTGGGCTCAGTGCTTTCGGTATCCATTGCTCTAGGAACAGCTTGGTTGAGGGGCCTTCTGCCCTCTCTGGGAAACCCTAGGAAGCGTGGGTTGTTACTGCGGAATCGGCCCTCCGCATCTTCCACTTGGATTTCCATTCAGGTCGCTATGGACTGAAGCGTTTCCACAGTAGTTTGAAGTGTTCAGACTTTATTTTTAAGTTCAACTACTTCTCCTTCGGTTGACGTGACCCTCTCCGCCACCTTGCAGAGGTCAAATCGCAAGTGTTTGATGTGCATGGCCTTCGTGTCCATTTTACTTTGAAGGGCTACCCTGGTGCCTTGTACAGATTCCAGGATTTCCTGAGTATCTTGGGTTTGTGATCTTTCCTCCGCACTGTGTTGGTCCTCCGCCCTTCGATCAACTGCTCCCTGGCCGGGGATTGTGTATTGCACTATTTTATTCGATTGTGCCCCCCACTAGAGTTCATCCTTTCCCATCTTTCTACAACTCTTTTGTGTTTGTTTGGAAGACATGGGTTCTGTATTGGGATTGTTTTCGTAGTGTTGTTGTCTCCCTTCACCTTGCTACTTTTTCTTCTCATCTTACCATATTAGTCTCTCCACCTAACACCTTGTACGGGCACAGCTTATTGGGTATTTAGTGTCCCATTCTTTTGGTAACTGTTTAAACAGGGTCCAGGAGGTTCCGACCGCTGTGTGGGTGTGGGGGAGGGATTTCCCCGCTAATTGACCAAGTGTCTATCGCTATCTTTCTAACAGGCTGTTCTGGGTCTCATGGGTCTAGTGCTTTATGTTGTTCCCGTGTCGGAGATCCTCTCTCCTCTACCCCATTTTATGGGTTCCTGCCTTCTGGAGGGGAGAGAATAAAAAGGGGGGTCCTGGTTGCCTTGGTGGTCTCTTTGTTTGTTTTTGTTTTTTTGCTCACCGCTGGTTTGGCTCTTCCCCCCCCAGGCCTGTCCTCTGTCCGGGACTTTCCCGGCCCTCAGCCCCCAGCTATTTACCTCCTGGTCCTCCGGCGGTGTTGTATATTGCTCCTCTGGGTCCCGGCTCTGCAGGTTGCCGCCTACGGTCCTTGGAATCAAGGCCGGCCCCTCGGAGACCGGTCTGCGCCATCTTGGACACACGCAGCCACGTCACTCAGCCTTTACGGCTTTTGTTGTGCGCCGCTATTCTGGCTTTCCCTCCAGATCGTACCTCCTTCAGGGACGCTCTCTGGCCTCTCAGCGCTCCGCTTCTGGGTGCTCTCCGGCAGTCCGCGGCCCTCAGGATCAAAGTCTGTTCTTCAGAGACCAGGCTATGCCATCTAAGAGTCAGGCGGCTCAGTCTTATTTCGGAGTTTCTTGATGGATACCGGCTTTCCCTCTCGGTTACAGCACTATTTTCTATTGCTTCTTCATTTCGGATGCCTTCACGGTGAGGTGGGTTATCAGAGGACCCACCAGATTAGGCAGGATTCTGTGGGATTACTGCATGTAGGTGCGGCGCGCGGCTCAGGTGCGTCTAATTGACCATATTCCCAAACACCGTTCTGGTATCTACTTTGAAGGTGAGGAATCTGCGTTTAGAATTATCCACCAGAAGGATAAGTTGATTACCTTCAGTAATGCTTTTTGTGGTGAATACCTTATCTAACCACAGGTTTCTCACTATCCTTCTATGTTCCTGTTCTCTGCAATGGTATCATTTCCAATCTAAAAAAAGGACCCAATCTAGGAATCTGCACACTGGTAACGCTGTGGTTATTATTGGGCTCCGAAACAGAGGACCAGACCGAGTCAAGAAAGAAGCTGACAGAGTGCAAGGGTCCAGCTTTCGTGCATCTCCATTCATCCCCTCTGGGGTGGATCAGAGTTGACACAGAGCTGCACAGTGCCTCCTAAAAGCACATGAGAGCTACGTAGTCTATATCTTCAGCATCCATTTTGAGACCTGGGGATATTCTGAATGTAAGCAAGCAATCTGTGGTTAGTTAGCGGATCCACCAGAAAAAGTATTACAGAAAGTAAGCAACTCAGCCCGACACTTCATCACTCAGCCCCACACTTCATCACTCAGCCCCACACTTTTCAACATATACTTGACTCCTCTGGCAAACATCATCGGATCCCACAGAATCAACATTATCTCCTACGTCAACGACACCCAGCTCATTTTTTCTTCCTCTTAGACAACACTGGCACAACTATGACAAACTTCAACAACGCATGACCAGCATGCCTATTTGGATGATTGAAACTGCCTTAAGTTCAACACCGGAAAAATTGAGGTACAGATCTTAGAGAATCAGAGCTCACTTTGGGACTCTACCTGGTAGCCTGCTGATCTTGGACCCACCCCCATGGACCACTCTATAAACCTAGGCCTCATCTTGGACACAAACCTCACCATGAAGTTCCAGATCAACACTATCATCTCCTCATGCTTTCACATCCTCTGCATGTTACGTAATATTTTCAAGTGACTCCCACTGAACACCAGGCCTGCCATCACACAGGCCTTAATCACAAGCAGATTGGACTATGGCAACTCACTCTATGCCAGCATCCCAACCTATCAACCTCAGACTTCAAACCATCCAAAAATACGCCTCCACCAGACTATCCCTCGCCTACTGCGCCGAACCCACACCATCACACACCACTCCTTACAGAGTTTAACTGGCTCCCCATCCAGAAGCGCTGCCAGTTCAAACTTCTCACACATGCATTCATGTCACTACACAACACGGGACCTGCATACCGCAATCACCAGCTTCACTTCCACAAACCCAGCAGACAACTTTACTCAGTCTTACTCTCTCTCTCTCTCACACCCACACACACACCCACACACACACACACACACTGCATCCGCAGAACCGGAGGCCAGTTATTCTCCTGCCACGCCGCCAAATTCTGGAACGCCGTCCCCAAGACATCAGGGCCTATTCAACTAGTCTTCTTGTGGTACCATTGAGACTGCCTGTATTCAGGTCCAGCATCACTGCACTCTTACACTCACCTACTCCGCGTCTGGATACCCTCACAGGTGACAAGCATTACATTTATTTTGTCATCAAACTTGTTATAGACCATGCTGTTTCTTCGGCTATTTCTGCCTATTGTACTACATGCTAGATAAGTATGTTTGAAAAAAATCTATTGCAGGATTACTTTGGGTACAAGTATTGGAATTTGACGTTTTACTCTTCTTCACGTATCTGTTTTGTGTTCTTGAACAACCTTATCTCCAGTGTATGTTTTGCTAAAGACAAACTAGCTTCCATAAAAACTGCAAATCCATGTAAAACTGTATTTGTTTAAACTATTGAAAATATATTTGTTGGCTCGCAGTTGTAGAGCAATAGGCTGGGGTCAAGCGAGATAAGTACTACTTCTTAAACACACTAAAATATCTGCTCAAGAAAAAAAAAGAAAATATTTATCAATTATCTTTTTTTTTTTTTGTAACAAAGCTCTGAATGCTCACAAACAGGCGCATTCCTAACACTGCAGCAGCTGAATTCCTCACTCCAGCTAACATTCTCATTTCTGTTTTAATGCTCATGTAACTATAGCCCGTGGAATTTGTTGACCTCTTTCATGTGCGCATTTTGATAAAAGCTGCTCTTTTTCTGTTTTTTTTTTTCTGTAGTCACACCTCTTTTGATTTAAGAAATGTTCATAATTAATGTAGTAAGAAAGTCAGCATTACCTTCATCCTGTTCCAGCTCTCTGTCTCTAAGACAAAGAACTTGTAGGGGGTTTTAGACAAGCCTCCAACTACGAAAATAAAGGTGCTAAGTGTAATATTAAGTACGTGGGGTCTCTCAACTGATCGTTTCATTGCCAACTAATTCCAGATCAAGTCAGTGCTGAGTGTTGAGGATCTCTTTGGGGGCATGACTTGAAAATCTCATAGAGATTTTTAGTTGCAAATTCCTTATCTTAGAATTTCCCACAGGCATCGGACTGGATCTGGAGATTTGTCTTCGAGCAGTACTCTTGCACGCCGTCAGGTCGCGCCAGTCAACTCCACGTGCATCGTTGGCGTTGTGGTCGCTGTGAAGACTTTTCGGTTGTATATAGGTGCCACCCCAGCGCGCTGTTGTCAGTTCTTTCCTTTCCGTGCCAGCCTATGCACAGATCCGGAGAGAACTATCCTTAGTCATTTTTTGACAAACTTTGACCGTTTTGTTGATATGTTTCACTTTTTGGTGCATTGAGGATGTCATGGAAGACCTGTTTTAAGCCGTGTGACTCCTGTCACCGAATGATATCGGTGACTGATCTGCACCTCGTGCGCTTGTGGTGCCTGGAGTGTGACCACGACCCAAAGTCGTGCTCCAAGTGCCACACCATGAAGGCTTTGAGGGAGCGGTCCCTGAAGCTCATGGCAGCCTGGTCCTCAACTCTACATTGCACCTGGTCTCGTTCAACAGAAAGGTCACAAGACCGCTCGCGGAGTCAACACCACTCTAAGTCGTTGGGCCACAAAAAAAAGTTGAAAAAGGCCAAACGTTCTTCGACTTTGCCCCATGGCTCAGCTGATGCAACGCATGGAGCCTACTTCTGGGTCAGCTCTGCGACTCCCCCCAGAGTCTCTGGGAGCTGGAGCCACCCCTGCTCAGTTGAGAGTTTTATGAGGCCATGTGCCTCATCCTTTGGCACCCTAAACCTGAGAGCCATGTCATCCAGGCTTCTTCCTTATCTGGTGCATTCCCATCCGCCGATCCGGATTGGGAATCAAAAAGACTGGATCAGCTTCTTGGGAAGAAGGTGTTTTCTTCCTCCAGTGTGGCATTGTGGTCCATGAGCACCGCATGCCTCTTGAGCTGCTATACCCATTTCTTATGGGATATGGTCGCGTAGGTATTGCTGCAGGTCCTGGATGAGGTCCAGGCCATCATCTCCCAAGCTGTTGCAGATGGGAAGGATACGGCCAAGTTCACAATACGTTGTGGGCTGCACACAACCAACTCTCTGGGCAGATCGTAATGTTTACAATGGCGTTACGGCGCCATGCCTGGTTGAGGATATCTGATTTTTTGGGGGATGTCCAATAATCTCACATGGACTTGTCCGTCAATGGCACCTGCCTCTTCCGAGACAAAGCGGACTCATTCTCGAGCGTTTCAAGGAGTCCCGGGCTACGGCTCAGTCCCTTGGCCTCACAACAGCCCCTCGCCCCTCACAGTCCGCTTTTTGCCCCTTTTGTGCTCCCGGAAGGAGCTCTCTCCCACACCCTGTCCCTGCCAGCCACCGAGCCACGCATGCTGCACAGCCTCTGCGTGGTCGCAAATGTGGAATCCCACTGGCTCGTGAGTCAGGAAGCCAGAGGTCTGCCCAATCAACCACTGCCCCCTGCTGCAGCCTCCAAACCCGCCTAGTAAGTTGCAACATCCCAGGCCAGTTGGAGGTAGGATACGCCATCACCTGCCCCACTGGGAATCCATCACGACGGACGGGTGGGTTTTACAAATAGTCCCTCCCCTTTGAGACTACACCTCCGCCCATGCCACTGTCTTACTACTGCTTAGCGGACGATCATTTGGCACTTCTCCACAAGAAAGTCGCAGCTCTCTTGGCCAAGGAAGGCATAGAGAAGGGTCCCTGCGCCAGAAGTAGGTCGTGGTTGTTATTCCCGCTAATTTCTGGTGTCCAAGAAGGAAAAGGGCCTTCGTCCTATCCTCAGCCTCTGGGCCCTCAATCTCTTCAAAATGCTCGCCCTGGCTCAAGTCCTGTCTGGCTTGTAACCTGGAGACTGGATGGTAGTGTTGGACTTGCAGGACACCTACTTCCACATACTCATCCTGCCTGCCCACAGACATTGCTTGCGATTCGTGATAGGTCATAAGCACTTTCAATTTACCATGCTCCCCTTCGTCCTTACTAGTGCCCCTCTGTGTTCATGAAAGTGATGGCAGTGGTCGCAGCTCATCTGCACAGGTTAGGGGTTTCAGTCTTCCCTTACCTCGATGACTGGCTATTAAAGGCGAGCACTCCCCAGACTGTCGTCTCCCACCTTCAGAAAATAGCAAACCTTCTGCATTCAATGGGGTTCACTATAAACATTCTGAGGTAACGCATGCCTCCCTCTCAGTCACTCCCCTTCATCTGAGCAGTTTCGGGCTTATCCTCCCGAATAGTGAGTCCAAGATATTTGGGCTGTGATACAGATTTTTAGCCTCTATCCTGGGTTTTGGTAAGAATGACTCTGAGGTTGCTGGGCCTCCTGGCCTCCTGCATCCTGTTAGTGACACATGCCAGATGGCATAGGCAGGCTCTGCAGTTGGACCTCAAGTTTCAGTGGGCGCAGCATCGAGGGAATCGAGGGAATCTCTCTGACATGGTCCAGATCTCGGAGGGAACTTTGCAAGATCTGCAGTGGTGGCTTTCGAGTAAGGATTGGTTCAATGGCAGATCCCTCTTCTTTCCCCAGCCAGATCTCACTGGAGTGATAGATGTGTCACTCCTAGGATGGGGCGGCTACATGAGAGGTGGAGATCAGAGGTCTCTGGCGGAGTCCGGACTGCTCATCAGTCTTTTGGAGCTCTGAGCAATCAGGCTTGCATTGAAAGCACTCCTTCCCTCTCTCAAAGGGAAGGTGTTGCAGGTGTTCACGGACAAAACACCGCCATGTGGTACTGCAAAAGACAGGGCGGAGTGGGGTCTTGGACCCTTTGTCAAGAGGCTCTGCCTCTCTGGACATGGCTGGAACTTCAAGGAATACCCCTGGTGGTTTAACATCTGGTGGGCTCTCTGAAGGCCCGAGCAGACGAACTCAGCCGTCGGTGCATAGTCAATCACGAATAGCATCTCCATCCGGAGATGGCGCAAGGCCTCTTTTACCAGTGGGGAGAGCCTTAGTTAGATGTTTGCCTCCGCAAAGAACACAGCTGTTTTGCGTGTTGGAGTTTCCAAGACAGCACTTGCTTTGCGATGATTTTCGTCTCGAGTGGAACTCGGGCCTCCTTTACGCCTTCCCGCCAATACCACTTCTGCCTAGAGTTCTAAAGAAGAACAAGAACGACTGGGCCCAAGTCATTCTGGTGACTCTGGACTGGGCACGAAGAGTGTGGTATCCCGAGCATGGCCCCGGATCCTCCAGTCAGACAGCCCCTTCGGGAAGATCTTTTGTCACAGCAGCAGGGGACGGTTTGCCACCTGAACCTGTCCAGTCTCCGCCTTCTTGTGTGGAGATTGATCGGCGGCAGTTGACAGCTTTTGACCTTCTGCCGAAGTCTGTAATGTTATCTTGGCAGCCAAGCGTCCCTCCAGCAAATCGGTTTATGCCTGTCGTTTGCATAAATTTGGGGCACGGTGTACCAACAAAACCGTTGATCCCCTTTCTGCACCTCTATCTGAGGGTCTACTATTCATTCTCTGTCTTGCCCAGCAGGGCTCTGTGTTGGGCACCCTTAAAGGCTACTTATCTGCCATCTCGGCCTTTCTCAGATTTCCAGATCAACCTTCTTTATTTAAGTCTCCCATTGTTGGGAGGTTCCTTAAGGGAGTCGCCGATTTGTACCCACCTACCCTGTTCATTATGCCCCACTGCGATTTGAACCTGGTCCTTAGCTACCTTGTGTGCGCCTTTTGAGCCGCTCCATAATTGTCCCTTGCGGCTCCTCACACTAAAACTGCTTTCCTGATTGCCATCACTTCTGCTCGCAGAGTGGGTGAGCTTCAAGCTCTTTTGTCGAAGCCACCATTTATATCTATTTGTTCAACCTGACAAAGTGGTGCTTTGTACCAGGGCCTCCTTCCTTCCTAATGTTATGCATTTTCATGTAAGCCAGTCCATCACTTTGCCTACTTTTACGCACCCCGATATCCCTCTCATGAAGAGGAGACACTTAACAGTCTGAATCCAAAAAGACCGTTGGCTTCCCACCTCAATCATACCAAAGATTTCTGGGTGGATGATCAACTCTTTGTAGGCTATGTGGTTGCTAGGAAGAGGTGGGCGGTGCAGAAGCATGCCATCTCATGATGGGTAGTGCTTTGTATCAAAATGTGATACGCTTTGGTAAAGAAGCAACCCCCTGAGGGCTTGGTGCTCACTCCACCAGAACAACTGATGCCACACGGAGTACCTTTCCTGGACATCTACGTGGCAGCAACATGGGCATCTCTGCACACATTCACAAAGCATTACTGCCTGGACAGTCAGGTCCGTAGAGACGGCTATTTGGCCGTTCGGTCCTGCAGGGCTTTCTAGAATTATCTAGGTTCCTAGTCCACCTCTGAGGATGGTATTGCTTGGGTCTCTATTCTAAGGCAAGGAATCTGCAACAAAAATTCTCTATCAGATGAACAAGTTACTTACCTTTGGTAAAGATTTTTCTGGTAGAGACATATTCTAGTTGCAGATTTATTACAGACCCACCCATCCTCCCCTCACTGCAAACTGATTCCCTTTTCAGGGCCCTAGTTCTGGTGCACCATTCTCAGTGTTCTTCATGGCTACGCGCTACTGGCGTGGAAAGTTGTGAAAAGAAACTGAGATCTGCTCGCCAGGTGGCACCTATCTGCAACGTCATCACGACGCACGCGGAGTTGACTGACGCCACTTACGGCGTGCAAGGGTACTGCTTGAAGAAAAATCTCCGGATCCAGTCTGATGCCGGGTGGAAATCGTAAGGTAAGGAATCTGCAACTAGAATATGTCTCTACCAGATAAATCTTTACTGAAGGTAAGTAACTTGTTAATACCATGTCATCACTACACTAACAATGAAGCCAAAAGACACCATTGGCACAGATCATATGGAAGATAGGAAGGAGACTCCTAGGAAAGTCATTCCAGGACACCGGAACAAGCTGTTTTCACACTTACCCACTAGAGCAGAGGATTTCCTGTTGCATGTGCTCCACACTACCTATTCTACTGTTCATACAGCACTGAATTATCCTTTTGAGTTAGAGTGGGCAGGCCTTGTACTACTGTCTCCAATCAAATGTTAGAGACGTCTTAAGTCCTCATCTCCAGATGATCTAATTTCCCTTGCAGAATTCAGGATTTCTTGTCTCCATAGATAATAGTTATATTGGATTCAGTTGTGATATCAACTTCTAAAAGAAAATATGTAAATTTTTCAGCTTTTTAGGACAAGTATCATGCACAGGAAGATCTTTTGGAAGGTCAGTTTATGCTGAACCATCCAATCTGGACCAAAGGTGCCGAATTTGCAGAAGAAACTTTTACATGGGATTGGTGTGTAAATGGTACTCCCGTTTGCATTTGAATGAGGATGAAGCCAGAGGTGCAACCTGCTGTTTTTTGAGAAGTCACTCTTTGCTGCGCAGGCTGATGTGGTGATGAAGTGGATCAAGACTAAGGGCCTCATTCTGACCCTGGCCGGCGGCAGTAGCCGCCGGCCTGGTGGGGCCCGCCAGAATACCGCTGCGCGGTCAAATGACCGCCGCGGGTATTCTGGGTTTCCCGCTGGGCTGGCGGGCGACCGCCAGAAGGCCGCCCGCCAGCCCAGCGGGAAACACCCTTCCATGAGGATGCCGGCTCCGAATGGAGCCGGCGGAGTGGAAGGGGTGCGACGGGTGCAGTTGCACCCGTCGCGATTTTCAGTGTCTGCATGGCAGACACTGAAAATCTTTGTGGGGCCCTGTTACGGGGGCCCCTGCAGTGCCCATGCCATTGGCATGGGCACTGCAGGGGCCCCCAGGGGCCCCACGACACCCCATACCGCCATTCTCTTCCCAGCGGCCAAAACCGCCAGGAACAGGATGGCGGTATGGGGGTCGGAATCCCCATGGCGGCGCAGCGAGCTGCGCCGCCATGGAGGATTCCCCAGGGCAGCGGGAAACCGCTGGTTTTCCGTTTCTGACCGCGGCTGTACCGCCGCGGTCAGAATGCCCATGAGAGCACCGCCAGCCTGTTGGCGGTGCTCCCGCGGTCGTTGGCCCTGGCGGTTTTTACCGCCAGGGTCAGAATGACCCCCTAAGTCTGTCACATCTACATAGGTGGATGACGAAAAAGAGGAGACATTGGGAACAGAGTTTTAGGGGCATTACTTTCAGAGATAAAGTTGTGGCAATCAACAGCAACCTTGACATCAGCGATTCTAGATTCCATTGTTAAGAGGACGAGGAGGCAGTCAACCATTGGCTGCTCAGTGGAAGCCATCTTCCCAAAGTACAAATTCTCAGTAACTTCTTCATCCTTCTTTCCTTTCAGCTCACCAGTTGGAGGCAGGGTTTAAGATTTCCTCCTGGTCAGGAAGGGAATAAGAATGAATGTGTTGGCATTATGAGCCTGTTCTACTCGGCGTTTTCAGCCATTTCACTCTGCCATGTTTTCTTTTAATTGAGAATGCATTCATATTTGTTTTCTTCAGTTACAGCAGATGCTCATTGCTTTACAGCTGACCAGGTGGCTAGCTCTCAAATGGAGGCATCACCTTTTTTTTAAGACCTACTGCTGATTTTTTTAAGGCGGGTCTGACAGTGATCTGAGATCTATCTTTGACCTCCATTCCTGCAACAAATTCATAAAGCTGAAGAAATTCAGACTGTTAATTCTTCAGCAAATTTTGAGTCTTTCACCAGGGTGATGCAAAAGATTCTGGAGGCATATTTTGATATTTTAATGTTCGATGGCATCTGTCGCTGTAGATACGCATGTTCTGCAATAGCTCGCCATCTGGTGTTGGGCCGGAGTGTTACAAGTTGTTTTTGTTCGAAGAAGTCTTTCGAGTCACGGGACCGAGTGACTCCTCCTTTTGTCTCCATTGCGCATGGGCGTCGACTCCATCTTCGATTGTTTTTTTTCCGCCATCGGGTTCGGACGTGTTCCTGTCGCTCCGAGTTTCGGAACGGAAAATTAGCTAATTTCGGAAGATTTTCGTCGGTATTGTTGCGTTCGGGATCGGCGTACTTAGATTCCACACCGCATCGAAGATCGAAGAGCTCCGGTGCCCTTCGGGGTAGTTTTTCGATCCCCCGTCGGGGCCTGGTCGGCCCGACCGCGTGCTGAAGAACGCCGATGGAACGGACCCCGTTCCGTTTCTGCCCCAAATGCCACAATAAATACCCCTACACAGACCAACACTTGGTCTGCAACCTGTGCCTGTCACCTGAGCACAGCGAAGACACCTGCGAGGCCTGTCGTGCGTTCCGGTCCCGAAAAACACTCCGAGACCGTCGAGCCAGAAGACTTCAGATGGCGTCCGCACCGACAGCCCAACGGGAGTTCGAGGAATAGGAAGAGGAAGGTACCTTCTCGATCCCAGACTCAGACTCCGAAGGATTCGACGATACACAAACCGTGAGTAAGACGTCGAAAACCACACAGAGAAACATTTACAAGGCCCAGGGGACGCCACTGCCATCCGGCCATAGCTCCACCCATAAATTCGGTGACCGACCGTCGGCACCGAAAAAGGCCCAAACAGTGCCGAGGTCGTCCGACTCCGGTCGAGACACCGGCACGCAGCCTTCTCGGGACCGAGAAAGTGCTGGAGACAAGCCTCGACACCGAGATGCCGGTGTGGACACGGCTCGACGCCGAGACAGCGGCACCGAAGCAGATCGACGCCGAGAGGTTTCGGCCCCGAAAAAGAAAAAAGTCACCTCGGAGCCGAAAAAACACGCAGACAGGGTTTCGATGCCGAAACAAACTGCAAGCGACCCAGCTTCAGGCTCTTATACAGAAGAGCACTCGCTAACCTCCCAAATGCAAAAGCATAGGTTTGAGGAAGAGCTACAAGCAACTGATGTGGACCATACGCAAAAGCGTATCTTCATACAGCAGGGGACAGGAAAAATAAGCACCCTTCCCCCCATTAGGAGAAAGAGAAGGTTGGAGTTCCAGACTGAACAGACACCACAACCAAAAGTGGTGAAAAGAGTTACCCCACCACCCTCTCCTCCGCCCGTGATTAACGTCTCACCAGCACAAACTCCATCACACTCCCCAGCTCACACCACCATGAGCCAGGGTGACCAAGATCAGGACGCATGGGACCTATACGACGCCCCAGTGTCAGATAACAGTCCGGAGGCATACCCTACGAAGCCATCTCCACCAGAAGACAGCACCGCGTATTCTCAAGTGGTGGCTAGAGCAGCACAATTTCACAACGTAAGCCTCCACTCAGAACAGGTCGAGGATGATTTTTTATTCAACACACTCTCCTCTACCCACAGCTCATACCAAAGCCTGCCTATGCTCCCTGGTATGCTCCGGCACGCAAAAGACATCTTTAAGGAGCCGGTCAAAAGTAGGGCAATCACACCAAGGGTGGAAAAAAAGTATAAGGCGCCTCCTACAGACCCGGTTTTCATCACTACACAGCTGCCACCAGACTCTGTCGTTGTAGGAGCAGCTAGGAAAAGGGCCAACTCTCACACATCTGGAGATGCACCACCCCCAGATAAAGAAAGCCGCAAGTTCGATGCAGCTGGTAAGAGTCGCAGCACAAGCTGCAAACCAGTGGCGCATCGCGAACTCCCAGGCACTACTTGCGCGCTATGACAGAGCCCACTGGGACGAGATGCAACATCTCATTGAACATCTGCCCAAGGACTTACAAAATAGGGCAAAACAAGTGGTTGAGGAGGGACAGACCATTTCCAACAACCAGATCCGCTCCTCCATGGACGCTGCAGATACAGCTGCACGGACAATTAATACATCTGTAACTATCAGAAGGCATGCATGGCTCCGAACGTCTGGATTTAAACCAGAGATTCAACAAGCAGTTCTCAATATGCCTTTTAATGAAAAAGAACTGTTCGGTCCAGAAGTGGACACAGCGATTGAGAAACTCAAAAAAGATACGGACACTGCCAAAGCCATGGGCGCACTCTACTCCCCGCAGAGCAGAGGGAATTACAGCACATTCCGTAAAACGCCCTTTCGAGGGGGGTTTCGGGGTCAAAGCACACAAGCCAGCACCTCACAAGCAACACCGTCCAGTTACCAGGGACAGTATAGAGGAGGTTTTCGGGGACAATATAGAGGAGGGCAATTCCCTAGAAA
Organism: Pleurodeles waltl; assembly: GCF_031143425.1. Classification (NCBI taxonomy): domain Eukaryota; kingdom Metazoa; phylum Chordata; class Amphibia; order Caudata; family Salamandridae; genus Pleurodeles; species Pleurodeles waltl. The sequence continues at coordinate 695,859,495 of NC_090450.1, forward strand.
TAGAGGAAGATTTCAGAGCCCCAAAACCCCTACTACTAAACAGTGACTCACATGTCACTCACCCCCTCCACACAACACCAGTGGGGGGAAGAATAGGTCATTATTACAAAGCATGGGAGGAAATCACTACAGACACTTGGGTTCTAGCAATTATCCAACATGGTTATTGCATAGAATTTCTACAATTCCCTCCAAACATACCACCAAAAGCACAAAATTTAACAACACACCATTCCAATCTCCTGGAGATAGAAGTGCAGGCACTATTGCAAAAGAATGCAATAGAATTAGTGCCAAACACACAAATAAACACAGGAGTTTACTCACTGTACTTTCTGATACCAAAGAAGGACAAAACGCTAAGACCAATCCTAGACCTCAGAGTAGTGAACACTTTCATCAAATCAGACCACTTCCACATGGTCACACTACAAGAAGTATTGCCATTGCTAAAACTACACGACTACATGGCAACTTTAGACCTCAAGGATGCTTATTTCCATATACCAATACACCCATCGCACAGGAAATACCTAAGGTTTGTATTCAAAGGAATACATTACCAATTCAAGGTACTGCCTTTCGGATTAACAACCGCACCAAGAGTCTTTATCAAATGTCTAGCGGTAGTCGCTGCACACATAAGAAGGCAGCAAATACATGTGTTCCCATATTTGGACGACTGGCTAATCAAGGCCCATTCGTTCATAGAGTGCTCAAATCACACAAATCAGATCATACAAACCCTCTTCAAACTCGGGTTCACCGTCAACTTTACAAAATCCAACATTCTGCCGCGCAAGGTACAACAATACCTAGGAGCCATAATAGACACATCAAAGGGAGTAGCCACTCCAAGCCCACAAAGAATTCTAAATTTCAACACCGTCATACAACGCATGTATCCAACACAAAAGATACAAGCAAAGATGGTATTACAACTCCTAGGCATGATGTCTTCATGCATAGCCATTGTCCCAAACGCAAGACTGCACATGAGGCCCTTACAACAATGCCTAGCATCACAGTGGTCTCAAGCACAGGGTCACCTTCTAGATCTGGTGTTAATAGACCGCCAAACTTACCTCTCGCTTCTGTGGTGGAACAACATAAATTTAAACAAGGGGCGGCCTTTCCAAGACCCAGTGCCACAATACGTAATAAAAACAGATGCTTCCATGACAGGGTGGGGAGCACACCTCAATCAACACAGCATACAAGGACAATGGAACGTACATCAAACAAAACTGCATATCAATCACCTAGAACTTCTAGCAGTTTTTCAAGCACTAAAAGCTTTCCAACCAATAATAGTTCACAAATACATTCTCGTCAAAACAGACAACATGACAACAATGTATTATCTAAACAAGCAGGGGGGGACGCACTCCACGCAGTTAAGCCTGCTAGCACAAAAGATTTGGCGTTGGGCAATTCACAACCAAATTCGCCTAATAGCACAATTTATACCAGGGATCCAAAATCAACTCGCAGACAATCTCTCTCGAGATCACCAACAGGTCCACGAATGGGAAATTCACCCCCAAATTCTGAACACTTATTTCAAACTCTGGGGAACACCTCAGATAGACTTGTTTGCGACAAGGGAGAACGCAAAATGCCAAAACTTCGCATCCAGATACCCACACGAACAATCCCAAGGCAATGCCCTATGGATGAACTGGTCAGGGATATTTGCTTACGCTTTTCCTCCTCTCCCTCTCCTTCCTTACCTGGTAAACAAACTCAGTCAAAGCAAACTCAAACTCATATTAATAGCACCAACTTGGGCAAGGCAACCCTGGTACACAACGCTGCTAGACCTATCAGTGGTACCCTGCATCAAATTGCCCAACAGGCCAGATCTGTTGACACAGCACAACCAAAAGATCAGACACCCAGATCCAGCATCGCTGAATCTAGCAATCTGGCTCCTGAAATCCTAGAATTCGGGCACTTACAACTTACCCAAGAATGTATGGAAGTCATAAAACAAGCCAGAAGGCCATCCACCAGGCACTGCTATGCAAGTAAATGGAAGAGGTTTGTTTGCTACTGCCATATTAATCAAATACAGCCATTACACACAACTCCAGAACATGTAGTGGGTTACTTGCTTCACTTACAAAAATCTAACCTAGCTTTCTCTTCCATTAAAATACACCTTGCAGCAATATCTGCATACCTGCAGACTACCTATTCAACTTCCCTATATAAGATACCAGTCATTAAAGCATTCATAGAGGGCCTTAGGAGAATTATACCACCAAGAACACCACCTGTTCCTTCATGGAACCTAAATGTTGTCCTAACTAGACTTATGGGTCCACCTTTTGAACCCATGCACTCCTGCGACATACAGTTCCTAACCTGGAAGGTGGCATTTCTCATCGCCATTACTTCCCTAAGAAGAGTAAGCGAGATTCAGGCGTTTACAATACAGGAACCTTTTATACAACTACACAAAAATAAAGTCGTCCTAAGGACCAATCCTAAATTTTTGCCAAAGGTTATTTCACCGTTCCATCTAAATCAAACAGTGGAACTTCCAGTGTTTTTTCCACAGCCAGATACCGTAGCTGAAAGGGCACTACATACATTAGATGTCAAAAGAGCATTGATGTATTACATTGACAGAACAAAAAACATCAGAAAGACTAAACAACTATTTATTGCATTTCAAAAACCTCATGCAGGAAACCCAATATCAAAACAAGGTATAGCCAGATGGATAGTTAAATGCATCCAAATCTGCTACCTTAAAGCTAAACGACAGCTGCCCATTACACCAAGGGCACACTCAACCAGAAAGAAAGGTGCTACCATGGCCTTTCTAGGAAACATCCCAATGCAAGAAATATGTAAGGCAGCCACATGGTCTACGCCTCACACATTCACCAAGCACTACTGTGTAGACGTGTTATCCGCACAACAAGCCACAGTAGGTCAAGCCGTATTAAGAACATTATTTCAGACTACTTCCACTCCTACAGGCTGATCCACCGCTTTTGGGGAAATAACTGCTTACTAGTCTATGCAGAACATGCGTATCTACAGCGACAGATGCCATCGAACTGAAAATGTCACTTACCCAGTGTACATCTGTTCGTGGCATCAGTCGCAGTAGATTCGCATGTGCCCACCCGCCTCCCCGGGAGCCTGTAGCAGTTTGGAAGTTACCTTCAATTATTTATATATGTATCATCTCAACCTTAAATAAGTGCATACTTAGTCACTCCATTGCATGGGCACTATTACTACAATTCAACTCCTACCTCACCCTCTGCGGGGAAAAACAATCGAAGATGGAGTCGACGCCCATGCGCAATGGAGACAAAAGGAGGAGTCACTCGGTCCCGTGACTCGAAAGACTTCTTCGAACAAAAACAACTTGTAACACTCCGGCCCAACACCAGATGGCGAGCTATTGCAGAACATGCGAATCTACTGCGACTGATGCCACGAACAGATGTACACTGGGTAAGTGACATTTTCAATACCCTTCATTCATGCGTTCCTAAGGTTCCTAATAGGAGTAATAGTCTATCACTCAATATTTTTGCCTTTTGGGCACATGAAGTGTTCAAGAGGTACATGCAGTTGATAGCTGCATATCTAGCATGTGGCTCATTGATAGATCAACTACTTAAAAGGAATTTGACCATTATTCGTGCACAGGATGGTTTTTCAGTCAGTTGGAACAAATTTGTTCCAACTCCAGCATGAACAGTGTACTTTCAAGTTACAATGCACTAAGAGTGTTTCCTTTGCTAATTTCTTTCTCTGATTCACAGTGGCATATGATGCCCCATTACTAAAAAGACCTTGAATGCCAAGAAAACATTGGCACTTTTGTTAAGAAATTAAGAACTCTTCCCTTCAGCCTTCATCTCTGTGTCTAAATGTCCTTCTACTTCTCTTCCCTCCTCCTGATGAAAGACCCTGATTCGCCTCTCCCTCCACTTTTAGTGGTATTTCTTTACAAAAGCACCACTCCTTCCATATATACCTTTATACTCATATCAAGCAGTTTTCCCCTTTCAATCCTGCTTCTCTTAAAATGCTCCCAAAACACCAAGATTTTTCCTGTCACATGGTATGATTTTTTTTCTGTAGTTTCTCACATGCCCCAAACTTCATACTTTTCTGCAGTTGCTCTTACAGCTACAAAATAAGACCATTCTTGCACCTATAGAATGATAAGAAAAGGGACTGTCTCTGTGAAATATTTTGTTATAAAGAGCTCTGATACAGTCCTGAAGTAGTTAGTGCTCTATAGAAAGCCTAACATAAAAATTTAATATGTACACTTTTGATATCTTGATTAATGACATTATTTAATGCTTTTTCACAAATGTATCCCGATCTTCAGAGTAATCCAGAGAATAATTAATTAAAAGTCAACAGTGATACTTCCAAATCTTGCGTCACCAGTGATTTATATGGATGTTCTTCAGGGATTGCATTTTTTTGGAAGCTAAGGAACTGGCTGAATCTGCTGCATGCAGGACAGAGATCAACATCTTATACTAAACTTTGTGTCTTAGCCTCTGAAGTTTTTATGTATTGTTGATTATATGTACCACTGGACTGTTTGGTGATCTTCAGGGTGTGAAGAGACCATCTACAGGAATGTGTTGTACCTTAAACTGTAAGGGATTTTGCATATGGTGTATTAAGAAGGGCTGTCAGAAGGTCAGGTCCAATAGTCCTGTTTCCCTGTGCATTTGTCTGTTATTGTGGATTGTAGGAAGAATCCCTCTGAAAGATTGACCTCTGCCATGCTGACCGGTTCAAGGATTTTGTTGAATGTTTGTAAAGTACTTACACACACATGATAGAACCTGCTGCCGGCAGTTAAATGTGAATAGCTATGTAATATGTATTTTGCATAAAGCATAGTTGACTTAAAGCTCCTTATTACCCCCTTGGATTTAGAGCACTATCTGCTATTTAATTCTAAAGGTGATCATATGATAAGCATCCCATAACCGATCAATACATGTTCCTCACCTGTACTGTAGTTCATTCATGATGACCCTCATTATTGACAACCAACCATCAGAGCTTGTAGAGTGAGCAGTGTTTTCTGTCTTGAGACATTGCAAGAGCTGCAGGGCTAGTAGTATTAAAGGAGGCAGCACCCATTTTGTGAGCATTCAGAGCTGTGATTAAGAAGGATGTGTTCTGAATAGTTAAGCTGTTTTTCTCATGGAGAGATGTAGTGGTTCGTCCTTAAAAAAAACAGTGCAGGATTCCTGTTGAACCCAAGAAAGTTGGTCCAAAGGTTAGCAGTTATGAGTATCTCAATAACTGAGAACTACAATTAAGGCTAAGAAACGTTTACTTAGTTGTTTTAACTGTTAACAAGGTCACCCTTTTCTCAATATTTCTGTAGTATCTTTGAGCATCATTGTATAACTAATCAGTGACTTAATTCCCTATTTCAGTGACCTGCAGCCTTTTTTAAGTTTATTCTCCTGCAGTAATTGTGACTTTTTTCCTGGTATTTTTGAGACATTTTTATGTATATAGTTGATATTGCAAATCATTATTGGTTTATGAAATTTGTTCAATGTTGAATTAAATGTAATGTTTTAACAATTTGTCTCTACCTTCCTTCATGTTGTTTACAAGTGTTGTGAAATACTTCAGGTTTTGTCCATTCCCACTGACAACTCCCATCTTGTGCTGTTGTATGGCAAGACTAGCTAGCCACCTGCAGCACTACCAGGAAGGTGCCATCAAATTCCTCCTCAAAGCACCTCATATGTCTGAATTGATAAGGAAAGGGGAAGAAAAGAAATCATTTTGCTTTGTCTAGCCGATATTCTTGTGCACCTCTTATCCACAAGAATCAGTGTTTGAGACTGTGGTACTACCCTACTGCTTTGCCCTTCTGTGCACCACCAGAGGAAAGATCCTTTAGATCAGTGGTTCCCAACCTGTGCTCCGGGGACCCCTGGGAGGGTCCACGACTTCTTAGAAAACGAAATACTTTAATAAAGTGTATATAAATAAAGACGCTAAATGTGCAATTGAACATTTTAAAACGTACTGCAAATGTAAAGGAATTGGACATTGGAGGCTGAAAATTAAAGTAGTATTCTCCGATTGATTCATGAGAGCAGTGCAGGTGCGTGAAATAGAATAGTATAGACGATGAGTGGCCTCAATTAAACTTAGAAAAGCTCCAACCTTTCTATTAAAATTAAAATTTTGATAATTATTTATGTGTTTGAGAATTAAATACATTTGTAATCATTTGTGTATTTCTTTGATGAATGAATGCTTTTTCTGTATTTTTTGTGTATTGTTTTGCGGTTCAAATCATCAAATGTTTAGGCCGGGGTCCCCGGCTTCCAGTAATGACTCAGTAGGGGTCCCCAGAAATCAAAAGGTTGGTAACCACTGCTTTAGATGCATTATTGCAAAGCATTTCAATATATATTGATAGTGCAACTGAATTTCAAAATTAAGTCTGAACATCACATTTCAGGAGGGCATGGCTTATTTGCAAACCCTTTCCAGGCAAATGCAAGGTCTGACATGATCTTCTGTTAATATGCTGTCTTTGTACTTTATAGAGAGTGTAACCGCAGGCAGCAGGTCATTGCCGTTCTGAATGATTTCTACGTTGCCACGTTCCTGCACCTTTATCACATCTGGAAGACACAGAAGAAAACTATTTCTGACTCTGGCTTTGTTCTGAAAGGTACAGCTGTGTCACTCAAGTGATTATATGAGCATTTTGTTATAAATTGTTAGAATAGTGTAGTGGAGGTTCATGTGCATATAGTGGAAGCCTAAACTTCAGGATAATTAATGTTTACATTGAACATCCACATTTTTAGACTACTCCTTTGCACCCAATATGAAAACTAAAACTAGTGTATATCTCTGAATAATCAATATTTCTCCAGTAGAACTATTCTGTAATTTGTGCTCATAATAAATTATTGCAGCTCCTTATATAGAGGTCCCTGTTCACCACCGTAGCTGTTTAAATGGACAATTTACTTTATTTGTTCCTCTTCTGTTTTCAACTGCTTGGGAATTGCCGTAATAGGTGGCAGAATTTTTGTTTTTAAAGGGCTTTTTAAGGTTGTTTCTGAAAAGGGTTGGAAGAACTTTGATGCTGGTTGACCAGTGCCACCTCCAGTACACTATTTTCCTGAGCCTGAATTATATCACTTGTGTGAACTGTTGAGTAGTAAGACTAGTTCCTGACCTCTTCGAGGTATCTTTATATCAACCACAAGTTTCTCCACAAAGACTTTCAGATTTGTTTTGTGACTGTGTTATGCCCACAGCGTGACTACTGTGTTTCGATATTCATTCTAACCCATGTTCTTGAATTGCACTGGACACTAGAGATTTTAGGTTGTTTTAGCATTACCACTGTGGTATTGGTGTCCTCCTAAAGTATAAATATTCGCTGTTCTGCGTCCTGAAAATTATCTGTATTGTTGCCTGGTCTAGATTCAAAATGTTCACCTCTACAGGCAAGACTGAAGTTCAAGGCCGTTACCTTTTGATTTCACGCTTAACCTCTTCAAGTATCTTTCTTAAGTACTATCCCAAGTTGAGTTTATCCTGTGTGAATACCTGAGTGAGATTTGGAGCGTGTAAACTATAAGTTGGGTTCTGCGTTGTATGGCCTTCATTGATAGTCATAAAACATTAGAACTGTCCTGCACATGTTCAGGATGCCAGAACTCTCCTTTTATTTTTTTTTATTTTTTTTTTACTATAAATATTTTAAAATTCCAGTAAATAGAAACCGTGATTACATTCAAATGTATAATCTTGCATTTTAGATTATTTCACCTAGACTTAGGGAGCCATCCTCCACAGTGCCCATTCAGCCACCTCCTTGTTATGCATATGCCAGGGCCCGTCTATGCTTCATAAAAGTAGTATATGGGAGCTTGACTACAACTGTTAGCGATGCATAGATAGAAGGTGAAGCTATTGACACTGAGGTTCCTGGAATAAAAGTAAAGTAACAGCAGCTTCTTGGTGTTTTTCCCTATAGCTTACTGCAGGTAGATACTTTCTCAGCTAGTATTTGTGGGCTTTTTTGGGAAGGTGTGTTACCTGGTTGTTATCGGGTAGTATCACTGATGGATATTGTTCTCTTCCCGGCCACTATGCATGTCAAGTGGATTGCTAAATTATTCCCATTTGGCAATTGCTTCTCAAAGTGAAGCAGGATATATATTGTCGTATTCCAAGATGTGGTTCAGAGTCTGGAACTCCAGTACTGCATGGCACCGTAAATAGCCCTTTAAAATCAATGCCACTACAGTGCTGTAACTCCTAAGAAGAGTATAACCTTGTTTAATGATAGACAAAATGGGGGAAATTAAAGCCTTTCCACATACAAAACCAGAAGGTGCTAGCACCACCTGCAACGGAGACAAAATTCCAGGCTCATTTCTAGCGTTCTATGCACCATAATTTATTTCATATGGAGCCCTACTTCTGCTGTTAACCTATGCAACTGCATTTGTTTTTTTTGTTTCGTTTTTGTAACACCCACTGTTTGTTGAATTTAACAATTGTTTACTCTGGAAATAGGTTACAATACATTTTAGTTGCTATGATTTGTCTGGACCTTAGCTCCTATGTCTCATGGCTCTTCGTACAGTTCAGTATACCTGGGACCTGATGTCCTGCCTGAGCTTTCAGAGACCCAGGGACCAAACAGTAAGCCTCATAAAATGTCAGTCCTCCTAATTTATTTACAAAGATTCCCTTGTTGTTGTAAGGAAAATAGCTCACTACCCAATCGGGATCTCAAAATGTAAACGTTTTAAATATAGAAAATTCTGTGGGTTGAAACTCACAAAGGTTTTTCTAAGGATTTCCAAACTTCTTAGGCCTGTATCTCAAACGGTGCAGTGTACTAACTGTAACTTGTGCCCCTCTTGTGCACTACTTATGCCTTCACACATTTCTTCACTCGTGTCATGTTAAATTACATCATTGATGTCATCACTGATTATATTTAAATATCAACATTGTTGAAATACCTAGTTTAAATTGCATTTATAGAGGGCTTAGTACTCCTGACGAGGCAGTGAGATAAACCCATGTTTCTGACAGTGTGCATTGGGCTTTGTGAAGTACAGGGATGTGGAATTTAATAAAATATCTACTTGTCCATGGGACAGGTTGCTTCTTAAATCTACTTGTCCTGTAAAAAAAAATCTACTTGTCCCTTTGGTGCCATGTAGTGCGGCAACAAATTATGGCAGCAATCTCATTATGTAAGAGCTCTGATAACAGCCTCTCTGATTATACTAGGGCTACTACTATATTAGGGCTTAAATACTTGCAATTTCAATCCCTACTATAGCAATTTCCTTATTTTGCCACTTTTCCGCATATCTACATACTGGGGCTTGAGGAGGCAGTAAACAATAGTTCCAGGGCTGGAATGGCTTTAAGTCTGCAAACCTAATTTGTATGTTTTAAGGATTTTCACCAGCTCTTCTCTATTATTTTCCCATGAAGAGAAAAGTTGGAAATGTACTCCTGGCAATGGCAGAAGTAGAAGTTCTTCCAATGTTGGGAAAAAAGTGGTTGGAGGGAAAGTAAACTTGTAAGCGCTCAATAGATTTTCACATGAGCAAATCTACACATGCATATTTGCTTGTGCTAAAATACAGTTCACAAATATTTTCTAGGAGTATGATTTCCTGGTCTACTTCTGTAAGTTCTTGTGAATTCATGAAACCTTCTAATTCAAAGACATATACCATAGGTGCACGTTTGTGACTTTCTTTAAGAATTGGGTCCTAGTTAGGTCTTGTGTTAAGAAAGACTTTTATTTTTTAATTGAACTTCTATTTCTCTATCGGCTGGCTTTACTGTGAGTGTTCGCATTCTGCTCTTCCACAAGGAGTATATTGGCACACAAAGTAGTTTTGTTCAGTGCCAGGAAATACTGTGGCAATCAGTGGTGTAATGAAGCTTGAGGGGTCCCTCTGCAAAGAACATAGAGGGCCCCTCCCCCTCCAGACTCACCAAGGACAGGTGTTATGTTGAGGGTAGCCCCTGGAAGGGGCCTGCGGGGCCTTTGTTATGCCAATGGTGGCAATATGTGTTTTTGATACCAACATTTTCTTTTCTTTTTGCCAATGTTTGTTACAGAGGTGAGAACCTGGCAGCTTTCACTACAATAACATGTTACAAAAGCCATGTCAAAACTAGACACGCGTTATTGAAACCAAAAGACTCACAAAAAACATCAGGGCGGTTGGCTTTGCCAGTGCTTGTTTATTTTCCTGCTTCCCATATTCTTGTTGAAAATGATTACAAACTGATTTTCCATTAGGAATATTTTTGGGAAATACTAGCATCTATCAACACATTTTACTAAATGACGCTTTAAAGAAATACACTTAAAATTTCATAATAGCGGAACGATATTTTTCGGAACATTTTATTTTGAAAGTAAAGAATCAGCACTCTTGCTTACAAGCTTCTACAAACATTTGCATCTAATCCGAGAGCATTCTGGGAGCATTATACTTAGCCTCACATTGTTAAACTTTTCAAAATGTGTGTAAACTTTTTTTTTTTTAACTGGATCCTCTCTCAGTCTGTAAGTGCCTTAAAACGTTTTTTACAGCGCTCACCCTAATAATTAAGCCTTTTCATTAATGAACCATAAATACAAGTTTGAACAGCATTAACATATGGACACATTACCTCAACCACAGACTGTTCCCTTCTCTGTAAACTGGCAGCCAAGGGGTTTGTGCTGCAAGGGGTTGGGCCTAAGTGTCCCAAGGACAAAATAAACATGAAGACGTGTTGCCCTTGTGTTGCCCTTAAACCCACAAACAATATGTCCCAGGCGTGGGGCGATAGGAATTCCACATCCCTGGAACTAGGAGTAATAGAACAACCTAGATCAATGGCTGGGCACTTGTAATCTTGTCTGTAAGCTTGCAAAAGATGAGAAAGAAATTGGATATTTCAGAAGTGAAGCACTTTTGATGGATCTTATTGTCTTTTTAGTTGTATTCACTCATATTGTGAGGTGGTCATGGTTCGGTGTGTGCAGAACCTGGCCGCAGAGGATTGGCCACATGCGGTGGCTGGAGCATAGGGTCCTAACATACGGCAAGCCTACTGCCCAACCCATGTTGGTTGCATGTTGGTTGGTAGGTCTGGTGTGACACCAGACTTTCCAGGAAACCTTCAGTGTGTATGTACAAAATCTGTGCATAGTGCAGGTTTGGCACTTGTGGAAGGGTGGGTACAGATGCTGGCCACAGGGTAAGCCTTATGCAGACCTTTCCAAGGTATGGCTGAAAATTGTGTGCAGCAGAGCTTTGATGTTTGCAGGGGGTTAGATGCTAGGCCTTGTAGGAAACAAGTGACTCCGTCCAAGTCCTGGTGCGGATTGGATGCAGGGTCTGGCTGGAAACTATTTTTGAGATGTCATGAATGATGTAATTTAACATGCCAAGACCGATGTATTATGTGAGGTCATAAGCAGAGTTTGATGGGGGCATAAGTTATAGTTAGTTAACTAAAATATAACTGGTGTAGTACAATGTATTTTTTGTTAGCTTGTGTCACATTCCAACACATAACTATAATGTTATTATTACAGTTGTTTTTTCCACGGTAGCTATAGTTATGTCTGCTTTTCCATAGACAGTGTTTTTTGGTTTGCTAATAACTTTAACCCCGTTTGACGTAACTTTCCTAAACAAAAAGGTCATCCACCTCAGCTCCTCCCTGGAAAGTTTTGGGGTGGTCCTTCAAGCAGGGGCCGAGAATAAAGCGGGCCCCAAAACATACATTTCCCATGCATTTTCTACAGCAACAACTGCAGAATCACTCAACCCAAGAGGGCAGAGATCCAAAAGATCAAAAAAGAGTTGCTGATAGTGGGCAACGCTGCATACCTATGATATCTGGTGCAACTTTGCGTACATACAAACAGCATAAATTAAGCTTACATTAACTCTGAAGCGGCAAGAGAATTTTTGGCAGAAAAAAATAACATTTGCCATTGAGTAGTTGACTGAGGGAACTAGAGCGAATCCTGAAGGGAGTCATGAACGACTTTCCTGATACCTAGGAGAAGGAAATGCTATACATTCATACCTGCAGTGTGTAGGTGTTGATTTTTCCCCTCCCCCTATCTTTTTATCTTTGATGTATTGCATATCTTGCAGAGGAGGTTAGTTCTCTTAGAATAATAGCTAAAGATCATTAATGGATGAGATTTTCTTTTAATCAACAAGTATTATGAAATGTGGTCAATGCTTAAATGTTTGTTCTATCGACCCTCAAAGCATTTTCTACTTCAGATTGAAGCCATAAAGCTGATTTATAAACCTACTTATTGTATTTTTTCTGTTGAGTGCCCCATTATTCTGCATTTGATTTCTTTTGGGTTTGCTGTTTTTCATTAAGCGTTGATTCTACCCTATTTACACTGTAAAATGTAGTTTAATTTTAATTTCTGGAATGCTGTGAGTTTAATTATAATTACTGCAAGGCTGTGAGTCAAGTCATATTGCTCATATGTAAGAAACCAAATCCTTGCTTAGCCCTCTAAACATTGCTTGTGGTCCTGTGCTGGATGGAAGAACCCACAGGTAGTTTATGCTCTCGGAAATATCATATTATTTTTTACTCTTTTTAGAGGTGGAGATGTTCGCTAAGAGGAACCCTAAACAATTGCTACGGCGCCTGGGGGCTCACCTGAATGAGCATCCGAATGGAATGGTATGGACAGTTGATGGCTGGCCACAGCACCCTTCACCCTCCTCGGGTGCACGCAGCCCTAGCCTGAACACTAATGGCAGGAACATCAAGCAGCTGGACTTCACTGGGGTCTGCGACTTACAGGTGGATCTTGAAGGAGAAGACCGGCTTGTCTAGAGAAAGACAAGAGAAAACTCTGACCCCGCTCTGAAGAGTTCAGGGAGGTCTGATCGACAAAGCTGGCTTCCCTCACCCCATTTGTTGGATTGTCTTTGCACATTCGTTGCATCTTTCTGGAAACAGCATGGTGCTGCCTGTGAGGTGAGACAACACCTCCCTTTTTCCAGGCAGGAGGACAGAAAGAGATAATTTGGGCTAGAGACAGTTTCAAGGCACTATAATGTAAGGGCATTATTACCTCGATTTGCACTGTGCCACACAGGTCCTTTGCAGTGTGTGGTTATTAGGCGTACTCAGAAAGGGGTTAGCTTGAGGGACAACTGTGCAGTGGCTTGGCCCACTGAGTGATTTCTGTCAGTCTGTATTTAACAAGGAGGTTGTAGCTTCAATTCTAGGCAGAGCTCAAGGGAAAATATTGTTATTGGGCCACCCCATGCTAGTTACATATAACCTCCTGGGCTACTGCATTTTTTGGTTCTTTTCACTGTAGACTCGATCATCGTGAAACTAACTTGGACAGGCCTCTTCTCTTTAGCCACAAAGCAACACTGAGAATTTCGCTGTAAAGACTTCATTCATTTAAAGCCTCTGAATGCTCTTCCGTTAGCAGTCAACGTTTTTCTTCACTGTTCCTCCCATCATACAGAAATGACATAAGACTTACTGAGTATGTAGAATTTTGTTACAACAATATACAGACATATTAATTTATTGTACTTGCAAACAGCAGATTTTGTTGTTTGGAACAAATTCTAATAAACATGTATAATAGATGCCAATGAGGGCCAGGCATTTAGAGCTCTCAACTTTCTTGGCAGGTGCTGAATTAGATCATTTGCACATTTATTGTTCGGTATCCTGCATGACATTCACTGCAACTTTGTTGCTGTCAGCAAGCTTTGTAGACGTCTCTGCGGATAGGGCAGTGATAAAATGCCTATAAACACTATCACCAACATAAGTGAGCCAAATGTAGCGAGAGGTAAAAATTGGGGAAAGGCAGAAGTCCAAAAATTCCGTACTTTTGTGAGAGGGGTTTCCCAAGCATAGACCGGATGGGACACTTCGCCCCTTTAGGTGATGCCAACATGGAGAGATTTTGTCTCGAATTTCACTCCAGGATTAAATCCTTCCAGACATCCCAAAGATGAGCACAGGCTTAGAGATGAACTCATTTCCTATTCTGAGTCAATGCAATATCTTTGGAAGGTTCACTGCTCTTCACTGTACCATGGATAAAATGTAGACTGTCTGCTTTATGAACTGACGCTTAGAAACCAACCACTTGCTTGAAATATCAGCCTTCTGGTTAATTTACTTCCAGAGGACATCTTTGGTCGTTAAGAACTGTGCTGACCTGCAAAAGCAGCATTGTTAAGGCAGTGCCTGATGTCCACCACTTGTCTGTGCGGAGGAATCGAGAGACTGAGTAGGATTTTAATCATAAAAATACGAAACTGGATGTATTCTAAGCTAAGTGAAGAATTTATGGAACTAAATTAGACCGAGAAATAAAGCAAATAAATAAAATGATGCTGCTCTTACCATTGTGCTTTGTTTTTATTAAGGATTTATGAATGCTACTTTTACAATGCTCATTACATTAATGGTTTTTTTGGTATAAAACGGCTGCACGTTACCTTTCTGGACTGCAGTTTAATCTTTCTTGTAATGTTCGGTTAACGAATACAGAGTATGTCTAGTCTAGGAAAATGTGTTGCAATTGAAAATTCCTAAATGTTCTATAAAAGTATGTTTATGAAATATAACATTACAATAATTTACCATACAAAAACTAAAAATGTGATCCTTCTCTTGATTTTAAAATAACTTAATAGCTGCAAGTTCTTAGTTTATTCCAGTCACTAGGATTCTGATTGATATAGGTATATGTGTGCAAGGCGTATGTGTTTTGGGGTTTATACATTACATAAAACCAGCGACTAATTGTAGCATTTATGCGTCTTTATATTTTGCTGTAACTTTTTGTAACAAATATAAAAGCATTCTTTTTGGCTACCTTTTCTTTAAGGGCAAGTGGAATTTAGTTTGTCCTGTACTCTACCATGGGATTCTTATAGACACTACATATCTCCAGCAAAGGCTGGGATTATGGAACACTACAAAAGAAAACTTTTTTCTTATTCTTGAATACAAGTGTATCTGAAATCTTGTTTTTTTTCTTTCAGATAGCCAGTTAAATCACAAAAAATATTTATTAAGAGGCAAGTTTCTAAAATATTTAATTCCTGGCTTAATACGGTAAACATTTAAAAGAAAGCAGACAAACATGGGGTATAGGCCCGCTGAGTAAAAAGCTGCACTGTCTCTAAGTTGTACAAGCTAACCTATTTCAGAGTGCACTGCTTTGCCTGTTAAAATGCAGTTAATCTGTTCTTTCTGTGCAATTAGGATGTGAGAACCAGGCATATATATTTTTTCAAAATGCAATCAGCCTTTAATTAAAAAATGCCACCATTTAACACACTTGAGTGTTGGCATTTGCTCAACTATTTTCCCCTGAATGTCTCAGATTTTGCTGCAGTTGTTGACACAGGTTGCTTATATTACCATGGTTTGTAAATTGTACTTCATGTGAAAAAATGAAGTCGGAGAAGTACACATTAATTCTCTCTCTAGCCTATGTCTTACCAACAGTGACTATGTGAAAGAATGACCTTACTGCTAGGTAATGTTGAAAGGGGCATTAAAAGATGTAAATAGTCTGTATCGGAGGTAGTCAACATGCCGTCTCAGCCTATGTTTGAAACATCATTAGAATAATCACATCATACTCCATAAAGTCCCAGAAAAGGATGCATACCAAATTCTCACTAGTTGGAGCCCACTGGTTTTTAGTATCTATTTTCCAGAGAAGCCACAAAGCCAAATATACCTTTTCATCTCCTTCAAACCAGGTCACTTGTAATATTCAGGACCTTGCAGCATAGACCTCCACCTAGGGTTCTGATACTTTTGGTCACAGACTTGTGGTGACACACATTTTCTCAGAATGAGTTGTCAAGTGAACCTGTTGGTATTTGTGGTAAACATAAGCTGATAAAGATCTTCGTCTTTCATCTTAACAGATGACAAAGCTGAAAGGTAAATTCATCAAGGCTGCTAATTCCACCACACATTTTGGGGAGATATATGGTTCTTTATTGGAGTTCGTACAAGGGGTTGTTCAAGACGAGCCTAAAGACAAGAGGCAAAACTTTATGGATATATGTTAGTACAGGCTTGGTGATTTCTGTATTTCAATAGGTGTGCAACAGTTGACGCAGACCTATTGGCATGTCGGTAAGATCCCCAGGTAGCATTCTTTGTGACTGAATCTAAACAGTCTCAAGCAGAAGGCACTGTAGAAAATTGTGAATCAGCTATTTAGAAATGATGCGATTCATATCTTGAAAGCACAAGCTGTTACTCTGAACGAAGCGGGCCTGGAGAGAAGAAAGCAGTTCAAAGCTTTAGGTCTTTAGAAAAATGTGTCACTGACGGTGTGATGAGTAATTCTTCTGGCAGTATCTTTACTGCAACATCTTCGCCGTAAATCTTACTGTTATGAAAGACCATCTAGAGGCAGTTGCGGGTACCATCTGCTGGCCTCAGCATTGAAGAGCTCAGTTTCAAATAGTGACTTGCCCATGTTGACCGATCTGTTTACCATTCTTTGAAGGAGGGAAGTATGTTAAGCCACCAGAATTGTGTAACAAACAACAAAATGTGTTAACTATTGCAGCATATGGTTATATGCTGCATTCCAAATCACAGCCTCAGAACATTCTTCCCGCAAGATACACACAAAATGATCTGGAGAAGGTTTTGAGAACTTTGCTTTAATCAGCAAGGTTGTTAGATAAGTACCCAAGTCTCACAAGGACAAAGTTAGCAACTTGGTGTACTTTGTTATGCAAAAAACCTTCCTGAGAAAACAATTTCAACCCAAGAACAGAAAACAAGTGGATGAACAAAGATACATTCAAGATGCTTGCTCTTGAACCTGTTTTCTAGCAATAACAGGTAGGCTGGAAGTTTGCAACAGAGTTACGAGACACATTTCATATCCTTGTTGCTCAGAAGTAAAGGAAAGTTTTTAGGCTTACGGTAAACAACAACCACTTAAAATTAAAGATCCTGCAGTTTGACCTCAAATCAGGGCTAAATATTTTACGAGTACATAGCTAGGACCTATTTTGGAAGGAAAATTATATTTGTCTACCCTTTTCTGGATGACTGCTGTAGAAATTAAACCTCTTTCAGCAACCTCCTACAGATTTTCAGTTGTCAAATGGCCACCAGGCAGAGGGTTATCTGCACATTATATCTTTGTGGTAATTCATTATTGTGGTACCAACCACTGTACATGGCAAACAAGTGGACCGCGTTGGCCATCTGTCAGAGTACCTTGATTTGATTTCCTCAGGAGCAGATGATAAATCCTCAGTCCCAACCTAGACTACCCGCACTGAGTTAGAATCTCTGTATTGATCACCCTGGAAGGTGAAAGGGGAATGGGACTCAGAGAGACTGCCTCAGAGATAATGTACCTCAATACTCAGGCTGCCACCTCATGTCTTATATGATTGGACAACGGCACCTGAAAAAATCACATTCACAATTACTAGGGACACACTATATCAGTTACTATGCTTTCTTATTAATTAACCTTTTATTCTCTTAAATAGTCAATATTATTCTCACTCACCCTTAGGTCTTGCTTCTCTCTATTGGTGTATTTAAATATTGTGGATGTGATAATGAACTTCGTTGAATGGATGTCAAATAAACATGAGTTGTCTGATTCTTTACTTATATGATGGAATTTTCTGTTCTGAATACGTTTCTCTGCACTTTCTTAATTAATTTGTTGGGTTGCTATATATAGATAGTTGTTTGTGGTTGAATTAGATAAGGTATATTTCCTCTTGACTGTTTTTTAAATGCTGTCTTTGTAAATGCTTATTTGTTATAGTTAGTTTCTTCCGTAAGCTCGATGGAGCTGTCAAGAACTTTTGTATCTGTAAATGCTTATTCGCTATAGTGTGTTTCTTCAACAAACCTGTTAAAACTGTCAAGAACCTTTTGTAACTGTAAATGCTTATTTGCTGTAGTTTGTTCCTTTCGTAAGCTCGTCTGAGCTGCCAAGAACTTTTTGTATTTGTAAATGTTTATTCATTATAGTTCACTTCTTTATTAAGCTCGTTAGAGCTGTCAAGAACTTCCTTTATCTGCAAACGCTTCTTGCTATAGTTCATTCCTGACGTAAACTCTGTTGAATTGTCAACTTTCTGTAGCTGTAAATATTTGTCCTCCCTGGATTATATTTATTAGCGGTTAACTGGTTAGCTGTAAAATTGCATGCAACATCTAATTTTTCCTTATAAAACGTTTACCTCAAAAGCATGCTCTCTCCACACATCTGGATTCCTGTCAAACCTCAGTTGAAGTGTGAAGCTTCCAAGCGGCGCACGCGTATCCTAGCAACTAAACTGAATGCAACACAAGCACTGCAACTTAACCTTCTGGATTCTCGTCAGCCATCTTGGATTTCTCTCTTTGGCCTTTTCTTTGTTTTAAACGTAATACTACTTGGCAAACCTTCTTCCAGCTAGGATGTTGCTGTCTCCACTGTGGATACCTTTTTGCCTGCATCCTTATTGCTTTTCTTAGAAGTTTCACCGTTACAGCATGGCAAGTATGAGTGGTCATGACACCATCCTCATTGAAATAATGCAGAACTCAACAATTGGTACAGCATGTACAGGTAGAAAAGGAAGGCGCAACTTTCTCATGAAGTCAAAACGGGAGCAGCAGCAAGAAATGAAACATAATCAAGGTAGTTTGATGGCCTCTAGAGGGGCGTGGCCAAGATGGCAGACTCAGCCTAGTGAGCTCCGTAACCAGCCCAGTAACTCGTTCACGGATGAGGTTGGATGATGTAACACTGGCTGCTGTAAGAGCTTTCCCTAAAGGCAAGATCAGGCATATCTTGCCAAATATTCATACCGCATATGTAGCCTCAATACTGCCCTAGTAACAATACCAGGTGTGGGTGATCCCCAACAAATATCAAAGACCTGAGTTGATGAAAGCAGCGCATGAGGGAGTTGCTTCTGCCAATGCTGGTGTGGCAGTTACAAGCAAGTTATTCGTGGCCAAGTCTATGCAAACAGACCAAGCAGTATGTCCTTTGTTGTGACGTCTGTCAGCAAATAAAAGGGTCCACCGTCAAACACCCACCGCAGACCCCCTCCTAATTTCTAACAAACCCTTACAATGTTCGTACCTGGACCACTGTGGCGCATACAAATACATCTTAGTCGCTGTTGACTCATGCTCCAGATTTCTATGGGTATGGCCACAACGCTTGGCTGATGCTCACACTGTTATTAAAGATTTGCAAGTCTTTATCATCACATATGCAGTTGCCGCTTTCCACTCAGACCAGGGCCCTGCTTTTGCCTCAAGGGCATTCAGGGACACCATGACTTCGTTAGGGATACAACTGTATTATTCATCTCTGTATCATCCTGAGGGAAACCGTGCTGTGGAGCGAAGAAACCAGGACTTAAAGCAATCCTTAACAGCTAGAGTTTTAGTCATAGGTTGCAGTTGGCTTAATCACCTGTATGGAGTCCAGAAAACACTTAAAAATTTCCCCACAAGGTCCCTGGGAGGCTGTACCCCATATGAATGCCTGTTCGGAACACAAATGTATGTTCAAGATCTTGTTGGTCCTGGCACGGAGGCTGCTCATACAACATTTGACATAAATGAACGTGTCAGTGTCTTGCAGGACTTATGACAGTTCATTGATGACAACGCACCTGCCAGTGCCGCTTCCTTGGGATTAAGGGATGCACAATAATACCGACCGACTAGATTCCAAAAGTTGGAGGATCTAGCGCGGGAAAAGATTTCTGTGAAAAGGGAGTTCGGTCCTTCTTATCGTGCACCAGTTCCAGCCCTGGGAATACGCGGTACCAGAACTGTTATTCTATGACCGCTGCCTGGTCCTAAAGAAAACCGCTTTGTCTCCATTGACAATGTCAATCTACACCATATTGCCGATCCTGCAGACCTAGAGAACTAGTGGGTAGTACCCGACTCCCTCTCACTACCGACCAGTATGTTCCTCTACAGGTTTTGAGCAGCAACACAGACACCTCTCCGAGCTTGGGGAGGGTGGAAAATGATCTTTATTAAGTTTCATTATCTTCTTCTGCGATAAGCAATTTCGTCATTATTGGGCGATTCTACTCAAATTCAACTCAAACCCATGGCATTGTCTACTATGAACCACCAAGGGAGACTTCTGCCAGTTTTCCTCTTTTAAACACAGCTCCAGTTTTTCCACAAACTGCTTCTGGATATTTTGCCGAAATCAAAAACTCTTTTTCTGACTCATCTGCCTCTTCTACAACAAGACTGTGAAGAGCACGTGAGCTGATAAATTGGCTAAAAATTCACTATTTCATTCTTCCATGGAGCCATCTGTGGCTCTTTTTAACTGTGCTTGCCTTCTTTCTTTGGATTGTGTTTGTCATCGTCTTTTTCTTATTGATACATGGTCATTACCCTCCTGAACGCTCTGCTGTTGAACTGGTGGATGAAGCCCTAAAGCCACATTTTTCTTCCCATAAGTCCGCAGAGACTTGTTGCTAGTGAACATTTCAGCTATACCAATTCCTGATGGGATTGTTTGGGATAAAGTATCTTTTGATATATATGTCCTGACGGAGGTTATTCAAATTCCATATGTATTTAAACTTTCAATGAATAATGTAATTACACCCGGAGTTGTTTATGTTGATTGGGTGTAAAAACAGTTGATTCTATGTTATCGGAATTAGAATATTTTACTGTGTTTGAAAGTGAAGATGTTTATCAATCGAAAAAAAATTATGGAGATATATTCTGTTATAATTATTATAGACATCATTACATTCACAGAGCAAGTACCCTGAAGACTATTTTTAATTACACACAATGGGAACTTGCCTAACTCTTCCAATGGGGAGTTCAAAAACATAATGTGAAAAGTTTGCATATTTTTCTAGGCACAATGTTAAAAATGCGAGTCGTATTCCAGTAATGGAAATGCACCACATTGTCACAGTGTCCTTTCCTTGGGATCTGCACGCTGCTGAACAAAAGGCCCACCTCCCGGTGTCACCAAGTCAGAAAGCTATTATAGCACAGAGTTATGATGAAGCCAGGCAGGGGGAAGGGAATTAGGGTAGGGAACTGCAGGGACAGAGATCTGAAAAGGTTAGAACATATATGCATATACTCATTCATAGCAGTATAACTCATCAATAGACTCTTGAATAAAGGCGTCTCCGTGATATCGGATTAAGACCCCTTTTGTGAAGTGAGGGCGAAGCCCCTTCTTTGAATCATGGAATAAGAACAAACTACAACCTCTGAACCAAGAGATGACAAGAGCTTTGGACTATGGTCATACTCTGAATATCAAACCTATAATAACTATGCATTCATAACATCAATGTTTGATCACAGCCTAGAAATTCTCAAAGACTTAAATATGTATCTCACATATTATGCTTTCCAAAAAACAATGAAACTATAATTTGCTTATCTCCGAAAATGCTTTCACATTTACAACTATAGAACTGAAAGTTTTACTCATTGAACTTGAAGCGCTTTATTCGTTGGGCAGAAGCGCCTTGTTTATTGTTCATGAAGCGCTTTGATTATTATACATGAAGCGCTTTGTTCCTTATGCCAGAAAGCGCTTTTACTTGTCTTGTCAGAAGCGCTATGCTCGTTATGCTAAGGGGCGCTTTACCCATGTGGCTTGAATAACTTTGATTGTTGTGCCAAGGGCGTTTTACTCATGTGGACTGAAGCGCTTGGATTGCCATACCTAGGGTGCTTTACTCATGTGGAATGGAAGCGCTTTGATTGCTGTGCCAAGGTCGCTTAACTCATGTGGAATGAAGCGTTTTGATTGCTGTGCTAGGGGTGCCTTACTCATGTGGACTGAAGTGCTTTGATTGCCGTGCCAAGGGCGCTTTACTCATGCGGACTGAAGCGCTTTGATTGCCGTGCCAAGGGTGCTTTACTCATGCGGACTGAAGCGCTTTGATTGCTGTACCAAAAGCGCTTCAGTCCACATGAGTAAAGCGCCATTGGTACAGCAATCAAAGCGCTTCAGTCCGCATGAGTAAAGCACCCTTGGCACGGCAATCAAAGGGCTTCAGTCCGCATGAGTAAAGCGCCCTTGGCACGGCAATCAAAGCACTTCAGTCCACATGAGTAAGGCACCCCTGGCACAGCAATCAAAGCACTTCAGTCCACATGAGTAAAGCGCCATGATTGCCATGCCAAGGGCACTTTACATGTGTGGCCTGAAGCGCTTTGCTCGTTGTGCTAAGGGGCGCTTTACTTCTGTGCTCCGAAGTGCTTTGATCGTCGCACCAAGGCTGCTTTACTCTTAAAACTGAAAACGCTTTGCTCGTTGTGCTAAGGGACGCTTTACCTTTGGAAGTAACAACTCCCTTCAAGATTGGACTCATCAAGACCTTACCTCTACGAGTACGACCTACTTGTATCTGAATTCACCATGGAAACAAGGATACTCCGATTTTTTGTCAATCTACCATGCAGGAAATCTGCTCTTCTTCAGAGGAACCCCCACGAGGTCTGACTGCATCGAAGTCTTCAAAATAGTGAGCAATGTGCTTGGGTGTGGCTGGGCTTTATAGGCCTGCCACACCCCAAGATGGGTGCTGCCTCTAAAAACATGGGAATTGTAGTCCCTTCATAGAATAGCACTGGTAAGTGCATCTTGTCAACCAATGTCCTGACCCTGCAGCTACATGAGCTTTACCACAGGGCAGACGACGCTGATGACCACTTTTAGAACAAGAGGGGATGACAAGTGGTGCGCATGATTGCGGCAAATCCGCGCAGCGGAGTTTCGGGCAGGACCTGGACCGCGCACAGCCTTATTCTTGACACACATCTTATTAACTGATAGAAAATTTATTTACTCTGATTCCTTTGTTTCCTGGTTGGCTATAGAAGGCTATGAATATTGGCTGAAGTTGATGGATTTAAAAAGTGTATCAGGAACTAAAAATTGGCAAACAAGGGGGAAGGAAGCTTTATTTAGAACACGCCTGATACCTGTCCAAATGATATTTCCAAATGAAACTGTACAACAGACAAGTTGTTTGGGCTTGGCAAGAATTAAGGATTTGAATGCACCCAGTATTTCTGCCCCTGTTAAATTTGTTAGATGGAAAAAATATTAGTGCAACTGAAGATGAGCTTGATTTGATGGGTGGGTCCAAAATTGAACATTTAACACATCACTTTCATGTCCTGGCGGGAGGTTATTGTGGCCAGTGGACACAAATGGTTGTCATGCGCTTTTTGTAAACTCCACAGGGGTTTTTAGAACAAACAGACCAGACCTTTGCTATGTGTCATCAGTACATTCAGGTATAGTAACAACATACAGTGTAGGGAAATTGTGCTAGCAATGATTAAAAAGGTCCTCCTGAGATGCTGTTAAGGAACACCTCAGTCACCTGTCTAATAAAACAGACCTGCAGTATTTTCTTTCCCCAGAAGACAACGTAAAAAGTGCTTCTTAAATGCAGTTTATAATGAAATTTGGAAACGTCCTCAAAAAGAAGCTGCTGCCCGGTTAAAACAAATAGATCAGGACATTTTTACAGAAAGCATTGTTTCATCTGCAATAGACATTGTACAAAATGACATGTCATTTTTACATCATGGACAGAATCAGCTAGGGTCCTTTATGCAGCTGGGTTGGACATTACAGACACTGAAATCTGGTCGCGTTACCTGGCAACATGTCAACGAGGGACCTATTCTCAGCATTTAATAGGAAGCGACTGCAACAAATAATGGCTAAGAAGGAAGCGATTTATGTTAAACATCGAGTAATTAGAAAAGCTGCCTCTTACTGTTGCTGAAATACCATCTGCTGAATGGTTAATACACTGGATTATTAATCTGCCTATTTCAACACTGCAATGTACATCTTGCTTAAAACGCATGTCAATAGGCAGATATGAGAGGCTAGGAGATAGTTACATTTATGAAGAGTGGGAGCTTCCCTTTTCGCACAAATGCCTCAATGGCATGAAAGAGGCCTTTCTTAGTGGCAGTGAATGCTCGACTTCTGTGAGCCATTCAATGGTTTGTATGCAGCTGCCCTTGCATGGGGCATGCAATGCTTCAGCAGCAAATTTGGCTTGCTATCTGAAGGGAGTTCCAGTCCCCATGATTAGACTTGCGTTCCAGGTGCTCCCTAAAGGATGCCATGTGCTTCTTAACAGTTAGAGCTGCTGTGGAATGCAAGACGAAATTGCTTACGTCGTTTCTGTCTCCCAAATTGTCACCTGTTGCAGGAATGTTCTCCCCCCCCTACATAACAGATGAAAGTAGTAGCAGATATTTGGCCTCACATTGCTACTTCAGATGTGAATTTTGACAAGTTGAGCAGACTAAAGGCTTTATTGTTTCAAAAACATGTGGCACTGACATCTGCACGCGAGACCTATGCGCCCCAAGTGGCGAGGTCATCTGCAGAAATACAGTCCCTTTTAAATACAAACTTTCCGAGACACTTTGGTGAACTCGTGGGACAAATTTTTAAGGCATCCAGTACTACTGGGATTGTACATTTCTTTAAGGCTGTTGGTTCTGGTTTCGTTCACACCTTCTCCTCTGTATTTGGCCTAATACCTTCAGCCATACACTCGATATTTTTGAATATTTTTGGGGGATTTGTGATTACTTTGGGTACAATAGGTGGCATCCTCCTGTTGCTGTTTCTTATTCGCGATGGCTATCCCATCCCAACAAGGAGGACTGATGGTGTTTCCACTGGCGCAACATTGTAGTGAATGCATGATGCAGTATTTCGGAGTACCACTCTTTGAATAACCGGTTTTGGATTGTGTGCAGCCCATGTTTAAGTGCCTCTGATGCCTTTTCCAATGTGCACTGAATATTTGTCTCTCTATGCGACGCTTACTTTAGTTAGGCGTTGATCTGTTGGTGTTCTCGCTGAGGGCTCATTACCAGACATGCACGTTGAGGGTGCGTTTGCTGTGGGAAGCCATAAATGAGCTGCCCTTCGTGGATCATAAAGCTCTTGAGTCAACATCGGGCACAACACAGAATGCTGCTGCCTCAGTTGGAGCTCAGGCATTAGAACATAAGTGCTCTTTGGTTTTCCTTGCCACCGATTTGGTCACACTACCACCTGCTGAAGTAGAACATTTCCTTGCTTTAATTGTCCCGGCTGTAACTGAAGATTTTAACGATGACTTTGACTTTTAAATTTGGCTTTATTGGCACCACTGCTAAGCCTCTAAATTAACCTCTTCCAAAATGTCTTTTATATTCACTTGCTCAAGTGTTTTAACTTGTCACAATTGACGTTGATGTATGTATATATTCTTTAAAGCCTTGCATTTTAGTTGCTTTACCACTTCTGAACTGACAAGGGGAGGGTGTTGTAGAGCTATTTTAGTGCACATTATTTTTAGCAACTAGGCCTGGTGGTTGGGCCCTTTAGACTAGTAATATTTTCTTCTGCTTCGTTTTACTATTTTAGAATCTACCACATGGTGTATTTTTTTTTTTTTTTATCTATTTGTTCTTTCGCCTAGGAAAGCATTACATTTCTTAGCACAACATTCTTTCACCCTGTGCGTTCCTCAAAGCTGCAGCGAGATAGGATTGTCAGCTCAAGTGGTACCTGCGTCTATAACGTTCACAGAAACACATGTATTTTTACATGAGGACATTTTCTTAGAACGTCTGTTCTTTTATTATAAAAAAAAAAAAAACATTTACCTTTCCTATGCATGTTAGAGGGAGGTTCCAGCCTGATGACCACGACAGCATGCTGTCTGACTTCGTTACAGCTGCTTGCTGAGACCAGCGGTTCCCTCGCCCACATGGGGATGGTGTCCTTATAGACAGACCTCCTTACCACTGTCATACTCCACTATGGGGGATGATGTCTTCCCGGGGGGGGGGGGGGATCCTGAAGGGCAGATTAGGGCTTATTCTGCTGTGCTCTAACATAGCTTGGGTAGGAACTGCATATATTGTCATAGTGACAGTATGGTGGGACTTTTCCTGTGTTTCACTTTCATTGTCACCATTTTGCTTCTAGTATGCTTCATCATTTTGATGGTTGCATTTCATGCCATTTTATCAAATACATGGCTGATACAGTAAATCTTATTGAACCATGTTCTGCCTCTGTTTGTCTTTGTATGTAACTGAGAGAAAAGGATGAGATCTGATCCACCACAATTTCCCTGAGAAGTCATAATGCCATGCGCCCGGATGCACAAATTGTCCCTGCTCTGGGGCAGAGGCACTGCTAGCTGGCTGGAAACAGATTAGGCTGACAGTTGTCACATGGTGTGGAATTGGACTCCGTTCCCCACAATTCAGGTGATGCTGTTTCCCAAATACAGCACCCTTATTGGTACAATGAGAGCCAACCCAACACGTTAACATAAGGCAAGACTATTTATTTAATACTTTTGTAAAACACCTTAAGCAGAAGGTGACCACCCACAGACATTTGAGTAGCACTTGAGACTAGAAGCTCACAAACTCCAACGTAATGTCAACAATGGTAAAGCTTTGGAATGATCAAGAAAGAAGGGCACAGACCTAATTGATGTGGTCTGGTATTCAGAGCCAGACATTTATATGTTCTAGTTGGTTAGAAGGCTGTGGCTGGATTTACAGAGAATCCAGGTCGGTTGACAAGGATGGACAATAATAGATGGATATTTTGGTGTACAGAGGTGCAATACTGTGTACAAGGCACACATTTTTTTAATTAGTAGCTTTCTTTTACCTGAAGCCAGTATAGCGTTGTAAAGGCTGTGGTTATACAATCATGGCATCTCTGGTTGAGTATGAATTGGCTGTCTAATTTTGGATCTGTGGAGTCTGGTCAGATCATTTTTGATAACCCATTTTAGTATAGTATTTGAATAGTTCAGTCATTAGGAGACCAATGTAAGACCAGGACAGTTTTTTGAAGAAGCTTCAGTGGAGAGAAGATTCCATGCAATTGGATTAAGTAGAAGCGTGCAATTTTGGTAAAATGAATAAAGGAGCGATCACTCTCAAACAATACTGCAGGGCAATGTGTCAGTACTGAAATCCTTGATCTAAATATACAACATGACTAGTATGTAGTATGTGAGCAAGGAGAGATGTTCTAGACCAAGGACCCTTGGATCCCACAGTTTGTCTGGTGGATTGCTTGGGGATGGCTCCATACCAGGAACTAACTCCGTTGGATACAGAATTAACACACCAACATTGTTAGGATTATATAAAAAAACTCACACTAAGTTATCTATGGCAATGTTTGTGGACAGATTTGCCATCAGTGGAGAAGGCAAAAGATGTTTTTTTTAGTTGCCACTAAAGAACATAGAATTCCAGAACTATGCTGCCAGGTATTTGAAGTTGAGGTCATAACTGGTTTTATTCACTTTTCAATTGCTCTTCCTTTATTCTCGAAGAAGATGGTCATTGCAAGAATGGCACTGATTTCCCCATAATGGCCTCACAATTGGTAGTTTAAAGACATCCTCTATCTGTCACTATAGAGGAAATGTATATGCTTAGGTTATTGCCTGTGTTCAGCACATGTTCACAGAGTTATAGCACAATCTGCACTGCAAATGCAGCTCATAAATTCCTACAATATATATGTATTGAAACCACAGTGTATGGGCATTCTGGAGGTGCATAACCATTCTTTGACATGAGCATTCTACCCATGCAAGTGGTAGAATTTCTGTATTTATTGCATGGGGTAATCTGTCAACCCAATGAGATGCCTTGCCTAGCTAACTGACAAAATCTAGGTGTCCGCTTTCTTCAACTAGAGTTCCCGTGTATGTATGATTAACTATAAAATTGGCCTATGCCAATATTCCTTTTTCACAATGCCCCTAATAATGATTGGTCCCTAAGACTTCTACCCTCATTAGAAAGCCCTCCTCTGGAATCAGACATTGATTTTAGAACCACAATTTGAACCGCAACACAAGTCAACATTGTAGCACCTAAAGGTAACATTCCTTATAGCTGTCACCTCACCTCATGATACTAGCCTCTGCTTAAATAAGCTGTTCATTGTATTATTTGCAAATGTTGTCATTTTGATAATTCATTAGCTTTCCTTGTAGAAGCGATAATTAATTTTGACCTTATATTGCTTCCAATCTTTTTTTTTTTTTGCCAACATCATCTGAGAAAGAACTAAACTTGATCTAATCTTAAATAAAACATACGTGATTAGGGATTACATACTTTTTGTTAATTATAGTGCCTTTTGAACTTCTTTGCCAAAATAGTCCAATGCCTCCTGGGTTGTTCACAGATTGTGACAATTCCCATGTCAGAAAACTAGGCTTAAAACATTTCCTTCCTCTCCATGGGATCTTCACTGAAATTCATAAATGTTGGATATAAGATCAAACATAGCATTTAGAGCCATGAAGGAAGGGGGGCATGGCCGGCTGGGGCAAGACGGCGGTCAGGTTCTAGGATTGCTCCATCTGGAGACCCAAGATCTGTCGCAAATCGCTGTCATCCCTGCCCTTGGGCCCGTCGATGGGTCATAGTCTGGACTCGATCTACCCGGCGCCTCGAGGAGCGGCCTCCTGGACTGGGCCTCGGTGGAACTGTGTGGGGTTCTGCGCGGGCCTAGGCCTGAAGTGAAGCCCTCCGCGGCGGTGGGCTGAGGCGACCAGTGTGGATCCATCACAGGGCCACTGAAACAACCTCCAGTTAATGGGCTTCCTGGAGAGAGCGGAGGGTGCCGACCCTGTACAGTTCTTTGAAAGATGGCTATCGCAGACAGTAGCACTGGGCTAACTGTCTGAGCATTTTCTGCTAGAGCGGGCCTACTGGGTTCCAGCCCCTCCTAGACCTGTGGTAGCCAGAGTAGTGAACTAGAGACAGAGTAACTCTACTGCAGACATCCAGGGCAGCGGCACCGCTACACCATGATAACTCAAAAGTATCAATTTTCCCAGTCTATACCATATTGATGGAGCGCTCTAGGGCCTCTTTCCTAGGGGTGAAGCAGAAGCTACAACAGGTGGGCCTTTGCTACTCTCTCCTCTTTCTGGGGAAGCTTAAATTTATGGCCGGGAATAAGAGTTACTTCTTCACAGAACCAATGGATGCTTCGGACTCGGTACAGCAGCATCGATATGAGACCTCAGAAATGCCATCGCCGAATCGTTGGCATCGAGAGGCCTGGAACTTGAGTCAGAGGCAGCATGAGGCACGTAGGGTTAGGCACACAAGGGTCCAGGGAGCGCCCACAGCGGAGGAGGCAAGAGAGGAGCAAGCCCAGGCCCTGATAACGACGGTCACATTTTGAACTGTGTTCGCCCCCTGTATCCTTGTCAGACTGTAAAATGTCTGACATCGACACCACCCATGCCACTGGCAGCACGATTTCAAAGTCGCTGCCAGTGGTAACGCCGCAGATGGTTGATGAACTCATGATAGCACTTCAAAACTATCCCCTTGGATACCGCTGGGGATCACCTCTGCAGAAATTCTTTTTCCAGGTCCACACCATTGACCGTGTAATAATAGGTTTTCTTGACCGACTTCGGATCAGAGACAACCATGGGCTACTCCCCCTCCTCCCCCCCCACCCCCTTCCAGGGGGAGAGTTAGAATCAGGCTGGCTACCCCCCTCGCCTAGCTCCTGGGTGATATTGGTGTACGCGAATGAGCATCCCATTCATGGGACATTCTTTCACTGGTTTGGGTGACTACACATTCGTTGGTTGCCCTGGGAAGGGGTTCGGGGGTTCTGATTTTACAGTTTAAGACAAAAATGGCAAAAGTGAAAATAATCACATTGAATACAACAATACCTTAGAAGGAAGGGTGCACAGATCGCACTGTTGCAAAAGACACGTCATGGGAGGACACTCACCTGCAAAGGCGCTGGAGGAGGCAGAGTTATTGTACTACATATTCAGGCTTCGCCTGTTTGGACTCTGATCGGGATAAGACCAGGAGTCTTATTCCAGCTCCTGAGGACAGATATTGACCCTGAGGGACAATTATGTACTAGCAGAAGGCCAACTGGATAGGAAGGTGGGCCTCCTAGGAAGCATTTACGACCCTAACCTAGCAAAACCAGCTTTCTTTTCCAGTCTCTACACTTTGTTAACAAAATAGACCCATATTCCTTGGATAATTGGCGGAGACTTTAACTGTGTGATTGACCTGCAATTGGACCTGTTGCACTATCCACATCCAAACTTCCCAGCGGTTACACGCGTGTCCCTCACTTCTTTCAGTGGCTGACACTGGACCCTGCTAGACTGTTACAGATCACCATACCCCAGCGTTGCAGAGTTCTCCTATTATTCTTCCTCCCATGATTTGCACGTCCGGCTAGACCTGATAGTCTGTGACACAGCCACCAGACTACTGACTACAGGGGCGGAATATTGGGGAAAACCTTCTCTGACCATGATCCTTTGCAGGTACAGATAGTGGAGTGCGCAGAGACCCCCCAGTCCTCACATGGTAGTTGCAGTCAATCTTGCTAGAGGACCAGGCTTTCATAGGAGCGACTCATGACACACTGTCTCGATGCCTATTCGATAACTGGGGCACATCCAAGCTTATAGACTGGGAGGCAGTGAAAGTTGTGCTTATGGGACACTGCATCCGGGCAGTGGTGGGGGCGTAAGCAGACCTAGAGAGAGGGAGATCTCACATCAAGACATCCCTGGATGTGCTGGCAGCTGCGGCTAGAGCTGACCAGGCAACACATGACGTACTGGCAACAGCGCTGGGTAAGCATGCACAGCTAATAGAACAATTGCGCAGTCTAGACTTTTGTGCATATCAAGCCAAGATGCATGCAAAAGGGGATAAATCAGGATGGTGTTGACATGGCTTTTGCCTAGTGCAGACCCACCCACGCAATCACACGAGTTAGGGTCTCTCCGGCAGTTACTGCCTAACATCAGGTAGAAATACATGCAGCATTCACTGTACATGACGAAGCCCTCTACGGCTCCCCATTTGTTAACCAGCAGGGTGACATATATAATTTCCTTATATCAGTGGACCTCTGAAGCTACTAGAGCTGTATCAGGAGATACACGTGAAGGATCGCCTTCTGCCATCCGTACGTGAGTCCCTGTTAGTCACACTTCCCAATCCGTGGAAAGACCCCACAAAACTTACCTCCTATCGCCCACTGTCCATGTTAGGGTCTGATTAGAAAATCCTGAGTAAAGCCATAGTGGGTTGACTGCAGTTGTGTAACAAAAGCCAAAGCAGGCCCCCATGATGCAGTGGACCCCGAGCTCCAGGGGGCCCCCTCACCACAACACCCTGACCTAAGAGCCTACAAGTGAAGGTTTGCTGGTGACTGGCTCCCTGGTGCTGTACGTTATGGGTAAGGCGGAGCAGCGACAGGCGAAGCTCTCTTTTGATGGTGGTAGGCGAAAGGGGGGCACCCCGGGGCCATCAACTGGAGAGGTACAGATGGAGGAAGGGTCCTCTGATGCTTCGGTTCGGTCCATGTTTTTTGATCTCAAGAGTAGTTTGGTAGGCATCGACGCCAAGCTGGGCCATTTGACAGAGAAGATGGATCGCATCCGTGCCCGGGTGGATGAACATGATGCCTGTTTTGAGCAACTTGAGTCGCGCACCTCGGAGCTGGAAGACCAGGGACATGGTGAGAGAGAACGTTTGCTACAGATGGAGCGGGTACTGGAGGTTATCAGGAATAAGAATGAGGATTTGGAGGCGCGTTCCCGGCGCAACAATGTCAGGATGCTTGGTCTTCCTGAATCTACGGACATGGGTAGAATGGAGGACTTCATGGAGAAGCTGCTTGCTGACTTTTTCCCGGGCGAGCTCTCTCGCATGCTGGTGGTGGAAAGGGTTCATCGATCGCTGGGTCCTCGGCCTCCCCCTGGGTTATTTTCCGCCTCTTAAACTATCGTGACCGTGATAATGTGCTGCGACTGGCCCAGGAACGCCGCCCTGTGCTATACGGTAACACGGAGTTATCTTTTTTCCCTGATTATACTCTGACTGTGAAGGCGGCACGCAAGGCCTTTTTGCAAGTTAAGCGCTCATTGAGCTTGACTGTGGCTCGTTTTTCGCTTATATACCCGGCAAAACTTCGGATTCAGCATGGTGGCACTCTGCATTTCTTTACGGACCCGAAGCTGGCAGCCAAGTTTGTTAAAACGCTGCCGCGGCGATCTGTGACTGAGGGGGCTGGTGATGCTGGCTCAGAGCGGGCGAATCTCAGTGACACTGATTGACTGCCTCTGCGCTGAGGCGCTGCTGGAACCTGGCTCCTGCTAGTAGCGCTTGTTGTACTGGTCTTAATTTCAATTTTTTGAAGCCGCTATGTCTGCATCTTTGTTTTTCTTTTCTGCCCTTCGTCCTCTCCGGCCTGTCTGCTTGCGGATGGTCTGAATGGCTAGCTCACGACCCTTGGATGAGTCCCTTGACTATGTTGTGGACCCCTGTATGTTCTTTTTGGGGGTTGGGTGGGGGTGTCTCTGCTTTGACCCAGTTGGGGGGTCGGCGTGGGGGGGGAGGGGTGAGTTCTTTGGTTGGGTGTTTCAGTGTTGAGTGGAGATATTGTTCTTGTCTCCTTGGAGTGAGTAGGTTTGGCAGGCGACGACAAGTGGCACGCTGGTGGGGCATAGGGAGAGGTTGCTGGTTCATGGCAGGGGCTGATGGCGACAGTTAATTGTCTTACATGGAATGTGCGTGGCTTGAATGATCAGCGTAAAGTGCAGCTCATGTCTGCTTACCTTCAGCGTCACCATATCGATATATGTATGCTCCAGGAGACGCATTTGGATGGCTCCATGATGCATCGGTTGCGGGCTGGGTGGATTGGTGAATGCCATGGTGCGGGGTTTTCGCGCTACGCTAGAGGAGTGGCGATTCTGATACGTAAGGGGCTGCTGTAGCGTACTCATCGTGTGATAGTGGATCCAGAAGGGCGTTATGTGTTGTTGAATGGCACCCTGTTGGATCGGCCTTGTCGGCTGGTGTCAGTGTATGTCCCGAATGTTGATGACCCTGGGTTTTTCTGCGAGGTGTGGCGCCTGATTGACTCACTGGGAAGTGGGACTGTGATTTGGGGAGGCGACTTCAATGTTGTTTTGGATCCTGAGCGTGACCGGGAGAGTGTGACTAGGCCTCGACATTCTGCTGCTGCTGCTGCTGCTGCTGCTGCGTTAAAGACTGTCATGTGTGATGGTGCCCTGGTTGATTTATGGAGGGTGAAGCATGGGGATCAGAGGGAGGGCACGTGCGTTAAATATGTTCTTAATAGCTGGTCTCGCTTAGATCGATGGCTGGGCACTCGGGATGTGGAGATGTGGACGCAATCGGTGGATCATTTGGCTCAGACCCTCTCGGATCACTCTCTGGTCAAGCTGCGGTTTTACATAGCTGGAGCCCCGAGTGCTGCGTTTGCCTGGCGTCTGCCGCAGGGGGCACTTTGTGACGAGGTGTTTCGAGAAGAGATTCATGAGGCCATTGTGTATTTCTTTGCTGAGAATCGCGGGTCGGTAGATTCGGCGGGAACACTTTGGGAGGCCTTTAAAGTGGTCATTTGGGGAGAGTGTCTTGCCAAGCAGCATGGGGTGCTTTGTGCGCTGCAGCGGGAGTTGGCCGAGCTGGAGGTGCGGATATCGGAGCTGGAGATTAAATTGGTGGCAGATTGGGCGAGCGAGACGGTGGCGGCTCTACGTGAGGCGATCTCTACATATGAGGAAGCCGCTCAACGAGAAGTTTGTTTTCTGGGTAAATATGCCAGGGCCCGGTGTTATGGGAAAGGGGACAGGGTGGGCCGGAGACTGGCGAATATGCTGCGCAAGCCTTGGGCGAGTGGGTACGTGACCGGAATTGATGAGCCGGTATTGGGTACAGAAGGTGTAATGCAGATTTTTTCACAATATTTTGCGGATCTATACTCTGCTCCCTCTGAGCACAACCTTGATGCGGCGCAGGCTTACTTCTCAGAGATTAGTTTGCTTTGTTTCGAGGAAGCTCATAGGGCTTATTTTGATGAGCCTTTTTCAGTGGAGGAGGTCAAGGCAGTTATCAGTGGGCTGCCTGGTGAGAAGGCCCCGGGTTTGGATGGATTAACCCCTTCCTTTTATAAGGAGTATGCTGATATTCTGGCTCCTTATCTATTGGAGGTCTATGCTGAGGCTTTTGAGACGGGATCTCTTCCTGCATCCTTGAGGGAGGCGCTGATTGTTACGATCCTTAAACCGGGCAAGGACCCGTACAGTTGTGATTCGTACCGTCCACTGTCCATGATCAATGTGGACAATAAAATTCTCTCCAAGCTGTTGGTGTTGCGTTTGCAGCCCCTGATGTCGCGCTTAGTGCTTCCGGACCAATCTGGCTTCGTGCCGGAGCGGTCGACGATGCATAATCTTTGTACCTTTTTTGCGGTGCTGGGTGGCCTTTCGGCAGATGATGAGGCTGCTGCTGTGTTTTTGGACGCGACTAAGACGTTTGATTCTTTGGCCTGGCCATATTTGTTCGCGCTCTTGGGCAGAGTGGGCATGAGTGCCCAATTTATTGAATTGATTCGCTTGCTGTATTCGGATCCGGTTGCGCGGTTGAGGCTGAATGGTTGTATTTCGGAGCCCTTCTCTGTGGCCCGGGGGACTCGTCAGGGATGCCCTTTATCCCCTCTCCTATTTGCTATCACCATGGAACCGCTGGTGGCTTATTTGCGGCAGCATCACAATCATAGGTGTCTGCAGTTTCGACAGCGACCGATTTTAATCTCGCTGTATGCGGATGATATCGCGCTGTACATGCGGGAGCCGGGTGTGAATATGGATGTCCTGCTGACTGAGGTCTTTCGATTTGGCGATTTCTCAGGCATCACGATGAATTGGTCTAAGTCGGTGGTGCTTCCCCTCACTAGTGGTACTGCGCACTGCTCGCCGTGGTATCCAGTTGAATGGGCGGAGGGCCCGGTCCGTTATTTGGGAGTGTGGCTAAGCTGCGATGTAGGGACTTTGTGGCTTGCCAATTACGGTAGGTTGATGGCCTGGCTGGAAGATAGACTGGAGGTGTGACGCACGCTGCCGGTTTCGCTCAGTGGGCGCATTGGCATTGCTAAAATGGTTGTTTTGCCAAAGTTTCTGTATCTCTTTGTTACCCTGCCGCTGGTGCTTACTGTGAATTTCCTTAGGAGGCTTAGATCCACTTTGGTGCGACTGGTGTGGGCGGGCGCGCAGCCTAGGATTGCTTGGCAGAAGCTGATGCTGCCGTTCGAAATGGGGGGCCTTGCTGCCCCGGATCTGGAGCTTTATTATTATTGCGGGCAGGCCCACTTCGCGTATTTTTGGATTCATCCTGTAAGGTATCTGCCTCACATTGCGCCTGAGAGTGATTTGGTCTGGCCGGATCGACTGCCGAGAGTCCTCGGATGTATGTCTCGGACTCGTGCGAGAGGGATGGATTCTGTGGCGTGTACTTCCAGGGCCTGGGCTGCTTTGGTGCGTAGATCTGGGACAGGTTTGCTTTTTGCCCCTGCGATGCCAGTGTTGGACGAGCGGATGTCTCGCGACTTTCGCCTGCGAGAGTTTCTGGAGGCATCTGAGCTGTCATTACTGGGGGACTGGTTTGTGAATGAGTGTTTGCTCTTGCTGGAGGAGGCGCTGCGGGCAGGTGCTGACAATCCGTTGCACAGGTTATATTTGTTGCGGGTTTACGCGATGCTTCGTGCGCGGTATCTTGGTCTCCTGGCCGTGCCTGAGACTTGTCAAGCACTCAAATTGATGTTGAAGGCTTATTACTCGATTGTATGGGTGCATGCAGGAGCAGCGGAGGGCAGTGGCTGTGGCTGCTAAGGCTAAATGGGAGCTGGATGTGGGGGAGGTGCTTACCGAGGAAATGTGGAGGAGCTGTTGTGCGCATATGCGAATGCTGTCGCCCAATTACAGGCTGCGGCTCATCCACTTTAAATTCCTGCACCGGTTATATTACACTCCCCGTAGCTTATGTGCTATGGGTCTGCGGGCTGATGCACGCTGTGAACGATATCATGCTCCGGACGCTGATTTTCTGCATCTAGCGTGGAACTGTGCTGACGTGCGTGCCTTTTGGGAAGATGTGATGCATGACATTGCCGGAATGACGGGCTTTGGTTCTGCCTTTCTCTCCTGTGATGGCGCTGCTTGGGCTGCTGGGTGGGGTGCCATCGACATGGAGGCATCCGGTGGGCATGCTGCTTCTACTGGCAAAGAGAAGGGTGGAGATGTGTTTGGGGCGAGGCAGGGTGCCGCTCAGAGCTGACTGGCTGCGTGATGCTGCGTGCTGTCAGGAACAGTTGTCAATCTTTTGGGAGCTGGCCCCCGCAAATTCTCGTCCTAGAGATATTTGGGCACCTTTCCGCGCTTTTTTGGACTCTCATGATTGAATGGTGAGGGCTGATGCTTTCTATGTCACATCACATTCTGACATTGCTTGGATTGGTTGGGATATTCTGCGCGTAATGTATGAACCGCCTGATGGTGGATCCTGCTGTTCGTGCTTGCTCTGCCACCTCTACTTTGTTGGTTGGTTTGTGTTGGTTATGTTTGTGCCCTAGTGAATGCTTGTGTGATTCATCAGAGTGGTGTGCTCCTTGCGGCTGTGTTTCTGGACTGCTGGTCTCTGTTAAGCTAGATTTGCTGAGATTCTTGATCATTGTACTTTGCCTCTGGCGGTTCCTTGCGATATTATGGTACACTACTGTATTTCCTTTGTTTGCTGTACAGCTCACAGGGCGGTTACTGGTTTGTATTGTAAATTTTGCATAAATCATTAAAAAAAAAAAAAAAACCTTGATAACCTGTGATGGGCTTAACATTAATGCTTTGTATCTTGCAATAGATGTAAAGCATGTATTTGTGGTGTTGATAAAGAAAATGCCAATAAAAAATAGTTTTAAAAAAAATAGAGCCATAAAGGAAAATGAATATAAGGATGTATGGAAGAGAGGACTACCACCTAACCAAACACATATTTCATACAGGCATTTGGTCCAAGTGGGCATGTGTATAGGCAGTATGACCTTTCAGAACTATGAGTACATCTCCATGTAGCTACTACTCAGATTTCAGCAACGGGGACTTTCCAAAGGACGACTGCAGTGGTTTGGTTTTCTCTTGCAGAATGGATCATAAGCTTTGGTCAAATGGACTTGCTTAGTCATTTGTTTACAAAATGGCAGTAGGTTTTCCACCACATATTACTAAACACTGAAAAAACATTGGCTTCAACCTGTTTTGCATCCAAATGTGTAAACACTGCAAAACCTAATTTCATAAATTGAGGAAATGCTGGAAAAGTGCGCCAAAAGGATTCACAAACAATGAACCCTGAAAACATACATGGTACCAGGCATCCATATTTACCTCCGAGATACAAGTAATGAACCTTATGCTGCAGTGCTCAATCATTGAACTCGCACTTTGGACACAACAGCACCCAATCTCCAGGCCTACTACTAGAGCAAGAATCTAGGTTATTAGCAAGTCATGAATCATACATCACACCAAGGTACGGCTGCACAAATCGCACCCTTTTGCACAACTAGTTTTACTTGAAATCCGAATTTAGATAAGTAGGGTCAATAATATAATAAGTGAATCAGTGAAAATAAGCTAAACGCCCATTGATCCTTAGAAATTGAAATGTATTATGTGGATATTAGTATTTTTTGCTGTTCTGAATTTGTTTTCCAGAATCACTTTTTATGCAGAATTATTTTATTGCCCATCAGATGATAAATCTTATTAACTATTCAAATTTCCTAATCTTCTTGACATAAGTTACTCTGTAAATAACCTTTACAGTATCAGTCAACATTGTATGTAACTTGAATACTGTAGATGTGTAACCGCCATTTGTTCGAAACAATCTTATAATGTTTATTTTTAATAGTAGTACTATTAAATTGGATTTTGGCCTTGAAAGAGCAGGAAAATTCACAAAACACGTCAGCTGTTTAATGAAGAAATGAGGTACGTAATCAAAATCACACTTTAGAGGCAGCTACAGCAGCAAATGTATGCCATTTGTAATGTGTCCTAACAATCATAGCTCAGCATTATACTGCAAGGAACCATAAAGTGAGGCATTACTCCGGCCATCAAGTCGGTTGGAAATATGGAATGAGAGAACTGAAATTGGACAGCATTTTCTTTTTTCATGGAAGTAAATCCAGAGGAAAGAAGCCACTTTTGTTAGTGGAGCAGTATGAAACACTTAAATGTATCATTCCTTCCATCTTTTAATATATAGAAAGCTTGCTGAATCAAGCTTTCGAAACCAAGCAGACATAAGGGCCCAAGACAATTAAATGTCTTTCTTTTATGATGTTAATACACATGGCTGATCATAGATACAGTAGAAATCCTCTCTCACCCCTAGAAGTTAGCTACCCCTTCAATTACACATTGAATGCATCTTTGCACTTAACTGTGTACAATGCTCTGGTGCCCATTGGCAAGATTGGTGTTTCACAAATTACCCCATACATATGTATACAGAAACAGATCACTCGAATGTGAGGTGGTATTTCTTCCTTCCAAAACCAATGGTCACCAATCAATGGTCATTAAAGATAAAATTGCAAAGTCTACCTGGGCCCCTGCCTTTCAGAACTTCCTACCTGGTCTCCTGTTTCAGAGCGAAATCCGAAAGCCTTTGCAGAAAATTCAAAATATATTGTTCTTGGGAGCTATCAAACGGTGCCTGAATTAGGAGAATGACCTCCAAGTTTGCACCAGGAACTTCACAGACCATGATAAAACCGGGCCTGTCAGGCTACATGGTACTATTGTTTGCCCCAGTGAGAAGTTAAAATGTAATCATACTAATAAAGCAGCACCAGGTGTTCAAATTGTCACGCTGACTCCAAGAGCACGGTGACAGATTTGGTGATTCATTGATAGACTAATGTTGGGTCTTCCCAAGTCTTGGGACAACCAGTGTTTCTCTGATGGGTACTATAATTTACCTCTAGTATCGCAAGGCCACTAGTGCTTTAGAATTCAATTGGACAACCAAGTTACTCCATTTTGTACAATTTACAAGAATAGTGAGGACGAGCAGTCATAGCTTACAGCACAAAGTATTTCAGGGTAATTACAGAAAGAGTGTAATTACAATCATTAAGTTTAATGATCAGTCAGTGCAATACCTTTGAAAAATAGTAGATTTTGGATAGAAAGTTCTAACCACAGGTTCCTTACCTTAGAATATTTT
The DNA here is from genome assembly GCF_031143425.1 of Pleurodeles waltl. Classification (NCBI taxonomy): domain Eukaryota; kingdom Metazoa; phylum Chordata; class Amphibia; order Caudata; family Salamandridae; genus Pleurodeles; species Pleurodeles waltl. The sequence continues at coordinate 695,898,789 of NC_090450.1, forward strand.
AGAGGGCTCAAACTGGCTCTGGAAACTTTTGGTGCACAGTACCTCTACGTTACAGTGGCTGGCATTCAACTCATCGTAGCGTAGGCATTGGCCATGCTGTAAATGATGTGCATAGTGCCTATTAAGGTGCTACCCCAGCTTGCTGATGTCAGTTCTTTTCTTTCTGTGCCAGTCAGCACAGGGATACGCCCAGTCAATTTTGTCTGACCCTTTCCTGAAGACCTAAACAAGGCATACATACCCTTATTAGTAAAGAAAACAAACCTGGAGTTGCATGACCCCAACAACTACAGACTGATTACAAGTGATAGCAAGAGCAGCATTCACCCAGATATCACAATTCATCGAAGATAGCACCATACTTTCAGACTACCAAACAGGATTCAACCCAGAATCTGCCCTCATTGCCACCTGGGATTACCTTAAAACCACAGTAGACTGGAACGTGGTCACTGCACTACTTCTCTTGGACCTCTCAGCTGCCTTTGAATCAGTTGACCTTGACACTCTAATATAAAGCCTCTATGAAGCTATAAATATGCAGATGACACGCGTCTGCTCTTTACAGTGGAAACCCCCAAAGTCATTGGAAACTCAAAAATCTTCAGTTGCCTCGGAGCTATTGATCAGTGGATGGCATGGAGCCATCTCAAACTGAATGCTTCCAAAACTGAAATCCTCACATGTGGCGATTGAAAAAAAATGATGACCCATTCTGCGCCTGGCCTGACAATCTGGGATCACCTCCTACGGTATCTAAGGAAGTAAGAAACATAGGAATTACCATGGACTCCAAGTTATAGATGATTGCCCAAGTGGACAAATTAGCAAGATTAAGCTTCATTACTATGAAAACTCTGTAATGCATCTTCTCCCACCTGGGATTTCCACAGAAGGTCTAGGCTACTATCTCTCTTGTACTGTCTAAACTAGATTATGCCAATGGCCTCTACCACAGATCTTCTTTATCAACTATGACAAGATTACAATGGATTCAGAACTCTGCTGCCTGACTACTCCTATATGTAAAGCCACAAGCCCACATTTTCCCTGCCTTGAGGGCCCTACATTGATTATCAGTTGCCAGAAGATCCACTTTCAAGCTGCTTTGTATCACCCACAAAGGAATTAATGGAACAGGACCACTTTTCATCAGGTATAAAATCACTAAATACATTAATCAAAAGAACCTCCACACCAGATTGACATCTCGCCTCAAAATCCCACCATACAAGAAAAAAGCATAGTAGTCCATCTTTCTCTGCACAAGCAACAAACTATGGAATTCACTGCCCCCAAACATAAGAGCCACGGATAACTACCTTATCTTCAGAGTACTAGTCACGAGTTGGCTCTTTCCTACATAACCACTATAATCAAACACTGTAGTCTAGCATATCCCTGGTTATGTGTAACGTTTACAATTTGATTATATGTATGCATCTAGATATGTGTGGTTTGTTTTTTAAAATATATAGTCTTTAAGTCCTCTTAGGAAATGTATATATTACTTATTGTTAAATACATATATTAATCTAAGCTTAACATATATAAAGGTCACTGCGTAGTTTTCATATGTTATTTGATTAGATGCTTGTCAGTCTCTGTTTTATTTATCTATCACAAATTGTAAATGTTAAGTATATTGGCTACAAGTGCTTCAATAGTGAAATATTGAGGGACAAATAGCTATAAAACACACACAAATACATGAGCTTAAAGTACAGCAACACTTGAAAGTCTGAGTTTATAAAATACAACTTTAAATCTCAATATCTCAGCTTCCTTATACATGTATACTCTATGTACTTATGAATCCATATGCTTATTACTTTACTCTGACTGTACAAGAAGAAAACCTTTGATTCTCTCCAATGCACTACTCTAAGTTTCACCTAATAACTCTCTCAATATATCCTCCAACTCCTCCGACTCATCCCAAATCACATTTTACAACTCTGATCTCCAAAATCACCCTTTCTGGATTCTTCTCTCCTCTATTCCTCCTTGGCTCCCCCCAAACCTCATTTTACTACGAGGACCTCCAAAATAACCCTTTCTAAATTTGTCCCTCATGTATCTCGCCCTTGACTCATCCCAAACCTCATTTTATTACTAGGATCTCCATAATCAATTTCTAGAGACTCTTCCCTCCTCCATCTCTCCTCTTACTCATCCCAAACCTTATTTTACTACTCTGATATCCCAAATAACACTTTCTAGACTCTTCTATCATTCCATTATCCTATTCAATCCAACTAACAGATTTGCATGTTGACCGCTCATATTTACTCACATTTCTCTATAATAATCTATTACTAGTTCTTTTTGGGTTCCAGAGTAGTGTACTGCGCTCGGAAAAGCACTATTACACCTTGCCAGGGATAGTAAGTGCTATATAAATTTAATTACAACCCTTTTACAAAGATTTTGTGAGCCTGTCTTGAGAGCTGAGTCGATAGTACATCCCATAATAACAAAGACAAGATAATTAAAAATAGCCACTTTTTACTGATAAGGAAACAATAATAGATCAAATGGGAGGCCTGGAGGGAAATAAGGGTTATGACTAGGATCCAAGCATTACATTCCCTGTTAGCCTTGTTACTCACAGTCCTAATCAATTGAGCACATACCAAAGCTCAGTAAAAAATTGCATGCACTTGAAATAAAAACATCACTGCCAATATGCAACTCCCAATGAAGAATTTATGTAAGCATGACAAAAACAAGCTATTGTACTGCAATAGATCAGGAAGAAGAGAATACTTCCCTCACACCTCGTCTCTAATAGGAAATAAAATGTTTGGAGAGGCACAATTTGATACTGCGCACATGTCTTTAAGAGAAGCTCCTTTGAAAGCAGCCCAAAAGGAAGAAAGCCGCCTAGTGGATCTTGCCTGAATGAAGGCAGACAAAGGAATGCCAGCCTTCAAATATGCTAAAGAGAGCATTATATTAATCCATCTGCTAAATTAAGAAATGGTAGTACGATGGCCCTGGTTAGCCAGACCGAATGTTAAAAAAAAAAAATAATAATAATCTGCCAAGAGGTTCTTTGCAGACAGATAGTCTAAGCTCTGTGGTGATCCAAAATATGCTAAAGTATTTCCTGATCTGAGGAAGAGGAAGTTAAAAAAGTAGGTAGAATTAAATCCGGAGGAGGGTGAAAGGAAAAGGCAGCCTAGGGCAAAAACAGTGGTATCTTCTCTTAAAACAACCTTGTCATCAAACCATCTTATAAAGGGTTCAGGTGCAAGCAAAACTCCAATTTCCCCAGTCTATGACCTGAAAAAATGGCTACAAGGAACAAACCTTTAAGGCTGGTAATACTATTGAAACTGACTGAACTGGCCCAAAAAGATCTTGCTTCATAATATTCAGAGTGAGAGGTAAATCCCAAGAGGGGACTGGAGCATGTGCCACAGTCTTCTCAAATTAAAGCTTTTAGGAAGTTGGGCAGCCAAAGAGTCTAATGAAACAATAACAATACCTCTAATGGCTCCTTACTGATTACATATGGTCGAAAGTGCAAGGAATTCTAAAATCTTATTACTCATACAAGAAGATTGCAAATTTTTGGAAGGACACCAGAAACTAAAATTCTTCCAGTATCTTATGTAAACGTTCCACATAGTCTGTTTCCTGAATTTTTGGATGGAAAAAAACATTTGCCAGCAGCCTAAGGGCATTAATCTCTGCTTTTTAAGTTCCAGACCCCAAGAGAAAGACTCTTACTGGCCATCACTGACAGCAAAAGAAATCCCTGAAAGGATAAAGCAATTGATAACATGCAACAAGGTTGAAGTGGTAACTGAAGAAGAAGAGGGAACTAGTGATGAAACTTCCACTAAGGAACTGTGAGCAGAACTTCTGCCTGGTCAGCCCTTAGGTTGTGAATGGCCTTGTTCAACAAGATAAAAGGTAATAAGAAGACCACTTGTCCATCTGAAACTCCTAGCATCCAACACCCATACCCCTGGATCTTGAAGCAGGGGGGTGGATTTTTGTCATGAGAGCATTTTAACGAGAATAAAAGAGGTCTAACCATGGTTCTCAGAACTTCACTAAGATTGTCTCGAACAACAAGAGACAAACACACACCTGTGTTGTATAGTGTTACATTTTGTTTGTAGTATTGCACTGTGTAGGGCTTGGGGCATGTAGGGATACCTTTATGATGTAATTTCAGAGCCTTGATGGGAGAAGGTGACATTGGTAGGGTGCCGTGAAAAGCTGTAATGTTTTTGCTGTGACAGGTTTCTATAAATAATCTTACTTTCTACCGAAAACTGTGTGAGGAGTTACTACAACGATTTGGCGATGAGTTGACCTGCCATGAGGACCAGCGTTTTCCTACATTTAAATACATTGTTTCAGAACTTGGCGAAGAGGCAGCGGAACACCACAACAATGTGACTTCTGGCATCATCCTATGCGGTGTCACAGAAAAGTCCTGGTCAATCAGGTTACTCTGTGTGAGTCGCCTGATGGCTTTTGGGCAGATCAAAAAACAACTGGATCAGGGAGGTGGACCAGAAGCGATGCACTGCCATTTTAAGTCAGGCAACCTCCAGGCAGATCAGAAACAAATGGATTAGGTAGGTGGACCAGAAGTGCCGCACTGCTATTTTGAGTCAAGCAAGGCTAATTTAATAAGACTACGGACTTAGCACTGCCATTTTGTATTGGGCAGGGAGCTGTCAGATTTCAGTGCACAGCATTACACGACTGAGTCATAAGAAACACACATTCTCACATTCAAATAAACAATAAACCAAGCACAGCCTGCTAGTACGTTGCAGACACCTCGACTTTAATACTTCGGCTGGTGGTACATTCATAGTTGACCCCACTTAAGTAGGTGCTAGAAAAATACAGTGTGGATTTAAGTCTAAAAGATGATCTAAAGTGTTTTTTTTTTTTTTTGCATCATCTAACATGTAGAACCTCACTCCACCACAGCTGTTTAATGCAGTGTCAGGGGAAGCCTCCATTAAATGGGAGGCACAGCAGGAGTATTTTTCAAATTATATCTCCACATTTTGAGGATGATGAAGATTTCACACCTGAAAAAAAGAAAAAGATAATACTTCTCAATTGTCTGGAACCAGGTGGACTAAACGTCTATAATAGTATAGATAAGAAACCCTGGGTACAGGGTCATGGGGCTGTATTCACAAATGTGTTAGAGGACTTTGGTGTATTTTCAAACCCACGGTACAAATTCTTCTATAGGAAGCAGGGCAAAGAAGAAACCATTGAAGATTTTGTTGCATGGTTAAAACATTTGGCACTAACATGCCGATTTGATGTCCTGCATGGCAAACTGAATTGTAACCAGATTGTCATTCATGCACCAAATCCTAATGTATAAGAAAGGGTTTGGGCTAGGTGAAGCCCCTTTGCAGGAAGTAATTCACGTAGTCAGAAGAGTAGAACTAACTGGAAGATGTTCAGAACTAGTAATTTCAGAGCTAAAAAAGGAAGCTGGATAAGATACAGAAACAGTTGCCAAAGAAAATGATAGTGCTAGGATGCTGGTAGCTCAAAGGGAATGTAAGAAAAATCAAGAGGCAAAAGGAAAATCTTTGAGTAATAAGAGGAAAGAAGTGCAAAAATAGCAGGATGGAAAATGTAGTAGATGTGGTAACTGAGCATTTGGCAAATGATAAAAGATGTCCTGCGCACACAAAAAATGCTCTGGTTGTGGTACTGTGGGTCATTTCTTTACGGTGTGCACAAGGAGGAAAGACAATGTGGTGCAAATTTTGGAAACGGAGGCTAGGTAAGATTCTAAAGATTCTGATGAAAATGATAGTAACGTATTGTAGGAAGTTGGCTCTGTATGTACTATTTCAAAGTAAGAAATAGCATGCACAGAGTCCAAGGGTTCCCCTTAGAGGTAAGATAGTGGCAAAAAGAGATCATTCTAATGCTCTATTTTGTGGTAGTGTGGTCGAGCAGTAGGCTTATCAGAGGGTAGTGTTAAGCATTTGTTGTACACACACAGGCAATAAATGAGGAACACACACTCAATGACAATTCCAGGCCAATAGGTTTTTGTATAGAAAAATATATTTTCTTAGTTTATTTTAAGAACCACAGGTTCAAGATTTACAAGTAATACTTCAAATGAAAGGTATTTCACTTAGGAACTTTGAATTAGCAAAATAGCGTATACAGTTTTCACAAAAATGGCAATAAGCTATTTTAAAACTAGACACTTAGTGTAATTTTCAACAGTTCCTGGGGGAGGTAAGTGTTTGTTAGTTTTGCAGGTAAGTAAACCACCTACAGGGTTCAAAGTTGGGTCCAAGGTAGCCCACTGTTGGGGGTTCAGAGCAACCCCAAAGTTACCACACCAGCAGCTCAGGGCCGGTCAGGTGCAGAGGTCAAAGTGGTGCCCAAAACACATAGGCTTCAAAGGAGAAGGGGGTGCCCCGGTTCCAGTCTGCCAGCAGATAAGTACCCGCGTCTTCGGAAGGCAGACCAGGGGGGTTTTGTAGGGCACCAGGGGGGACACAAGTCAGCACAAAAAGTACACCCTCAGCGGCACGGGGGCGGCCGGGTGCAGAGTGCAAACAGGCGTCGGGTTTGCAATAGGATTCAATGGGAGACCCAGGGGTCTCTTCAGCGAAGCAGGCAGGCAAGGGGGGGGGGGGGGGCTCCTCGGAGAAGCCACCACCTGGGCAAGGGAGAGGGCCACCTGGGGGTCGCTTCTGCACTGGAGGTTGGATCCTTCAGGTCCTGGGGGCTGCAGGTGCAGTGTCTTTACCAGGCGTTGGGTTCTTTGAAGCAGGCAGTCGCGGTCAGGGGGAGCCTCTGGATTCCCTCTGCAGGCATCACAGTGGGGGCTCAGGGGGGTCAACTATGGCTACTCACGGGCTCGCAGTCGCCGGGGAGTCCTCCCTGTAGTGTTTTCTCCACAAGTCGAGCCGGGGGCGTCGTGTGCAGAGTGCAAAGTCTCACGCTTCCGGCGGGAAACGTGTTTTTTTAAAAAAGTTGCTTCTTTGTTGCAAAGATGTTTCTTCTTTGGAGCAGAGCCGCTGTCCTCGGGAGTACTTGGTCCTTTTAGATGCAGGGTAGTCCTCTGAGGCTTCAGAGGTCGCTGGACCCTGTGGAACGCGTCACTGTTGCAGTTTTTCTTGAAGTGGGGAGACAGGCCGGTAGAGCTGGGGCCAAAGCAGTTGGTGTCTCCGTCTTCTCTGCAGGGCTTTTAGGTCAGCAGTCCTTCTTCGTCTTAGGTTGCAGGAATCTGTTTTCCTAGTTTCTGGGGAGCCCCTAAATACTGAATGTAGGGGTGTGTTTAGGTCTGGGAGGACAGTAGCCAGTGGCTACTGTCCTTGAGGGTGGCTACACCCTCTTTGTGCCTCATCCCTGAGGGGAGGGGGGCACATCCCTATTCCTATTGGGGGAATCCTCCAAAATCAAGATGGAGGATTTCTAAAGGCAGGGGTCACCTCAGCTCAGGACACCTTAGGGGCTGTCCTGACTGGTGAGTGACTCCTCCTTGTTTTTCTCATTATCTCTCCTGGACTTGCCGCCAAAAGTGGGGGCTGTGTCCAGGGGACGGGCATCTCCACTAGCTGGAGTGCCCTGGTGCATTGTAACACGAAGCCTGAGCATTTGAGGCTCACTGCTAGGTGTTACAGTTCCTGCAGGGGGGATGTGTGAAGCACCTCCACCCAGAGCAGGCTTTTGTTTCTGTCCTCAGAGAGCACAAAGGCCCTCACCACATGGGGTCAGAAACTCGTCTCTCAGCAGCAGGTTAGCACAGACAGTCAGTCCTGCACTGAACAATTGGGTAAAATACAGGGGGCATCTCTAAGATGCCCTCTGTGTGCATTTTTTTTATAAATCCAACACTGGCATCAGTGTGGGTTTATTATTCTGAGAAGTTTGATACCAAACTTCCCAGTATTCAGGGTAGCCATTATGGAGCTGTGGAGTTCGTTTTTGACAGACTCCCAGACCATATACTCTTATGGCTACCCTGCACTTACAGTGTCTAAGGTTTTGTTTAGACACTGTAGGGGCATAGTGCTCATGCACCTATGTCCTCACCTGTGGTATAGTGCACCCTGCCTTAGGGCTGTAAGGCCTGCTAGAGGGGTGACTTACCTATGCCACAGGCAGTGTGAGGTTGGCATGGCACCCTGGGGGGAGTGCCATGTCGACTTAGTCATTTTCTCCCCACCAGCACACACAAGCTGGCAAGCAGTGTGTCTGTGCTGAGTGAGGGGTCCCTAGGGTGGCATAAGACATGCTGCAGCCCTTAGAGATCTTCCCTGGCATCAGGGCCCTTGTTACCAGTTACAAGGGACTTACCTGCGTGCCAGGGTTGTGCCAATTGTGGAGACAATGGTACATTTTAGGTGAAAGAACACTGGTGCTGGGGCCTGGTTAGCAGGGTCCCAGCACACTTCTCAGTCAAGTCAGTATCAGGCAAAAAGTGGGGGGTAATTGCAACAGGGAGCCATTTCCTTACACGTATGCATACTAAATATCAAGGAGATGGATGAACAAGAAAATAAGGGATTAAATTGGCAGGCATCAGATATGTATACCTTTTCAACGTCGGGGAAACCTGAAATGGAGAAAAAAAAAACGCTCTGTGAGATGGATTTTGGGGGCTTCTAATTTTCTGATTATGGCTAATTCAGACTCCCTGTATGCAATTGTGAATGTGGACGTATGGTTTGAGAAATTTGTACTCACATTAATAGACTTCCTGGAACTGCCTGATATTTCACCCAAGAGTTTCACAGGAAATGATATTGACATGGTGAGCTTCAGGAAATTAATGTTTAGATTTAAGAACAGGCAGGCAGAATACAAGTTGTATACTTCAAAAGAAGGGCTATCTGTGTTGGGGTGGGTGGATATTGGATACCTTGAAATGATTCTAGACCCAAATAATCTGAAACCTGTTATGATAATGCAGTCAGAGAGTGACTTTGAGTCATCGATTGAGGAACCATTTCTTAATGTTTTTTCAGGAGTGATTGGAAACCTTGAAGGATCGTTTTGGAGGATGATGCTGTACCTTGCATCCATAAGGCAAGAAATATCCCCACAAGGTTGAGGGAAGAGGTTTCCAGTGAGTTAGACAAACTACAGGCATAATTGGGCCAACCAAATCTTCTGACTGGATGGCACCATTGGTAGGAGCTAGAAACCTGAATGGGAAAGTGAGATTATGCATAGACCTGAGGAATTTAAATAAAGTTATCTTGATCGATCAATTCCCCTTGCCAAGAGTTAACAAAATGTTATCCATAACCAAGGGTGTCAAGTGAGTCAGCTCTATAGAATTAACTGCAGCCTACCATCTGGTTCACTTGCACCCTGATAGCAGAAGATTGACTGTGTTTGCCCCACCATTTGGTTGCTTACAGTTTTTCAGAGCACCATTCAGTCTAGCATCAGCGGCAGCCATATTCCAAATGTTGGTGCATGAGCTATTTAACGGTTTAAAGATGGTCATGTTTTTTTCTTGAACCGTATCCTTGTCATGGGTAAGACCAACAGGGAGCATGACAAGAAGCTTAAACAAGCGTTAGAAATTTTGAATGAGAAAGGTCTTACAGCTGAGATAAGCAAATGCAGAACGACAAGAGAAAATGTTACGTACTTCAGTTATGAGAGTTGCATCTCCAAGATTAGCATGTTTCACGTTGAGTTTGTTAGGATATAACTACATAGTCCAGTATGTACCATGGCCGAAAAACAGGCCAGCAGATTTTTTGAGCTGCTTGACTTTACCCCTGAAGGATGCATCTGTGAGTGAACTGGAGGAATATTGTATTACAGATATGCATGAGGAAGTTGCAGGCATTACGCAAGAAGAATGGATGAGTATGTAGGAAAACGATCCTCTTCTGAAAGAGGTAGAGAAGTGGGTGGTTGAAGGATGGCCTGAGAAAAGGCTTCAGAATAAGGATGTGCGCAAATTTTTGGAACTGAGACGGGAACTTTCCTTATTAAAGGGGAAGATTTTGAGAAATGACAGGTTAGTACCACCAAGTGATCTCAGGAAGAGGCTACTTAAAATATGCCAAAAGGGTCATTTAAAAATTGTAAAAAAGGTAGCAATAAGAGAATGTGAGTTGTGCGATGAGCCTATAAGACCAAGTCTGCAATAAAACTCCCTTTATGCCCTGTAAGTGACTGAGCTTGCCTTGGGAAAACTAGGCATGAACTTAGACATCATAGGCCCAATAAGAGATGAGACTACACAAATGTTTATTGTGATCTTAATTGATAATTTCTCAAAAGGGACAGAAATAGAAATTGTTTCCAGGACTGGCTTGGAAATAATTGTAAAAATCCTTGAATGGGTCATATTAATAGAGGGACTACAGAAAAGTATACTTAGTGACAAAGGACCATGATTTATATGTATTTAAATCTTTTGTGAAAAGAAATGGTAATACACATATAACTACATCTGTATATCATCCTGCTGGAAATGTTGTGGTTGAGAGATTCAACAGGATAATAAAAAGCACCATAAAGCTAGCCATCAGTGCAAAATTAAATTGGGAGAATGAAGTTATGCGCATGTTGTGAGTGTGCAGGGTCACTACTTGTAACAGGACGGGACATAGTACTCTTGAGCTTATTAGAGGATGGGTGGCAATTTCTAAAGATAATTTGGGGTGGATGTCAGAATCAAGAAAGGTGGAATGGTCACCCACTTTGGTAAAGCACAGATTGATCGAAGCTCAGAATACATACCAACAGTATTTAGATTATAAATGCCCGTGTAAACAGTGTACTCTGGAAGTTGGAGAGTGTGTGAGAGTGGAAAAAACAGGGATAATTGCTAAAGGGGAAAACAAATTTTCAGAACCCTTATGGGTGGAAAAAGTATTTTGCAATTCACTCCTCCTGAGCGATGGTAAGATCTGGCATATGAGTTGCATTTCATTTTATAAAGAGGGGAGGTGTAAACACAAATTACCCCCGTGCCAATTATGACTGGCTTTCATGGGAAAATTTTTATGTGGGGGAGAACATTCAGATGGATGCTGTACGGGCTAATGAAAATGTAGCCCCTCACATGTTCCTACCTCCTTCTACTTTAGAAGCACATGATGATTTTGCTTCTCTGTCTGGCAGATTGAAGCCGAAGTAAGGGACCAACATGTTGAGGAAGGTGTGAAATAATCAGTAGGTGTGTGAACAAATCACTTTAGCTCAATCATTATATTTGTGAGTGGTGTTAGTGCTTTGCGTTTTTCCATTGTTTTGTTATTCTTCACTGCTGCCACATCACCCATTTTACCATTTATCATTCAATTATCATTACTGTAAGCTGCATTATTGCTTGTTATTTTTACTATTACCACTACTATCACCACTTATTTAGCCACTTATGAACTTGTTGCATTTAGAAGTGTCTTTAGTTATGAGCAACACATTGTTTTTTAATCATATATGGGGGGGATGTGTTGTATAGTGTTCCATTTTCTTTGTGGTATTGCACTGTGTAGGGCTTGGGACACGACGAGGAACCACCTTGATGGGATAAAGTTCACTGACAGCTGGTGGGGAGAAGGAGACGTTGGTAGTGTGCTGTGAAGAGCTGTAAAATCATTGGCATGCTAGGTTTCTACAAATAAACATACTTTCAACTGAGAACTGTATGAGGAGTTACTACAGTCATCTCTGAGGCAGGGGAGATTCTACTCATTCTGTCTGCAAGCCCATTCTCTGTCCCCAGTAGACAAACTGACAGAGAGAGAGGAGATTCTGCTGGATGGGCTAAACTCCGAACACTGGAATCCCCCAGGTTATTTACATAGGCCCTTGTGGCTTGATTGTCCATTCATTGCTGAACCACTGGTTTTGAAGGAGAGAAGCAACGGACAGAAGAGCCTTGAAGAATGCTGTCAATTCTTGACCAAAGACCCTGAATGGAATGGATCTCCAGGGTAGAACCCCCGACTCAGACTGTTGGCATCTGTTATTACAACCCTGAGAAAAGGCAAAGGCAGGGATAAAGAAATACCCATTGGACAGATGGGCTAAATTCAGCCACAATTGTAATTTTTAGGTTAATAAGAGGAGTCACAAGGACTAATAATTTGTAATCTTTTGAGGTTGAATCCCATTGGGCAAAGAGGTGATTTACCAAAGGGTACAAGTGCAACTGAGGTCAGCGAACACATCCCCCTCCGCAGTCAACCAGAGACTTCCTGCAGCTGATTGAAGTTGGAGGAGAGATCTTCGATGATACATCAAATTCTGCTGCCTTACGGGAGAAAGAAAGACAGCGCCCAAATCTGTCCCATAAAGGGCTCCAATGAATTGGAAACTGTGAACTAGATAAATATTAGTCACCTTCTTGTTCAGTAGAAATCTGTGTTTTTTCAGGGAGTTGCATACATGATGAATTTTCTCCACCCCCTTTGAAAATGAAGGTGCACAGAATAACCAGTCCTCAAGGTACGGAAAAAGCAGGATGTCCAAAACATAGAGATTTCCCACAAATGGAACAAGAGTCTTTGTGAATGCGCATTTTACTGCGGACAAACTAGGGGATCACAAAGAACTGGTAATGCTCGCCTATGAAAAAAAAATCTTTGTTACCTCTGGGAATTAAAATAGAAGTGAAGATGAAGGCAAGCATCTAGGAAGTCCAAGGAGGCGTAGAACATTTTGTGTCTCCGAGCGACAGTCTAGAGAACACAAAAGTCCTTTTCTGTAGATCGCTAATTGTCTGCAAAATGAAGGAGTTTCTCTCCTACTGTCTCAGCATAGTCACAACTTTAGAGAGGGAGAAGGAGCTGAAAAAATGATGGGAGGAAGCATGTATTTCTCTGCAAAGGAGCATCCCCGGCCATTACCTCTCCCTCAAAATGGTTGACTGGATCCCATAGAAGAAAGCACAAAGGCTTGACAAATTTCAAAGCCTTACCACAGCAATTTGGCTGAACTAGAGTTATCAACTTGCAACACGTGGCTGACTTCCTGCCCCAGTCATCTATGAAAGAGTTTGCTTCCATTGAATGGTAGACGACTAAGCCTGCTGGGAGTACACCACCATTGTAATTTCTGGGTTATAACAGGAGTCACAGGAACTAATGATACATAATCTTTTGAGGTTGAATCCCATTGGGCAAAGAGATGATTTACTAAAGGGTACAAGTGCAACTGAGCTCAGCGCACTAAATGAATTGTGTTGGCCACATCACCCTCCACAGTCAACCAGAGTCTTCCTGCAGCTGATTTAAGTTGGAGGAGAGATCTTAGAGGATACATCAAATCCTGCTGCATTATGGAAGAAAGAAAGACAGCACCCAAATCTATCCTGAAAAGGGCTCCGATGAATTGGGAAGTGTGAATTAGATAAATATAAGACATCTTCTTGTTCAGAAGAAATCAGTGTTTTCTGAGGGAGTTGCATACACCATGGACTTTCTCCAGGCTCTTTGAAAATTAAGAGGCACAGATTAACTAGTGCTCAAGGTATGGAAAAAACAGGATGCCTAAAACGTACAGATTACCCACGAATGGAACAAGAGTCTCTGTGAATGCGCATTTAACTGCGGACAGACCAAAGAGGAGGACAAAGAACTGGTAATGTTCGCCTATGTAAAAAAAATCTTTGGTATCTCTGGGAGTCTAAATAGAAGAGAATATGAATGCAAGAATCTAGGAAGTCCCAGGAGGCAAAGAACATTTCTAGAAAAAGGAGTGGAACAATGTTTTCAGAGAGTTCCCATCTTTAACTTTTCATACGGTATGACCTGTTTACCCTTTTTAAGTGCAAAATAGGTTTGAAATCCCACAAAGGGGTTTGCACAAAAAACAACAGGGAAGAACAACCTTGACCTTTTTACTCTTCTGCTATTCTGGAAGTGTGGTGGATTCCCCTTTTTAGGTACAGTTCTTCTACACCTTTTAACCACCCCTGGCCCTATTCTGGACTTCCAGTAGTGCTTACACAGAACATAACTCTTCAGGACCAGACAGAAAGTACATTTTGTGTCCCCGAGCGACAGTCTGGAGTACATGAAAGTCCTATATTGTAGATCTCCAAATGTCTGCAAACTGAAAGTCTCTCTCCTACTGTCTCAGCATATTCACAACTTTGGAGAGGGAGCTAAAAAAAATAATGGGATAAAGCCTGTATTTTTTTGCAAAGGTGCCTCCCTGGCCACGACATCTCCCTCAAAAAGGTTGACTGGGTCCCCAAGAAGAAAGAGCAAAGGACTGATGAAGTTCAAAGCCTCTTCCACAGCAGTTAAGCTGAACTTGAGTTATCAACTTGCGATCCTTGGCTGACTTTCGGACCCATTATTCTAGATTTGGATGAAAGACTTTGCTTCCATTGAAAGGTAGATGACTAAGCTTGCTAAGACTGCCCTGTGTAGGTGGCATAGGTGCTGGCTTTCAAGCAAAATTGGAGGCCACATAATCTTTTTTAATGGTGGCTTTAACTTTTTATCAGTAGTGTCAGTCGCAACAGTGTTTTCTGAGATAATAGTTCTACCGCGGCTGCCTAAGTGAACTCCTCCAGGAAGCCTTCTATAAAATAGTGTCTGGCAAAAGAATCATGGGTCGGAAGTATTCTCAATGTACTAGTACTCTCTAGCTAAAAGCTCTGATTGCTTTTTGGCTGGGCAAAGATTCTTGCTCCTTATTCAGGTACAGTGCAGAAAATCATCTTCTGCAGTCTAAGCAGTTGACTTAGGTAGAGTAAAATTATTCTTAGTATGTTTATTTAATTCAGTCAGCTCAGCACCCTGAATGTATCTGCTTCTCTGGTCCATTCCTCTTCGGAAAATTCAGTATCTTATCAGGTACTGATGGTCTTTTATCCCTTTTAAGAGGTGGAGGGCCTTCTTTGGCTTTTTAAAGCAGCCTCCACTGCCTTATTTATCATTTATTGAAGAAAATCCAGCTGTTGGTGGTCTTGAAGCAGGCTAGAGGCAGGAGGAGATAGATGTGCAGACCCTTCATCTGAGGATTCAGCTCAGTATGCCCTTTTGCAAGATTGTTATTTCTCCATAGTCCCAGCCTCCACTGTGTTATTACTGCACAATAACCAATGCAAGAGAAAACAAAAAAGTAACCAGCAACCAAATGCCTATACTATATAAATGGAGCTACAATACCTTACAGCTCTTGCGAGACCGCCACAGTGTCTCACTAAGCGGTGGAGTGTTGCACCACATAGAATGCACCATTCACAAAGAAGATCAAAAACGGAGGACATGTTCTGCTTATCTTCTTATGACATACAGGAGTGTCGTAGTTTGGACTCTTGCTCTGAGCAAGACTGCTGGCCTCAGGATGACAGTACTTTCGTTTGTAGGTGACTAAGTCTCTTCCTAAAACTAGTTGTAACTGTTGTCCAAACCTTACCGGCTTTCTAGCAGTACCTGACCAGAAACACAATAGTAAAAGGTGATTTGTAGCAGTCACTTACGCATGGACTCAAAGTAAGATCTCTCAGGGTTGTCGTGGTTAAACAGAAATTACCCTTTTCTCACAGATTTATTATGTCTCATACAAACAAAGGCAATAACACAGATGCAGTGAAATTATAATAGTTTTTTATTCAACATAACTGCAATTTGTGATAAGTTGCATAAACTGCAATGATTAGGATAATGAATATACCAAGCAACAGTATTGTGAAGAAGAGTCATTGTTATAAAGACCCCCACCATTGTGCAATATATAAAAGAAATATATGTATATGATGGAATATGCCCTAATACCCTAAGGAGAATAGGTCTAACCTCCTACCTAAAAGGAGAGCTGGGTTCGTTAAACCTAATCTGCCAAAGCCGTGTCCATGAGAGGAGCCCCCAACCCTCGTTACCTTGGAATGAGGTCTCTATCTCAGACTCCGCAGGGACACAAAGACTGGGTCAGCGTCAAGATGACTGCAGCATCGGTATCAGCGATGGTGGCGATGTCCTCTGGTCGGAATCCCTCTGATTATCTGTCTAAAGTGTGTTGTATTTATACAGATCTACAAGGTCCCCTGACATAAGTGTTATTCATAACAATAGATAACAGGCATGCTTGGGACGGCAATTAATATCAACAGTCCCTCGAAAGTATAGAGAGGGAAAATCCCTAAGTGTGAATACCTACTGTATGTTTGTCTTTCGTGCTTGATCTTGACGCCTTGGCGCAGTGACACTGATAATAGAACCCATAACAAGTGGCCTAACTATAAACAAGGCCGCCATCTTAAAGGAAATAAATAATTAAATGGACTAAGACAGAGCAAGCTAAGTAGGTTAAAAGTCACTGGGTGACGGGGGCACGAGTTTACAAGCCTACGGCTAAGCTAACTCCTGTTATCCCGTTAAAACAAACTAGGATTCACTACACCCTCCCCATTGCCGTAACAGGTATGATGAAGGTAAAGCAATCCAAACGCAAAAAAAGCTGCTACTGAACAAAAAGCCAAAAAACAAAAACGAAAACTCAAGCTAAAAAATGTACTTAATGACAAAATAATTGCTGTGTGTTAAAATTCGTTTAAAAAACATACAGAGATGTTAATATCAACCATGACAAGTATAGCAAACTTTTAGTATAATCGCTTATTTTAGAACCGGGAACTGGTAAGCAAATTCATCAAATCATGTGTTATATGCAGGATCTTGAAGAATGTCATCGAAGTCACCATTTAAGGATCTTAAAAACGAGTCAACATCGTCTGAAGTGAAATCGAGAGCTGGACGGACAAACGGATCCACAGAGCAGAAGTGAGCCACATTCATTGGTGTACCGACACTCGCT
The DNA here is from genome assembly GCF_031143425.1 of Pleurodeles waltl. NCBI lineage: Eukaryota > Metazoa > Chordata > Amphibia > Caudata > Salamandridae > Pleurodeles > Pleurodeles waltl. Next base: position 695,915,568 of record NC_090450.1, read on the forward strand.
GCAGCGCCCTCATCCATATCAGATCTTATAACAGAAAGTTCATAGGTGGCCTCGCGGAGCAACCTCAGTCTCAAGGGGCATGACCGTGAATGAACCCTCATCGGGGACATCAGCAGTTCGTGGTCCACAGGAGATGTCGGAGCAACAGCAAGACAGACCATAGGCAGATGTTCAAAGAGGCACCATATGCAGCGGAAGACCGGCTGTACACACCAGAGTAGCGGCCGGAATGACAACGACCAGTCAAACTCCAGTTCCACCAGCAAAGGTGTACCGAAGATCCGAACCATGTGTTCACGGCACAGTGGGGTTGACGGGAGCGGCTCCATTGCTCTGTGTTGCTGGAAAGAAACAACCACCGCGAATCGAAGAAATAGCAGTAGTAGTCCGCCAATTAAAGCCAAAATAATTGGAAAGCCACCAAACACACTGGAAAAGAGAGAATAGATGGCTGATGGGATGACTTCGAAGACAGTCTGGAAGATGGACACAAAACCAGACCCGACCGCCTTAAAGAAATTAACAATCCCAGTTGTGCTTGAAGCATTGAATATTGTGGATACCAGCGTTTGGGGAAATCGGTATTTAAAAGGGATTGTATCTCGGCTGATGATCTCGCAATCTGGAGAGCATATGTCTCTTTTGAGGATGTCAAGGCGACCTGTTTCTGAAACAATAGCGCCTTTAGTCTACTCAACTTGTCATAGTTCATATTAATAGTATCTATGTGGGGCCACATTTCAGATACTTGTATCTCTCGTGTGGGGGGAAACAAAACATGTCCACAACACGTAACGACCTTCGTGACTGAAATTGCGTAGGCAATTCCAGGTCGCAAGCCGCAACAGCTTTCATCGTTCAGTAGAACATAACTTCCATTGGAAAGTACATAAAACACTGGACGAATCAAGGGGACGGGAGTACCCTTCAGAAAACAGGCCAAATTTGCGACCCCCGCATTGCAAAGACCGTGAAGGGACACCTGTTTGCATATCATAGAATGACGAACAGCAGTCTCACATTCACTTCCGCTAAGAAAGACCTCCTGTTCACCGTTCAGACATTTGTAGTCAAAGGGCAACTCCCACTCTTCCTTAATAAAGCTATCTCCTAGCTGCTCATATCGTCCCACTGCAAGATGTTTCAGGCAGCTCGAGAAACGAAAGGTTGAAATTGGTAAATTAATAATGCCGTGCAAGAGCCAGATAGTTGAAGGACTCTCTGCTACCGTGAAGGGCAACTTATCTAATTTCTCCACTTGAAGCAGGGTGAAACGAGCCTCCCTTTTAGCCATTGTCTCTTGTTCCCTGGAAAAATTAAAAGCAGAGAATAGTTCACTCCCATTAATGTACTTCCATGGAATGTGGCCACTTTTCAGTGTCTGTAATGTCCAACCCAGCTGTATGATGGAACGTAGCTGCGTTTGCCCATGATATAACCGGGACAAGTCAGTCTGAGTGATATCAATAGCAGACGACACTATGTTTGATAGTGAATAAATCCTGTTGGACAGCGTGTTCATGCCATTGTCAACAACAGCTAATGTTTTTTCCAAATTCTTCTTATCTAGTTGCCTTAAACGTGCAGCAGCCTCAATTTGGGAAAGTTTCCAAATTTCATTATACATAGCATATAAAAAACGTTTCGAGCGTTGTTTCCTAGGACCTTTCAGGAAATCCTGCAAGTCTACACTGTCAGAAAGAGTGTTCAGGTGTTGCTTAACCGCTGTTAACGTGTTCGTCTGCACCTATTGCTGGCACAGCTTACCCACACTGTATGTTGTAATTATACCTGTATGTTGACCTGATATAAAGCGAGGGTCAGGCCTGTGAATGGAAAAACCCCCTGAAGAATTTAAGAAACGCTTTGGACACTCATCAGTGTCGGAGGGCCAAACCAACCACTCGCCGGGACGGGAAAGTGAAGAATTATAGGCACCAGCCTTAACCATTGCATCTAGCCTGTCTTCTGAGACATTGAGAAAGTGTTGCCAATCTTTAAATTTTGTCGGAGTAGGGATACTGGGCGTGTTCAGGTCTTTGATTTTCGATAGCCCCAGACATGACGTCTGCTCAATAGTGTCATTTAAGAAAATCATTTGCACAGGAATCAGGCAAGCTCGAAACAAAGCCTCCCTACCCTGTATCTACCAATCTTGTGTCCCCCATACACTTTTCAAATCAATAGTATCTTTCCAATATTCGTAACCCTCAATCGAGAGACGGGAAACAAAGGGATCTGAATAAATCAGTTTCGTATCAGTTAGAAGCAGTTTTCTAATTTGTGCCGGAGGTACTTTAAAATAATACGACTCTGCTTTTTTTGTATCATGCCCAGAAAAGTATGTACATTTTTCGCTGTAATACTTCGGACTCCCCACCTGTGGTGTCGAACAATGTTCCCATTGTGTATAATTCAAGAGAGGCCTATATCTAGTTGCACGGTGTAGGTAGTGATGTCCCCAATTGTTATAGCAGAACATTTCCCCATAATTCATTGTATAATCATATACATCATCACTTCCAAAAGCGGAATAGTCCTTCATTTCAGTCAGCATTGAATCAACTGTTTGGACATCCCTATCATCAGAGACAACATTAGGTGTAATAACATCAGACATTGAAATTTTGAACACATACGGTATTTGAATAATCTCTGTAGGCCCATATATATCGAACTGAACTTTGTCCCACACAATCCCATCAGTAATTGGTATAGCTGTAATATTGACAGGGGACAAATCACGTCGGACCTTATGTGAAGAATGATGTGGTGTTAAAATTTCATCAACAGGCTCCACAGAGGAGCGATCAGCGATATAGTGACCATTAATTAGTAAAAAGAAAACAGTCACAAAACCAATCCATAAAAATAATGCAATGAATGTCAAACAGAACCAGAGATAGTTCCATGGATATATCAAATAGTTCTCCTTAAGCCATTGATAGAATTTGCTACTTCTCGAAAGTTTGTCAGACTCAGTTGAGGATGAATCCGAAGAAAAATCATCATTGTTTACAAAATAGCCAGAGGAAGTCTCTGCAAACACAGGACCCGTCGAATTCTCATCCATTGCTCGTGGAAGTTCTTGATAGACAACGTCATTCGCCGTGGAAGTGCTCGTGTAAAACACAGCCAAATCCTGAAGCGGGGTGGTCTCTGAAGTTGTTACTGGAACCAACAAAAGTTCATTTTCCGCCCTCCCCATGGTCGAGGAAGTGTTCGGAACAGCAGTTGACATAGTTGCATAGTCAGTAGTAGTGATATTCATCCTACTATGTAGATGGATGTCCTGTTGGGTAGTGAGAGGGGATCAGGAACTACCCAAGGGACCTCCTGGTCTACTGTGAAGAATCGGCCACATGGTGTAATTTGATGTCATCAATGGAGATGAATCTGTTTGATTTGGAACCAGACAATGGTGGAAGGATGACAGTCCTGGTGCCTTTTATCCCCAAGACCGGTACAGGTGCTCTGTATGATGGACCAAACTCTTTTTTCACAGCGATCTTCTCACGAACCAGATCCCCAACGTTAGGAATCCAGCCAGTCAAAGTTGTCGCCAATTCCCTTATTCCCAAGGTGGCAGCACTTGTAGATGATTTATCATCACGGAATTGTTGAAGCTCCTGTAAAACAGCAAGACGTTCTTTTATGTCAAATGGTGTTTCTGCTGCTACCATACCAGGGGCATCAAGATCGGGGACATACATAGGTGTCCCAAAGAGTACCTCATATGGAGACCTTCCCCCCAAGGACCGTCTTGGCAGATTATTCAGTGCTCTCTGGACCCCATATAGGTGATGTAACCAACTGCGGCCTGAACCTAATACTCGAGCTGTTAAGGACTGCTTTAGATCACGATTCCGCCTCTCCACGACCGAATTTCCCTCGGGATGGTATGGTGAGGAGTAATGGAGTTCAACACCCATCGTTCTCATGGTGTCCCTGAAAGCTTTAGAGGCAAATGCGGGGCCCTGGTCCGAATGGAATGCTGCAACCGCATATGTACCGATAAAGATCAGCAAATCTTTTATAACAGTCCGGGCGTCAGCCGACCGCTGTGGCCATACCCACAGGAATCTAGAACAGGAATCTACAGCCACTAAAATGTATTTATATGCACCATCAGGCTGCAAGGGACCACAATGGTCCAGGTACACACAATGGAGTGGCTTGTCTGACACTAAGAGAGATGTCTGCGGAGGGCGTTTGATATTTGAGCCCTTAATCTGCTGACAAATGTCACAGCAAAGGACATACTGTTTAGTCCGTCTGCATAGACCAGGCCACCAGTACCGTTGTTGTAGAATGGTGATAGTGGCCTGTATACCAGCATGTGCAGAAGCGACACCCTCATGTGCAGCTGTTATCAGCTCTAATCTTTGGTCTTCATTGGGGATCACTCGATCATCTACCTCAGGAATTGTTGCAAAAGCAACATTCTGTGCACTGATATGATAAGTATAGTTCGTAGGGTATCCTTTCGGAAGGGTCTTGCCTGCAGCCGAAGCTTTAACAGCAATCAGTATTTCACTATCCAACCTCGTCCGAGAACGAGTCACTGCAGCCACAGAAGCCGTAGCTACTGATGCTTTGGCTGCTTCATCAGCCAATGTATTGCCAGCAACGTGTATTCCTACACGTTGGTGTCCTATTGTATGAACTACATGGACACATGGTAGCTTCTCCTTAAGATCAGCCACCCTTCCCCACAACATTTTGTGTTTAATGGTGTTCCCTTTAGAATCTCTAAACCCGTTCAGTTTCCAATGATTGAGATAATCATTGTATGACTGGACGCAGTAATATGAATCACAGACTATCAAAGTCTGGGTTCCTGGCTCAGTATGTTCGAGCGCTAGAAGAAGAGCCTTAAGTTTGGCCAACTGGGCTGTGGAGTCCCCTAAGGTCTGCGAGTAGGTATTGTGAGGATGGAGAACTCCATCCTCCATCGTCCCGCACACGGCTGCGCAAGCCGCCGAGTATTGATGTTTAGTACCTACAGCCGGTTGTGCCGACCCGTCAGTATAAATGATGGTATTATAACTGTCTATTGGCAAGATATGTAGAGGAGCGGGGTACTCCTGTTCATACTGGAGAAATTCTTGTGTCTGAAGTCTTGGGTCAAACACATAATCAACATCAGTGGTGGTCAGAGACGTTGCCCATTGAATCCAACGTGGATGTAATGCCTTAGCGTTTGGAACGCTCGCTTTAGTGACAGTCTCTAGGGCCGGCACCGGGGAGACAACAATAATTTGTTTCCCCTGGGCAAGTGGCCTCTCCTTTATGACGGCCATCTGAACTGCTGTCAGAATCTTTTCTGTAGGTGCAAAACGTTTCTCAGCATTGGAGTATAAGTGTGATTTGTATGCTATCGGCACCGTGTCACCCTCATTAAAGGTGACATAGGTAAACCCAAGGGCTCCATTCTGATGACCAAATTTGTTTTATTGTCCCGTGTGTATAAGTGTCTAGCTTCTAGGATGTCCCGTTGTATGTCCCTAAGGATTTGTGTGTGTTCAATCGTCCATCGTCTGCTGGAAAAGGTTGGGCTGAATTAAGTCATAAAGTGGTTTGATGCGTTCTGCATAATCTGGAATGTATGTTCTGCCAAAATTAAAGAAACCCAGTAATGACTGTAATTTCTTAAGTGTGTTCGGGGGCTGTAACTGAGCACATTTTTCTAGGAAGTGCGGGGCCAGGCTCTTCCCCTCATTCGATAGCTCATATCCCAGGAACAATACACTAAGAAAGGCTATCTTGCTTTTCTTAAAATGTAATTTATAACCGAATTCTGCAAATCCCAAAATGATCCGATCGACCCTCGCAAGATGAATGTCGAGGGTGTCGTCAGTGAGATAGATATTATCCACATAGGACAATGCATCGGAATCAAGCTCGTGCAAAATCAATGTCACACGGGCTGAAAACAGTCCTGGGCTATTTTTATAGCCTTGGGGTAAACGACAAAAGCGTTTCTGAGAGCCAAATGAAAATGCACTTAGGTCCCGACTTTCATGTGCTAAATTCTGGCAGAAAAATCCATTAGATATATCCAATGTAGTTTTATATTTTTTACGCACTATATTGTTTCAGTGCTGTGCTGTGTGAATTTTGTATAGCATATGTGCGAGTATGACTATTTAAATGTCTATAATCAACCACTATTCTATATAAATGATCTGGTTTCGCAACTGGAAATAATGGATTATTCATGGCCGATGTACAAGGCTCAATCACTTCCTGATATTCAAGTTGTGACAGGATCTCCGTCACCGGAGCTTTTGCTTCATGCTTAACAGGGTATTGTGGCTGCGGGTGGGGAGTAGACCTAACGGGAATAACATGACAAGGAGAGTCCTTGTCCCAACCTACATGATTACGGTATAATGCAGGTGCCTGTGCTAAAGCCCATTCAGCAGCATAGGCTCTTTTGTCTGCCTCCGGAACAAGTTTGGAGAAAGAAGGCAAAATGACATCTTCCCCATGTGGGAGCTTGCGGACATGTTCAGGTGGCCAGTCTCTCTCGGCCAACAGGATATCACTAGTAAGTTCATCCCAAAATATTACACTAATAATGCGTTCCACGTCTCCCTCTATCTGAATTGTTAAATCATAAACCCGATCGGGTGGGAGAACGCGGCCATTCGCCATCTCAACCGCGATGTAATCGCTAGTTGCTGTCGCATCCAGATGATCTTTCAGACTCTGGCGACATATCGTGACCTCTGCTGCGCTGTCCAACAGAGTCACTGCCCACCTCTTGTTCCTCAACAGTGTTCTCAATACTACTGGCATTTTTAACGGTCAGTGCTGCCACTTTCTTCTTTTTAAATTGTGGCTTTTGCTGAGGAGTCTTTTCTTCTTTTTTAATGGTCGACTGTGTCGAGTCTTTCTTGTTTTTCACGTATTCCGGACGTCGATCTTGACGGCCCCCTCTCTCGCTACGTTTATCCGGTGCGTCCTGAAAGGAACGAGAATATCTGTCTGGAGTTCTAACGTTATCCCTATTCCTGAGATTATACCTCCTTTCGGAGTACTCCGGGTGTGGAGAATCAGCTCTTTTATGTCTCCTGTCTTTGAAATCTTTTTGTTTGTCCCAGCGCTTTTTAGAGCCCTCTTGTGCTTGTTTTGTACCTTCCTTATGGGCGGTACTCGGTATGTCCAATTTTTTTAGGTTTGGCTCCCAAACCATCCCGTCCTATACTAGTATAGGTATCGGAGATTATTTTCGGTAGCTGTCTCTCTTGTTCCATATCTGGAGTTTCCCGGAGACGCTGGCGTATTGCCAGTGCCACCGCTTCCCCTTTAATATTACTTAGTATTATCGAGGAGACGGCGTCAAAGTTACGCATCAATTTCATCCCCAGATCCAGGGCCGGTGCAGCCCCATGCTCATTTTGTATTTGTTTTAACACTTCCGGTGAATTGGCAAGTGTAGGGGTACCATGTGTGGTAGTATAAACGGCAGCGAAGACTGTACCCCAAGTGGCACATTCATCCACCGAGGGAACCATCCCGAACGGCAAGCACATAGTGAGCAAACTATGTTTCTCCTGTGGCCCCGTATGGGGGAACACAGCTTCCAGCTGATTTGTTTTCTGAGCAATCCAGAACGGTATTTTTTCCCGTTCCGTGGGCACTTTACCCATAATAGTATGCACTGTTTGTGCATTAATCCCAGTAGCCAATTGATATGCACCAGGTACTGGTGGTGCTGGACGCGCTGGTGTATTGTTCAATGTTCGCATTATGAACTGAACCAATCGTCTATATAATGCCACTAATTCATTATATAATATTCGTAAATCTGCGAGCGGCATAGTCTGTATGCCTGGGTGAGGTGTATATGTGGCAAACATGGGCCATGTAGGCCCTTCATTACTTAAAGGACCTAGCCTCACCCGTCGTAGTACATGCGGTAGGGCGCCTTCAAACCAGTTCTGATGCTCTTGATATGTGAGCGATATTTCATGATACTGGTATGCTTCGTATCTTACGGGTACGTTCGCAATGTCATAAGTGTGAAATGTGTGCGTTCGTTGGTCAGCCTCAGGAAAGGAAACCCAACAGTAAAACGTTTGTCTGGTAAGCTTCAGTCGCTTTTATAATCAGAGTAACATCCCCGCCCTCTTCTGTAAGGCCATGCGCTAATAAATGTTGTGTAAGTGCATGTCTAGCATTTGCAGGAATGTCTATGGTATTAGCCATAGTTGTTTAGAGAAACGGAACACCAAAATAGAGGAAGTTTTTCCTTTTGTGAGTTCGAGCTCGAATAACCTACAGCCTAATTAGGTGTTACCTGTTTGGCTGAGGAGGATTCTCCCAAAGACCACGGACGTCTCCGTATAATGGTACTGAGGGTACCTGTTGTCTGTGAGACAGTGATAGTCAGGGTAACCGTAAATTAGTGCCTAAACACCATCGTTGGTGGCGCCATGTCGTAGTTTGGACTCTTGCTCTGAGCAAGACTGCTGGTCTCAGGATGACAGTACTTTCGTTTGTAGGTGACTAAGTCTCTTCCTACAACTAGTTGTAACTGTTGTCCAAACCTTACCGGCTTACTAGCAGTACCTCACCAGAAACACAATAGTAAAAGGTGATTTGTAGCAGTCACTTACGCATGGACTCAAAGTAAGATCTCTCAGGGTTGTCTTGGTTAAACGGAAATTACCCTTTTCTCACAGATTTATTATGTCTCATACAAACAAAGGCAATAACACAGATGCAGTGAAATTATAATAGTTTTTTATTCAACATAACTGCAATTTGTGATAAGTTGCATGAACTGCAATGATTATGATAATGAATATACCAAGCAACAGTATTGTGAAGAAGACAGTCATTGTTATAAAGACCCCCACCATTGTGCAATATATAAAAGAAATATATGTATATGTATAAGATGGAATATGCCCTAATGCCCTAAGGAGAATAGGTCTAACCTCCTACCTAAAAGGAGAGCTGGGTTCGTTAAACCTAATCTCCCAAAGCCGTGTCCATGAGAGGAGCCCCAACCCTCGTTACCTTGGAATGAGGTCTCTATCTCAGACTCCGCAGGGACACGAAGACTGGGTCAGCATCAAGATGACTGCAGCATCGGTATCAGCGATGGTGGCGATGCCCTCTGGTCGGAATCCCTCTGATTATCGGTCTAAAGTGTGTTGTATTTATACAGATCTACAAGGTCCCCTGACATAAGTGTTATTCATAACAATAGATAACAGGCATGCTTGGGACGGCAATTAATATCAACAGTCCCTCGAAAGTATAGAGAGGGAAAATCCCTAAGTGTGAATACCTACTGTATGTTTGTCTTTCGTGCTTGATCTTGACGCCTTGGCGCAGTGGCACTGATAATAGAACCCATAACAAGTGGCCTAACTATAAACAAGGCCGCCATCTTAAAGGAAATAAATAATTAAATGGACTAAGACAGAGCAAGCTAAGTAGGTTAAAAGTCACTGGGTGACGGGGGCACGAGTTTACAAGCCTACGGTTAAGCTAACTCCTGTTATCCCGTTAAAACAAAATAGGATTCACTACAGGAGAAGATAGGTGCAGAAGAAGGCCAATAAAGCAGGCCAGTCTGCTCAATTGGGTCAGGACTGTGATCAAGAAGACTAACGAGGAAGATAATGAATACAGACGAGGTAGCCCGATGTTCTTAAGAGACAGTGGTACAGGACAACTTACCTCAGTCACGTCTGATTCACTTCCAAAGGGAATAATGGACCCAGTAAAAAGGATTATGGGAATGACACACTAACAGCGCGTACAGAAGAAAATTCACAAGCAAGAGGGAACGTAGCTGCTGACCAGGAATAAAAGAGGACGAGTGGCTATGTGAATGCAGACATATGGTCATGTAATCTTCTAACTGGAGATTGTGGTTGTTGTTATGTTATAATTTATTTTTTCCAGATTTGTGAGACATGTAGGCCAGTGTTATATAATCCTTATGGATACTCATTTGAACTTGGCTGTTGAGCAGTTCAAAGAAGAGAGCATAATCTTTCTCTGACCCTGCCATAGCATTGACTGTATGCTGCCCAGCAGAAAGTGATGTCCCTAGCATCTGGCTGCATGCTGGGCTTCTTCTTAATGCTCCCAAGCATATGCCAGCATATGAGGAAACTAGATTGTTGACTGTCCTGCAATGTGCGGAAGACACATCTGGTGGGGGAGTTAGGTGTGAAGTGCCTTTGTTTTCTCTCTCCTTACGCAATGCAGTGATGCTGTTCTTTTCTTGAATATCCCCCTTCCCTGGAAGCATATCACATTCTTATCCTCAGGCACTGTGGTCATGCCACTCCTTTCACACATGCTTTCCTACTCCACAGACCATCAGCTTTCCCTCACTTCTACCCGCCGTCGGTCCTTTAGCTCCAGCAGGCAGATATAAAGCCATTGGTGCCGTTGAGTTCACATTGTGCTCTCTTGGGCATACATCTCATTTTTTAAAATCTTTGAGGTAGGTGAAATTGAGTGATTTTGGAGAGTCATCCCATTTAAAGCAACAAAGATGAAACCATTTGAGGACAGTTATCTTGGCAGATGATACCACTGAAGACCGTGGGAGGTATTCCCATTGTTTGTATAGTGATAGAGAACCCAAAGAGGGTGACAATTTCTAAAATAGGATGAGCTGATAGGTATCGGTAGTGGGCAATTGCTGCATATTGAAGTGCAGACAAAAAAGATGGCGCCATGGGGATGTGACCAGCTCATAAACGTCTCAACAAGATCCCAGGGCTATCAACTGCTCTGAAGTTCTGGGATTAGCTTTCTGGTGACCAACTGCTTTAATGCAAGCACCTGATCACAAAGCTTCTGCAAAATGTAGGCAATAATAGGTGTTTGTGAGCTTTGCTGGGGTGATAGAAAGTAAGACATTTGCATTGATTATCCTATTCTTGTGCAGGGCTAGACCACGGCATTCTTTGTAACCCCATAGCTAGCATACTTCTGGCATTGGAGTCAGAATGCAGTCATAACATTATTCATGTCTGCCTACTTGTTTAAAGTCGGAACTCCAACTTAGGGTAGCCTGCTTTTAAAAGCACAAGAGCCTGAAGTACTTATACTTATGCTCATAGGTGGCCGGTAACAAGCAGGGCCAGACTGGGGAAGTAAAGGCAGCCTTGGCAAAAAGGCTCAAATCAGCCCCTCCTCTTCTTGTCATTGCTTCGCTCTATCTCTCCCTTTTCATCAACCAATGCTTGCTCTCTCCTTCGCTTCTTTCGCTCTTCTCCCTCACTGGTCTGGTGCTCTCACTCCATCCTTCTTTTTCTCTCTCTCGAACGCCCTGTGCCTGCTGCAGTTAACTTAGCGAGATGGGGAAGTGACAAAGGCTGCAGTAGCGACCCTTGATCTTCAAAACTGCTCTCCAGTGGCTCCAGCCCTCAAGGGAAATGCTCAATGGAATAAAAAGCCGGTCTGGTCCTGGTAACCAGCTTCTGTTTCTAACCTCCCCTCAACCCCCATAATGAAGATTAACCGGACCCCCGCTTGCTAGAACACTCTGCCACTGGACATAACTTCCCATATAGTTTTGTATTTTAGTATTTAAACAGTGCTTCTTAACCCACTGTTCTATTGGATGGGTAGCATGCTATGATGTGGAGGGAGGTCATATGGTTCGAAGAGTCCTTTAATTGTTATTTTGTCAGTTATGTGAGAAGCATTTTGATGTTAATTGTGATTGATTGTAGAATTATTCTTGTCTTGGGATGCAGTGCCTATTAGTGTGATGGAGGAGGAAGTGTAAAATTAATGCACAGTTTATACCCGTGGTTACGGGTCCTGTGCTCTGTTCATGCTCTTAATGTACTTTTCAGTGAATTTCCAATCCTTGCTGCAGCAGTTGGGTCAGTCTCTCCGAAAGATCGTGTTTGTCTTGGGTGTGAGGAGTGGATTGGTGTACCAGATATTGACCTGCCTTGATGGTCTCCATTATAGTGATCCCCAGTAAGTATTTGATTTTAAGATTGGTTGTGGACTAAGAAGGACATACGTGGGAGGCAGAGCACTAGCTGGATGGTTTGCTTTTCATTTCACCTCAGAGACTATGGGATCTTTAAGGTTGGTTAGGGACTACATGCTGGTTGGTACCTGCAATTGTGGACTTAGCATTCTATTGGTATCACCTATATGCTGCCACTGATTACCTGTCCATATATGTCTTGAATTATTGATTATGCAAGAAAGCACTGTGTGTCTTTAGGGATCCCGATTTTCTTTTAAAACCAATTATGTACTGCTGAAACGCAATCAAAGCGAATATTTGCTTTTCAGTAGAAACTGGAAAATACTAGATTTTGCTGCATTCCTACTGCTTTGACACCAGAGGGTGGTAAAGCAGTAAAAGTGCATTCTCTACCTCCAACTACTTTCTTGTGATGTACACTCCCACTATATCCTACTTGGACCATTTCACGCCAGGCTATATACCCCTTTAACCATCCATACAGTTCCAGGACCCCCATAATCTACTTCCACTTCTGTTTTGGAAGCATGGCTACCCCATAAGACTTCAGGTCATCATTCACAGCACAGTGCTGATTGGTGGTTGGAGGGTTTGAAGCAGAATTGTGGTTAGGTTCTCTGTCCAGGGCAAAGGGCACCACCTTGAAGTCATCTTCCTGCAGTGTGGGTGGGATGGAGCTTTGCTTTCTGAAAGCTGAGTTTCAAGATTAAGGCAACAAAGATAATTGCACATACAGCCAACTCTAAAATCAGTGTCTTGCAACTAAGCACTCCATCTAACACCCCTGTTATACGTTCTACGTGTTGATGGTTTGAAAAGCATGTCTATATGAGTTGTATGCCCTCACACAGAAAGACAAGGATCATATCTATGCCTACATGGCATACATTAACTGGCAAATTAGTATATGAGCTGCCATCAGTGCAGCTCAGAATAATGAAGACGTGGCCACTGCTCTGTGATTTCTAGTATGTGCTACAGGCAATAATGTTTGAACAAAGTCAAGTGCACTGACTCATTCAGATCCTGCATACAGAAGAACACGTTCATGATAGAGGCCCCGGATCTTTCAGCTGTGCTTGTTTTTTTCCCAAGATGGAAATTGCTTTAGAACATTGTATGTTGCACAAAACACAAAGGTAAAATGGCTGACAAATCTCACACCTGCCTGGCAGGAGCACAATCCCGGCTCTGTTTTCAAATAAACATGAACTCAAACGCTTGGTAAAAATAATTCCTGAAGCAGCCTTGGCTCTGGCTTTCAAGTATACACAAAATCCCATAGGCTTCACCCAATAATGTGAAATAAACTTAATTCATTGTTTGAATTGCACAGGCAAATAATTGAAGGCATCCTGTAGTTCATAAAGCTACTTTACTACTTCCTATGCTTCTTTATTTTGCAATAGAGTTCCTGTCACCAAAGACCCTAGTATGCATGGTAATTCCTTAGCAGACATCTTCCCCATTTGGCCACATAGATCCTGAATAAGTCCACAAATGCTATTAATGCCATATTTATTAGACCACTTGTTTCTTGGTTTGTCATGGCAAGGAATTAGGGTAGTGTGACAGAGCACCCACAAAAAATAACGTGTTACAAGAGATAACGCAGGATACTGAACCTCAGGGCAGCAAAGATAGCTCTATCTCCTTCTCTTCCCTTCTGCTTCCCAGTTGTGGTATTTCACAGCAGAATAGACAAGGGAAAATTTTAGATACCTGTGGGTCATGGCCAGCTCACCCTCCTCAACTTTGTCAGCCTATCAGGCACCAGGGTGGGTAACAGGTAGGGGGGATAGGCACTTGGCAGGACTATAGAAGTGGTCCTTATTTTGTTGATTCCCATTGTGCGGCACATGGAATCACTGCATCAGGATCTTGTGGTCCCTCTGTTTCGGGGAGGGCATGAGGTGCTCCTTTGATAGGGAATGCATATAGTTGTACTCCGAGTGGGAGCCACACACAGGTTCGATCTAGTGAGGGCTACCCCAGCTTCAAAATGATCTATGTCCCAAAATTAAGAAACGCGTGTTTTGAGACAGGGATTCCTTACGTTATAAAGTATTACACTGGCTAAGAGGCAACCACAAATGTAAGTCAATTATAATGCAAGAAAGACATCATGAATGTCTGCAGACGTTATTCACGGTCTGGGCCTTGAGATATCATTGAGCATGTGGTGGGTTAAAGGAAAATTATAGATGACCTATTGGCAATAGAAGCATGTGATATTCGTACTACCAGCACAGGGATCCAACTTGCCTTTTGCAACAATAAAGAGCGTGCTGGTTGTTCAGGATTGGAGGAAGGTGGCCCGGGAGCGAGTGGCTCTTGAGTGGCATAGACTGTTACTGGGCGCCCACAGCCACTCCTGGTATTCCTGTGCCTGACCAAAATGAAGTTAGCATTTCAGCTGATGTAGCCGAGGTAGAGGTAGAGGTAGATGTTGCTCTGGCGGGTAATGATTACACGTTGGGTACTGTAACTGAGCAGTCTGAAACTCGGTCAGTTGCAAATCCTTTCCTGAAATCTTGCTCTTATACCTATCAAGCTGGCTGATCCATTTTGGGGTGATTACATCAACTCCTTTCATCTCTGCCTCTTCCAAGAGACCTGGGCTTTGGAGCCATTGTACAGGTAGGGTTATGTTACCTACTCAGTGGATGTGCTCCCCTCTTAGTCTGTCCTCTGGGGCCTCTTAATATGGGTTAAAATCTCACTCACCTGGATCATCGAGCAGTTGTCCATCGAGTTGCCTGATTTTTTAGGGCTATTTATAAGGGCCAATAATGGGTACGTAATTAACATTTACAACATGTATAATCATAGTGTGGCTAACAAGATTGCCTCTCTAACATTAAACACCTTAGATAATCACCTGGATTCCATGTCTTACAAACCCAAGCTCATCCTTGCAGGTGACTTCAACACTGCTTATGAGCCGTTAGATTTTATTATGGTAGTCACTGAACTGGAAAAGTAGGCCCTGCGCATTCCAGAACTAAATGCTCCCTCATTAAAATCTTGTTCTTCTGTGGTCATGCAACAGTCGTTGTTTACTATCGCTCATAGGTTGTGTGGGCGTAATAGCAGGTCAGACTCTGTTTTGGATAGATTATTTATTTTCTGCAGAAGTTCATCAGAATTGATTACCTAATGCTGTCTCAACCTATGGTACTGGTTGGTGGACTTTCATGTAACCAATAGAGCAGAGAGGGACAATAATGTTTGTATTTATTGCTTAAAGAGGGTTTATTCGATCTGCTGTTGAGTTGTCTGCATTGTACAGGGCAGAAGGTGGAGGCATGGCTTCATTAGCTTCTTTCGTAGCTAGAGAAAACCTTTTATAAGATTGATACTCTGTTTGCCTCAGTGTACCCCATTTGGCCCAGTATACTTTGATCTAGCATTAAAACCGATTGGTGACCTAGCATTTTTGAGAACCTTGGTATGTTTGGTTAGGATTTGGTCTACCCCATGAACTAGAACCTGACAGACAAGGCCTTTTTGGAACTTGATCTGCTTGATAGGAGCTTAACTATTTCACGGTTGTTCCACATTAAAAATGGCTCCATGCCCTGGGTTTGAAGGCTATGTGGACTAATACTTCTTCTAATAATTCATCATTGAATGTTCTTATGAAGAAAACATTCTGGGGGTACATAAACACTGAATATGTGCGTAACTCTGATAGTGATAGTCTCATTGGCAAGTTTATGACCAAAAACCCCACTCCAAAGTTTAAAGTATACCTCCACAAGGTTACCCTGCACTGAACATAAACAACTTCTGTTTAAGTTCAGGGTTGGCACTCTGGCAGTGAACAGTTACACCGGTAAATAGAAAAAGGCAGGCCCAATAAAAAAATGTGTACTTTATGTTCTGATCGGGTGGAAACCATTGAACATGTTCTCTTGCCCAATGTACTTATGCACCAGAGCAAGATAGGTGAAACACTACCTGTCGTAATTTGGGTTTTCAGCATTATTCCCCTGCTCTCTGAATTCTAAGCTCTGATATGAGTAGGGAAACTTTTTTTGCTTGAGTAGATTTCTACTTGTGGTGGGAGTGATTAGGAAACATTTGGGCCTTCCGTTATAGTATATGTACTATAAATAATCTTACTAGGTAAGTAACCTTACCCCCTGAGGAAGATTCCAAGACAAATACTGTTGTAGTAGGCCTGGGAAAGTTGAGAGTGTTACAACCTTAAATCTCTCCTTTTGCCTACATAAATCTACATCGTGCAGGAAGCATTTCCACAGTGCCGAAGCCTTTTAGCACAATGTAAGCTATGTGTGTGTGGGGTAGGGGGGCAACAAACAAATGGAATCTGAATCTAGCTCCAGCTTTTCTAGGGCATATATGACATTTCTAAAGAACTGAGAGTGATTTTTCAATGGACTGATGGTCAAGTACCTTATTGAATGTTTTTCAGCGTGGAATAAGGCAAAAGCTTTACGTACCACTCCTGCCAGGCCTAAAACATAAGTGCTCTTGAGACTGAATTCAACCCTTAGGGCGGCCGTAGCAGCCATGGTGTTATAAAGCATCAGAAGACACTAGATTTGCCCCTCAGTTCTATCCAAGAAACCCCAATCTGCATTGTCTATGAGTTTGAGTGCATATAGTAGGGTGGCGGGAATCTTTGCCTTGTGGGTTGATAAACGATGGGAAAAGTGTTGTTCGCCAACTGACCTATGGAAGGCCCTCAATCCCACAGCGAGAGCATCTGACTTACCCGAATTATGAGAAATATGCTCACGGTCACTTAAGGAGGAGCACATACTTTTCCTTAGATAACAGTACGATTTCACTTGCTCCAACCTTAAACCACCCACTCTCCAACTAAGACTTAATTTCTTACGTGCCTTCTTCTCCTGAAAGCAGACCGTTTGTGATTTCTCGATGTTAGTCTTTAAATGATGACCATCTACATACTTGCCCAGGGCTGCAGAGCACTTATTCAGGCCTTTTAAGTAAGGTCAAGCAGAACTAGATCATCCGCATACAACAGATAAGTCACCTTATGGCCACCAATAGAGGGAGGAAAACCGGAGGAACCAGATTGAACCCTTAGTAAAACACTAATACACAAAGAAAATAGTAGGGGGGGGCAAAGGGCAACCCTGCTTTAGCCCATTTTCCATTCGAATTTCACAGTAAGTCTAACAAGACTTTACACCATGTCACAGAGTGTAGGGTTATAATCCTCTGTAACAGATTTCTCAGAATGCCTAGGTTAGCTAACTTCGTCCAAAGTATTGTGCGATCAACCCTATCAAATGCGTTAGAAAAGTCTATAAAGGCCACATAAACAACCCCTCCCCTCTCAACAGTACATATTTTCATTTATTAACTATAGGGCCGAGATGTTATTTATGGTGTTATGTCCCTTCCTGAAACCTGATTGTTCCAGGGGTAAGATAGAATTGTTCTTTGCCCAAGACATAAGGTGAGCTAGGAGATTTTTCGATTTATCCCACAGTATCTAATAGGGCAATTTGGCAATATTTGCTGGTGAAGATCTATCATCTTTCATATATAAAGGAACAATAATACTCCCAACCCACGAAGGAGGAACTTCTCTTTTCTCATAACAATATGTAAATACAAGTTGCAAGATCTTAGCCCAAAGTGAAGGTGCCTGTTTAATCACTGACATGGGGATTTAATCAGGACCCATTGCCCCCGAGTTGCGCATTCCCCTATTGTAACCTATGATCTCTTCCAGAGAATGGGGGCCAAAACCATACAAATCCTCCTTGCTGCCAGACCATAAATCCACCTCACAGAATCTCATACTGGGATTTGGCCATATGATGCTAGAACATAGTCTCTCCATGCGGCCTCTGATAATGGGGGCAGCCACTGGGGCCTTACGTGTCCGACTACACTCTGCCATAATTTCCCAGAATTTAAGAGAGTTCTTTGTTTGGGCTTCTGCTTGTAGTTGGATCCACTTCCGCATAACTATACTCCTTTGAATACTTTCACTTAACGGGGCTCTTCTCCTCTTCAATAGAGAGATCATTCTACCCCCTTCCTGCAGGGGGGTAAAAACTGATGTCTGCTTAGCCTATTGATCTCTTTATCCAGTAGATAAGCAGACATATTATTGTTCAAGGACTTAAAATATTCCTTCTTAGGAGGACTCCTAACATATTTTGGTTGATTATGCTTTATTAGAGCACCCATAAAAGCAGAAAAACGAACAATATGATCTTCATTCCGGTTATCAAACAACAATTCGGCCTTTTCGAGTTGCTCTTTTACAAAACATCTGTTCTTCGAGCCCCAATAAATTCTACCTGTCCTCTTATCAAAGATGGGCTCTGGAGCAGTAAGCTGCCAGGTCTCCACCGCAGAATAACTTAACGTAAGGGAGAGGGTCAAAATGTATAGTATATGTCTGCTCCTGCACTGTGGGGCATCAAACCCATTTGGAACTGGTGTTTCCCGTGCGGGGAGATTGGGACACAGTCCAGATGACTGTCTTTCTAATTTGCCTTGTACTGTCCCTCTCAATATTGTTACATTTCTGTGATTTTATTATGTGTTGTGTGCCCATGTTTATGAGGTTTTGCTACTGTAATGTCAGCACGGATCTATATCATCTGTACTGTGGATATTACCCTCGGTTTATAGAAGGTTTTTTACTTTCTCCTTAGTGTAGGTATGTCTTCTGTAGTACTTGCATTTTGAGGCAATCAGGATGATCTATGGTATTGTGGCTGTCGTGTATGCGATATATTGTACAAGGGCAAAGGAGAGGGTTATGCTGCTGTATTTAAGTATTTCATATTCTTTTGTGATTTCTACCTTGTAATTTGATTTAATTCAATGGGTTTTAGTAACGATTTTTGTAATGATTTGTGTGTGTGTTTAATGTTGCTTTTATGATCCTTTTGACCGAAATAAAGTATAATTATATATACTGCTCCATTCCTCAAATATGGACACAGTAAAGCCATCCTTTAGTTTGCTCAATAGAGTGTCCCTGTACTTTTCAAAACACCTTGTACTCTTCCCAGACTTCACTGTACCATCCAACAGGAAAGAAGGATCATCTACAAGACTTAATATTGAAGTCCACAATTATGTTTCCACCAAAACGCAGACTTATCACAGATGAAAGAACCATGTGCTTAATGACACCTGAAAAAATACGAAACAGGCAGGAAAAGCAGGGACGTTGGTTAAATATGACTAATTGAACACAAAACTACAGCAACATACACAGATGAAACCATATATACCCACCAGACTGACATTCTTGTGATCCAAATAGTTTTCCCCAGAATGTACTGAAACGTATACCTTATAGCCAATGCGTCTGAGTCAAACGACGATCAAAGACAATTTTGTTCTCTCACGCAATTGAATCAGTAATCCAAAGATGGGCACTATGCCCTCTCCTACAGATGAACTTCTGGGTGGAAGGAGAGGCATTTACCTTTTTCTTCGCAAAAAGTAATTATTATAGCTGCATTTTGAAAACAAAATATAAAGTTATAAGGTTTCTTTTACAATAGATCTGGGCTCAGGTTTACTGAGATTTTGCATCTAGCTTTTGGCATTCAGTAAGCCACAAAAATTTGATTTGCATAGATTTACATAGTTCAGTAAATCCACATAAAGCAAGGAAGTGTATAGCGCTGCCATGCGTTACGTTGCATCGGGTAGGTGGTACATGGGTGGAGCATGGGTGTTACCATAAAAACCACCAATGTATTTTGCCGCAAAGCCAGATTTACAAAGACTTGTAAACTTGGGTTTGCGTCAAAATGGTGCATCTGCCCAACAGTTGCATATCGATACTTTTTTTTTGTAAGCATGATGCGTTCTGCATCCACATAGAAAGAAGAAATTACCTCTTAGGATTGTTTTTGTACAGGAAAGTATTCCTTCTTGCATAAAACCATCCCTGTCTCTAACGCAAGTACTGTTGTAGCATGGTGCAAGGGAGCCTGTGATGCTGTAACAATGTCTGCGTTGGCACAAGACTGCACACAGTGCGCAAATGCTAGGAGGGAACTGAAGTGCACCATATTTTAGTAGTTTTGGAGCATTTCTGCTCTCTTCCTTTAACACAACACAGCGAGTTGCTTTGTATTGTGCGAAATATTAGCAAATCTGCCCCATATTTATGGGACTATAGGTGCTTTGTGCATTAGGATGGTTGGAATTGCCTAAAGATGTGGGACAAAGGCAGGCCAATTAGGTTATGATTGGTTGTGACTCATGCCACTGTTGATTAGAATAACTGGAAAATGCACTCACTCTTTGTAGTCAGACCTACTCCTAAATCCTTCGTTATCTAGATGTTGCTAAGTCAACATCTGGTACAATGGATGACTCACATGGAATGTTAATGGACGACAGTGCAAAACGAAATGCGGAATAGTCTCCCTCTTTTTGCAACAACACAAACCGGACATGGTACTCCTTCAAGAAACCTACTTGCCAATTTACATTAACTGCCACATAGGAATACCATTAACTGGCCGACGCAGGTTTTACAAGGTCATCTAGGTGGAGAAGATGTTTGTTTACACAAGCATTGCTGTTGACTGTCATGCTAAAAATAGTGCACCCTTAGGGTCGCTATGTATTGGTTTCAGACAATTGAGGACATCTAAAAATGACTATTGTATTTGTATATGGTACCCCGAGACTCCAAGAGGGGGGTCTTGGTAGATTTTGGGGAACTGCCTTAGAGAGCCTCTTATTGTTAGGTGGCGATTTCAACAACAAAATGAATATAGAAAGAGATAAGTGGGGGTCAGGTTTAGACCCACGACACACCATGCAATCTTTGCCCGATTTGCTCGTGTATTAGATCTTGGGCATATCTGGAGGTTACATCATGGCTCCAACAGACAATATTCCATTCATTCTGGTGTGCACCATTCCATCTCAAAATGTGACTGTTTCTTTATACTGCATAAAAACACACACCTATGGTTAAAGCAGTGGAATACGTAGCCGGGGTATATCAGATTGAAAATAGATTGTACAGGGGACCTGAAGGGAAACACATGTAGGCAGAAAAATAATTTCCATTCACAAAGGATGCAACAGGTAACAGAATAGTAGAATGAATAAAAAAAACTGCCAAAGGGTACTAATACCTGAAGTGCCAAGAAACAGTGCATGGGTGTTAAAAGAAGAATATATGTGAATGGCAACAAAGTGGATAAGCTGATAGTGAGGTTGGGTAGGGCTGGCGTGAGGAAGCTGCTAGGTGGGTAGGAGTGATAGCAGTCGGCTCAATTCAAAGGATCACAACTGGCAATAAGCAAGCAGATGAATTCCGAAAATATAAACGCATTTTACAGCCCAAACTGGGCCAATTCCGGAGTAGACTAGACATGTCCAAGGTAACAATTGCGGATAAGAGTCACCTAGAAGACTCACTGAGCACAGAGAAGATAGTGTTGGCTACAGGTCATCTCCAATCCGGAAGGGCCCCTGGTCCCAATGGATGCCCAATAGAAGTTTTCAAACGTTTATCGAATGCCCTCACCCCACAGCTCTAACAACTGATGGAGGGAACTAGAGAGCAAAGCTTTATGTAGGAGGCATGCCACACCCTAGTGATATCAATAACTAAAAATGCACAACTCAACATCTGTCAATCAAACCATCCACTCTCACTCCTAAACACTGATACAAAATTACCAAAGTGGTTGTGAATCAATGTTAATGCTCTTTTCGCCCGATACAAACTGACTAAATCGGATTCGTAGCACAACATTGGGCCACTTCTCTTAACTTCTGATGTCTGCATAACTGCTTGGAATATGCTATAAATCTTAAAGGACATCTTCCTATATGGCCATTGAATGCTAGAAAGGCATTTGGCTCTATAAAATGGCAATTCATGTTTGAGATTATGTAGGCAGCGGCACTGGTCTAATTTCGTTTCTTGGGTTTCACTGCTTTATCATAACTTGGCAGCAGAATTCAGAGTCAATGACAGACTGGGAAAAACCTCAGGATATTTTTACCTCATTGACTTCAAATGAAGCATAGGCTATTTCAGGCAGGAGGCTGCCAAAATGCAGGTATATTTGGCTTCAAAAATCGTGTCTCCTGCCTGAATAGGGTCTATTGGCATGTATGCACTATCCCCTTCAAACATATTGAAACTAATGCCTCTACATGTGATACATTTGCAATTAAGTTGACTGATAAAAGAGACAAATCGTCTGAAATGCCATAAAGAAATGGGTACATTGACACGTATTGTATTGTTTGTATGTATGTAGTATTTCTATAGCTTGAACCGAGCTAAAAAGCAGCAGAGTACTGTAAAGGGACAAAGACAAGCATACAGTCAACAAGCAATAGAAGAAGTAACTGTTTGAGGTTGGTTAATGCATTGTGATATATTTTCTTTAAAGTGGTGCCTCTTCAACTCTTTCCTAACTTGAAGCATTGTGGGGCGGTCCTGATGGATACCAATATGTTGTTACAAATCCTGGCTGCATGGCTGGGAAACTCCTGCTGTCTTGTTTTGTTTTTACATTTCTTACTATGCAGTCTCAGGGTGTTCTGGCCGTAGGTGTCTCAAAACCACCAGTGCTGGTTGTGATGGTTTTGTAAATGATGCAGCTGGTTTTGAAGATGGTGTGGGCCAGCAAAGAGAGTCAAATGAGTTCCATCAGGATGAGGGTGATGTGATCATATTTCTTCACGCCCTGTATGAGGCATGCTGTGGCACGCAGAAGACCATAAATGGTGACAGTGTGGAGTCTGGAAGGCCACAGAACAGGGCATTGCCACCATCCAGTTGCAAGAATACAAGGGATTAAACTGCAGTAGTTTTTTTTTGTCACTTTCTGAAAGAAATAGTTTACTTTAGAAGAGAAAGTTGGTACTAGACTACCTTAGTTTTTGGTTTTGGTAATGAGTTTCTTGAGAGTAGAGTTGGTGTCTAAGGTGAATCCAAGTGACTTGGCATTGGATGAAAGTTGGGGATTCAAGCTGTCAAGATTAATGTTATTCACTGTATCTTGTTTGTTATTCTTACCAAATAAAAGGAATTGTGTCTTTGTGAAACCTGGAGGTGCCCATCTGAACAAACTGGTGTTGGTTGGAAAGGTAGGAAGTGAACCAGTGAAGAACATCGCTGGTGAATTCTAGTCATGACTCAGGGTGCGGATGAGGGTTGGATGGTCGACTGTGTCAAAAGCAGTTCAGAGGTTCAGCAATATCAGGAAGCATGAGTCATTTTCATCTGTGGTCAGGAAGGCAACTTCTACGGTGTGTAAGGTATTGGACTTGATGCTACAGGTTGATATGACACCAGACTGGTAGTCATGCAGCAGATGGTTATCATTAATGTGACCTTGAAGTTGAACATTGCTTTTTCAATGACAGTGCCTATGAATGGTTGGTGAGTGATGGGTCGATAATTAGAAAGGTCAGCTGGATCTAGTATAGGTATCTTTAGGAGTGGGACGTTTGAACCTGCCTTGAAAGCTTAAGCGAGAGAGGCATTGACAATGGTTAGTAGGAGTGAGAGTGCATCCCCATCGAGAGCTTTGATGAAGGACGAGGATAAAACATCATCTTGATTAGAAGTGGCTTTGACAGACTTGAGTATGTCTGCATTGTTTCAATGTTGAAAGATAAGAGAGATGTTCTGGATTGGCTGTGTTGAAATGTATGAAACTAAAACAAGGCCCTTTTTGCTATGTATTCAAATTAAGCAATACATCAACAGGGATAACATGTATAATGTTGGTAGTGTGCTCTAAACAGTTGTGAATCACATGCTTCTGCTTTAAGTTGTTGGTTTGGAAAGAAAAACTAAAATAAACATTTGAAAAAAAATGTGATGGATATTTGTTAGAAAGAGTGAACTGTTGTTGCTGTAGGATCTATGTTCTGCTGCTTGTATCTTTAGTGTGATCTAAGTTTGCCATTTTGTTCTTGAGGTAGTCTTGTTTCTATTTTGAGGTGAGACAGCCTTACAATAGGCTTGAGAGTGTGGTATACAGTGGCTACTGTAGTGTCAGTTGTGGAATTCTATAAGAATTGTGTGCACTTCATTGGAGGAATATTCTGCTGTGGCTCTACATTTTAAGTACTGTGGCGTCAATGCCACGCGTTTATGTATGCTGTGTTGTGACATATTAAGGGGTTTTATTGTTATTGGGATTTTCTCCAGGTTGTTAGTATAGTACTCAATTCCGTTTTCAATTTCTTTATCTTTTCCTTGATTTGTGGCCCCTTTCTTCCCTGTACTTCCTGAGGAAGTCTTCAGTGGTATTTGTCTGTCTAACGCATTGTTGATCCAGTTGTCAAATTCATTCTCTTGTTAGGTGTTGGTTCTGTTTAGTGCTTGAAATGAAAATAGGAAAGTGCAGGTACTCACTGCCACAGAGTACCTGTTTCCTACT